>NC_090653.1:138842832-139442832 GCF_040937935.1 Hyperolius riggenbachi
GGGGACGGGAAGGGTACTGCTGGGGACAAAAAGGGTGCTACTGGGGCAGGGAAAAGTCAGTGTAGATCCTGGGGGAGGGAGGGGTCAGTGTGGGTGCTGGGGGAGGCAGGATCATTGCTGTATTAATGCTGGGGAGGGAGAGGTCAGTATGGGTCCTAGTTGGAGGGAGAGGTCCTTGTGGGAGCAAGGTTGAGGAAGAGGTCACTGTGAATGCTGGGGGAGGGAGAGGTCACTGCTTTCAGAGAGACACTATCTTACCTGCTCCCACACAGCTGTGGAGATGGTTACACTAAGATTCCTGTATGGCACCTCTTTACTCCAAAGTGTCCCAGATGGGGAGGAGCTTCCTGCGGGTGTGGGCGGGGATTCCCATGGAAATGTGTGGGGCTTATTGTGGCCAGAGGCGAAGCTTCATTTTTACAGCCAAAGGGGCATTTTTATGGGGATGTAAAGGAGGGAGTGCTTGGGCACCCAGAGCCTCCCCCCTGCACATGCCTGATCAGTAGTCTCTTTGTAGGCCTGTTCAAAGCAATCACGCTAAGGGCTGTAGCCCTGCAATATAATGACATTTACGGTAAGTCTCTTGCATGCCAAACTAGAGGTAGTTCATGAGAAAAGTTTTTTGAAGCCTTGACACCTAAGGCGAAATGTATATGCAACTTTGCAATACTATTAAATTACACATATCTTACAAATTGTATAAAACATCACAATTCTTGATTTGAACAAACTTCATGAGTAAATAGAAAAACTGACAAACAGCAATGTGAGACAGTAAAGCAAGCATTATGAACATGGATTTTAAATAGTATGTCTGTGTGAGTCTAGGGTCGTCCCTTCACAAGGAGGGGGTTGTCCTTGACCTATAGAGAAGGTGAGACCGGGAGCCCTTATGGTGTAGTATCGTTAGGTAGAGAAAGGAGAACAAAAATGTGAATATTATATACTCACAAAGGTGGGTTGCAATCCTGCAACCACCACAGTTGCATACGGAAAGAAACCGTTTTCGCTTGGTTGCCCGGACCCTCCGGATCTGGGTGGTCGCTCTCCTCCTATGGTCCTGTGACTGTCTACTGGTAGGCTATGCCGACCCAGTGGTGGGGATGGCACCTCAGCGAGGTGTTGGATTAACAAGTAAAGCACGCTGGTGGAGGCACCCAATAGTATATATAGAATCAATATTACATACGTACTTAAAAATAATAAATAAAACCAAAAGTAATAAACCTTACCTACAAAGAAGACAAACATAGTCTACAGCATAACCATTTTGTTTTAATAAAGACTCTTTTTTTCCATCCAGTGAGTCTTCTTTGGAGGTAAGAGACCTCCTTTATTACTTTTGGTTTTATTTATTATTTTTTAGTACTTATGTAATATTGATACTATATATACTATTGGGCGCCTCCACCAGCGTGCTTTACATGGATTTTAAATATGCCGCAGTAGGCTCTCCATTATCCAATACCACTAGCTACTGTAAAGTTTAATGCTTGGATGCACTACCCCTAATAAATCCAGCATTACAAAGCCGAGATTTATGTTATAGACCAGGGGTGGGAAAAAGTTTTGACTCATGGGCCGTATAGCGCTGTTAAATTTGACAGCGGGGCCAGACCAGTGTAGGTAACCATCAGCCCCCTCTGTCATTTCAGAAGCCAAATTTCCCCCTAGTCTTAGTTTGCCCCCCCCAGTTTAGCCAATGAGCTTCCCTCCAGTATGGGTAGGCAGGTGTGCCCCCAGTATTAAAGTGGAACTGAACCCAGAACTTCCTCACTGCTCTAAAAGATACGCAACATCATAATAACCTTTACAGCTGATGCAAATCCTGCAATAAATCTGCAGTGTGTTTACATCCTGCTTTCATGGAAGCAGACATGGAATTAACATCCTGCATTTGAAAATTAGCTGCTCTGCCAAGGATTGCTGAGATTCTTGAGCAGGGTGCACACTGAGCCTGGTGCATTTTTTGTTCATTCTGTCCTATGCAAGAGTTCAGGTCCACTTTAAGGGCTCTTACACAGTGCAACGTTAAAGTCGCACGTTACAACAACATGTAACGCACAATAACTTACAGCAATGAAAAATCAATGGGCTGTTCACAGTGCAGACGTTGCGTTGGTGTCTAACGCTGCACGTTAAATGAAAGTGCTGCATGCTATGCGTTATACACTTTTTAGCTGCATTCGACTGTTTGCACATGCTCAGTAATGTTTTCTCTTTTTTTTTTTAATGCATGCGCCGTTTTCGTTCTATCACTGTGCAACGAAAATTGCGCACCAAACACAGGGCTAAATAACGTCCAAGATATAGTCTTTCAATGCGTTGCATTAGGGACACGTTATGCGACCTTAACGTCGCATCAATTGCAACGTCTTACTGTGTAAGAGCCCTAAGTAATACCCTTCCCAGTACAGGTAGGTTTTTCCCTAGCATTAGCAGCCTCATCCTTACTGTAGATAGCCAGGTGTGCCAGCAGTATTAGGCAGCACCCTGCCCAATTTAGGTACCCAGGTGTGCCCCAGTATTGGCAGCCCCTTCCCAGTTTAAGTAGCCAGGTGTGCCCCAACATTAGTAGCCCCCTCCACAATTTAAGTTGACCGGTTTACCCCAGGATTACCAGTATAAGTTGACCCAGAAATACACATATTGGCAGGATTTCCCCACACTTAATGCGACAGCATTTTCTCCAAAATACACATAATGCAGCTGTGTTTCCTCACAAAATACACTTAATGCTGCAGCATTTCCCCACAAAATACACATAATGTGGCCAGGGATGAGCAGAAACTACGCCAGTGCAAATTTATGCATCGTAGTTCGCACCTACGCATTGTAGTTCATAGGTGAAGTTTCAAAACTACGCTTACGAATTTATGCGTAGCGAAGTACCACTACTCATAGCTTACGCCCACTATGCGTAGTTAACATGTGTATTGCGTAGTGAACTACGAATGCATTACTTGCGGCTAATTTTCCGCATGCGATTGCATGCTTACAAATTTACGCATTGGAAAGAGAATTTACGCATAGAAGAGTTATCGGTATAACCATTTACTGAAGAATTAATGTGTAAAATTTTCTGCATAAGTGCATAAGCATCTGCATACACTACGCTTCGCACTACGCGTAATTGCGTATTTTAATGCGTAGTCTACTAAATGTATACGAAGCGAATATTTGATTTCGAAGCCGTAGTTTGGCGAAGCGTAATTGTGTAAAACTACGCGTAGTTCTAGCGTAGCAAAGTTGGCTGACTACGACCATCCCTAAATGTGGCAGCATTTCCCCTCAAAATACACATAATGGGTGTAACGAGTGGCGGGGACACGACCACCGCCGCCCCCGCCACTCAGCTCGGAGCCCCACACGCTGGCTTGTCGCCGGCGCGTAGCATCAGAGCTATGCACGCGCGCGGCCAGCGGCGAGACCTTTACGCATCTCGCAGGCGCGTCAGCTGACCAGCTGGTCGGCTGACGTCACAGGGAGCGCTCTTCGCTCCGGATTGGCTGAGCTGGCGGTGGCGTGTTTGAGAGTCCCCTGCCAGCATAAAGACAGCGAGCTGCCATTAGCTCGCTGTCTGTTGTTGCATACACTTCGTGCTAGCCCTCAGACCCTAGACTAGATCCCAGGTGTTGATGCCAAGAAAAATTGTTATTGTATTGATTATCTGTTTATGACTCTTGGCTTAACTCTGATCCCGTTTTCTAATTCTGTACTTCCGCCTTTCTGCCTTAAAGTTGCTGAACCTCTGCCTGATTACCGATTGCTCTCCTGCCTCACGATTTTGTACCGATACTTACCTCTCTGTTGCTGAACCTCTGCCTGATTACCGATTACTCTCCTGCCTCACGATTCTGTACCGATACTTACCTCTCTGTTGCCGAACCTTGCCTGTCAGACCATCCTACTCACCAGTGGGCCCTTGCCACTGGTGAGGTGTGCTCTCTGTGGATACCCACCAGCTCCTCTGGTGCGGTCTCTTTAAACCAATCAGTTACTGTTGCACCAAGCACTTACACTTTGTATCCTTTAGCTATTCTTGTATTATTGGTGATACTGCAGATCACCACATAATCAGGAATAGCGTCTGTATTATAGGTGCTTCTGCAGATCACACATAATCAGACGTCTGAGTAGCTGCACACGATCGTGACAGAACAACAGACCAACAGTTATGGAGGCACTGTGTGCACAAGTCCAAGCCTTGACCACGGCCGTGAACAATCTAACGGCTACGGTCAACAAACAGCAGACCCAGATCAATCAGCTGTCTGCTGCGGTTCGGGCTTTACAGGACTCCAATTCACCAGTGCCATCCCCTCAGGTCATGGAACCGAGAATTCCCCCGCCAGAGAAATTCTCAGGTCAACGGTCTGATTTCAGAAATTTCAGAAATCGCTGCCAATCTTTTTTTGAGCTTAAGCCGGTATCTTCCGGTACCTTTATTAAAACATTGCTTACGGGGGACTCTCAGACCTGGGCCTATAGTTTATCCGAGGATCATGAAACCTTAGAATTTGTGCAGAACTTCTTTGATGCCATGGCCGTAATATATGATGACCCTGACATTTCCACTACCACTGAGAGGAAGCTAAAGACTCTCCGACAGGGTCATAATTCGGTGGAGAATTATGCGGCAGAGTTTAGAAGTTGGGCTGTGTCAGCTAGGTGGGGACAGTTTGCTCTACTTGATTGTTTTCTGTCAGTCCTATCAGACTCCATTTCAGACATTATGTTGAGTCACCCAGAACCCAAGACGTTAGATGAAGCAATCAGTTTGGCAGTCAAGATTGATCGTAGGGTCCGCTACCAAAAGCAGAGCAGATCCCGAGGCGTTGTTATGCCTGTTTCCATGGCTGCTTCTTCCTCTATCTCCTCAGATGAGCCAATGCAGATTGGCCATTCTCGCTTATCAGAACTGGACTCCCCTCTGCCCAAGAATTGGCGGACGTGTTCGTACACCACATCTTCCATCTGCACGGCATTCCAGAGAATGTGGTATCGGACAGGGGTGTGCAGTTTGTGTCACAGTTTTGGCGAGCTTTCTGCCAGCAGTTGGGCATGAAACTCTCGTTTTCTTCAGGATATCATCCACAGACGAACGGACAGACTGAAAGAGTCAATCAGGCTCTAGAACAATTCTTACGGTGTTATGTGTCGGATGTCCAATATGAGTGGGTGAAATTTCTCCCATTCGCGGAATTCGCACATAACCTTAAGAGTGGGTCCTCTGGCTTTTCGCCTTTTCAGGTAGTCACAGGTAGATCTCCGAAATTCTCAGAAATTCTCCCAATTTCCTGCATTGGAAGCTTTGCAGGATTCTTTGAACGAGATATGGATGGTAGTTAAAGATAATTTGAAAAAGGCGTTTGAAGCTCAGAAAAGACAGGCTGATAAAAAGCGTTCCTTGGAATGGGACTTTGAGCCTGGCGACTATGTTTGGGTGTCCACGCGTCATATCACTCTTAGACAGCCATCAGCCAAGTTGGGGCCCAGGTACATCGGTCCGTACACCATTTCTAAAAAGATTAATGACGTGACATATGTTGTGGCCCTGCCTGCAAGCACGAGAGGTGTCAAATCTTTCCATGTGTCACTACTCAAACCTGCTGTGCATGTGGATTCCTCCTCCCCCCCCCCCCTTCCCGGTGCTAATTGATGGAGAACCTGAATACGAGATCGAGGAGATTCTGGATTCTCGTTTTGTTCGGAATTCAGTGCAATATTTGGTCCACTGGAAGGGGTATGGGCCTGAGGAAAGGTCATGGGTTCCAGGACATCGTCTTCATGCGGAGGAACTCAGACAGGTTTCATGAATTACATCCGGAGAAACCATTTAAGACATGTCCGGAGTCCACGCCTCAAGGGGGGGTACTGTAACGAGCGGCGGGGACACGACCACCGCTATCCCCGCCGCTCAGCTCGGCTGGCCGCGAATGCGGCTGCGCAGCTCTAGGGCCAACCCCTCTGATCCACGCTACGTAGCCGCGGCCAGAGGAAGCGGCCATCTTTGGAGGGGAAGGAGAGCCCGACCCGGGCAGTGGGGTCGGGAGCCGGCCCTGAGGGGATAATGAGCGGGGGGACCCGGCGGAGCGGCACGGAGGGCGCGGACGGCGTCCTCCGTGCCTGAAACGGAGAGGCAAGTAATTAACTTTTTTTACATAGTTGGCCTCGTAAGTCCTTTAAACCAATCAGTTACTGTTGCACCAAGCACTTACACTTTGTATCCTTTAGCTATGCTTGTATTATTGGTGATACTGCAGATCACCACATAATCAGGAATAGCGTCTGTATTATTGGTGATTCTGCAGATCACACATAATCAGACGTCTGAGTAGCTGCACACGATCGTGACAATGGGGCAGCATTTCCTCAAAAAAACACAGCACAGCAGTGTTTTTTCTACAAAATACACATAATTTGGCAATCAGCAGTATTTCCCCAAAATGCACATAATGTGGCAGCATTTCCCCAAAATATGCACAGAATTGGCAGCATTTTCACCCAAAAATACACACAATGCATAGCATTCCCCCACAAAATGCACACAACTGGCAGCATTTTCCCCTCAAAATTCACATAATTAGGGAGCATTTCCCCCAAAATATACACAATTGGCAGCATTTCCCCCAAAATAATATATATACAGTGGGTTGCAAAAGTATTCGGCCCCCTTGAAGTTTTCCACATCTTGTCACATTACTGCCACAAACATGCATCAAATTTCTTGGAAGTCCACGTGAAAGACCAATACAAAGTGGTGTACTTGTGAGAAGTGGATCGAAAATCATACATCATTCCAAATTTTTTTTTACAAATAAATAACTGCAAAGTGGGGTGTGCGTAATTATTCAGCCCCCTGCGTCAATACTTTGTAGAACCATCTTTTGCTGCAATTACAGCTGCCAGTCTTTTAGGGTATGTTTCTACCAGCTTTACTCATCTAGAGACTGAAATCCTTGCCCATTCTTCTTTGCAAAACAGTTCCAGCTCAGTCAGATTAGATGGACAGCATTTGTGCACAGCAGTTTTCAGATCTTGCCGCAGATTCTCGATTGGATTTAGATCTGGACTTTGACTGGGCCATTCTACTAACACATAGATATGTTTTGATTTAAACCATTCCATTGTTGCCCTGGCTTTATGTTTAGGGTCATTGTCCTGCTGGAAGGTGAACCTCCGCCTCAGTCTCAAGTCTTTTGCAGTCTCCAAGAGGTTTTCTTCAAAGTTTGCCCTGTATTTGGCTCCACCCATCTTCCCATCAACTCTGACCAGCTGAAGAGATGCACCCCCCGAGCATGATGCTGCCACCACCATATTTGACAGTGGGGATGGTGTGTTCAGAGTGATGTGCAGTGTTAGTTTTCTGCCACACATAGCGTTTTGCATTTTGGCCAAAAAGTTCCATTTTGGTCTCACCTGACTAGAGCACCTTCTTCCACATGGTTGCTGTGTCCCCCACATGGCTTGTGGCAAACTGCAAATCGGACTTCTTATTAGTGATGGGTTCGGTTCGGCACCCCCCGAACACCTCATCAGGCCTTCTGTGTCCGGCCGAACAAAGCCCCCTATAGACTCCCAGCATAAAGGGAGAGCATGCCCCGAGCGGGGGGGGGGGGGGGGGGGGGTTGGAAATGCCCCCCACCCCTCCCCGCTAAGCTCTCCCTTCTGCTGGACCCTATAAAATTAAATAGAAGTCCCCCAAAGTACCTGTAGCAGGCTGGCAGGAAGAGGACAGGAAGCGGGCAGCCGGCGATCACAGGCGCTAGTACCATCTGGTACTTCCGCCCTCTCTCTGATGCACTTCCTGTTTACATTTGTAAGTCGCCTCAAGAGAGAACAGAAGTACCGCGATGACGCATACGAGGGTACGTGTCATCATGTAGATGACGCGTACCCTCGTACACGTCATCGCGGTACTTCTGCTCTCTCTTGACGCGACTTACAAATGTAAACAGGAAGTGCATCAGAGAGAGGGCGGAAGTACCAGATGGTACTAGCGCCTATGCTCTCCGGCTGCCCGCTTGCTTTCCTCTTCCTGCCAGCCTGCTACAGGTACTTTGGGGGACTTCTATTTAATTTTATAGGGTCCAGCAGAAGGGAGAGCTTAGCGGGGAGGGGTGGGGGGCATTTCCGACCCCCCCGCGCTCGGGGAATGCTCTCCCTTTATGCTGGGACCCTATAGGGGCCCCAAAGGGACATGTTCAGGTTGGGTTCGAGGTTCGGCCCGAGCATGCCGAATATCGGGGGCATGTTCGGCCGAACCCCCCCCCCCCCCGAACCCGAACATTTGGATGTTCGCCCATCACTACTTCTTATGCTTTCTGTTAACAATGGCTTTCTTCTTGCCATTCTTCCATAAAGGCCAACTTTGTACAGTGCATGACTAATAGTTGTCCTATGGACAGAGTCTCCCACCTGAGCTGTAGATCTCTGCAGCGCATCCAGAGTCACCATGGGCCTCTTGACTGCATTTCTGATCAGCGCTCTCCTTGTTCGGCCTGTGAGTTTAGGTGGATGGCCTTGTCTTGGTAGGTTTACAGTTGTGCCATACTCCTCCCATTTCTGAATGATCGCTTGAACAGTGCTCCCTGGGATGTTCAAGGCTTTGGAAATCTTTTGTCGCCTAAGCCTGCTTTAAATTTCTCAATAACTTGATCCCTGACCTGTCTTGTGTGTTCTTTGGACTTCACGTTGTTGTTTCTCCCAATATTCTCTTAGACAACCTCTGAGACCCTCACAGAGCAGCTGTATTTGTACTGACATTAGATTACACACAGGTGCACTCTATTAGCACTCATCAGGCAATGTCTATAGGCAACTGACTGCACTCAGATCAAAGGGGGTCGAATAATTATGCACACCCCACTTTGCAGTTATTTATTTGTAAAAAATGTTTGGAATCATGTATGATTTTCATTCCACTTCTCATGTGTACACCACTTTGTGTTGGTCTTTCATGTGGAATTCCAATAAAATTGATTCATGTTTGTGGCAGTAATGTGACAAAATGTGGAAAACTTCAAGGGGGCCAAATACTTTTGCAACCCACTGTATATATACAGCAGCATTTCCACCTTTAAAAAACACATAAGGCAGTGTTACCCTTTAACATTGTTATTTCTCTTCCAACCCCTCCCACCCCCCCAGATAGTGCCCTCTAATACCTCTGGTATTAGTGGTGGCACGTGAAAATAAAAATAAATACTCCCCTTGGTACGATGCTCCGCAATCTCCATTCCAGCAGGTCAGGCTGCAAATCTCCAGCACTATGCTGACAGGCAGAGCACAGCTACAGGCAAAATGGTGGCTGGAGCCCAGCACTGGAGACAAAAATACAATCCAGCGCTGGGCTTCAGACATCATTTTCCTGTAGCCCTTCTGCTGGAATCCACAGACTCCTGCAGCCTGGAACTGGTGAGCTACAGCCGATGAACTGGTGTGGTGTCCATCAGATACGCAATGCCGGTCCACCCACTGGTACAAGACCTGCAGCATTGAATTCGGCCCTGCATGGTGGGCTGGATGAAATGTCCAAATGAGCCAGGTACAGACTGCATGCTGTCGTTTACCAACCCCTAACTGTAGCTGACTAGAATAATGTCTTATCCAAAGCAAAGCAAGCAAAGCTCCAGTCTACACTTCACCAATATCTGTCAGAAGAAAGTTAATTGCTATGTAAAAGTTTTGTGACTCGTGAGTTTAAACTGATATAGTGCAGAAAGTATTGTGTAGTTAGTAAGTAATCACAGACCATAAATGACCAAAGCCTTTTCAGTTACATAAATTCATTTAGATCTCCAAACTACACATAATAATTACATCACCAGCTGTTTGGATCTTTGGTCAAGTGCCAACATTTAAGCCTTGAACACGTGCTTGAGGAATGGGATGTATGTGTATGAGTCTCCGTATACATGGAACAGATTGGCTAGTCAGCAGGGCCGGATTTGTACTCTTTACATCCCAAGGCCACAGTCAACAACCACCCCCTTTATATAGATGACACAACCCCCCCCCCCCCAATATAAGTAGCCAGATGACCCTTTCCCTTTCCTCTAGCATAGGTAGCCCGTTGACCATTCCCTCCAGTATAGGTAGCCAGATGACCCTCCTCCAGTTTAGATATACTGATGACCCCCATTCCCTCCAGTATAGGTATCCTGATCACTCCCCCCCTTTTCCTCTAGTATGCTCCCCCTCCAGTTAGATAGCCTGATGACCCCCTCCCTCTAGTATAGGTAGTCTGGTGACCCTTCCCTTCCCTCTAGTATAGCCTGCTGCCCATCCGCCCTTGATCCTGTGGTGCCCTAGGCCATGGCCTATGTGGCCTTGGTTTAAATCTGGCCCTGCTTGTCAGGCAAACTTCCCATGCACTTTCTATTAACATAGGTGTTGCTGAGTTATGTCACTGCCATTTGTTTTGAGTTCAAATGGCCTCCTCTATATTTACTTGTTTAGTAATGTTAAGCATAAATATTGCAATGACTATTTCCATTTAACTTCTTGCCGGCTGCTCCACGGCAATTGGCATGAACGTGGAAGCAGCCCCAGGACCGCTCCACGCCAATTGGCATGAATGGCCTTCTATGGGGCTAGCAGGAGATCGCGCACCAGTGCGTGTGCATCTCCGCTTGGAAGGCGGAGCTCTGCTCTGCCTTCAGACTCCGAGCGGCGATATACCGTCTAATATATCTGTACAGTGCTGCGATCTAAGGCAGCGCTGTACTGGGGACAGCCGTGTGACACAGCTGTCCCCCGGGGGGACACAGAAGTGATCAATGGTGATAGGCTGAAGCCTATCACAGCCGATCGCAGTGCTTGGCTGCCTGGGTGAGAGAAGGAGGGTGGTAGGTAAAATTATTTAAAAAAAATATGAGTTTTTATTAAAAAAATTAAGAAAAATATTTGTAAACAAAAAATAAATATTGGAGGAGCAATCAGACCCCACCAACAGAGAGCTCTGTTAGTGGGGAGAAAAGGGGGAGGATTACTTGTGTACTGAGTTGTGCGGCCCTGCAGCAAGCCTTTAAAGGAGTCATCAGGCAAACTATAGTAAAATGAGTGGTATTTACCGGGGGCTTCCTCCAGCTCCAAGCTCCCAAGATGTCCCTCGCCGCAGCTCTGCCCGCAGCCGTTCGCCGCAGTAGTTCTGCGCTTGTCCAGTCCGCTCCGGCCCACGTGGCGGTGATTGACAGCGCCGCTCATGCAGGCGCAGTAAAGAGCGACCTGGAGATCGCTCTGACGTCATCGCCGGGGACCGGGTCGGAGCTGCGGTGAACGGCTGCGGGCAGAGTTGCGCCGAGGGACATCCTGGGAGCTTGCAGCTGGAGGAAGCCCCCAGTAAGTACCACTCATTTTACTATAGTTTGCCTGATGACTCCTTTAAAGCTGCTGTGGCCCAATTTATGAAACATGGCCTGGTCTTTAGGAGGGTTTAACAATGCGGTCCTCAAGTGGTTAAACCACACCCCATGGAGCACCAGATATTTTGTTAAGCACCACCAATCAATGTTTTGTGCTGCCAATCTGCACCACTTCTGTGTTCACTGTTTTTTTTTTTTGCGAGGGTGGATGCGCCCCCAAAAATTAGGTGTATGGGTGTAGAAACAGTATATAAAAATGGCTTCACCCTATAAAAGGAAGGGGGGGGGGGGGGTTAACCCAAAATAATAGCAACATTTTTATTTGGAACCAGACACTTGATTGAAAGCACATTTCGCGGATCGCACTTCGCTTTCTCAGATCAGTGCAAAAAGTGTCTTAAAGAGACACTGAAGCGAAAAAAAAATATGATATAATGAATTAGTTGTGTAGTACGGATAATTTCTAGAATATTAGAAGCAAAAAAAAATATCCTCATATTTTTATTTTCAGTTACATAGTGCTTTTCATAACATTGCATCATTCTCTAATAAATAATATTTGCATTTTCCCCACTACTCAGCATTCTAAATGATTTTTACAGAGCAGCCTGTGAACTTTTGACCTGTCCTGAACTGTTCTCTGCAGAAGAAAAAAACTGACAGCTGAGAGAATAAACTTCAGATAACAGAGCTCTCTGTGACTTTGAAAGTCATGGAGCTGAATTACTTGTTTTGCATAGATAACAGCTAGAGCAGGGGTCTCAAACTCGCGGCCCGCGGGCCATTTGCGGCCCTCGATACAATATTTTGTGGCCCGCGCCGGCAACAGCTTCCTTATAGTTCGCTTCAGTGCTCCCAAGTGATCCACTGCATCCCCACCGCTAAACGAGGGCTGCAGAGACCCCAAATCGCCCGGGGGCAATCCGCTGGCATTTCCTGGAAGGGGCAGAGTCTTCAGCTTCAGCTCTGCCCCTCCTGACGTCAATCGCGGTGCATCGCCGCCTCTGCCCGCCCCTCTCTGTGAAGGAAGAGTGAGAGGGGTGGGCAGAGGCGGCGATGCGCCGCAATTGACGTCAGGAGGGGCAGAGCTGAAGCTGAAAGCTCTGCCCCTTCCAGGAAATGCCGGCAGATTGCCCCGTGCGATTTGGGGGCTCTGCAGCCCTCGTTTTGAGGCGGGGACACAGCGGATTACTTGTAATGGGAGCACTGAAGCGAACTATAAGGTAAAATAGGCAAAATAGTTTGCTTCAGTGTGAATTTGATTTTGAAATAAACATCAATGCAAGGGAGGGGGGGGGGGGCAGGTGCTATTGATTGATTGATTGATTCCCTTATGCGGCCCAGCCTCATCCTGACTTTGCCTCCTGCAGCCCCCAGGTAAATTAAGTTTGAGACCCCTGAGCTAGAGTGTCTTAACTCTTCCTGTACTGGAAACTATATTAGACTTACGTCTCTGCTCCCAATGTTTTATTTCTTACCTGTACTACACATACAAATCATTCTATCATAACTTTTTTTCGCTTCAGTGTCTCTTTAAAACCTGTGTTTTTCAAGCAGGGAGTACCTATTTTTTTTAGCTGGCGTGCTGGTGGGAGCTACTGTGCAATTTGGAGTTTTTTTCTAATTGCAAGTAAATGTTGGTCAAGTCAAGCATTATGATACAGTTCATTATGCTATTCAATATTCCTATATACTACTGTCTTGTTGGAGACTTTTTGGGCATTTTTGTTAATCCTTCCAATCTTGATCCTGCTACCAGCTGCAGCAGACTCTGTCCATAGGTTACTTTTTGCTATGAGCAGCTACATACTCTTTCAATGAGGCCCCTGCCTTTCTTGAATTTGCTGCAATACTCTTACATTAATTATAACATCTGCCTAGTTACCATGGGTTACTTGTCATCCTCGCCTTCTGCTCTAGATTTTAATAAAGTCCTCAGTGTCCTAAATTCTCTTAAAAAAAATAACAGGCTAAATTATTCTTCTTATATTACCTTAAAATATAAAATCGCAAAATACAAAAGCACATCATGCTGTTCATATCTGACTGACCTCTTTCTATCTAAAACCCAATGGTCATTTCACTCTTCTTATTATGTGACAATGACAGAAGATTCTCACCTTCTCTTCACTCATGTCACGTATTCCTGACATAGCGTCTTCTCATTTTTGAACATGTATTTCCAGCTGTGACCTGCATGATGACCCAAATCTTAAATTTTCCACCTTTTCACATAAATAGGCTGCTGCTAACAATATATATAAAAGCCAAGGCACAAACTGTCCTGGTTGCAAAAGAATATATTACATAAACACACAAATAAACAAGGTAAATCACAAACTTTACCAATATAGATTTAAAAAGGGAACATAAATGTTTTTTTGTTTTGTTATGCTGGCCAGTCAAACAGAGGTTATAGAAAGGGAAGTATTATAATAGATAGGTTTGTTTATTAAGGCACTGTTTTTATCAGTAAGGCAAAAGAAACTAAGTTAACTAGCGTTAGTATACCTAGAAAACTTACCTGAACTCAACCCATATTACGTAGTCCAGCAGTGTTTCGGCACACTGGCAGCCAAGTAGTGCCGGACTTGGGCATTGCCATAGACAGCACAGCTGGATTTTAAATGTAATACAGGTGCTGGCGATGGCCGAATTATTTCTCCCTCTGAGTTGCTACACCAATATGTGTCGAAACACATTGGTGGGTGGAGTGTGGATGGTGCAGCAGACACAAACATCCATGGACCACCCTGATCCTCGCTTTGGAAATTTGAAGCTGCTGGTAAATCGTGGGCAATCCGCATGCTGTGACCAGAGCATCACATCTGTTAATGGCTGTACCTGACTGCAGCCACGTTATGGACTGTTGGAAGTAACGGTAAGCATGTGAGTGTTCAGCGAGGTCTCATGTGAGGTGTCTCATCACCCACTGTTGTGCAAACAATTTGCTTAAAGATCTGCATCAGCTTATTCCCTACCACAAGTTCTTCTCGTATAAGCACTGTTTTTGTGGCAAGTTAACCCACTGGGTTATTATTATTATTTAGTAATGATATAGCACCAACATAATCCACCATGCTGTACAGAGTACAGTCTTGTCTTGTCACTTAATGACCCTCAGAGGGGCTCACAGTCTAATCCCTACCATACTCATATGTTTATGTATGTCTCATGTAGTGTACATATAGTATCTATGGCAAATTTAGGTAGAAGCCAATTAGCTTATCTGTACGCTTTTGGGATGTGGGAGGAACCCAAAATTCTCAGAGGAAACCCACACAGACACGGAGAGAACATAAAAACTCAGTGCAGATAGTGCCCTGGCTGGGATTTGGACCAGGAACCCAGCACTGCAAGTCAAGAGTGCTAACCACTACTCCCCAGTTCTGCTTAGCATTGATTCCTCACTAGCCATGCTGCTTGAACTGTCTACTTTCCTTCTTCCCCTCAAATGCAGATGGCAATATGGCAATACCTCATATTGAGTGTATCAATGAACAATGAGCCATAAATTACTGCTCTCCTATGTTGCTGTCACTTACAGTAGGTTGTAGAAATGTGACAGAAGCGACAGGTTTTGGACTAGTCCATCTCTTCATAGGGGAGTCTCAGGGATTTATTTTTTTTCAAAAGCTCTTAGTGAATGGCAGTTTCTCTGTACAACTGTCAAAAACTGTGTAGCGAGCAGGGAAAGCTGGTCAGAATCATTGTTTAAATCCTTTTTTAGAGAATATCTTTAAAAAGAATAAAAGCCTTGCTGAGAATCCCTTATGAAGAGATTAACTAGTCCAAAACCTGTCACTTCTGTCAGATTTCTACTAAAAACTGTAAGTGACAGCAACATAGGAGAAAATGCAATGCGAACCTCTGTGAACCCCATATTGCAAACTGTCAGATTCGGCCCTGTGTCCTAACTGCCCTGGCTGCACACATGCTCAGTACAAAAAAGCCAGGGACACAACCATTCAGTTGATGACGCAGGGACACTTGCATTTTATTGTATAGGATAGTAATGTGAGCTTTTCTTCACCATTCAGGTGCTTTATGACAAAGCATTGCTCATTACATGCTCTGGCTGGAAGAATGTCCCCGTTTGTTCAGCTATTACAGCACTAGATGCTTTCCATAGTGCTGAAGTGTTAAGTTCCACCAAATGCCAACAGTGTGATCCACTACCACTGACAGTCCCATACCTGCCAACAAAGGGGCTGGGCTTGGAAATGATGGTGCACCAAAGCTCTCCCATTCAAGAGCTACTTCAATCTGCTTAATATTAAATATCAATGTCCAGAGTACTATAAAATGGTAGATACATATGTAGTCTCCTTTCCATAGCTTTCATCAATGTGCCAATCCAGAGCATTTAAAAACAAAATAATCATGCTCATCACGAAAAAAAAACATCATCCCTACTAATTTAATTTACAGTGCAAAATATCACACTTTGGGCTTGATTCACTAACCAGCGCTAAGCCGGTTAGTGTGCCTTATCTGAGTTAGTATGCTTTATCTGAGGTTAGTGTGCCTTATCTGAGTTAGTGTGCCTTATCTGAGGTTAGTGTGCCCTATCTGAGGTTAGTGTGCCTTATCTAAGGTTAGTGTGCCTTATCTGAGTTATTGTGTCTTATCTGAGGATAGTGTGCCTTATCTGAGTTAGTGTGTCGTATCTGAGGTTAGTGTGCCTTATCCTCATATAAGGCACACTAACCTCAGATAAGGCACACTAACCTCATATAAGGCACACTAACCTCAGATAAGGCACACTAACTCAAATAGGGCACACTAACCTCAGATAAGTCACACTAACCTCAGATAAGGCACACTAACCTCAGATAAAGTTAGCGCTGTAGTTTGTGCCCACTAAGTGATAAGGCACACTTACCGGCTTAGTGCCGGTTAGTGAATTAAGGCCTTTGTGTCATAGATATTAGAAAAAATAAAGTACGCCATCTTTCAACTCTAGTGATTTTATTTTCAGGACACATTAAGCAATTCACCCACAGTGATGTAGGAAACTGTTTCAGTCATAAAGAAAATGATTTCTTCAGATTATTGATGCTAAAGATGGTTCTGCATTCTATATAATCATGGAGTGTATTTAGTATTTCACATAAGGCATCTCCATTTTATTTTTTATTTTTGTTAAATACATAATTACATGACGGCATCTGTTATGTGCTATTTTTCACTTGAAGTTTAGTATGAATGAATTTAGAAACAGATGATTTTTTGTTAATTATGGCCCATTGAGTTTGTTTTTATCAGATAGACACATAACATCAATAGTCTAGGGGCAAATCTGTGATCTCACAGCAGGAGGGATTTGAAACTGACTGGATGCTCTACTGTATCATCACTTGCACCAATTCTTTAGGGGCTTTTCATTTGATGAAATGGCTTGACAAGTTTAAAATGGTCCTTTCACTGCAGTTGGTTTTGATCAAATGCAATAATTATGTCAAGTCTCAAGTGGGAGAGCATGTACATTTTAAATTGTGTTTTTCAGGAAAAAAGAGGATCATTTTTAAACTGATAAAATTGGGTTAACGTCTATACATGTGTGGCTACCATAGTGATGCCACACAAAGCAATTTCTCAGTTGACATTTCTGTTGATGGTTTTGCTGTGAAATATATGTACACACAAATGTGAAAACTCAACAATGGCCTCAATTCACTAAGCTTATCTCCTGTCTTTAATAACGTTTTTAGAGTTATCACCATGGTTACATTAGTTATTTTAATTAAAATAGATAGGTAATATAATCTCTTACCCACACTGTTTTAAAAGAACAGGCAAATGTTTGATTTCATGATGGCAGCCATCTTTTTGGTTGAAAGGAGGTGATAGGGAGCATGAGACACAGTTCCAACTGTCCTGTGACCTGAGCACCTCTCCCAGTTGCTAGGCAACGTGAATAACAACATAGGAAATCCCATCATGCTCTGCACAGCACCAGGGGAAAAAAGCCCAGGCTTTTGTTTATTTGATGGGTGGAGCTTAGTTAAAAATGCAGCTAAAAATTATGCTTTGGTAAGAAAAACAAAGTTCTGATGCTGTGAAACTGTTAAAGAAACACCAAGCCTTTTCAGTTCTGCTGAGTAGATTTTTTAGTCCGGAGGTTCACTTTAAGGAATGGAGAGATAAGATAACTCTCTCACTATGTGGAGGTAAGTTTTCTCTTGCCTTATTATCTCCAGGATGATCTTAGTGAATTGAGGCCAACGTCGTTGCAATAGGAGATACAGAGGTTGCGACCACACTGGGGCCCTTGGGCCAGAGGGGCCCACTGGGGCCCTCCATCCATATTGTTAGCTTTCCATTGGTGCTATGCTGGTAATTAACACCTCTATATGTGCATTGCATAGTAGTAATCCTTAACAAACTGTTTCCTTACTAAATACACCTCTCTTACACTGCAGCTGTCCTTGATAGATTTTGGGGCTCCATATCAATAGAGTGCTTGGGGCCCCATGTAAAACTTACACTGGGGCCCCAAGCTTCTTAGTTACTCCACTGCATTTCAATTCAAAAGACTAATATTCCATTCTTTTCAATAGATTATCCCTTGAGAAATCAAAATGCACATTACCTTAAATAAATATAATTGTTAATAACACTTTGAGTTTTCTGTCGATGCAACAGATCTATCAATCTAACTAGAAAATGATTATTTTATAGCCTTGGGTGTGGTCGCCACAATAGTCATCATTTTAAAGACCTGGGGAGAGAACAGAAGACAACTTTATAGAGAAAATATTTCTTTCTTTGGCAGAAAAAAAAACTCATAAAGAGTCTTTATGAGTTTTTTTTTTCTGCCAAAGAAAGAAATATTTTATTAAAGACTCACTTTGTATATGTAAAGCTACTGACACCATAAAAGTGTAATAATATTGCCTTAATTATATGTGACCTCCCATTCTGAAAGTCAAAGGAAAATGTATTCTGCAAATAGCTCACAATCACTCAACTGCTTCCATAATTCACAAACAGCAGAAATGATATGATGTGTCAAAAATGAGATTCTGCCCATAAATAAAATTACTCTCCATCATTTCAGTATAGCATCTATAAGAACAATAACAAACAGGAACTCTTAAAGCTAGCAATCATTGTGATAATAAGAGAAGCAAAAGTCATAGCTAGGTATATACTGTTCTGTAGCATTCATTCTCTTTCATTTTCCTTCGTTTGCTGTAGCTTAGCAACCAAAACCAGAGAGAAAATCTAATAGACCTAAAAATAATGCTCTTGGAAACTGATCACTTAAAACCTTTTTACTGGGAGCAGTAATAGTTTTGGCTGGGAAAAGCAAACTTACATTGTGTATATGGATTCCTTCATTCTGTATAATTATCTTAAGCAAATTATTGAGATGTGATATTTCTTTAGTAATCCACACTAGTTCTCTTGAGATGGTACAAGTGACCTCTTAAACTAATTAGTTGCTGTATGTACAGAAAGCTTTCCACGGCAAATGAAGCATTTATCCGAAGCTTACTGTCATTATTAAGAAGTTAAATAGTAACTACTTTTTTGTGAGCATGAGTGACATGAGCATTATCCTTAGTACTATACATTTGAGATGAGTCTCAAGTATGGCTTCTTTTGCTGGATTATCAAGCACTGTGTGGGCTGGGTTAAAGCTCTCTTCTTCAGGAAAATACACTGAAAATTCTACAAAATAGTGACTGCTAGGTGCAATAATATTGACAAATGAGGAAGCTAGATTTAAGATTTGACACTCATCTTTGTGTCAGTCTAGCAATACTCCACCTGCTCAAATACTGAGCCCCGCTTCACCAAATTACAATAGTTGGCATAGTTCCTAACTGTAAAGAGCATCCAAACAATAAGGCAGTACCAAGCGGCAAATGGGAAAACTAAGGTTCGCGTCAAAAGATTTTCTGCGTTACAATACATCCTGTTGCACATTACCAGGTTAACTTGGAAGGTGCGGTGGTTAGATGCCTCCACTGAAAATAGTGGAGGTGATTGCAGTCATTTTTTTTTTTTTTTAGAATTCTTTTCTCTTGGCTTGCCCCTTTTAACATCTAGCTCAAACTGGTTCCTGTGATTTTAGGATACATGCACTGAACTGTGTTTAAGGGTACCAGAGCTGAATAGTGAAGGTGAAAATGAGGCCATACATAGGTGATGCAGAGCCTTACCCATGCTTCAGAATACACCCGAGAGGCTCGGTTTCACTGCAGTAGCATTTGCGACCTTTGAACTGGAGGTGGTAGCTCTGCACATGCGCTGTCCGTCAGTTTTGAATGCTTTAATCGCATATGTAATGGAAGTGTACGCACCGTGTTGCACAAGAATAGAGGCCACAGTCACAGCATTCAGATCTGAGCAGAATTACTACCTACGGGTAAAAGGTTAGCAACTTACTAAAGTTGGGTCCGCTGCCACAGCATCTCAGGAGTAATCTGAAGCATGGGTAAGGCTCAGCATACATGGCCTCACCCACATATAGCTCTATTTTCACCCTAATTGTACAGCTCAGGTATTCTTTAACACGGTTTAGTGCCTACACCCCAATGTCACAGGAACCAGTTTTGAGACAGATAGGAAAATGGGTGAGCCATGTGAAAATAATTCCCTATTTAGCTCAGGTGTCCTTTAAGCAGAATAACGTGTAAAATCTTATACGCCATAAGTAGAGCACAATGTATTGCATTTAATGTATTGCATTCTGCTCTACTGATCGTTCAGTGAGACTTTACACATGTTGTTCTGCTTAACAAAGTTTATTGCACTCCATTGTTTCAAACCGCCATACTGTAGATTAAATTGTAAATTAGGTAGTGAATTTGAGGAGCCTTTATCAGGACTTGATTCATAGGTACTATTTAAATGCATACGAGCAGTGGCATAGCGAAGGAATTGTGGACCTTGATGCAAGTTTAACAATGCCCCCCCAAAGCATTCTATAAATAACAATTGATATTGCACACCAAAACCTGCCAATTGCAACTAGTGTCAGGAGTGCAAGAAGGGGATGGGGAAATCACCACTATTCAAAGTATCTATAGAAGTGATTATTATCAGCATAGGACCAATAGAGAGCTAATACTGCAGTTGAGGGAGGGCCCTTTGGGGCCCCTCTGGCCATAGGGTCCTGATGCGGTTGTAACCTTTGCAACCCCTATTGCTACACCCCTGCATATGAGAAGAGAAATGTTTTAGGATGTTTTAGGATCAAAATAGAAAGACTTTTTAGGGGACATATACGTACAAACAATGCCTAATTTTCATTTAACAAACACACACACACACTTATTTTGTATATGCTATGTCAGGGTGCCAAAACAGAATGCAACACATGACATCCTTGCCCAATCATTTTACATGATATTATCTTAGCTTGGTAGATGTGAGATATCCATTGTAGTTTATAGATTTAGGTCAACATTCACTCAATGCAATTCATGCAGAGACAAGAGTCTCTGCATGGCAGATTTACAGAGATGTTGGAGAAATCAACCAGCAGACTGGACCTGTAGCTGATAAGGTCAAAACTCATTGCATTTCTGCCATATTTCAGTTTCCACAAAGAAGCATGGAATAGCACCTGTAAGTATTGCAGTATAATTTTTTAAGTAATGTATAGTGTCTTTCTTAGTTGCTTAGGTTTTTTTCCCCAAAACTTGTTTTCTTCATAGACTGTTTTCAAATATGTGCAATGCTGATGCTATCTAATGAATCTCTTTTTTTTTTTAAACCAAGGACAGTGGCAACATTAGATCAATCCATTCAGTGCCTAAGCCTTGCAGTTATCAGATGATCCTTTCTGTAGTGATTCTAACAGCAAAGTGATATGTCCTGGGCCTCATTACCCAAACTTATCATTATAATCCAGATTGAGTGCATGGGAGGATTGCTCACGATGACACCAGCTACAGACAATTAAGAGCCTCAAGGATGTGAACTTTTAGGCGATTATGGTGTTTTTTCTTTTACAACACTGAACATCAATTAAGGACAATGCACTATTTTAAAGGACACACTGCCAGAGGCGTAGCTAGGGCTTTCAGCGCCCGGGGACAAAGACTATTAATGCGCCCCCTAAGGGGAAGGCTGCGCCGCGCCAAAAAAGGGTGACTATATAATAGATGTGGGCGTGGTTATGGGTGGAGCCAAATGTACAGGAAGTTAGCAGGCGTGAGCATTTATCCGAAGGCTCACCCACCCTCCCTCAGTATGTACCTTCCAGCATGTTCCAAGACAAATTCAGCAATCATGAGCCTCCCCCCCATCAAGACAAATTCAGCGATCATGAGGCCCCCAACATGACCAACTCAGCAATCATGAGGCCCCCAACAAGACAAATTCAGCGATCTTGAGGCCCCCAACAAATCATGAGGCCCCCAACAAGACAAATTCAGCGATCTTGAGGCCCCCAACAAGACAAATTCAGCGATCTTGAGGCCCCCAACAAATCATGAGGCCCCCAACAAGACAAATTCAGCAGTCATGAGGCACATAAATAGACAGCATTTCACATAAATAGGCGGAATGCCCCCTTAATATGGTAGACACCTCTCACCTGGCAGCAGTTCCCCAAAATACACTCAATCCGACAGCAGTGGTTCCCCAAAAATAGGTAGCCCCAGGTCTATAGGTGTCCCCAGAATAGGTGGCCAGCAGTATAGATGTCCCCAGAATAGGTGGCCAGCGGTATAGATGTCCCCAGAATAGGTAGCCAGGGGTAGAGATGTCCACAGAACAGGTAGCCAGGGGTATATGTGACCAGTATATGTAGCCAGGTGTATATGTGCCCAGTATATGTAGCCAGGTGTATATGTGCCCAGTATGTGTAGTCAGGGGGTATATGTGCCCAGTATGTGTAGTCAGGGGGTATATGTGCCCAGTATATGTAGGCAGGGGGTATATGTCCCCAGTATATGTAGGCAGGGGGTATATGTCCCCAGTATATGTAGGCAGGGGGTATATGTCCCCAGTATATGTAGCCAGGGGGTATATGTGCCCAGTATATGTAGTCAGGGGGTATATGCGCCCAGTATATGTAGTCAGAGGGTATATATGCGCCCAGTATATGTAGTCAGGGGGTATATGTGCCCAGTATATGTAGGCAGGGGGTATATGTCCCCAGTATATGTAGGCAGGGGGTATATGTCCCCAGTATATGTAGGCAGGGGTATATGTCCCCAGTATAATATGTAAGCAGGGGGTATATGTCCCCAGTATATGTAGGCAGGGGGTATATGTCACCAGTATATGTAGGCAGGGGGTATATGTTCCCAGTATATGTAGCCAGGGGGTATATGTGCCCAGCATATGTAGTCAGCGGGTATATGCGCCCAGTATATGTAGTCAGTGGGTATATATGCGCCCAGTATATGTAGTCAGGGGGTATATGCGCCCAGTATATGTAGTCAGAGGGTATATATGCGCCCAGTATATGTAGTCAGGGGGTATATGTCCCCAGTATATGTAGGCAGGGGGTATATGTCCCCAGTATATGTAGGCAGGGGGTATATGTCCCCAGTATATGTAGGCAGGGGGTATATGTCCCCAGTATATGTAAGCAGGGGTTATATGTCCCCAGTATATGTAGGCAGGGGGTATATGTCCCCAGTATATGTAGGCAGGGGATATATGTCCCCAGTATATGTAGCCAGGGGGTATATGTCCCCAGTATATGTAGTCAGGGGGTATATGCGCCCAGTATATGTAGTCAGAGGGTATATATGCGCCCAGTATATGTAGTCAGGGGGTATATGTCCCCAGTATATGTAGGCAGGGGGTATATGTCCCCAGTATATGTAGGCAGGGGGTATATGTCCCCAGTATATGTAGGCAGGGGGTATATGTCCCCAGTATATGTATGTTTTTTGGGAGGGGAGCAGCGCATAGAAGAGGGAGAGCTGTGAGCAGCGGGGGAGAAGGGGGGCCATCTCCCCCCTCCTTCTCTCACCTTAGGTGCTCTCCCTCCCTCGCTGTCCCCTCCACAACGAATGTCCGTCCGGGTGGCTGGCAGCGGCGGGCGGGACTTACCTGCGTCTCGTCGCAGCGCCGGATGGATGTGCCGCTACTCTCTGGTCTAGTCCAGAGCAGCGGTTGCAGGACCCGAACTTCCGGCGCTGGAGCGAGACAGAGGTAAGTCCCGCCCGCCGCTGCCAGCCACCCGGACATTAGTTATGGAGGGGACAGCGAGGGAGGGGGAGCACCTAAGGTGAGAGAAGGAGGGGGAGATGGCCCCCCTTCTCCACCGCTGCTCACAGCTCTCCCTCTTCTATGCGCTGCTTCCCTCCCAAAAAAAACAAAAAAGCAAAAAACTCTGCAGCTCAGCTCAGCTGGGCGCTCTCGGGGACCCGGTGCCCCGGGGCACCTGTCCTACCCCGACCCCCCCCCTAGCTCCGCGTCTGCACACTGCCTAACTGTGCTTGGGAGGGGGAGGAGGGTGGCTTGGGGGTGGGGCATCCTGCCTAATCACCTTTGTTGTTTAAGGGAGGAAAACCTGCCTAATTATGAGCAGGAGGAAATACTGACTAGAACATGCAAAATTGTCCACAAGGGTCATTACAACAATGGAATATATATTTTTTCTTTTAAAGTGAAAGCACTTGGAGACACTGTGTTGTGGCATTTGTAAACAAATGTACTTCCTGTCCAGGGCCAACATGCAGGCCCAACACTGTGTATGTAGAAGGGGAAATCACCATGATGTTTAGGAGTCATTGTTCAGACCTATATGAGCTATACTTTTCAGCTGTTTGCAGAGCTGAGACAAGGTCCTCCAGCACCCAAGGCTGAGACACCAAAGTGCGCCCCCCCATCCCTCTCACCCCAGCCCTCACACACTGATTGCTATTAGACTAAGAGGCGCTCCAGGGCCCCCAACACCTTAATCTCCAGTTATCTGGCTTGCAGTCACTGCCATATATCCCCTTTTCTTATGTTTCTCTGCTTCAAACACAATAGAGGAATGATAGCTGAGTGAGTTGTGCGCCCCATCCTACACTGCACCCTGAGGCTGGAGCCTCTCTCACTTCTGCCTCGGACCGGCCCTGGCTGTTTGGCCGAATCTAGGTTAGACTGTGACTACTTTCACAATGGGGTGCAATGCAAGTGAGAGGAAAGGTTGAATTGCATGTTATGTCACATCGCAGTGAAACATAAAATACATAGAAAGTATGCTTCACTGCAACTGTGAACATGCACCTTATGCAGAACCACACTGCATGCATCGTGTTTGCCAATGGATCCCTCGCACCACACTAACACACTGATGTAAATGTGCCATTACAATATGATTGTATTGCATTAGCAATGCAATTTTATTGTTCAATGCAGTGCACCACAAAGCAACACACAGAGCCATATTCTATTGCTGAACTGAAGTGCTGGCAAGTTCTTAAATTAGGCGATGCTCCCATTGCCTAATCCAAATCAATTTATTCCCCCCCCCCCCCCCCCGGCGGAAAAGAACTCGCTTGGTTGAAATTCTCACCCAGAGAGTTATTTTCACGCTATCCAATTACATTTTTCGTGCCTCCTATGAGCGTTAGCAGAGAGCAGGTCTAAATATGCTAACGCATGTGTTGTGCCGCTGAATCTGGGGGTCTCCTTTGATTAGGAGACCCCCAGATCCCCAAAGCCCCCCACAGCTGCGCTGGTCTCCCTCTAGTAAATAACATACTGCTGCAAAACATCTGCTGAGTGGTGCTGAGTAATTACAGTGTACTCCCACTGTAATTACTGTGTATCTGAGCCCCGACAAGGCATCTTAGAAGCGCCCCCCCCCTTCCCCCCTCAGGGCTCCCCATTGGTCCACTGTCTGAGCCAATAAAAATGCTTCAGAAAGTGGACCAATGGGGAGCCCTGGTGGGAGCTTCAAAGATGCTTTGCCGTGGCTCGGATACGCAGTAATTACAGTGAGAGTACACTGCAATTATTCAGAGGCACTTGCAGCGGTATGCTATTTACTAGAGGGAGACCAGCACAAATGTGGGGGTCTTCGGGGATCAGTGGTGACCCGACGGGGAGCTCTAGGGGTCTCCTTATTAAAGAGACACTGAAGCGAGACTAAATCTCGCTTCAGGTCTTATATATAGCAGGGGCACGTGTGCCCCTGCTAAAACGCCGCTATCCCGCGGCTTAACGGGGGTCCCTTCACCCCCAACCCACCCCCCGCAAAAGTTGGTCGTAAAATGGTCGCTGGTAATCTTCTTCCTGGAGGCAGGGCTAACGGCTGCAGCCCTGCCTCCCAGCGCGTCTATCAGACGCGCATCGCCGCCTCTCCCCCGCCCCTCTCAGTGAAGGAAGACTGAGAGGGGCGGGAGAGAGGCGGATATACGCGTCTGACAGACGCGCATGGGGCAGGGCTGCGGCGGTTAGCCCTGCCCCAACCAGGAAGCGCTCCCCCGCTGCACGGAGGGGGTTTGGGGGGACAGGGACCCCCGTTAAGCCGCGCTATAGCGGCGTTTTAGCAGGGGCACGCATGCCCCTGCTAGCTATGAGGTCTGAAGCGAGATCTATTCTCGCTTCAGACTCTCTTTAAAGGAGACCCTCAGATGCAGCGGTGGAAGATGGCGATGATGCTTGGTATGTGTGCGTATACATGTGGGGGGAGCGAGGCTGTGGTGCTGAAGGACAGCACCACAGAGTAAAGCCTTGCTCCCCATCGCCCAGTAAAAGGGTGCATCGCTCAGGTTTTTGCCTGAGTAATGCCCACCAATGATCGCCCATCACGTGAAGTAAGTAGGATTTGCCGGTAATCCTCGCGCGATGGCAAAGTGACAAGTAGCTCGCATCTGCAAGCTACTTATCACCTTGAATAGAATACGGCCCACAGTGTGAAAGTAAGCTGAAATAATCAGTGGTGCTCACCGCCAGGTCGTGATCACGCTTACGCGTGGATTCACGACCATTTTGACGCATTCCGCCTCGGACACGAAAATCCGTGAATAGATTTTCAACCACGAAAATCTACTTCGGCTTCGCGTGAATGCGGACAGAAATCCGCATTCACGCTCGTGAAACCCGGGGCTGAAGTCGTGGTTTGCGGAAATGCGTCAAACTATGCGGAAGTGACACATTGCAGGCCAATCAGAGTGCCCCAGCCAGGCCCTAGCAACCAATCACAGGAGGGGAGCTATGCCCTCCCCTCCTGAATATAAAGCGGTGGCCATGATGGAAAAGCTCTGTCCTTGTTAGACTGTGGTGCTGAGAGGATTATCTCCAGGCCATTGTTGTTTGAGCAAGTGCATTTATTGTGTTAAAAACAAAGCGTTTTTTTTGCTAACACTGTTCTTATACTGTACACAGTTAGCTAGTCAGTGAGTGATTGCTGTAGTTAGTTGTAGTCAGTGTAGTGTAGTGGGAGTGTGGGAGTCTAGTGATTATTTAACTGTGTGTAGTGCTGTGCAGGCAGGTTCAGTGCTGCAGTGTAGTGGGAGTGGGGATTATCTGTGTGTAGAGTGCAGGCAGGCAGGTTAGTGCAGCTGCAGTGTTCACTTGTATATTCCAGTGACAGTTATACACTTGTACTATTTGCAGGCAGCCAGTCACACCACCGGCGCCGCCACTCTCTGCCAGCGCTGTTCATTCATTCTGTCAGTGACCTTGTGCTGTGCCCAGTGCCCACTGCTCGCTCGCTGGCATATGAGCATCTCATTACACAGTGTGACATCCTTGTGTGCCCACTGCATCCTTCAGTGACCTAGTTGTATATCCAGTGCCCACTGCTGTGCCCACTGCATCCTTCAGTGACCTTGTACTGTGGCCACTGCATCCTTCAGTGACCTAGTTGTATATCCAGTGCCCACTGCTGTGCCCACTGCATCCTTCAGTGACCTTGTACTGTGGCCACTGCATCCTTCAGTGACCTTGTACTGTGCCCACTGCATCCTTCAGTGACCTTGTACTGTGCCCACTGCATCCTTCAGTGACCTAGTTGTATATCCAGTGCCCACTGCTGTGCCCACTGCATCCTTCAGTGACCTTGTACTGTGGCCACTGCATCCTTCAGTGACCTAGTTGTATATCCAGTGCCCACTGCTGTGCCCACTGCATCCTTCAGTGACCTTGTACTGTGGCCACTGCATCCTTCAGTGACCTTGTACTGTGGCCACTGCATCCTTCAGTGACCTTGTACTGTGCCCACTGCATCCTTCAGTGACCTAGTTGTATATCCAGTGCCCACTGCTGTGCCCACTGCATCCTTCAGTGACCTTGTACTGTGGCCACTGCATCCTTCAGTGACCTAGTTGTATATCCAGTGCCCACTGCTGTGCCCACTGCATCCTTCAGTGACCTTGTACTGTGGCCACTGCATCCTTCAGTGACCTTGTGCTGTGCCCACTGCATCCTTCAGTGACCTTGTACTGTGGCCACTGCATCCTTCAGTGACCTTGTGCTGTGCCCACTGCATCCTTCAGTGACCTTGTACTGTGCCCACTGCATCCAGTGATTCATTACTAGCAACATGTCTGGCAGGGTTTTGCGGGGCGAGAGGAAAGGGAGTTCAATTGCCTCAGCCACTTCTGGGACTGCTCCACGTCCAGGGAGAGGACGCCCAGCTGTACGTGGTCGTGATGCAGCAGAAAAGGGGGCAGCAAAGCCTGGGCCGAGTCAGCGGACGCCATTGTCCAAATATTTTAAAGTTTCTGGTCCCCGTGTGGTGGTTGAGCAAATGGAACCTGACGTACTCATGGACATCATGACTTCCTCCCAGACCTCTACTGTGAGCACCACTCCAAGCAGTAGCAGCAGCAGCCAACATCCCACGCTTGTTGTGACATCCACCCCAGCACCCACTGGTCAGCAGCCCTCCCAGGATGACAGCGTTCTGTCCCTCAGTCCGGCATCTGGGAACCTGCTGATGCAAGAAGCACAGAACTTACTGGGGACTGATGTGGCAGAGATTGAGATCGGGCCACAATCACAAGCGTTGTTGAGTTCTGGTGATGAAGAAGAGGGGTCTGTGTCTGGGGATGTAGGGACAGAAGAGGAGGCGGGGGAGTCAGAGGAAGAGCTGGATTATGATGATGCTGCTGATGATGACGTTGTGGACCCTAACTATGTGCAGCCTGCTGAGTCCGTGGAAGAATGGTCAGAGCAGGATGACGAGTCACCTCGGCCTAGGCAAGGATATCGCCATATGTCAGGCAGGGGCAGGGGCATCGGCAGCAGTGGGCGTGGAGGAAGTAGACAGGACACTGCTTCAGCCGGCACCACCACCATGCAACCCCCGGCAACTACTACCACACATTGCTCCGCTGCACCCTCTGCTAGTGGGGGCCGCAGTAAATTAAAGTCACCAGTGTGGGATTGCTTTGAGGAATGTACTGATGACAAGAGGTATGCGGTGTGCAGGTTATGCAGCAAAAGATTGAGCCGTGGGAAAAGTCTGAGCAAGATGGGTACCTCATCCCTCCAGGGCCACCTGAGAAGCCGCCACTGCCGCGAGTATGCGGACTTTAAGAGGAAGCAGGCACTGCTGGCAGGGGTTCCTGAGAGCAGAAGGCCCACCAGCGCAGCAGCATCATCCCTCCCTCAGGGTCGTGAATCCCCCACAGCAGCAGCAGCAGTAGTAGCACGCAAGCGCTCTTCCACCTCGGCTGCTCAGGACACAGACATTGAGGCTGGCAGCCAGTGTTCGTCTCTCTCCTCTGTCTCCCCTGCATCCCAGCGTCGTCAGACCCTGCTGAGCACTTTCAGGGTCTGACCAAGCCTCTGCCTCCAAGCCACAGGCGGATCCGCAAACTAAATGGCTTGCTGGCCCGGGCCATGGCATCACAGCTGCTTCCCTACTCCCTGGTGCAGGAGGGGAGCGCCATGCGGACGCTGCTCCAATTTGGCATCCCCGAGTGGCAAGTCCCCAGTCACCACTATTTCAGCAGGAGCGCGATCCCAGCACTCCACAAGTTTGCGGTGGAAAACGTGGCCCGTTCCCTGGACTACTCTGTGGGCAAGCGGGTCCACGTGACCATGGACTCGTGGAGTAGCAGATTTGGGACAGGTCGCTACCTGTCCTTTACGGCCCACTGGGTGACACTGATGGAAGGGAGGGAGGACAAGAGCGCATCAGCCCAGCTAGTGGTGCCACCACGCGGGATCAGGGGGGATGCAGAAGGGTCCTGTCACGACACTCCCTCAGCACCCGGAAAGCAAGCCCGCCTCGGCAGCAGCAGCGCCAAGCCTCGGCACTGCCAAGCCCTTTTAAAATTGGTGACCCTGGGGAAGGAGAGGCTTATGGCCACCAACGTCCTGGCCGCCCTCAGGAAGCAGGAGCGGAGGTGGCTGACCCCCAGAGGCCTGGAAGTGGGGTATGTGGCAGCCGATAACGGGGCCAACCTGGTGGCAGCAGTGCAGCAGGGAAACCTCCAGCACATCCCCTGCTTGGCCCACGTGCTCAATCTTGTGGTGCAGCGCTTCTTGCGCACCTACCAGGGGATGAGCGAGCTGCTGCAGGATGCCCGGGCGGTGGTACGCTTTTTCCGCCTGTCAGCCACTGCCTCTGCACTCTTGTCCACCTTACAGCAGCAGTATGGAAGGCCACAACACCGGATGATCATCGACATGCCAGTTCGCTGGAATTCGACTCTGGCCATGTTGGAGCGGCTGTGTCAGCACAGGCTGGCTCTTAGGGCCTACATGCTAGACCCAAGTGTCCCCAGCAACCAGCAAGTCCCCATGATTACTGCCACTCAGTGGACACTGATGCAGCAAGTATGCCTGGTGCTGAGTCCCTTCCTGGAGGCAACCAAGATGGTCAGTGAGGAGCGGGCCTCTGTGTGCCAGTGGGTGCCCTTGGTTTGTCTACTGGAGCAGGCAATGGACAATTTAATTGAGCGTGGGGATGAAGCCCTGAGGCAGTTGGAAGAACAGGAGCAGATGGCAGCACAGTCCAGCTCAGAGGAGGGCTCACAGCAGGTAGTGGAAGAGTTGGAGGTCCCTAACCTGAATGAGGAGGAGGAGGAGGAGCAGAGTGCAGCAGGCGTTGTACGTGGATGGCGGTTTGAGGAGGACAACGACATGGCACAGGAAGAGGACAGGCATGCGTTATGGGACAATGGCGAGGACAAGGAAGATCTTGCTGGCAGGGCCCACTTGTTTCCCATGGCTGTGCACATGTTGCGCTGCCTTCGCAGGGACCCCCGGGTGATCCAGATGCGTTCAAGGGAGGACATCTGGATTACCTTGATGCTTGATCCCCATCTGAAGGGGAAGCTGGGAGACTTAATGACGCCATCCACCACCGAGCAACGCACAAGGGAGTTGAAGGAGGCCCTTGTGCGCAGACTACTGGAAGCATTCCCCTAGCCTTCCACCCCCACTGTAACTGCTCTGCCAAGCCAGCAAGAGGTGCCTGCCATTGCCACTAGCAGCACAACAACAACCACCAGCAGCAGCAGCAGCAACTGGCACCCCGGAGACCTGAAGAGCCTAAGCAAGAGCCTGTATGCAGTGCAGCAGCCCAGAACAGAGGTGCCCGCCACAGCATCCACCACCAACCAGCACAAGCAACGACTGACCACCATGGTGTCTGACTATATGGGGTCATCCAGCGGGCTCAATGACACCGACAGCCCCGTGGACCCCTTGGAGTACTGAGTCAAGAGACTGGACATCTGGAGCGAGCTTTCCCAGTACGCCCTGGAACTCCTATCCTGCCCTCCTTCCAGTGTCCTCTCAGAGAGATGCTTTAGTGCGGCCGGTGGCGTGGTCACAGAGAAGCGCTCTCGGCTCTCCCACGCCTCTGTGGACAAACTCACCTTCCTGAAAATCAACCAGGCTTGGGTGGAAGGTGAGTTCCTGGCCCCTATTGTCGGACACAGGGGGACATGAAGTGGCTGCTGCATGTGCTGTTGTTAACTATGCCTGCCTTTATAAAGACATTTACTACCTGCCTAGTGCCTACCTTGGTTAATTTTTGGGTGTTATGGTACTACTACCAGTAAGTTGCCATGGTCCTCCTTCTGAGCTGCTGAACTGACCGCCCACTTTGTCCTCCTGACTCAGTCGCTACTACACTCTGCGTTCACACTGCCCGGGTCGCCGGGTGCATTTAATTTTTTGGCCAGCACTATGACGCTGTGCTACTACTACTGTGCTGCTGCTGCTGAACTGACCGCCCGCTTTGTCCTCCTGACTCAGTCGCTACTACACTCTGCGTTCACACTGCCCGGGTCACCGGGTGCATTTAATTTTTTGGCCAGCACTATGACGCTGTGCTACTACTACTGTGCTGCTGCTGCTGAACTGACAGCCCGCTTTGTCCTCCTGACTCAGTCGCTACTACACTCTGCATTCACACTGCCCGGGTCGCCGGGTGCATTTAATTTTTTGGCCAGCACTATGACGCTGTGCTACTACTACTGTGCTGCTGCTGCTGAACTGACCGCCCGCTTTGTCCTCCTGACTCAGTCGCTACTACACTCTGCGTTCACACTGCCCGGGTCACCGGGTGCATTTAATTTTTTGGCCAGCACTATGACGCTGTGCTACTACTACTGTGCTGCTGCTGCTGAACTGACCGCCCGCTTTGTCCTCCTGACTCAGTCGCTACTACACTCTGCGTTCACACTGCCCGGGTCACCGGGTGCATTTAATTTTTTGGCCAGCACTATGACGCTGTGCTACTACTACTGTGCTGCTGCTGCTGAACTGACCGCCCGCTTTGTCCTCCTGACTCATTCGCTACTACACTCAGCGTTCACACTGCCCGGGTCGCCGGGTGCATTTAATTTTTTGGCCAGCACTATGACGCTGTGCTACTACTACTGTGCTGCTGCTGCTGAACTGACCGCCCGCTTTGTCCTCCTGACTCATTCGCTACTACACTCAGCGTTCACACTGCCCGGGTCGCCGGGTGCATTTAATTTTTTGGCCAGCACTATTACGCTGTGCTACTACTACTGTGCTGCTGCTGCTGAACTGACCGCCCGCTTTGTCCTCCTGACTCAGTCGCTACTACACTCTGCGTTCACACTGCCCAGGTCACCGGGTGCATTTAATTTTTTGGCCAGCACTATGACGCTGTGCTGCTACTACTACCACCAGTATGTTGCCGTGGTCCTTCTGTGCTGCTGAACTGACCGCCCGCATAGTCCTTCTCCTGACTCAGTCGCTACCACCACTGCACTCTGCGTTCACACTGCCCGTGTCCACTGACAACTCTGCTGCGATGTCATTGCTAATTGCTGCAAAAAAAAAAAAATTACAAAAACCTCTCTGGAGCCTTTTTGCCGTCAGCCACTCATCCTCCTCCAGCGGTACCTTCGCCGCCAAGTGCCATTGGAACTTCACCTCTTTGACTGCTTAACGCGTATATCCCTTTTTAAAACCACTTATTACCAATTAATAGCCCCATTTAAAGTGTTGATTTCACTTTAAAATCCATTTTCTCTAGAAAAATTTTTTTGGGGGGAATTTTTTATGTTGAAGTTATGTTGCCCCTTATCACCTCGATAATCCATGCTATTTGGGGGACTGTAGCATGTATGGGGGCTTTGTTATTAACGTTAAAAGAAAATCCGCCTCCGGGCGTGAATCCGCGCGTGATTACGCCATCACGGGAAAAAATCCGCGTGGTTGCGTGGACGCGGACGAAAATCCGCATGCGGCGGGGCCGAATGCGGATTTTTTTTTGCAACCACGCGGATTTCCGAATTCGTGGATGAGGCACATCCGAGCATCCCTGGAAATAATTAGCTCATCTATGGTAAAATATATAAAGTTCATATGCACTGTAAGCAAATGGACATCTCCAGGTGAAGAAAAAGTGAAGAATGTTATAATTCTGATGTATTATATTGTCAGTAATAAACTTCTATTCATTCAAACATTATTTCTCCTTTAAAATGAATGCCTTTTTAATTTAATGTGAGAAAATAAACAAAATTGCTGTGTAAAGTCTGATAAATATTCTGGCGTGTTTTCCCCTAAAATATCCTCAGAGGAAGCAATGCATTGTATTTGAATTATAGAGGTACAGCGGCAGTGCTCTGCATGGCAATGAGTATCCAAAAAGCAAATGCCTCAATTTTACCAACCACAATATTTTAATTAGGACTTGTGGTTTTGTACGTTGCATCTCAGAGGAAATTACTTATGTAAAACTGACAGAGCCCTCGCTTGCGTGCTGAGATAAACAAATTATGGCAGAAAGCTAAACCTGTTTTTTTTCTTTGCACACTGTTCCCATCTAATTGAATAGATCATCTTGCGGTTTTACTCTTAGCCTAGGTTTTAAATGCTGTTGTTCTGCTTTAATTAATGGAATGTTTAAAGAGTTCACAGTTTAACTGAGGTTAACCTCAGATATCAGAATACGGTATCAGGAGACAGGCTTTAGTGTCTAATGAACGTTTCACTAGCAGGTAAAACACTATTTTTTAGGAGTGGTAGAGAGGAATAGTGACATATTTCTTTTTGCTGTGGGCTGCCCTGACTCAGTAGCTAGATTCATTTTTTTCAGCAGAAATGGCAGGGTTTATTCATGTTCCTAGTTTAAAGGAGCCATCATTAACCCATTAGCATCTTGTAACTAAAGTATTTGTTTGAAAAGCCCCCATACATGCTATAGCTTAACAATGCAAATGTAACGGATTGCGGAGTCACCGCCGTGCGGTCTGACAGCGAGGTGGCTGGCTCCACGTTCAGACCGACAGTTTCTCCGCAGCAGCATGCGTCTGGTTTGTCTGAGCCTAGTAGTGCACACAGATGGAGAGCTACGCACGCGCGCGCTAACAGGCAGGCCCTTTATACCAATAGGAGAGGAATCAGCTGATCAGGACGATCGGCTGATCCCAGCGCAGTAGGTGATTGGCTGAATGGGACTGGGCGGCGCTGAGGAGTGCTCTGCTATATATACTTCTTGCCTGTCAGTTGCTGGCTGTCTGCCGTTGCGAATGCTTATGTGTTAGCACTCAGACCATAGTCAGATCTCATAGTGTGTTAGAACCAGGTGGACCTGGGAATTCACACTTAGCCAGACCACTGTGTTATTACTGTGGTATTACTGTGTTATACTTTAGACCAGTTCCAGGGTGTTGAGAAAACTGACCTCACACCCAAGATTAGGGATACTGTGTCATTGCTGTGTTATTCTTTAGACCAGTTCCAGGGTGTTGAGACCACGGACCTCACACCCAAGATTAGGGATACTGTGTCATTGCTGTGTTATTCTTTAGACCAGTTCCTGAGTGTTGAGACCACGGACCTCACACTCTAGACTAGGCCTCTGCTTGATATCTGTTATGACCTATTGCTCTCTTGACCCTTCTCCTGCTCTCTGATTCGGTACCTTCGCATATCTGATTACCTGTTGCCAACCCTGCCTGTCCCTGGTTACCGAATGAGCCTTCTGTCTCTGTACCTTATCTGCTCGTGTGTTGCCGACCCGGCCTGGCCGACCCTTCTACCTGTGACACCCCCCCGGTGGGGTGTCCAGTAGCTGCAGGGACTCCCTGTCCCTCAGAGGGACCTCTCTGCAATCCAGTCAGGGACTCTATCTCATAGGAGTCCTTTGACTGCAGTAGAGTCTGACTCCCAGCAGTTCAGGGAATCACTGGCTCTCTGGTTATCTCCAACCCTAACTAGGAGATACTCGTTATACGGTCTAGGGTCACCTGCTCCTCAGGTGGTCCAGGCTCATATACTGTTGCACCAAAAACGTACACTTTATCAGGTGTCCAGAGGTTAGTTATACTTGTATTATTGGTGATTCTGCAGATCATCAATAATCAGGTATATATCTGTATTCTTGGTGATACTGCAGATTACCAATAATCAGATTCTCTCTGTGTGCTGACACCGATCGTTACAGCAAAGAAAAATGTTTTTAAAAAGTTTTTTTAAATCCATTTTCTCAAAAACTACAAGGTATTTTTGGAAAATTATTTTTCTGACTTGTACCCATTATTCTCCTTCACATATGTAGCAATTTTGGTGTCAATAGGGGTTCTTTGCTATTCACTGCCAAAGTCGGCATGAAATTACGCGAACATTTTGCTACATTTTACGTGAAATTACAAATGACTATACAAAATCTATTTAATTTACAAATCAAAATTATGTATAGGCGTAATTGCAAAAATGTACGTGAACGTTTGCGTAATCATAATTGGCTAATTATGATCATCACTAGTGAAGACATTGGTAATATAATATTACCAATATTTTACTATTGACTTACCTGGTATCTAATTCTAACACTAACTCTCCCTCCTAATGCCCCACACTAATGCCCCTTCTAATGCCTAAAGGTGACCATTTACAACATGATTCCCCTGATAAGCAATTTGATTGTAATGATTGATCGTAAACAATAACTTGGGCCTACTAGCTAAAGGAAAATGCCTAACCAATTTGATCAGATTAACCTCCCTGGCGGTCTATTAAGATCGCCAGGGCGGCTGCGGGAGGGTTTTTTTTTAATTAAAAAAAAACTGTTTCATGCAGCCAACTGAAAGCAGCCTTCCTTGTTTTGCTTACATCGCCGCCATAGCGACGAGCGGAGTGACGTCATGGACGTCAGCCGACGTCCTGACGTCAGCCGCCTCCGATCCAGCCCTTAGCGCTGGCCGGAACTTTTGTTCCGGCTGCGCAGGGCTCGGGCGGCTGGGGGGACCCTCTTTCGCCGCTGCTCGCGGCAGGACGCCGCAAAGCGGCGGCGATCAGGCAGCACACGCGGCTGGCAAAGTGCCGGCTGCGTGTGCTGCTTTTTATTTTGCTCAAATCGGCCCAGCAGGGCCTGAGCGGCGACCTCCGGCGGTGATGGACGTGTAGAGTCGTCCATACCGCTGAGGAGGTTAATGAAATCTATCAGTTCCTTGGATGAATTCTATCAACCTGTTTCGGATTGGTTAGCAGTTTATTCTTCTATTAGTGTGCCCGAATTATTCCTTTATGATTGATCATTTCAACTGATGATCAATTGCCAGAGAAATGTTATAGTTAATTGCCACCTTAACATTATTCTAATGCCCAACACTACCTCTGTTCTCTGGCACCCAAACCACTGAATATAATAAACGATTAGCTGAAGTACTATCCAACTGGTTAGTGATAGCCAATAAGCTAGTATTGCCCCTACCCCAGATTTAAAGGCAAGTTTTGGGTAAAGCATACTGTTCTGAAAGGAGAAATACATTTAAGTCATGATATAGATTAGCGTTATGGAGAAAAAGAGTTCATGCTCTTTTAATCTTTGCATCTAAAGACATAATCAAAATAATCTGATTCTTAGCAAGTTTAAAAATTAGAAATGAATTAACATAAATTACTAATTGTAAAAATAAGTGAGTATCCTAGACCATGTCCCATCCCCATCCTAATCTGAGGCTTAGCTCCTCCTCCACTTCCGTAATGCCCCACCTTAGACGCCTGGGCACCCCTGTCCTTTTAAACCTTGGGCTATCTTGGGCTAAGAATTAGAAGCTGGGAGCGGTAAGCCAAAGCTATGCTTGGGCTAGCTTAAATGGTGGATCCTGAAGCTTACCTGGGTCCAGGGCACGATACGCGCTGCCCACTGGGACTCCAGGGCTCTCTTCTTCCTGGATCCCGGTGGCCAATCAGCTTTGGTGGGTCAGTACAGCGGTACTCGTGCGCATGATGTCATCGGGGGCAGCACCTAAATTAAAGTGGATCCAAACTGCACAGGGCAGAAGGAAAATGAGAAATACACCATGTACTGTATATAGAGAGCCTGTCTAATCCACCATTTGAACCCGATGTTGGAAAATGAGAAATGCACCTGTATGTATATGGTGAGTTTAGCCTGTCTAATCCCCCTCTGGATGTGATCTTGGACAGGACAGAAGGTAAACAGAGAAATGCAGCCTGTATGTATATAGAGAATTTAGCCTGTCTAATTCCCCCTCTGGACCCGATATTGTAAGGCACAGAAGGTAAACAGAGAAATGCCGCCTGTATGTATTTAGGGAGTTTAGCCTGTCTAATCACCCTCATTTTGTGTCTAATCACAATTTGTAATTTGATCTCTCCATGTCACATGGCTGACATGACAGAGATGACAGATAAGCTCATTTGAAAGCACAGGATGTTAACAATATAGTCATTTGGTTCCCAACTGCTTCTGAGCTAAGTGCTTCTGCTGATCTGCCCTACTCATCACCCTATGGGTAGAGATGGGCCAAACCTCCGATTTAGGTCCGCGAACCCGGTTCGCGAACCTACCGCAAAAGTTTGGATTCGTGCAAACTTTCACAAACCGCAAAAGACTTCAATGGAGAGGAGAACTTGAAATTTTAGAAAAAAATTATGCTGGTTAGAAAAATGATGTTTCAATCAGTCTAATACCTGCACGGAGACGTGGTTGAGTGGGATACACCTCAAAAGTCTCAATAAAAAACCTACATTTGACGCAAACCACTGTTTTAACGTCAGAAATCACATTGATTGTTGACTTGCATATGTATACATCTATCAGGAAGGGTAATTTCCTCCTCCTCCTCCGGAGGAGAATCTTGTCTTCCAGGGATGTGTAGGATGTCAAAAGCACACTCACATACATTGGCCAGGAATCGAACCCAGATCAACCGATTGGAGGGCAGCTATGCTCACCACTACACCACCAACACTACAGGCTGAAGCCAGCCTAGCTGGCCTGGGAAGCATGAAAACCTAGGTGGCCATGCAACCATTCCTGCTAACCTAAAGCTTACTTGTGTCTTACAACACATTGGCTTAAGACTTTACCAAATCCAATGCTCCAATATGGGGAAGATTCTCTGTTTGCTGTTTCTTTTTTTTTTAAGTGTGGTGTCACAGTTCACTTATCTCTTCAACTACAAGAAAGGTCCAGGAGTAGTCTTAGTTACCGCAATATCTATGTTACAGCAGGGACCTTTTTACACTTTCTCTTACAGGGCTATGGAAACCATTTTGCCCATGCGAGGTGCAAAAATGAAATCATGCCTAGCAGAGGTTGATTTTGATCCATCAACCTTTGGGTTATGGGCCCAGCACACTTCCACTACGCCACTCTACTTACATTTGTATACAATCTTCAAGTTTAAGAAGGGTACATTAGTTGAAATAGTTGCACTACAATCTATGTTACAGCAAGGCCCTAATGACACTTTCTCTTAAAAGGCTATGGCCGCCAATTGGCCCATGTGGTAAAGCAAAGTGTAAAAAATAAAGTACACCTAGCAGAGGATGGTTTCGACCCATCAACCTCTGGGTCATGGGTCCAGCACACTTCCGCTGTGCCACTCTGCTTACATTTGTATACAATCTTCAAGTTTAAGAAGGGTACATTAGTTGACATAGTTACTCTACAATCTATGTTACAGCAAGGCCCTAATGACACTTTCTCTTAAGGGGCTATGGCTGCCATAGCCCCTTAAGAGAAAGTGTCATTAGGGCCTTGCTGTAACATAGATTCTCCATATTGGAGCATTGGATTTGGTAAAGTCTTATGCCAATGTGTTGTAAGACACAAGTAAGCTTTAGGTTAGCAGGAATGGTTGCATGGCCACCTAGCTTTTCACCCTTCCCAGGCCAGCTAGGCTGGCTTCAGCCTGTAGTGGTGGTATAGTGGTGAGCATAGCTGCCCTCCAAGCAATTGACCTGGGTTTGATTCCTGGCCAATGTATGTGAGCGTACTTTTGACATCCTACAAATCCCTGGAAGACAAGATCCTCCTCCTCCGGAGAAGGAGGGAAAGGAGCTGTTGTGGGGTGCTATATAAGGAATAACAATCAGCCAGGAGCAAGCTAACAAGCCTACAAGAGCCTAACTAAGCTTCCCCTAGCAGAGTCTGTCAGCAGCTGTCCCTTCACTAACTACTGTAGGCAGGTGATTGAGTAGAATGGCCAGAGAATCTTGCCTATTATAAGGGGGTGTGGAGCTCCAGGAGTGACTGTAGTCTGATAGGTGACTATATGCCTGCTGACTGTGATGTAGAGGGTCAAAGTTGACCGTAATGGAGCATTATGGGGGTGAACTGAACTTCCGCAAAAGTTCGCCTCCGCTGCCGAACGCGAACCACTCAAAGTTCGCCTGGAACCGTTCGCGGGCGAACCGTTCGGCCCATCTCTACTGACGGGTCCAGCGGCGTCCCCTTGACAACGGTCATTAGCAACTCCTCTTCCTGCCGATGGGTATGCATGACGCCACGTGACATTACACATCGAGAGCGAATGAGGCTTCAAGCGATTGCAGTACTTTGCGCGTGAGTTGTCGGGGATCTTAGCGATCCAATCCACCGTGGTGGTTGTTATTGCGGCGCGATGCTAAATGATGTTTGCGTGGTCGCGAGCCTGTACCCATATTGCGATATCACAGAAACGACCACTTGGCACTTAGAAAATCATTGGTTGTCGACAAATTAGCAATGTGGGTACATAGCTTTACTGATTACTGATTTTTGCCTACCTATGATTTTGACTACTCTCTGCCTGGCGCCTGCACCAACCTCTGCCTGGATTTTGACTACTCTCTGCATGCCGCCTGCACTGACTTCTACCTCGATTTTGACTACTCTATCTGCCGCCTGTACCAACCTCTACCTGGATTTTGACTACTCTCTGCCTGCCACATGCACCTACCTCGGCCTGTATTTTGACTACTCTCTACCTGCCACCTAAGACTGTCAGCAAAGGGGGAAAAGTCTGAAAGGAATAACGCTTCTACTGCCCTGATTGTGATGTCACCCTCTGTGCCATTCCCTGTTTCAAAATATACCACACGCAGGAGGTGAATTAGGTATATATATATACATACTATATAGTCTGGTGGCTTATTTGTACACTTTTACTATTTTTTAAGTTTATTCATCAATTTTATTACTTCAACTATTTTGTGTTCTGGTCTTTTATTACACGCGGGATGTCTATAAGACCTTTATTCTGATTTTTTGATGAGTTATAGCTTAACCAGCCGGGCGGTATGGACGAGCTCAGCTCGTCCATCACCGCCGGAGGCTGCCGCTCAGGCCCTGCTGGGCCGACTTTCATCAAATAAAAAGCAGCACACGCAGCCGGCACTTTGCCAGCCGCGTGTGCTGCCTGATCGCCGCCGCTCTGCGGCGATCCGCCGCGAGTAGCGGCAAAAGAGGGTCCCCCCAGCCGCCTGAGCCCTGCGCAGCCGGAACAAATAGTTCCGGCCAGCGCTAAGGGCTGGATCGGAGGCGGCTGACGTCAGGACGTCGGCTGACGTCCATGACGTCACTCCGCTCGTTGCCATGGCGACAAAGTAAACAAAACACGGCTCATTGCGGCCTTCCGTGTCACTTTTGGCCGCCGGAGGCGATCAGAAGAACGCCTCCGGAGCGCCCTCTAGTGGGCTTTCATGCAGCCAACTTTCAGTTGGCTGCATGAAATAGTTTTTTTTTTAATTTAAAAAAAACCCTCCCGCAGCCACCCTGGCGATCTTAATAGAATGCCAGGGTGGTTAAAGGACAACTGTAGGGAGGTGGTCATGTTTTTTCCTTTTGTGCAATACCAGCTGCCTGGCTGTCCTGTTGATCCTCTGTCACTAACACTTTTAGCCATAGACCCTGAACAGGCATGCAGCATATCAGGTGTTTCTGACATTAATGTCGGAACTGACAAGATTAGCTGCATGCTTGTTTCTGGTGTTATTCAGACACTATTGCACAAAGACATTAGCAGGGCTGCCAGGAAACTGGTATTGCTTAAGGAGGAATAAATATGGCAGCCTCCTTATACCTCTCCCTACAGTTGTGCTTTAAGAATTTAGAAGCCTAAAATTCTTGAAAAAAATTAACCACTTTTAGACCCATAAATCCAGAAAGAAATGAACCGCCAGGTTAAATACTGTGATATGGTATGTACAGGATCTTCTCAAAAAATTAGCATATTGTGATAAAGTTCATTATTTTCTATAATGTACTGATAAACATTAGACTTTCATATATTTTAGATTCAAATACACACAACTGAAGTAGTTCAAGCCTTTTATTGTTTTAATATTGATGATTTTGGCATACAGCTCATAAAAACCCAAATTTCCTATCTCAAAAAATTAGCATATTTCATCCGACCAATACAAGAAAAGTGTTTTTAAAACAAAAAAAGTCAACCTTCAAATAATTATGTTCAGTTATGCACTCAATACTTGGTCGGGAATCCTTTTGCAGAAATGATTGCTTCAATGCGGCGTGGCATGGAGGCAATCAGCCTGTGCCACTGCTCAGGTGTTATGGAGGCCCAGGATGCTTTGATAGCGGCCTTAAGCTCATCCAGAGTGTTGGGTCTTGCGTCTCTCAACTTTCTCTTCACAATATCCCACAGATTCTCTATGGGGTTCAGGTCAGGAGAGTTGGCAGGCCAATTGAGCACAGTAATACCATGGTCAGTAAACCATTTACCAGTGGTTTTGGTGCTGTGAGCAGGTGCCAGGTCGTGCTGAAAAATGAAATCTTCATCTCCACAAAGCTTTTCAGCAGATGGAAGCATCAAGTGCTCCAAAATCTCCTGATAGCTAGCTGCATTGACCCTACCCTTGATAAAACACAGTGGACCAATACCAGCAGCTGACATGGCACCCCAGACCATCACTGACTGTGGGTACTTGACACTGGACTTCAGGCATTTTGGCATTTCGCTCTCCCCAGTCTTCCTCCAGACTCTGGCACCTTGATTTCCAAATGACATGTAAAAGTTGCTTTCATCTGAAAAAACTACTTTGGACCACTGAGCAACAGTTCAAGGCTGCTTCTCTGTAGCCCAGGTCAGGCGCTTCTAACGCTGTTTCTGGTTCAAAAGTGGGTTCATGCTTCCATCTGCTGAAAAGCTTTATGGAGATGAAGATTTCATTTTTCAGCACGGCCTGCCACCTGCTCACAGTGCCAAAACCACTGGTAAATGGTTTACTGACCATGGTATTACTGTGCTCAATTGGCCTGCCAACTCTCCTGACCTGAACCCCATAGAGAATCTGTGGGATATTGTGAAGAGAAAGTTGAGAGACGCAAGAACCAACACTCTGGATGAGCTTAAAGGGAAGGTCCAAGCAAAAAAAAAATGAGTTTCACTTACCTGGGGCTTCTACCAGCCCCATGTAGCCATCCTGTGCCCTCGTAGTCACTCACTGCTGCTCCAGTCCCCCGCTGGCAGCTTTCTGACCTCGGAGGTCAGGGCCACATTGCATACATTTTTACGCATTCCAGCTAGTGCAGGAACAAAAATTTACGCGTAAAAATGTATGTGTTAATGTTCCTGCACTAGCAGGAATGTGTAAAAATGTACGCAATTCGGCCCTGACCTCCGAGGTCAGAAAGCTGCCAGCGGGGGACTGGAGCAGCAGTGAGTGACTACGAGGGCACAGGATGGCTGCATGGGGCTGGTAGAAGCCCCAGGTAAGTGAAACTCATTTTTTTTTGCTTGGACCTTCCCTTTAAGGCTGCTATTGAAGCATCCTGGGCCTCCATAACACCCGAGCAGTGCCACAGGCTGATTGCCTCCATGCCACGCCGCATTGAAGCAGTCATTTCTGGAAAAGGATTCCCGACCAAGTATTGAGTGCATAACTGAACATAATTATTTGAAGGTTGACTTTTTTTGTTTTAAAAACACTTTACTTTTATTGGTTTGATGAAATATGCTAATTTTTTGAGATAGGAAATTTGGGTTTTCATGAGCTGTACGCCAAAATCATCAATATTAAAACAATAAAATGCTTGAACTACTTCAGTTGTGTGTATTTGAATCTAAAATATATGAAAGCAGTGGCGTAGCAATGGGGATAGCCGCCATAGCGTTGCTACGGGGCCCCGCGGCAGCGCTACGTCACAGGGGGCCCGCAGCTGCCCGAGAGGAATTTTTTTTTTGTTTATTATTTTTTGTTTTTACTTTTTGTTTGGGGCCCTGGGCCCCCCTCCCTCCTCACCTGGGGTCCCCCCTCCTTTTATCAGCGGCGGGAGGTGAGTCATATACAGAAGGCTCCGGCGGGGGTAAGCAGCCACTAGAGGTTCAGCTGCCTCCGGGCTACGGTGTCCCCACTGTATTGCTGCTCGCACCGCTTCCTGGTTTTATTGCGAGCAGCAATACAATGGGGACACCGTAGCCCGGAGGCAGCTGATCCTCTAGTAGCTGATTACTCCGACGGAGCCTTCTGTATATGACGCACCTCCCGCCGCTGATAAAAGGAGGGGGGACCCCAGGTGAGGCAGCTACCTCCCCTCCCGCCCGGCTACCTAACTGCCCACCCACCCACCCGGCTACCTAACTGCCCACCCACCCACCTACCTAACTGCCCACCCACCCGGCTACCTAACTGCCCACCCGGCTACCTAACTGCCCACCCACCCACCCGGCTACCTAACTGCCCACCCACCCACCCGGCTACCTAACTGCCCACCCACCCACCTACCTAACTGCCCACCCGGCTACCTAACTGCCCACCCTCCCACCCGGTTATCTAACTGCCCACCCACCCATCCGGCTACCTAACTGCCCACCCACCCGGCTACCTAACTGCCCACCCACCCGGCTACCTAACTGCCCACCCACCCACCTACCTAACTGCCCACCCACCCGGCTACCTAACTGCCCACCCGGCTACCTAACTGCCCACCCTCCCACCCGGCTATCTAACTGCCCACCCACCCATCCGGCTACCTAACTGCCCACCCACCCACCCGGCTACCTAACTGCCCACCCACCCACCCGGCTACCTAACTGCCCACCCGGCTACCTAACTGCCCACCCACCCGGCTACCTAACTGCCCACTCACCCACCCGGCTACCTAACTGCTCACTCACCCACCCGGCTACCTAACTGCCCACTCTCCCACCTGGCTACCTAACTGCCCACTACCTAACTGTCCACCCTCCCACCCGGCTACCTAACTGCCCACCCACCCGCCTAACTGAGGGCTACCTAACTGCCCACCCACCCACCCACCTGGCTACCTAACTGCCCACCCACCCACCCGGCTACCTAACTGCCCACCCACCCACCCGGCTACCTAACTGCCCACTCACCCACCCGGCTACCTAACTGCCCACTCACCCACCCGGCTACCTAACTGCCCACTACCTAACTGTCCACCCTCCCACCCGGCTACCTAACTGTCCACCCTCCCACCCGGCTACCTAACTGCCCACCCACCTGCCTAACTGAGGGCTACCTAACTGCCCACCCACCCACCCGGCTACCTAACTGCCCACCCTGCCACCCGGCTACCTAACTTCCCACCCGGCTACCTAACTGCCCACCTTTCTACCTAACTTCCCACCCGGCTACCTAACTGCCCACCTTTCTACCTAACTTCCCACCCGGCTACCTAACTGCCCACCCGTCTACCTATCTGCCTACCCTCCCACTCGTCTACCTATCTCCCTACCCTCCCACCCAGCTACCTAACTGCCTACCCAGTGCATTGCCTGCACCGCAAATAGTGTGCCAGCCTGCCCAACCACCCTCCCTCCAGGTAATTAATGTTAGCCCACTATACACCTTACTACATATACTGCATTTTGTGGGGAAACCTGGCGACAATCTGGTTGCATTTTGTGGGGAAATCTGCTGACAATCTGGTTGCATATTGTGTGGAAATCTGCTGACAATCTGGTTGCATATTGTGTGGAGATCTGCCGACAATCTGGTTGCATATTGTGTGGAAATCTGCCGACAATCTGGTTGCATTTTGTTGGGAAATCTGCCGACAATCTGGTTGCATTTTGTTGGGAAATCTGCGGACAATCTGGTTGCATTTTGTAGGGAAATCTGCCGACAATCTGGTTGCATTTTGTAGGGAAATCTGCCGACAATCTGGTTGCATATTGTAGGGAAATCTGCCGACAATCTGGTTGCATATTGTAGGGAAATCTGCCGACAATCTGGTTGCATTTTGTGGGGAAATCATATTGCCCCACAAAATGTTTGGGTGGGAGGTCCGAGGTCCGTGGGGTTGGAAGGTCGTCGGGGGAGGGGGGGGGCATAATTTTTTTTTGCTATGGGGCCCAGTCATTTCTAGCTACGCCCCTGTATGAAAGTCTAATGTTTATCAGTACATTACAGAAAACAATGAACTTTATCACAATATGCTAATTTTTTGAGAAGATCCTGTATGTTCACTTATCCGAGTTTGTGTTGTTTTTTCTCATGTTTATTCCTTGTTTACATATAGTTAAAGAGGAGCTGTTAGGCATAGTGTCTCCGGAAAAAAAAACACATATATAAGTAGATAAATACTTGCTGTACTTACATAACATATGCATTGCACTGTCCATGGTTTGCTTTGCAGCGAGTTATATATAGTAAATAAAGAGATTTCTATTCCTGGGAGGTTCCATTTTAGGATGACTGTGTGTGAAGCCAATCGTGATGTCATATCCTCCCTTACTGTTTGCCCTCCTCCTTCTGATTTAGTATGCATTAGCACTCCCTTTTCCCAGCTCTCAGACACTCCCACCAAGGTATGGCTCCTCATACATCATCAATGTGCGACTCTGTGGAGCTTGTTTATGTCTGAGGACAGGATGTCAAAAACTGCTAAAGAGGATGAGTGATTTCTCAACTTACTGAAATCCTGTCTGCATGTACATTTTTGCAGCAGTGACATAGCCTAAAGACTGCACTTGGTTTCATCCTTCGTTACACGTTACTTTTCATGCACACTGAATCCTCTTTAGAGGTGTATGACAGCATGATCAGTTATTGGCTAATGATAGACAGACCAAACATGTCATGTCACAACTCCTCTGCACACTTATATTGTTGCAGTTTGTCATGGGCGTATCTGTGTAAAATAGCTTCTATGTCAACCACTATAATTGCGCCAGCCTCCTTCCATGCATTCTAAATGCTAGCTAGTAGCTACACACCACACAATTCTTATGCTGGGCATACACGGCACATTTTATATTATCAATCGAGCCGCTGATGGCTCGATTGATAATATTCAACCTGTCCGATCACCGCAGCGGGTCGATACCAAGCTTGATCCCCGCGGGCGGACAATGCAGAAAACGAATCGCTGATAAGGAAGTGCCCACGGGGACGACCGGGAATCGATCCGCGGGGATGCGCCAGTATTGTGCCAGGGGCTCGATTCCGGCGCATAAACATGCCGTGTATGTCCAGCATTAGGCAGATTTATCAGCCAGATCGATTATTACCAACATGTTATGATTTTCAATGGTTTTGCTATTTGTTTTTCATGGAAGTGAACACAATTTCATTAGAAAAATTGCTTTGAAAAACTTTTTTTTAGTTCAGATAGAGCACATTGAAAATAATCGAACTAGCAGGTAAATCTGCCAGACAAATGTATGGTGTGTACCTAGCCATGTACTGTCCTATGTCGAGCGGAGGACAGGCAGGAGGCTGCATGTACTGTCCTATGGAGAGGGGAAGAGAGGCAGGAGGGTGCATGTACTGTCCTATGGAGAGGGGAGGAGAAGCAGGAGGCTGCATGTACTGTCCTATGTCGAGCGGAGGCGAGGCAGGAGGCTGCATGTACTGTCCTATGGAGAGGGAAAGAGAGGCAGGAGGCTGCATGTACTGTCCTATGGAGAGGGGGAGAGGCAGGAGGCTGCATGTACTGCCCTATGGAGAGGAGGAGAGGCAGGAGGCTGCATGTACTGCCGGGGCAAGAGTCCTACTGGGCAAAAACCCGAACTCCCGCCGGGCCTGTCTGAGCCTGTACATACATGCTCTGTATACAAACATACACACATACTTTATATACATACATACATACATACTCTATATACGTACAGCATACACACACACACACACACACACATGCTCTGTATATACACACGCAGATCACATCACACACACACTATATACATACACACACGCTCTGTATAAATATATACACACATACTCTATATACATACATACATACATACATACTCTATATACAGTGCATACACACATACATACATACACGCTCTATATATATATACACACATACATACACGCTCTATATATACACACGCAGATCACATCACACACACACACTATATACATACACACAGATGCTCTGTATACATATATACACACACATACTCTATATACATACACGCTCTATATATACACACGCGCACACACACACACTATATACATACATACACATATACTCTATATACATACATGCTCTACACACACACACACACACACACTATATACATATACACACACACTATATACATATACACACACACTATATACACACACACACACACACACACACTATATACATATACACACACACACACACTATATACATATACACACACTATATACATATACACACACACTATATATATACACACACACACACACACACACACACACACACACACACACACACACACACACTATATACATATACACACACACTATATACATATACACACACACTATATACATATACACACACACACACACTATATACATATACACACACACACTATATACATATACACACACACTAAATACATACACACATGTTTTGTATACACACACTCTATACATACACATCACATCACACAAATGCCATACATATATGCACACACTACATCCATTCCATACAAACACGGCAGTGTCAGCACCTCTCCAATACTAGCAGCATCTCCTGTGACAGCTGCAGCTCCGAGTGTCTGTGTTTGTCTTCTACACTCGTGCTGTCCCTGCGAGCCAGGGAGGAGGAAGAGGAGGAGGAGCTGGACATTTCCTCTGCACACTGAAGTCTTTCAGTGTAATCAGCTCCGCAGACGGCTGTGACAGGGAGCTGAGCATCAAAAGCAGGAAGGAGGGGGAGAGCTGGCTGTAGCCTCATCAGCTGATCCCTACTAACGTTCCGCATTAGCCTCCGCAAACAGTCTTGTAACAGTCCTCCGGCAACTACAGATGACGTTGGTGACATCTCTGTATTGCCAATCAGAGCGGTGCAGAGGCGTGGCTGGGGAAACGTGAGGGGCAGAGAGAGCAGCCAATCAGGCTGCACTACTACATAAAGGGGAGGAATATGAAATGAAGGGGAGGCACAGGGAGGAGAAGAGGAAAACAAAAGCCGCCCAGCATTTACTGCTGCGGCTCTTCGTACGAATTAGGAGCTGGGAGGCAATGATTTGTAAATTATATTAATGTAAAAATGTGAATGCTTTTTTAATGTGCCAGTGCCTTTTTAGCATGTTTTTAGGCTTGATTAAAGAGGGATATAGAAAACTATTTTTTAAATTCACGCCTAACAGTTACTCTTTAAGGACCAATAGTAATGTCTTGTTTTTCTCTAATTTTCTATTTTTCTTTATTAACTTGTCACTGTTGCATAAATGCTTACCTAAATTTTAGAAAAGAAATCTCCATTCTCTCCCACACTTTGTTCTAAGGTGCCCACTCTGTTCCAATACCTCCCCCTAACTGCTTCTGTAGGTAGGTGGCTCCCCACCCCTACAGATATTTCCCCCCCCCCCCCCCATAATAACTGATATCCAGGCACCTGTAGTCTGTACCTCTCCTTACCTTTTCTTGCAATGTGACGCTGGATTTTTTTTCCATTTGTTCCAGATTAGTTTAGTAAATTATTTAAAAACAATGTGAGTTATTTCGTTATATATGCTCTGTTGAATGCTTATGTAATTTATTGCACCGTTACATTTATACATTCTTTTTGATGTACTACTAAACTCTGCTGCTGTACCCATATTTTCCAGTATTTTATACTTTGTTATAAGTTGTGTATTTTACCTTTACTGAAAAATTCTATAAAAAAACGATTGAAAACAAAAACAATGTGAGTTAAAAAGGTTGCAGCTATTTAGTGACTATAGCGGGTGCTGGAGCTCTGCTATACTATAATGGGGTGGTTAGAATTAGGCACCACTAGGGGGTCTTAGGGTTAGGCAGCACCAGGGGGTCTTAGGGTTAGGCACCAGCACAGGTTTCTTACGGTTAGACACCCCCAGGAGGTTTTATGGTTAGGCATCGATTGAGAAAGGGTTCTGTGAGAGGGTAAATATTGGTAAAGATTACGATACAGAATATCAGTAATTTTACCAATATTCTAGTAGCAGCTGTGTACAGTATATTGGTAATTTTACCTATATTCTAGTAGCGGCTATATCCTGCACCCTTAAAGAGACTCTGTAACAAAAATGTCATCTTTTTTTCTACTATTCTACAAGTTTCTAAACCTATTCTAATGTGCTCTGGCTTACTGCAGCACTTTCTACTATCACCGTCTCTGTAATAAATCAACTTATCTCTCTCCTGTCGGATTTGTCGCCCTGTGTCTGGAAGGCTGCCAACTCTTCAGTGTTGTTGATCTGTTATGCACGCCCCCCCTCCAGGCCCCCTCTATGCACACTCCTATGTGTGTTATTTAGATTAGGCAGCTGTCTCTGCTCTCTTGTCAGTGAGAGAAGAGAGCTGCCTTTTACAAGCTGGATAAATCGTCCTCTGTTAGGCTGTGAAAGGAGCTGGGCTGTCACATGAGGAATTACAGACATCGCAGAACTGTCTGCAGGAAGAAACAATCAGCCTGTCACTCTTCAGTGGATGATAGTTGCAGGGGGGAGGTAAACACACAAATAATCTCTTGAGATTCAAAAGGAAGGCTGAATACAGCCTGCTTGTGTATGAATGTATTTTCTATGTGTGGATATACTGTACATCAACCAAAAACTTTTTAAAACTGTTTTTGACTACTTCTAATGCGGCGGAGAACGGCAAAATTGTAACAGAGGGAAATAGGAGATGTCCCCTAACGCACTGGTATGTTTACTTTTGTGTGATTGTAACAATACAGATTCTCTTTAAAGCAACTTTTTTATATGAATGCTGCAACTGAGGCACTGTTAACATTCTGTAATTAATTAATTGTTCATTTTAAGTTTTTTTTTTTTTGTTTGTTTTTTGCTTTTCAGTTGATTGCTAATGCTATTTTCATTACTCGACTGTCATCTATCATCTAATTTGTTATTATTAACAGAGATACAGAGCTCAGATACTTAAAGGTCACTGGAACAGTAGCATGCTAAGATGATTCTCATGGGTAACATACATACTGAAAGAGAGTTTTCAAAATACCATTAGAACTGCTGATGTTTAAACAATTGTGGTCATAAACATTATTATATTCTGTACTGTCATAATGCTGACAGATTTTATGTGCAATGAACTGGTTAGAAATAATTTAACAGTGTTGAGCATTAGACAATTTCTTGCGTCCCAATTAAGCCAATTAAAAAATGAATGACAAAGAGTTTAACAAGTTGACAGCCATGCTATGTCAATAACAATTAAAGGAGATTATAACTGACGCTCACTGATAATATGTTTGGGGATACATACTAAGTGATGAAGCTTGAGTTTACAAATGAAAACATTATCAAATAATTCTTACTAAACTGTCTCATATTTGATGCTATGATGTGTGGCACATATTCAACTACTTTCCAGCAATTTAACTGCAAGAATTGACATAATATCATGTACATATAATAAAGGCTCCGGTTAAAAAGAGCCCCAGATATACATTATATTGAAGTTATCGTTTAGCAAAATGGGCACCAGGATATGCCGTAAAATTTATAATACAGATTTTCTACTATTACTAACTGTAACCTCTATTTTTACATTTAGTAGAATGAGCACCAGTAAAAGGGATAAAAAAATAGTTTAACGTACTGAGATTATATTACGTCATTCATATAGTGACATATCTTTAATACTTAATAATATTTTACTTTAATCTAACCTCTCCCTACTCTCCCACAAAACCCTCCTCTTTTGGTGTCTAACTTCCTTAACCCCCCTTGTAGTGCCTAACCCTATGTCCGCCCGGGGTGCCAAACCTTAACCTTCCCGGTGGTGCCTAACCCTAAGACCGCCTTGGTGGTGTCTAACCTTAACCTCCCATGGTGGTGCCTAACTGTATGCCCCCTTTTGTCTGCGTAATATAAATATGTATATGATTGTTTATCTTTTTTTTACATATAATCCAAAAAATGATAATTTAGGCTTCAAAACGTAAAAACAAACATATATATATATATATACATATATATATATATATATATATATATATATATATATATATATATATATGTATATATATATATATATATATATATATATATATATATATATATGCGTTTAAGTAAGTTTGTGGAAAGATGATAATTTGTAACATAGAAGACAAGTTGAAGTGCAAACAATTTTTTTCGGAGAATGCATAGGAAAACGTTTAAGAAACAATTTACAGTTCTAGAAGTGATAGTTTGTTAAATAATGGGTTATTGTAGTGTATAAATTTGGAATTGAAATGAAAGTTAAAGGTAACATGCAATGTAGTTGTTTTAAATTTACTTGGTGTCCTTTTAAAAACAATATAGTTGTTTTATATTTATGTGGCACTTTTTTATACACTTGGGCCAATAGAGAAAGGATTTGCATTGATGTGAATGGGACACTCTTTTTAATAGGTGCTATGATTATGTTCTACCATAATATAATGGCATCACTTACTGCATGTTTGCACCTCACACGGGGTCCATGAAGATGTCATATTTTTCAGCTTGGCTTGTTCTTCCCACTTAACACTTCCTGCCTGAAAGTGAAGATATGTAACAATTTAACTTTTAAGTATTTAATGCCACACAAATCAGTCCAAATGATATATGTATTTCTGAATTCATGTGCTTCTGTGGTTCCCAATGTAAAATTGTGTTTTTGTATGTGCTTGAGTAAGTACGTGCATAAATCCACAGTGGCAACACAATAATTGAAAGCAAAAACATTACGCAACGATTGGTGTCAGCAACACAGACTTTTCTGATTATTGGTGATCTGCAGAATCACCAATAATACAGATGCTATACCTAATTATGTGGTGTCCTGCAGAATCACCAATAATACTGGTATAGCTAGACACAGGACAACCAATGTGGAATAGTGTTTTTGTGCGTCAGTAATAAAAGAGGAGATCTCCCGAGAAGCGGGAGATTCAGACAATACTGCAGCCAAGAATCCCCTGAGGGGCAGGGAATTCAGACTGCACTGTAGCCAGTGATCACCTGAGGAGCAGGAACCACTAACTGTAATGTAAGGATAGCCACCTGAGGAGCAGGTGATAAAGACCACACTACAGCCAAGAATCCCCTGAGGAGCAGGGGATTCAGTCTGTACTGCGGCCAGTGGACACCTGAGGAGCAGGGACCACTGACCGAGCTGCAAGGATGATCACCTGAGGAGCAGGTGATTAAGACTATACTACAGCCAGGGATCCTCTGAGGAGCTGGGGATTCAGACTGTACTGCAGCCAGTTCACACCTGAGGAGCAGGGACCACTGACTGAGTTGCAAGGATGATCACCCAAGGAGCGGAAGATTAAGACTCTACTGCAGCTAGCAGACACTTGAGGAGTAAGTGTTGCAGACAGGGCTGCAAAGACTGATCACCTAGGGAATAGGTGATAGCTCTCAGGAATTCCTCACTAATGGCTAGACCCACTAGTGAGGATAGGAAAGTCAGACAAGCAGGGTCAGCAACGTACAGACAGATAAGGTACAAGGACAGAAGGCTGATTCAGAGTAAGGTTCAGGCAGTGTCAGCAACAGTAATCAGATAGGCAGAAGTACCGAATCAGAAAACAGGAGAGTAGTCAGGAAAGCAGAAGATCATAACAGATAAATGGTAGCAATATCCTAGTCTAGGTGTGAAGTCCTTGGTTTCAACACCTGGGATCTAGACTAAAGAATATTACACAGATATCACAATGTAATTAGTACTTCAAGCTATCAACGGAAACTGGCTAAGTGTGAATTCCCAGCTCCAGCTGGTTCTAACACACTGTAAGATCTGACTAAGGTCTGAGCGCTAGCACGTTAGCGTTTGCAACAGCAGACAACCAGAAACTGACAGGCAGGTCCTATATATACTCAGAGCGCTCCACAGTGCCGCCCCAGTCACTCAGCCAATCAGAAGCACAACTGGAGTCAGCTAACCGGCTGATCGGCTGACTCATCTTTTACTTGCATAAAGGTCCTGTCGCCTGGCGCGCACACATGTAGCTCTCAATCTATGTGCACTAGAAGGACCAGGCAAAGCAGCAGCATGTAACTGCATGGCAGAGGCCGCCGGCTGATACGCGGAGATAGCCGCCATGCCGCTTGGCCATGCGGCGGTATCTCCGCTATCCTTTACACATTAACAGTGAGCAGAAAAATATAGCAAGTCCTAGTCTTTTCTTTTATACAATGAATGGAAAACAACATTAGAAGTGAACAAGTCATTTGATTCACATGGGCTGTCTATAATGTGCTTCCACATTGTTTTATAATGCAAACAAATAATAATAATAATAATATTAATTAAAACATGTGCAAATGAGGCCTCAGTGTTCCTTGTTCTTGTAACTCTAGTTATAGAAGTACTATAGTTCCTACTCTTTTTTGTAAAAGTTTAGAAGTAGTTGGAACACATCTTTTCCTTTAATATTAAAAGTTCTGCTGTCTAAATTATGACACAGAAATAATAGCATTCTATTTTCAATTCAGTACTCTCTCGTTTTGCAAGGATACATTACAATGGGTGATTGATAACTTGACACGTCTATTATATATGTGTCTTTTTTTGAGGGCTTGGTTGAAAATTAGCTGAGCTTTAACTGAAGCCAAAACAAGAAAGTAGATATGCTTGGGTCAGACATTTTTATAATTAATATCCAATACAAAATGAGCATTGCCCTCTCAAGCAAAAAGCTGCCTCTCAGGTCTGCTGCTGACCAGTGATATTTCATTTACATGTAAAGATCTCTTGTACAGCTATTATATACGGGCCCTGGTTATAAATATATGTCTGAAATGAAGTTCAAATTAGGCACAAGAACATCCAGGAAACATCCAGGAAAACAGAGACTGTGAACCCGGCCTGCAAGCTCCCTACTATTTAGCTGTCAATTATGTTTTCTTGAGCGGACATTCAGCATGATCCAATGACAAAAAATTAAACTAGGGCACCTGCATTTAAAATGGTAATAAAACAAAACGGATGCAATCACAATCAAAATAGCTTGACTCAGTTTCACCTAGCCCAAGGCAACCCAATATGGCTGCCGCCTAAAGCTATGTACAGATAGGAAGAAGTAAGCAGAAGTTGATGGGTGCCCATCACTGGAGCCCGGAGAAGGTGAGACAAGCATGGCTACCACTGTGCCCATACTTTGATGCAAATACTGGGGCAGTTGGGAGAAAAGGATACCCCCAGGACCCCAACAGGTCCAAACTCTCTTAGCCTGGGAGTTATGCAAGATGCTTCTGGGGTACTAGTTACCCAGACCATAATTATCAATCACTACCAAAATTGGCAACCTTAGGGATATTGCAGTAATTGTAAGCAATAATGCTGGAATAATCTGATATTACTTCAGCATTTAAACAAACATTAAACAAATAGTGAGATAAAATTAACAGACATCTCACCAGTTCTGGTTGCTGGTTTGTAGAGCAAGCAACATGTGCACTATTTCAGGGAGGAGCATGTACACCTATAAAGATGCTGGGGTTCCCTCAACCAATCTTTATGGCTGAATAGAGAAATAAGTCCTGTCTCAATTTACATTCCTTCTCAGTGCAGGGTCGGATGACAGTGGTGTCCACACTCAGTCTTTGCTTGATGCTATAAAGGCAGTGGTGCTCATCACAACCTCGTGATCACGACCAACTCGAAAACATGATCGTCCACGATCACGAATGCCAGTTTCAAATGCACTCATGATCGCATTCTAAATCTGACTTGTGATTCGGATTCCAGCCGTAATCACGAGTCAGTTAAAAACCCGCCAACTTTAGCGGTTAATAGCAAAGCCCCCTTATATGCTAGAAACACCAAATTTGCAGGGTGTGTTAAGTAGAACCATGGGAACAAGAGGAAACTTTTTTTTAAAAAGCACTTGTTAAATCCATGGACAAGGGTCTCTTCCCCACCTCTGGTGCCCCAGGAGGAGGTGGGGTGACAAAACAACGAAAACAACAGGTCGGAAGTAATGGACCAATCAGAGATTGCAGAGTCAACTCAGAAGTATTTGGCCAATCAGGGATTGCAAAAAAATACCAAAAAATGACTCCCTGGAAATAGGAAAACAGAATTCCAATTTCTGTAGAAATATTGCATTACCACAACTCAGTAATTTTAGCCCAATCACAGAACTTGGACTCACTGCACCAATCAGAGAATGCAGAGTAAACTCCCAAGAACTTGGCCAATCAGAGAATGCAGAGTAAGCTCCCAAATATTTGGCCAATCAGAGAATGCAAAAAAAATGACAAAAAGAAGACCCCTCGGAAATCAGAATCAGAAATCGCAAAAAATCGCAAAACAGAAATTGGAGATCTGTGGAATTGGTAATCAGCATTGGCGGAAATCGAAATTTCAGTGGAATCGGAAATTGGCATTTCTGACCAGCCATACAGACTGAAAGACTCTAATGCAGTGGCAGGGCTCATAACCACTTCTATTCTGTCTCTTTTGATTATGATGTTTGTCCTAAGCTTTTTTTCATGCTTGTGTTTCATCATTAATATGCATAAATAGGGGGTTATTCCCATTTGTAAAGTTGTGTACATATGCACCAAAAAAATGGGCTCACAGCGACCGAGACTCAATCTGTTGGGCGAGTGCTGTGCAGATACATCGCAAAACTATGGAGAGGGGAGGAAGGATGATAATGCAGAGCACAGTGGAGTGGGTGGCTTTAAAGTGAACATCCGGACTAAAAATCGACTCAGCAGCACTGAAAAGGCTTTGTGTTTCTTTAACAGTTTCCCAGCATCAGAACTTTGTTTCTCTTATACAAGCCTCATTTTTAACTGCACAGAAGAAAACTGCCCGGGCTTTTTTCCCCTGATGCTGTGCAAAGCATGATGGGATTTCTGATTTTGTTGTTCTCATTCTGCTGTTTTGGTGCAATTGTTTTTTTTTACATTTTGAATTTGACATTTGAAGCCTAGCGTGTGCAGCTGGGAGGGGTAATCAGGACACAGGGTAGTTGGAACTGTGTCTCCTGCTCCTTGTTGTCACCTCTTTCAACTAAAAAGATGGCTGGCCCCATGACAAAGATGGCAGCCCCCATGAATCACAAACATTTGCCTGTTCTTTTAAAACAGGGTGGGTAAGAGATTATATTACCTATCTATTTTAATTAACATAACTAATGTAACTTGATGACAGTATGTTTGTTTAGGCTGAAGTTCCCCTTTAAAGAGGAACTTTACGGAAAGATAGTAGTTGGAGGAAAAAATTGAATCAATGCTTTGCAAAGTGAGAAGTTAACAAATAGAAAAGAGATCAAGAAATTATTGATATGCACTGTGTGATTCATTCATGTTGTTTTCTCCACCCCACCCTGAGCCTGCTGGTCAGCATCTTTACTGCTGGAAGACAAGAGATAAAAAGCAACAACTCTCCCCATTTATAAACACAAACTCGACTAATGGGATAGGATATATATATATATATATATATATATATATATATATATATATATATATATACAGTGGCTTGCAAAAGTATTCGGCCCCCTTGAAGTTTTCCACATTTTGTCACATTACTGCCACAAACATGCACTAATTTTATTGGAATTCCACATGAAAAACCAATACAAAGTGGTGTACACGTGAGAAGTGGAACGAAAATCATACATGATACCAAACATTTATTTTTTTACAAAACAATAACTGCAAAGTGGGGTGTGCGTAATTATTCAGCCCCCTTTGGTCTGAGTGCAGTCAGTTGCCCATAGACATTGCCTGATGAGTGCTAATGGCTAAATAGAGTGCACCTGTGTGTAATCTAATGTCAGTACAAATACAGCTGCTCTGTGACGACCTCAGAGGTTGTGTAAGATAATATTGGGAGCAACAACACCATGAAGTCCAAAGAACACACCAGACATGTCTGGGATAAAGTTAATGAGAAATTTAAAGCAGGCTTAGGCTACAAAAACATTTCCAAAGCCTTAAACATCCCACGGAGCACTGTTCAAACGAACATTCAGGAATGAAAGGAGTATGGCACAACTATAAACCTACCAAGACAAGGCTGTCCACCTAAACTCACAGGCCGAACAAGGAGAGCGCTGATCAGAAATGCAGTCAAGAGCCCATGGTGACTCTGGACGAACTGCAAAGATCTTCAGCTCAGGTGGAGGAATCTGTCCATAGGACAACTATTAGTCGTGCACTGCACAAAATTGGCCTTTATGGAAGAATGGCAAGAAGAAAGCCATTGTTAACAGAAAAGCATAAGAAGTCCTGTTTGCAGTTTGCCACAAGCCATGTGGGGGACACAGCAAACATGTGGAAGAAGGTGCTCTAGTCAGATGAGACCAAAACTGAACTTTTTGGCCAAAATGTAAAACACTATGGCCTCAATTAACTAAGATCATGCTGGAGATAATAAGGCAAGAGAAAACTTACCTCCACACAGTAAGAGAGTTATCTTCTCTTCATTCCTTACATTACCTCTTCTGTAGTTAATTTACCTCCTCTGTAGTTAATTTACCTCCTCTGTAGTTATTTTCACATGCAGTTAATGAACAGCCTGTCTTTAACTCTGGAGTTATTTTAAGGATTAAAGAGTTAACTTAAAGACAGAAGAGTTAACTTTAGGTTTGCCTGAGGTAAAATGTTTCCTGAATACTACATGCCTTATCACCATGGTAACAACTCTAGAAGAGTTATTAAAGACAGGAGATAAGCTTAGTGAATTGAGGCCTATGTGTGGCGGAAAACTAACACTGCACATCACTCTGAATACACCACTGTCAACTATGGTGGTGGCAGTATCATGTTCTGGGGGTACTTCTCTTCAGCAGGGACAGGGAAGCTGGTCAGAGTTGATGGGAAGTTGGATGGAGCAAAATACAGGGCAATCTTGGAAGAAAACCTCTTGGAGTCTGCAAAAGACTTGAGACTGGGGCTGAGGTTCACCTTCCAGCAGGACAACGACCCTAAACATAAAGCTAGGGCAACAATGGAATGGTTTAAAACAAAACATATCCATGCTTGAGAATGGCCCAGTCAAAGTCCAGATCTAAATCCAATCGAAAATCTGTGGCAAGATCTGAAAACTGCTGTTCACAAATGCTGTCCATCTAATCTGACTGAGTGTAACGATTGTGGGATATCTTCCGTGGTCAGCGCACCAGATGTGCGCTGACACTGCGGAAGTCCTACACAAGCGTGTCAAAATGATAGAACCCAGCTTTTGGTGCTAAGCACCAGTAGAGGGGAATTCCCACCGGCAGATGGAGCTGTGGAGTGCAGAAGAAAAAACCCTCTGCGCTGCCACAGATGCCAGTTGGAAATTGTACGAAGAGAAGCAACACGGGGCAAGATAGCCCCTAAAGAGAGAGAGCACAGAGACAGAATCAATGTGTGTCCACCAAACTAGTCATCACCCAGCGACGGCGAACACACAACAGCGGAAACGAAGTGGGAGGGCAATCGCAAGAATGGCGATTGCCAAATAGTGACACCAGACTGAGCAGGACAGAGCACGAGAGTAGCAAAGGCACAGCAAACAACAATCAAAGGATAAGGAAAATGGCAAATGCTTGCTCAACGCGAACACCGCACTCATTCGCAACAGCGAACGCGTTTAAGACACGATCACCGCATGAAAGGCGCCCAGTGATAAGCCACCCTAACTAGCCACAAGTAACACAAATGAGCACAAACAGACAAGACAGACTGGTGAGGTAGCCAGTAGCAACCGCTGCTCCAGCTTACACTCCAGGAACACAAACAGAAGGATCCACAGCCGCTACCGCTAGAGGCTAGTGTGATCCAAACAAGACAGACAGATGAGGTAGCCAGTAGCAACCATTGCTCCAGCTTACACTCCAAGAATACAGATCAGAAGGATCCACAGCCGTTACCGCTAGAGGCTAGTGCGATCCAAACAAGACAGAGCGATTCACTATCAACCGCCGCTGGCGACAGCGCAATTGCGACAGAAAAACAAGACAGGACTGAATAGGCAGTACAAATTATACACAAACTGACTGCACTAAATAGGAATGCAAGGAGCACTCCCCAAGAATTAACTATACTAAGATAGCAGTGGCTGACACTCCAGGTGAGTCCAGCAGGAACAAACCTCTATGAGCAGCAAAGGATTCTGGGATCACATGGTATTTATACTGCAAGCCTTCAAAGGAGGCAGCTAGGCCGTTTGCATGACAAGTGTATGCAAATTGCTCAGCAGCAGAGCAGGTCTGAAACTTGCAAAGCACAGGCAGGTCTCTTTTCTAGAGACCTGCAGCCCTCAGACTTAAGGAATGGACAAAGAGCTGTCTGCCCGTGCCGACAGCTGAGCAGATCATTACACTGAGCTGGAGCTGTTTTGCAAAGAAGAATGGGCAAGGATTTCAGTCTCTAGATGCGCAAAGCTGGTAGAGGCAAACCCTAAAAAACTGGCAGCTGTAATTGCAGCAAAAGGTGTTTCTACAAAGTATTGACTCAGGGGGGCTGAATAATTATGCACACCCCACTTTGCAGTTATTTATTTGTAAAAAATGTTTGGAATCATGTATGATTTTCATTCCACTTCTCACGTGTACACCACTTTGTATTGGTCTTTCACATGGAATTCCAATAAAATTGATTCATGTTTGTGGCATTAATGTGACAAAATGTGGAAAACTTCAAGGGTGCCGAATACTTTTGCAAGGCACTGTATATATATATATATATATATATATATATATATATATATATATATACAGAATATACAGCGTTACATTGACAGGTTGTTGCTCATCACAATATCAGCCATACAGACATCCCTGCTCATCTATCCAAGAAAAGTTAAAGATTTCTCAACGGTAAGGGGGTATCTGCTTATGATTGAGATGAAGTTCAATTCTGGCTTACAATTCCTCTTTAAGTGGAAAGGTTGAGAAGAAAAACAATGCCCTTGAGTGCTCTCAACCAAGATGATCTGGCATTCCCGAACAGGCAATGCATCAGGGAGGCTGTGCACACACTAGATTCTCAGCAGACCAGCCACCTCAACCGAGTACCCTCTGGCATGTGAACGGCATAAGTGTTACAATGTAAACTTCAAATGGATCTCTCTTTTTTTAAGAGTATTTTAATATATATATATATATATATATATATATATATACAGAATATACGATATTTCTAGTTGACGTATCAACTGTTCCATCAATATGTACATTTCACTAGGTGTATTATGCAACTGTGTGTTGCATAATACACCTAGTGCTACTCTTGTTTATCTGTGTCATTTATTTGTACTGTATACCACTTAGTTGTACAGTGGGATAAAATAATCCCTTGCAGTTTTCTACCATATGACATTAGTTAAATGTTAGTATTTAACTTATATATTGCACTTTCCAGCTGAAGCCTGAGAGTATATTTGCTTATATCCCAGAAGCAGTTACAGAAGGTAATCTGGTCTTAAAAGTCCTGGATATCTACTTTAATTCCTTACAAAGTTTTAATAATTCCGAGGCACGGTAATGACTTAACGTATTATTGAATTAATATAAATGAGTTTGCAAATTGTGGCGGAAGAGTAAATTAGAAAGGGTAAATGAGATACAGGAGCCCAAAGTCCTTTATAACTCTAGAATATGTTTTAGATCAAAATTTATGTCTGGCTAAAACTCTGCTCAGTTCCTATTATGAAGGAAATAAATCCTGCTGTCTTTAATCTTCACAGTACTGCAATACTGTATGAATATTACGCCCAAAAATCTACCATTAGAGTCATGATGGTGGTTCTGACTTACTAAGAATCTCCTGAATATTATTGAGCTTGCAAACCTAAGCTATTATTTAAAAAACTATATATATATATATATATATATATATATATATATATATATTGTGTATATATTGTGTATATATTAAAATAAACCCAGTTGCTTTAATTAAAATGACAGTAGTTAAAATAAAGTTATGAGATAATTAATTCTATTTATAGTATGGATGGTAAATAGAACATTAGTACGTTTAAAATGAGTCTCTTATTTTTATTTTCAGTTTAATGGCTTCATTTTTAAGATTGCACAAGACTGTCACAATTGCTGTTTGGAAACCACACTCCACATTTTAAGTTGAAAAAGAAAGAGAAATAATGACACTTTGAACTTTTTAGCACTTCAGCATCATTAGTAGTCTTGTATCACAGTTTCTTAGTTATTTTGGTAGTACTTACATTTCAGAAAATCAGGCTGAATTTGACAAGTTGTTGACAAGCTCTTTTGCACAGACAACAACTGTTTTTTTTTTAACTCTTGCTGTACTGGAAAACAGAAAGTGACTTCAGAGAATTTCTTACAAGGAGTAGTATTATATGTACCCCTGTTTATCTCATCATGTCACGTCACTTCACTTCAGGTATGATTTAAGTGCTGATGCGTGCATGTACCTTCAATAATAGAAATGCTAATACACTTCCCCTTCAGCCGCCCTGGGGAGTGTGTAATATGACACATGCAGGGATGGAAAGCAATTCTTAATAAATCCAGTCCAGGAGTTCTGTTTCACTTAGGTCAAATGAAACAGTTAAACTAGGCTCCCAGATTGATTTGGACATCAGGTGCCCAATCCAAACAAAATATACTCCCAATATTGGCACTGGGTCTCGCTAATATATAGCTGAGTTTCAGATATTGGCTCGGAGGCTTGGTTATTATATATTGTAGCATGCAGACTAAAGCACATGGCAAGTGCACTATTTATGCTTTATGGACGTCGTGATCACCTGATGATATATTTGGTCTTCTCCCCTGAGCTTGCTACAAATATTGGCAATAGCTACATTAATGGGCATGGGTATTGGCTGTTATATAGCCAAGCTCCAAATACTGCAATAGAATGAAAGGGTTAGTGTTGGTGTTAGAAGAGTTAGTGTTAGGGCCCGTTTCCATGAATCCACAGAGTTTCCCCGCAGGCAAATCGCGCGGGGAAACTCTGCCATAGGAAGTAACAGAGCCGCCGACCGAATCGCTTGCGCTAGCGATTCGGCAGCTTTTCCATCCGAAGTTGTGCGGGGCTCGGAGAGGCTGCGAATCCCATAGCCGTGCACAGCACGGCTGATGGGATTCGTCTGTGTACTCACAGACCCAAAAGTGCTGCCGCGCGTCTCGTAGATGCTTGCGGCACAAGTGGAAATGGGCCCTTAAGGGAGAAAAGTAGGGGAAGTATAAAATATAGAGTTAAAGGTTAGGGAGAGGAGGTTAGGGTGAGGCATTTAGTAAGGGTATTGCTATGTAATGAATGGATAGTATTAAGCATTAAGGTAGGGGTTTGCTTTAGGGAGGTAAATGGTAGATTAGCATTAGGCATTAAACAACCCCATAGCAAACATTTTGGTAACATAAAATGATCAATATTCTAACTATCGGTAACATCCGGTGCCCAATTTAACATGCAGCTAAATTAAATGTAGACATTCTTGAATAGAAGTGAATGAACTTTACAGTTTTTCCTTAACAAGTGTTATCTGACTTATTCTGTCAAGGGAGGATTCCAATGAACATCACTGAGATCAATCTGTACGGTAAAATGTATTAAATCAAAAAGGTAAAAGGCCAATAATAGCTCTAGCAATTATTCATACCTGTGTTGAATCTCTATATGATTCAGAGAAAAAGTGTCAACAAAAAATGATACCCTATTTCTTTTTGGGTAACCCGATACATTCCTGGTTTTTGGAGTACTTGTGAAGTCCAGGAATGCCAAACCTTTAGGCTACTTTAACACTTGCCACGTTTTCATAGCATCGCGGTACTCTGCCCCGACCCCCATCGCAGTTTGTCTATGGAGACTTACTGACTATGGCAAAGTGGTGCAGTGTGATTGATGGAAGTAGCAAAATTGATGCAAGGCTGCTGAAAACTCTGCAGTGTGCTGCAGCATGATCTGTGCCTACTGCATGGATGATGCCAAAATGCAAGTCTATGGTGATGCAGTAACTGTGAATCCCTGATCGTGGTAGCAGCATGGCACGCAGGTGCAGAACCACAAAACTTCAGTGACATACTTCCTGTCCACATCACTAAGCGGTGTGTGGCGCTGTGCATATTACCCTGTCGGCACACTCTGCTGCATGGTAATAAGCACAGGTGAATGATGTGGTGTACTCGTCCTGCCCCCGAGCTCTCCTGCCACAGAACAATCACACCGCACCGTGTGTGAAATTAGCTTTCAGAAATACAAGGATCACTTTACAGATAAAACGAGAATCAAGGTGCTGTAGATTGCATTGAAGGTACCCATTAATCACAGCGCACAGACATCAGGGTATGCAGTGGGTGTGAAGGAGGCCTGACAGCCGTTTCGCTTTAACAAAAGCTTCCTCAGAGGCCAGCAAAGTCTTTCTCTTTACCCAGTAGGACAAGCAAAAACCAAATGCTTATAACCTAATAACCTATGACAAATATATATATATATATATATATATATATATATATATATATATATATATATATATATATATTCCAGCTCAATTTCAGGCAGATAAGTCCACTTCCAGCCAGTACATGGGAAGCAGGAAATTATTTTTTAAAAAAAGCTTCTCTGCAAAACAAAATGTAGCAGTTATTCAGCAGTATATTATTTATATTGCCTCTTTTTTCCCCCTGCAATTTCAAAAGAAACCTTATAAATATAAGAAGACACTTTCCTCGTCAGATCCACAAAACTAAACAAAAATACAAATTCTAAAATTGGCTGACATTATGTAAAAGTTCAATCAGCTATTATTTTATGACTACTCATTATACTGTCTGCCTAGACTGCATTTCTGTGTTCTGTTTGGTTGCATCATGTGTCCTGTATTTTATACCGCCATACATTTTGAGAGTGATTTTATACATATGCCACTGTAATCATCTAATTCTGAACAATGATTTACTAAAGTGATTATTAAAAATGCTTTCATCTTTACACATTATTTGGAGAATAAGATAGGGTACTTTAGCCTTCAAACTGTTATTAAGCCGATACTTTGCACACTATTCTGCTTTACTGGCAAACTTTTTTGCTCAAATCAATATTATTTTATTACTTATGCTTAACCGACCATTTAACCCTCATTCCACTATTAAACAAATCAAGGATGTGTGTGTACAAAGGCAAAATATATATATATATATATATATATATATATATATATATACTCCTTTATCTTGCTTATTTCAAACAGTATTTGCAGTGCTTTGCTGTAAACCCAAGAAGACTGTAACGATTGTGGAACTTTCTCCGTGATCAGCGCACAACGTGTGCGCTGACACGGCGGAAATCCTCCACAAGCGTGTAATTGCAGGCACCCAGCAAAAGGTGCACCTGTAGAGGGAAATTCGTGTCGGCAGATGGCGCTGGGGAGTGCAGAGGAACCAATCCTCTGTACCTCCACAAATGCCAGACAGGAATTGTATGAAGCGCAGAACGCAATCGCAAGAGAGGCGATTGCAAATGAAAATGAGCAAAGGGACAGGTTGTATGTGTGTGCGCCAATCCAGTAGCCACCCCGCGACCGCGCACACACAACAGCAGATATGAAATAGGAACGCGATCGCGAGAGGTGCGATCGCCAGACGTGACACAAGGCAGATCAGAATAGAATACGAGGATAGCAAAGGCACAGCAAATAAAACAATGAGGAGATACGGAAAATAACAAATGCTAGCTAACCGCGAACACCGCACTCATTCGCAACAGTGCATGCGGTTATGCGCGGTCTCCACGTGATAAGCACAATAGAGACAAGCACGCCTAACTAACTATTAACAGACAAACATGAAACAGAGGACGCGAGCGCTTGCTTAACGGTTACCTCACCGAGCCTCCAGCAAGCGTAGCAGACAAGACAGACACACGAAAACAGGGACAAGCGAGAGATAGGATCCACAGCACTAGCGAAAAGTGGCTAGCGCGATCCAGGTACAGAGTAGCAGAACAGAAGGATCCCCAGCGCTAGCAAAAAGTGGCCAGCGCGATCCCAGAAGACAGAACAGAAGGATCCCCAGCGCTAGCGAAAAGTAGCTAGTGCGATCCCAGGAGACAGAACAGAAGGATCCCCAGCGCTAGCGAAAAGTAGCTAGCGCGATCCCAGGAGACAGAACAGAAGAGATAGCTGGTAGCAACCGCTGCACCAGCTATACTCCAAGAACAGAGATCAGAACCATTTCCTGTCGATCACCATTGGGACAGGACAATGGCAACAGGCAAGACAAGACAGAACAGGCAATACAGATAATACAATCCTAACTGCACTAGGGAAATCTGCCTAGCGCAGATTCAGGAATTACTCTAAGCTGATGTTCAAACAGAGAGCAAGGCTGACACCCCACCAGGAGTGTTACATAGGACGAAATCCTTATGACCAGCCAAGCATTGTGGGAAAGACATAGTACTTATAGTACACGCCTCCAATGAATGTGGCCAGGCAATTTGCATGACAACGTATGCAAATTCCTCTGCAAGCACAAGCTGCAAAACTGACAGAAGCTCTTCTTTCCAGAGTCCTGCAGCATGCAAGCCTACACAATGGTCAAAGGGCTGCCTGCCTGCACAGGCAGCTGAGAAAATCATCACAGTACCCCCCCCCCCTCCAGGGTCGAATTCCAGACGACCCTCAAAACTGCTATTAGCAACAGACTCAAACTGAAGACTCATGAAGGTCGGGGCAGTCCGACAAGGTCCAATTCCAGAGTCAGTCCACCCGAAACCGACCTCATCGGAAACAGAAGCCACCGAAACATGCCCATCAGTACTACCAGTCTCAGTATAACACCCATCAGGACTGTGAACGCCAGAGAAGAAGCCATCGACACCCTCCAGACAATACCCACCACCTTCCAAGGAGTGTCCGAAAATACCAAACCTGCCACAATACCTGTTCGAAGTGTCCCTTACAACACAAAAGCCACCGTTGATCTTATCCAGGGTACCAAGCAAAATTTCTCCCAGAATCTCCCAGAACCTTTTGAAGCTCCACAGAGATCCCAAGAGGGCAGAACAATCACCAGGCTCACATGGAGAATTACCAAGAACCCCCATGGAACCAATGACAATTCCGGATTCAGAATTACGAGGACACCCATCAAGATCAAGACTTTCAGGGACCACTTCTGGGCATGCAAGCAGGCAGGCCATATCAGAGCATGTCTCCACCGAGGAAGCATCTGAGTACGCTGGTAACCGAGGCACACTTGGGCTTTCTGGGTCACAGAGCACACTGGGGTACTCCAGCACAGGAGAAACCTCAGGACATGTCGGGGAACTGCCAACCTCAGAGTTCGGCACGACAAGACCAAAACCAGTACCGGACAGAGAATCATCATGAGTGGAGGTCACAGGCACTGAACTTTCAAAAGAAGACTCGGATACAAATTCAGAAATTTCTGTGACAATAATATCATCATTGACTACATATGAGTGAAGCTCCATCAGAGCTGAAAAGGTAGCCAGCAAGGCAGCAATGCCTACGGAAGAGGGTAACACCTCAGAAGGACTTGGGGGGCAGGAGACATCTCCTACAAGTTCTGCACCCTTTGGGAGGAACTCGGAGACCTCCAGAACATCAAACAAGACCTCAGGAACATAATTTTGCAAGTTTTCTAAAAAGGATTCTGTACTATCCATGTTACAGGGCAAAACTGGAACTTTATTTTGAGAACAGGGCAGATGTCCCAGGGAAGGTTCCACCATAAACTGAGACTGAATTTCATCATCATGAGTGGAACATACAGGAATATTCACTGAACCACACACTGACTCCCTAACTTTAATCTCGCTGCACCCAGAATTCTGCGTAGCAGTCAAACTAGCTTGCGACTCCAAAACTGCAGAAAGACAGGGAAAAATAGCAGCAATACCTAGACGAGCCTCTAGGGGCAGGGCAGGAGATATTGTACAAGGCAATATTGACTCATCCAGAGTACAGGGTGGAGAGTTAGAACTTTCTTCAAAGCAAGAAAGGGACTCCCAAATGTCAGTGTGATTGGACATCATTTTGTTATTCATGGTACAGAGCAGGCTCAGAGAAACCCTCTCTGGACCCAGCAAAGACGCTTCAGAGTCAGATTCGCAAAAGTGATGTCTCACTCTTAGACTCGGCTAACGATGTCGAATCCGAGGAGACAGAGCGCAAAATTTGCGAATCCAAGATCGCTTTAGGTTGTGAAACTGACGCTTCCCTAGCGCAAATCTCCGCGATCTGCGGAGCAGACTGCAAAGCGTTTAGGACAGAAACACTGGAGCAACTGTCATCAGGCCACAGGCCCTCACAGGTGTGAACAGGGTGAGACAAAGGCGCATTTGCAGTAGAAATAGCGACAACATCAGGAAAAACTTTATTAGACATATTAATTTTACTTTTGATGCTGCATAATTTAGGAATTTTCCCCATAGCAGGATCACAGATGGAAGATCTTAAAGGTCTGCCTCTAAATGACAAGGGGTCCCACACATCCTTGAGAAAACTGGTACATTCATACTGATCGCAATCTGCAGGAACATCCGAGAAACAGGCATCAGATTGCACAGATTCAAACTGCACACAGTCAGGAGAGAATTCCTCAGGATCCACACAGGAATCAACCACAGTGGTACACCCATTCGTTTCAGAACTCACAAGGTCAAGACTCACATGCTTTACCCCAGAAAGGCATGAACAATCATCCGACAACGATGTCTCTTTATTGGAATCAATTGATTGGTGTGTGTGTGTGCAACTCATCCAAAATCGTCTGCCACACATACAACACCGGATCCACAAAACACCTGTCACACTCATCAGAATCTATCAAAGTGTACACGGAGTTGAGACAATCATTCAAGACATCTTCGCTTTTTGCGATGTAAAAATCGCAAAAGGCTTTCCAATCAAAATCGAATTCCTCCATCAAGGCCCCCATGTCCCATGAGGCAAATGGGGGTTCAAACAGGCCAGTATCCAGATAATCTCCATATGGATGGAGTTCAGGAACCAAAACAGATGTTTTAACTGCTTTAATATAGTGTGCGATCCTACCTATAATAGGATCCACATAAGCTTTGGATTGGGGCAAAAAACCTGGAGACTGAGCAAAATCATTGCACACATCTTTAGAGAGTATTTTATTCAGATGCTTGCGCCTTTTAATTTTTCCCTTTTTGGCCACTTTGCATGTCTGTTTAAATGCAAGATACGTGTCCAGGCAGTTCTCCTGCATCTGTTTAGAAGCAAAAGTGGCACGAGAAACATTGAACTGATCATCATACTGAATGGTTTTGCACATTTCAGACTTGACAGAAACAACCTCTTTATTTGTGGTTGCCATGGGCAACAAATCTTTTGACTGACAAGCCAAATCAGCAGATTGGCCTGCAAGCACCAACTCATTAACATATGATAATGACACAGAACTGTTGTCTAAGCTAATCTGATCAGCTTCATGCTCTGCAGGAAAAAACTCATAGAATTGACCTGGCAGGGGAATTCTAAGCTTACGAGAAAATACATGCCTCAAAAATCTGCGAGGGTTATGTCTCAGATTCACATGTTTGGCACACTCATCCGCCCATACAAACAAATCATCCTGGAAAAGATTGCAAGCAATCTGACCACTCCAAGTGGAAATATTGGTGGCCTGAAATTCAGGATTAGCCAAGAATCTGAAACATTCCGATATAAACTCATCTCTGGTTTCATAGTCCAGTATGTTAAACCTCTTAAAGGCACAGGAGTCATATTTGACAAAATCGTACAAATCAGAAATTCCCTCTACACTGGGAATTTTGGTTGGGCTGGTCATACTGTAACGATTGTGGAACTTTCTCCGTGATCAGCGCACAACGCGTGCGCTGACACGGCGAAAATCCTCCACAAGCGTGTAATTGCAGGCACCCAGCAAAAGGTGCTACGCACCTGTAGAGGGAAATTCCTGTCGGCAGATGGCGCTGGGGAGTGCAGAGGAACCAATCCTCTGTACCTCCACAAATGCCAGACAGGAATTGTACGAAGCGCAGAACGCAATCGAGGCGATTGCGAATGAGATTGAGCAAAGGGATAGGTTGTATGTGTGTGCGCCAATCCAGTCGCCACCCCGCGACCGCGCACACACAACAGCAGATATGAAATAGGAACGCGATCGCGAGAGGTGCGATCGCCAGACGTGACACAAGGTAGATCAGAATAGAATACGAGGGTAGCAAAGGCACAGCAAATAAAACAATGAGGAGATACGGAAAATAACAAATGCTAGCTAACCGCGAACACCGCACTCATTCGCAACAGTGCACGCAGTTATGCGCGGTCTCCACGTGATAAGCACAATAGAGACAAGCTCGCCTAACTAACCATTAACAGACAAACATGAAACAGAGGACGCGAGCGCTTGCTTAACGGTTACCTCACCGAGCCTCCAGCAAGCGTAGCAGACAAGACAGACACACGAAAACAGGGACAAGCGAGAGATAGGATCCACAGCACTAGCGAAAAGTGGCTAGCGCGATCCAGGTACAGAGTAGCAGAACAGAAGGATCCCCAGCGCTAGCAAAAAGTGGCCAGCGCGATCCCAGAAGACAGAACAGAAGGATCCCCAGCGCTAGCGAAAAGTAGCTAGCGCGATCCCAGGAGACAGAACAGAAGGATCCCTAGCGCTAGCGAAAAGTAGCTAGCGCGATCCCAGGAGACAGAACAGAAGAGATAGCTGGTAGCAACCGCTGCACCAGCTATACTCCAAGAACAGAGATCAGAACCATTTCCTGTCGACCACCATTGGGACAGGACAATGGCAACAGGCAAGACAAGACAGAACAGGCAATACAGATAATACAATCCTAACTGCACTAGGGAAATCTGCATAGCGCAGATTCAGGAATTACTCTAAGCTGATGTTCAAACAGAGAGCAAGGCTGACACCCCACCAGGAGTGTTACATAGGACGAAATCCTTATGACCAGCCAAGCATTGTGGGAAAGACATAGTACTTATAGTACACGCCTCCAATGAATGTGGCCAGGCAATTTGCATGACAACGTATGCAAATTCCTCTGCAAGCACAAGCTGCAAAACTGACAGAAGCTCTTCTTTCCAGAGTCCTGCAGCATGCAAGCCTACGCAATGGTCAAAGGGCTGCCTGCCTGCACAGGCAGCTGAGCAAATCATCACAAAGACAGGGCCAACTGTAAAATTATAGTTAGAAAGATTCCCATAGCTGCATTTAAATAGTTTATCTTATACATTGCTATACAGTAGAACATGGAAAAAAGCTGAGGCACCAGAAATACAAATCTATGCTGAAAGTTTAGTTCTATAGAATTCTTCGATAGTGTTTAAAAAAATACATTCAACAGTGCAAATTGCCAGAGCCAACCTTAGATTTTCTGGTACCATGTGTCTCAGAATGCCATACCCATTATGACCACTATGCATTTCTTGCATTGTACACAGATATGTTGCAAATATTACACAATTTTTTATATTAAATAATGGATTTTAAGATTAACAGGTCTATATATGCATTAAACAACACCACATTTGGACAGTTTCTGAGAAGCAGAAGGACCGCAGCAAACTTATAGTGCCTAATTTGTAAAAGTCTCACATGATGAGCACAAGTGTCACAGATAAGGACACAGATAAGGATATGGCACAAATAAGGAATAGGGGCAACAAGAGGTGGGGTGGTATATAATATACATACCTAGCCGCAGTGTATTTTTTAGGTTATCTAGGAACGAGTATAACTTGGCCAAAGGTTGGAGTGGAAATGTCCTAAGTTAGAGTGCGTGTTTGTCAGAAAAAGTGAGTTTTGAAGGAGCACTTAAAGATTTCAAAGTTTGGAGATTGACGGATGTGTTTTGAAAGGGTAATTCAGAAGAGGGGTGAGGCACATGAGAAATCTTGTGTGCGTGAATGTGAGGAGGTTATTCTAAAGATGGATTTATGCAATGCACAGTGTTTAAAACAGGAAAATAAACAAAGGAGGAGAATAATCTATAATTCATTCAAAAATAACATTGCAGATTAGTGATCAAATAGATTTTGGGGTCATTTGATGTTACAGTGTATTTCAGCAGTTTCAAAGTGATAGGTTTATATATTTGATGTATATACGAATTTATTTAAATCTTGACATTTGAGGAATTATTTATTCAATTATTGTAATAGACAAATGTTTGTGCAGATTCATCTGTTAACTGAACTTTAGTACTGTACCGACCCAAGATTGGTATACTTATTCAGCAATATTTCATTTGAATCCCCAAATATAAAATTATTTTACTCTGCTAGAAGAAGCAAAACATATTGGCCATTTTGGGACGTGGTTTATAAACAAAACCCCACTGAAGAATTCTGCATTAAAAACAGGTACATCAAGATTTACTTGGAGAGTCCACCTTCTGCTAACCTTCCTGACCTTTACATACTTTGTGGAAACATTTTGCTCATACAAATGAAATTGTTACTGGAATCACCGGCTACACAATGAACTGTTCAGGAGTCTGTGGAGATAAACATCTGTTATTCCTGAGATGAATTAAGTAAGACTTACAAACAGTTTCCAAGCTTGTTGTATCAGTTTTATATAGCGCTTTGTAAATAAAGTTTAGTAAATCTTAGTAATAATAATAATAATAATAAAACCACATTAACAAATTGAAAGATAATTATTAAGAGTACAATTGTTTATCAAGGCCTGTTATTTGTTACCATTATATTTCATAATGTGCTGACTTGCTATGTATGTAAGTTCATAAGGTCTATCCTTATGTGACATACAGGAAAACTTAAGAGAAAAAGTGAATTGAATAAGAGACTAAGACCCATATGCAACTAACTTTTTCTCCTTAGTTTTCTCCAAGGTGATATTTTCAAAATTGTCAATAAAATGCCTTTTAAGCCACCAGCAAGCAAGAAAATACTCAAAATAATGATGACAGTACTTTTTCACCTACCTTTTGGTACTTTTCAGTTGAAAAGTGCTGAAAAGTTATTTTAAATAGAAGATTAAAATTATCTCCTAGGAGAAAAATCAGGAGAAAAAGTGAATTGTATATGGGCCTTAGTGTTTGTTCATTACAATCAAGGATACCTAACACTGTTGACTAAAAGATCACAAACACACACACCCCTGATATTGTAGAGGGTGCAACATTTACTATAGAGTGGGGTTTGTTCACTACTGGACAATTAGGCTGTGGTAACTTGTGCATAAAGTCAATGGACACTGTTGCTAATGTGAGATGTATTTTGTGTAAGAGCCAGTGTGATACCTAGTCACCCAATGCCTCCAAGAAAACATTTTCAAGGCGCTGGGCATGATCAGATCCTAAGGGAAAAAAAACTAAATATTGTGTGTAGCGCTTCACACCTCCATCAAGAGTGGCACCCTTTTTTATTGACATAGCATTGTAAAGATTTTTCATTAGCTAAAAAATAGAGCATTCACCCTTGGGTATATGCTGGTATACATGGTATACCTTTTTCAGTTAGCTTGTGGAATCTTATTTGTAAAGCAGGATCAACAAACCTGAGAGGCCAGGCAACAACCTTTGGACTGGTCTTGGTGAAGAAAAAATCCAGCAGCCCTCCGAGTACAGACAAAAAGAATATTTTCCTCATAAAAGGAATTAGACAGGACTAGGAGCAGAGACAAAGGGGCCTTGAAGGGATTATCTAAAAAAATATGCAATCATCATCTCAAAGTAGAGATAGAAAGCAGTTCTTCCAACAACCTCTTATCTGACCCTCTAACTTCTTTGATATTTTTTTCAAGGAGCCTTCTTCAGGTATATGTTTTATAATGAGAACAAAGCTTTTCCAGTGATCTATTAACCAAGCCATTAACTTCTTAGAGCTTATCTGTTTTTTTTTCTTTTGGGAAAAAGTTCTTTTAACAATCTCTTTCCCAATCCTCCAACTTCTTTGACCCCATAACACCCATCTTCTTGGAGCATGTCATTATTTAAAGATGTCTTAAAGATGAATAGAGTAACTTAAAACATTTTACTTTAACCACTTCCCAACCGCCTAACGCACAGAGGCGGCCGGGAAGCGGACCCCGCAAGGACCAGCTCATGCCCAATGGCGGTGGTCCTTGTAGGGGCATGGGCGGCGCGATCGCGTCATCCGTGACGCGATCCTCCACCGGCGCCTGTCTCTGTTCACGCGCCGCAACATCCCACCGGCCATACGGAAGCGCCGGCGGGATGTTATCCCGACGATCGCCGCATACAAAGTGTATAATACACTTTGTAATGTTTACAAAGTGTATTATACAGGCTGCCTCCTGCCCTGGTGGTCCCAGTGTCCAAGGCTGCAGCCACCCTATGTCGCACCCAAGCACACTGATTTCTCCCCCCCTGCCCCAGATCGCCCACAGCACCCCTCAGACCCCCCCCCCCCTGCCCACCCCCCAGACCCCTGTTTGCACCCAATCACCCCCTTAATCACCCATCAATCACTCCCTGTCACTATCTGTCAACGCTATATTTTTTTTATCCCCCCCCCTGCCCCGTGCCCCTCCTGATCACCCCCCCACCCCTCAGATTCTCCCCAGACCCCCCCCCCTGTGTACTGTATGCATCTATCCCCCCCTGATCACCTGTCAATCACCTGTCAATCACCTGTCAATCACCCATCAATCACCCCCTGTCACTGCCACCCATCAATCAGCTCCTAACCTGCCCCTTGCAGGCAATCTGATCACCCACCCACACCAATAGATCGCCCGCAGATCCGACATCAGATCACCACCCAAACGCAGTGTTTACATCTATTCTCTCCTCTAAACACCCACTAATTATCCATCAATCACCCATCAATCACCCCCTATCACCACCTGTCAGATCAGACCCTAATCTGCCCCTTGCGGGCACCCAATCACCCGCCTACACGCTCAGATAGCCCTCAGACCCCCCCCCCCCCCCCCCTTATCAATTCGGCAGGGCATTATTTACATCTGTCCTTCCCTGTAATAACCCACTGATCACCTGTCAATCATCCATCAATCACCCCCTGTCACTGCCACCCATCAATCAGCCCCTAACCTGCCCCTTGCGGGCAATCTGATCACCCACCCACATCAATAGATCGCCCGCAGATCCGACATCAGATCACCACCCAAGCGCAGTGTTTACATCTATTCTCTCCTCTAAACACCCACTAATTACCCATCAATCACCCATCAATCACCCCCTATCACCACCTGTCACTGTTACCCATCAGATCAGACCCTAATCTGCCCCTTGCGGGCACCCAATCACCCGCCTACACACTCAGATTGCCCTCAAACCCCCCCTTATCAATTCGCCAGGGCATTATTTACATCTGTCCTTCCCTGTAATAACCCACTGACCACCTGTCAATCACCTGTCAATCACCCATCAATCACCCCCTGTCACTCTGCCACCCATCAATCACCGCCTGTCACTGCCACCCATCAATCAGCCCCTAACCTGCCCCTTGCGGGCAAGCTGATCACCCACCCACACCAATAGATCGCCGTAGATCCGACATCAGATCACCTCCCAAGTGCAGTGTTTACATCTGTTCTCTCCTCCAAACACCCACTAATTACCCATCAATCACCCCCTGTCACTGCTACCCATCAGATTAGACCCCTATCTGCCCCTAGGGCACTCAATCACCCGCCCATACCCTCAGAACGCCCTCAGACCCCAGCCCTGATCACCTCGCCAGTGCATTGCTTGCATCTATTCCCCCCTCTAATCACACCTTGCGACACCCATCAATCACCTCCTGTCACACCCTAGCACACCTACCCATCAGATCAGGCCCTAATTTGCCCAGTGTGGGCTCCTGATCACTCGGCCAAACCCTCAGATCCCCCTCAGACCCCCTTCCGATCACCTCCCCAGTGCATTGATTGCATCTATTTTCCCCTCTAACCACCCCCTGAGACACCCATCAATCACCTCCTGTCACCCCCTAGCACTCCTATCCATCAGATCAGGCCCAATACAACCTGTCATCTAAAAGGCCACCCTGCTTATGACCGGTTCCACAAAATTCGCCCCCTCATAGACCACCTGTCATCAAAATTTTCAGATGCTTATACCCCTGAACAGTCATTTTGAGACATTTGGTTTCCAGACTACTCACGGTTTTGGGCCCGTAAAATGCCAGGGCGGTATAGGAACCCCACAAGTGACCCTATTTTAGAAAAAAAGACACCCCAAGGTATTCTGTTAGGTGTATGACGAGTTCATAGAAGATTTTATTTTTTGTCAAAAGTTAGCGGAAATTGATTTTTATTGTTCTTTTTCACAAAGTGTCATTTTTCACCAACTTGTGACAAAAAATAAAATCTTCTATGAACTCACCATACTCCTAACGGAATACCTTGGGGTGTCTTCTTTCTAAAATGGGATCACTTGTGGGGTTCCTATACTGCCCTGGCATTTTAGGGGCCCTAAACCGTGAGGAGTAATCTACAAAACAAATGCCTCAAAATGACCTGTGAATAGGACGTTGGGCCCCTTAGCGCACCTAGGCTGCAAAAAAGTGTCACACATGTGGTATCGCCGTACTCAGGAGAAGTAGTATAATGTGTTTTGGGGTGTATTTTTACACATACCCATGCTGGGTGGGAGAAATCTCTCTGTAAATGGACAATTGTGTGTAAAAAAAATCAAAAGATTGTCATTTACAGAGATATTTCTCCCACCCAGCATGGGTATGTGTAAAAATACACCACAAAACACATTATACTACTTCTCCTGAGTACGGCGATACCACATGTGTGACACTTTTTTGCAGCCTAGGTGCGCTAAGGGGCCCAACGTCCTATTCACAGGTCATTTTGAGGCATTTGTTTTGTAGACTACTCCTCACGGTTTAGGGCCCCTAAAATGCCAGGGCAGTATAGGAACCCCACAAATGACCCCATTCTAGAAAGAAGACACCCAAAGGTATTCCGTTAGGAGTATGGTGAGTTCATAGTAGATTTTATCTTTTGTCACAAGTTAGCGTAAAATGACACTTTGTGAAAAAAGCCAATTAAAATCAATTTCCGCTAACTTGTGACAAAAATAAAATCTTCTATGAACTCACCATACTCCTAACGGAATACCTTGGGGTGTCTTCTTTCTAAAATGGGGTCATTAGTGGGGTTCCTATACTGCCCTGGCATTTTAGGGGCCCTAAACTGTGAGGAGTAGTCTTGAAACAAAAATGACCTGTGAAATCCTAAAGGTACTCATTGGACTTTGGGCCCCTTAGCGCAGTTAGGGTGCAAAAAAGTGCCACACATGTGGTATCGCCATACTCGGGAGAAGTAGTACAATGTGTTTTGGGGTGTATTTTTACACATACCCATGCTGGGTGGGAGAAATATCTCTGTAAATGGAGAATTGTGTGTAAAAAAAATCAAAAGATTGTCATTTACAGAGATATTTCTCCCACCCAGCATGGGTATGTGTAAAAATACACCCCAAAACACATTGTACTACTTCTCCCGAGTACGGCGATACCACGTGTGGCACTTTTTTGCACCCTAACTGTGCTAAGGGGCCCAACGTCCAATGAGTACCTTTAGGATTTCACAGGTCATCTTGCGGAATTTGATTTCCAGACTACTCCTCATGGTTTAGGGCCCCTAAAATGCCAGGGCAGTATAGGAACCCCACAAATGACCCCATTTTAGAAAGAAGACACCCCAAGGTATTCTGTTAGGACTATGGTGAGTTCATAGAAGATTTTATTTTTTGTCACACGTTAGCGAAAGTGACACTTTGTGAAAAAAAAAATACAAATCAATTTCCGCTAACTTGTGACAAAAAATAAAATCTTCTATGACCTCACCATACTCCTAACAGAATACCTTGGGGTGTCTTCTTTCTAAAATGGGGTCATTTGCAGGGTTCCTATACTGCCCTGGCATTTTAGGGGCCCAAAACCGTGAGGAGTAGTCTGGAAATCAAATTCCACAAGATGACCTGTGAAATCCTAAAGGTACTCATTGGACTTTGGGCCCCTTAGCACAGTTAGGGTGCAAAAAAGTGCCACACATGTGGTATCGCCGTACTCGGGAGAAGTAGTACAATGTGTTTTGTGGTGTATTTTTACACATACCAATGCTGGGTGGGAGAAATCTCTCTGTAAACGGACAATTGTGTGTAAAAAAAATCAAAAAATTGTCATTTACAGAGATATTTCTCCCACCCAGCATGGGTATGTGTAAAAATACACCTCAAAACACATTGAACTACTTCTCCTGAGTACGGCAATACCACATGTGTGGCACTGTTTTGCAGCCTAACTGCGCTAAGGGGTCCAAAGCCCAATGAGCACCTTTAGGCTTTATAGGGGTGCCTAATTGTATGCACCCCTATGCCAGGACAGTAAACACACCCCACAAATGACCCCATTTTGGAAAGTAGACACTTCAAGGTATTCAGAGAGGGGCATGGTGAGTCCGTGGCAGATTTCATTTTTTTTTTGTCGCAAGTTAGAAGAAATGGAAACTTTTTTTTTTGTCACAAAGTGTCATTTTCCGCTTACTTGTGACAAAAAAGAATATCTTCTATGAACTCACTATGCCTCGCAGTGAATACTTTGGGATGGCTTCTTTCCAAAATGGGGTCATTTGAGGGGTATTTATACTATCCTGGAATTCTAGCCCCTCATGAAACATGACAGGGGGTCAGAAAAGTCATAGATGCTTGAAAATGGGAAAATTCACTTTTTGCACCATAGTTTGTAAATGCTATAACTTTTACCCAAACCAATAAATATAGGCTGAATGGGTTTTTTTTTTCATCAAAAACATGTTTGTCCACATTTTTCACGCTGCATGTATACAGAAATTTTACTTTATTTGAAAAATGTCAGCGCAGAAAGTTAAAAAAAATATTTTTTTTGCCAAAATTCATGTCTTTTTTGATGAATATAATAGAAAGTAAAAATCGCAGCAGCAATCAAATAGCACCAAAAGAAAGCTTTATTAGTGTCAAGAAAAGGAGCCAAAATTCATTTAGGTGGTAGGTTGTATGAGTGAACAATAAACCGTGAAAGCTGCAGTGGTCTGAATGGAAAAAAAAGTGCCTGGTCCTTAGGGGTGTAAAGCCCACGGTCCTCAAGTGGTTAACAAGAGTCGCTATAAACTGTGTATTTCTACTTTTATGCAATCCTTTCTTATGTGCTTATCCTTGTAGTGTTAATGACTTAATGCAAAACAAACATTCTAAAACAGTCATATTGCACAGAGGGAGGATCGGAGTACACCCACAGGTGCAGCGGGGTAGGGGGTGCCTGCACATACATGTAAGCTAAATAACATCATTAGAATGCACCTACCCAATAGAATGAACATAAAACCCTAAAAAGTAACCAGGGAGAAACAAGGCAACAATCCCAGAATGAATATATGGAGTGATATCTTCAAAACGTATAATGAATACAATTCCTGCAGTAGAGGCAGAAAGAATGCACAACCAAAATAAAATCTTTAAAACCTATTCATCCATACACCACATAAAACAACCATATTCAGTGAAAGCGATTGTCAACAACTCACAGACATATAAGGAGACTCAGTGCAGGGAGGTCAGTCTTTACACAGAATATGAATGAATTAAGTTTATGATTTATTTTGGATGTACATCCTCCTTGACTCTACATCAGGAAAAATAAAACCCTGCCAAGCACGTGAATAGTCTAATTTATATACATTCCTTAAAATATGGCTAGGCAACTAACCATTACAAATATTTCTTCCTCTCCATCTCTCTTCCTTTTTTTATTTAACACTTGGGTTTTTCCTTTACTTTTTGTACACATATACAATCAGCATTTACAGAGAACACTCACGTACATTAGGCACAGTAGCACAGAGAATGCCTTGGAGCACTGGATTCTGTTTTTTACCTGGGATAGGAAAATATCTGCATGCAATTTTTATGTGCATCTTATGTTTGCAGGAGTTTCCACCAGGCCCTTTGGTTTCTTCCCAAATCTCCAAAACAGATGTTAAATGCTTTTCCCAAAACTGGCTTTAGACTGGGATTGGAAACTGATGGACCATAGGGAGCATAAAGCAAACCAAGGTGAATTGAGGTGAGTTTGCAACCTACCAGCCAATAATTTCAGGTGAGTGTTGGACACTAGAATGCAATGCAGACTGTTCCGTTTAGGAAAAACGATTACTTGGGAGAAGACACCGTTAATTGGATGCTTCCTCTCTATTTATGTCTTTCCTATAATGCTCATAGGGATAACTGGAACATTGAAAGCACTATAGCACAGAAAGGCCTATTTACAACCTAGTCAAGCCTGTGAAGCTGAAAGTTTGTGTTAATTCTTGGCCTGTGATCAGGGAAACTCTGGCCTGGTAATGTGGCAAGATTGCAGTGAGCTAAGCCTCAATAAATGTAATCACTTAAGGACCACAGGTTTACTCCCTCCTAGTTTTGATGAACAGGGATTTACACACCGGCAAGATCCATAGACAACTAAATGATCCCTTTACATATGCTAGGGTAGAGAGTTATCCCTTCAGACAGGTGATTGATGAGCTAAACTTCCAGCTACTTCTCGGCTTGAGGCATGGCATCCTTAACCAGAATGAGTATAAGTATATGGTGGTTGAGAAACATACAAAACCAACAATGTATGTCCTCCCCAAGGTATATAAGTGTGTCATGCCCCCACCGGGACGTCCGATAATTTCAGCTGTAGCAGGACCGTGTGAACAGGCGTAATATGCATCTAACATTCACAGTGGATCGGGAGAGAATTACTTTCCTGGATCTGGAAATTGTGAAGATTGGTAATAGGCTGGTGACAAGCACTTTTTTGGAAACCCACTGCCAGTAACACCATCCTACATGTGGGAAGCCATCATCCGGAGTAGGTGATTGCCGGCATCCCCAAGGGATAGTTTTTAAGGATCCAACAAAAATGCACGGATGTGGAACAATTTAAGCAAGAAGCGGAAGAAATGTTTAGGCGCTTCGGGGAACGTGGGTACTCAAATCGTTTGTTGCGACGTAGTTAAAATAGGACGCTACATATTGATCGTGAAACCTTGCTATGCCCCCGTGCTTGTTCCCCCAATGGTGGTTGGGAGGGAACTTGGTACTGTAGGATAGTGACACAGTATAATGCACACTGGAAAAAAATGAATATGATTCTTCCGGGGTGTTGGGACATTTTACAATTGAACCCAAATATCAAAAAAATTGTGGGTCCTAGGCCTTTGGTGACGGCACGTCGTGCCAAGAACCTGAGGGATGCTCTGGTGCAATCTGAACTACCACAAATTGAGGGGGGTACATGGCTGGACCGTGTTTCGCCTCCAAAGGGTATGTACTGGTGTGGGTCATGTAGGGGGTGCCCCTTTGTAATGAGAACTGATAATTTCTCTTCCCAAGATGGATCTAGAAATTACAAGTTGAATAAATTCTTGAACTGTAATTCCACATGGATTGTGTATTTGATTATATGTCCCTGCAACTAGTGTTGGGAGAACACCTAGATGTTCGGGTTCGCGAATGCTCGCCGAACATCGCCGCGATGTTCGGGTGTTCGACCCGAACTCCGAACATAATGGAAGTCAATGGGGACCCGAACTTTCGTGCTTTGTAAAGCTTCCTTACATGCTACATACCCCAAATTTGCAGGGTATGTGCACCTTGGGAGTGGGTACAAGAGGAAAAAAAAATTAGCAAAAAGAGCTTATAGTTTTTGAGACAATCGATTTTAAAGTTTCAATGGGAAAACTGTCTTTTAAATGCGGGAAATGTCTGTTTTCTTTGCACAGGTAACATGCTTTTTGTCGGCATGCAGTCATAAATGTAATACATATAAGAGGTTCCAGGAAAAGGGACCGGTAACGCTAACCCAGCAGCAGCACACGTGATGGAACAGGAGGAGGGTGGCGCAGGAGGAGAAGGCCACGCTTTGAGACACAACAACCCAGGCCTTGCATGAGGACAAGAAGCGCGCGGATAGCAATTTGTGTTTTGTCGCCATGCAGTCATAAATGTAATACAGATAAGAGGTTCCAGGAAAAGGGACCGGTAACGCTAACCCAACAGCAGCACACGTGATGGAACTGGTGGAGGGTGGTGCTGGAGGAGAAGGCCACGCTTTGAGACACAACAACCCAGGCCTTGCATGAGGACAAGAAGCGTGCGGATAGCAATTTGCGTTTTGTTGCCATGTAGTCATAAATGTAATACAGATGAGAGGTTCAATAAACAGGGACCGGAAACGCTAACCCATCACAGATGTTCATTGTTCATGTTACTTGGTTGGGGTCCGGGAGTGTTGCGTAGTCGTTTCCAATCCAGGATTGATTCATTTTAATTTGAGTCAGACGGTCTGCATTTTCTGTGGAGAGGCGGATACGCCGATCTGTGACGATGCCTCCGGCAGCACTAAAACAGCGTTCCGACATAACGCTGGCTGCCGGGCAAGCCAGCACCTCTATTGCGTACATTGCCAGTTTGTGCTAGGTGTCTAACTTCGATACCCAATAGTTGAAGGGTGCAGATGGATTGTTCAACACAGCTATGCCATCTGACATGTAGTCCTTGACCATCTTCTCCAGGCGATCGGTGTTGGAGGTGGATCTGCACACTTGCTGTTCTGTGTGCTGCTGCATGGGTGTCAGAAAATTTTCCCACTCCAAGGACACTGCCGATACCATTCCCTTTTGGGCACTAGCTGCGGCTTGTGTTGTTTGCTGCCCTCCTGGTCGTCCTGGGTTTGCGGAAGTCAGTCTGTCGGCGTACAACTGGCTAGAGAAGGGGGAGGATGTCAATCTCCTCTTTAAAGTCTCCACAAGGGCCTGCTGGTATTCTTCCAGTTTGACCTGTCGGACTCTTTCTTCAAGCAGTTTTGGAACATTGTGTTTGTACCGTGGATCCAGAAGGGTATAAACCCAGTAATTGGTGTTGTCCAGAATGCGCACAATGCGTGGGTCGCGTTCAATGCAGTCCTAGGCCGAAGAGGTCATAGCCTAGGGTCACAAAATCCTGTTTATTTGGGCTATTTCAATGGTAGTGATGGTGACGTACATAAATCTCAGCCATGGCCGTTAGCAACGTCTGAATTTCACGAAATGTCTCATGCAGGTAGAAGACATATTGTTAGACTTGGATTCCGAAAATGGGGTCCCTACATCTCTGCAAACCAGAGTTACAGGGGTCCAAAATTGGTAAAATCCCCCATAGACTTTCATTGCCTCCCTATTTCACTTTCCAAAATCTCACATCTTTTCAAAGGGCAATGGCTCAGCAGTACCAAATTTTCTAGCATTGTAGGGACCCTTAGGGGGAACATGACTGGTGAGTTTCGGGCCCCTAGGCCAAAGAGGTCATAGCCTAGGGTCACAAAAACCTGTTTATTTGGGCTATTTCAATGGTAGTGATGGTGACGTACATAAATCTCAGCTATGGCTGTTAGCAACGTCTGAATTTCACGAAATGTCTCATGCAGGTAGAAGACATATTGTTAGACTTGGATTCCAAAGATGGGGTCCCTACATCTCTGCAAACCAGAGTTACAGGGGTCCAAATTTGGTAAAATCCCACATAGACTTTCATTGCCTCCCTATTTCACTTTCCAAAATCTCACATCTTTTCAAAGGGCAATGGCACAGCAGTACCAAATTTCCTAGCATTGTAGGGACCCTTAGGGGGAACATGACTGGTGAGTTTCGGGCCCCTAGGCCAAAGAGGTCATAGCCTAGGGTCACAAAAACCTGTTTATTTGGGCTATTTCAATGGTAGTGATGGTGACGTACATAAATCTCAGCTATGGCCGTTAGCAACGTCTGGATTTCACGAAATGTCTCATGCAGGTAGAAGACATATTGTTAGACTTGGATTCCAAAGATGGGGTCCCTACATCTCTGCAAACCAGAGTTACAGGGGTCCAAAATTGGTAAAATCCCCCATAGACTTTCGTTGCCTCCCTATTTCACTTTCCAAAATCTCACATCTTTTCAAAGGGCAATGGCTCAGCAGTACCAAATTTTCTAGCATTGTAGGGACCCTTAGGGGGAACATGACTGGTGAGTTTCGGGCCCCTAGGCCAAAGAGGTCATAGCCTACGGTCACAAAAACCTGTTTATTTGGGCTATTTCAATGGTAGTGATGGTGACGTACATAAATCTCAGCCATGCCCGTTAGCAACGTCTGAATTTCACGAAATGTCTCATGCAGGTAGAAGACATATTGTTAGACTTGGATTCCAAAGATGGGGTCCCTACATCTCTGCAAACCAGAGTTACAGGGGTCCAAAATTGGTAAAATCCCCCATAGGCTTTCATTGGGCCTACTATTTACCGTTCCAAAATCTCACACCATTTCAAAGGGCAATGGCTCAGCAGTGGCAAAACTCACCAGTCATGATCCCCCTAAGGGTCCCTACAATGCTAGAAAATTTGGTACTGCTGAGCCATTGCCCTTTGAAAAGATGTGAGATTTTGGAAAGTGAAATAGAGAGGCAATGAAAGTCTATGGGGGATTTTACCAATTTTGGACCCCTGTAACTCTGGTTTGCAGAGATGTAGGGACCCCATCTTTGGAATCCAAGTCTAACAATATGTCTTCTACCTGCATGAGACATTTCGTGAAATTCAGACGTTGCTAACGGCCATAGCTGAGATTTATGTACGTCACCATCACTACCATTGAAATAGCCCAAATAAACAGGTTTTTGTGACCCTAGGCTATGACCTCTTTGGCCTAGGGGCCCGAAACTCACCAGTCATGTTCCCCCTAAGGGTCCCTACAATGCTAGAAAATTTGGTACTGCTGAGCCATTGCCCTTTGAAAAGATGTGAGATTTTGGAAAGTGAAATAGGGATGCAATGAAAGTCTATGGGGGATTTTACCAACTTTGGACCCCTGTAACCCTGGTTTGCAGAGATGTAGGGACCCCATCTTTGGAATCCAAGTCTAACAATATGTCTTCTACCTGCATGAGACATTTCGTGAAATTCAGACGTTGCTAACGGCCATGGCTGAGATTTATGTACGTCACCATCACTACCATTGAAATAGCCCAAATAAACAGGTTTTTGTGACCCTAGGCTATGACCTCTTTGGCCTAGGGGCCCGAAACTCACCAGTCATGTTCCCCCTAAGAGTCCCTACAATGCTAGAAAATTTGGTACTGCTGAGCCATTGCCCTTTGAAAAGATGTGAGATTTTGGAAAGTGAAATAGGGAGGCAATGAAATCCTATGGGGGATTTTACCAATTTTGGACCCCTGTAACTCTGGTTTGCAGAGATGTAGGGACCCCATCTTTGGAATCCAAGTCTAACAATATGTCTTCTACCTGCATGAGACATTTCGTGAAATTCAGACGTTGCTAACGGCCATGGCTGAGATTTATGTACGTCACCATCACTACCATTGAAATAGCCCAAATAAACAGGTTTTTGTGACCCTAGGCTATGACCTCTTTGGCCTAGGGGCCCGAAACTCACCAGTCATGTTCCCCCTAAGGGTCCCTACAATGCTAGAAAATTTGGTACTGCTGAGCCATTGCCCTTTGAAAAGATGTGAGATTTTGGAAAGTGAAATAGGGAGGCAATGAAAGTCTATGGGGGATTTTACCAATTTTGGACCCCTGTAACTCTGGTTTGCAGAGATGTAGGGACCCCATCTTTGGAATCCAAGTCTAACAATATGTCTTCTACCTGCATGAGACATTTCGTGAAATTCAGACGTTGCTAACGGCCATGGCTGAGATTTATGTACGTCACCATCACTACCATTGAAATAGCCCAAATAAACAGGTTTTTGTGACCCTAGGCTATGACCTCTTTGGCCTAGGGGCCCGAAACTCACCAGTCATGTTCCCCCTAAGGGTCCCTACAATGCTAGAAAATTTGGTACTGCTGAGCCATTGCCCTTTGAAAAGATGTGAGATTTTGGAAAGTGAAATAGGGAGGCAATGAAAGTCTATGGGGGATTTTACCAATTTTGGACCCCTGTAACTCTGGTTTGCAGAGATGTAGGGACCCCATCTTTGGAATCCAAGTCTAACAATATGTCTTCTACCTGCATGAGACATTTCGTGAAATTCAGACGTTGCTAACGGCCATGGCTGAGATTTATGTACGTCACCATCACTACCATTGAAATAGCCCAAATAAACAGGTTTTTGTGACCCTAGGCTATGACCTCTTTGGCCTAGGGGCCCGAAACTCACCAGTCATGTTCCCCCTAAGGGTCCCTACAATGCTAGAAAATTTGGTACTGCTGAGCCATTGCCCTTTGAAAAGATGTGAGATTTTGGAAAGTGAAATAGGGAGGCAATGAAAGTCTATGGGGGATTTTACCAATTTTGGACCCCTGTAACTCTGGTTTGCAGAGATGTAGGGACCCCATCTTTGGAATCCAAGTCTAACAATATGTCTTCTACCTGCATGAGACATTTCGTGAAATTCAGACGTTGCTAACGGCCATGGCTGAGATTTATGTACGTCACCATCACTACCATTGAAATAGCCCAAATAAACAGGTTTTTGTGACCCTAGGCTATGACCTCTTTGGCCTAGGGGCCCGAAACTCACCAGTCATGTTCCCCCTAAGGGTCCCTACAATGCTAGAAAATTTGGTACTGCTGAGCCATTTCCCTTTGAAAAGATGTGAGATTTTGGAAAGTGAAATAGGGAGGCAATGAAAGTCTATGGGGGATTTTACCAATTTTGGACCCCTGTAACTCTGGTTTGCAGAGATGTAGGGACCCCATCTTTGGAATCCAAGTCTAACAATATGTCTTCTACCTGCATGAGACATTTCCTGAAATTCAGACGTTGCTAACGGCCATGGCTGAGATTTATGTACGTCACCATCACTACCATTGAAATAGCCCAAATAAACAGGTTTTTGTGACCCTAGGCTATGACCTCTTTGGCCTAGGGGCCCGAAACTCACCAGTCATGTTCCCCCTAAGGGTCCCTACAATGCTAGAAAATTTGGTACTGCTGAGCCATTTCCCTTTGAAAAGATGTGAGATTTTGGAAAGTGAAATAGGGAGGCAATGAAAGCCTATGGGGGATTTTACCAATTTTGGACCCCTGTAACTCTGGTTTGCAGAGATGTAGGGACCCCATCTTTGGAATCCAAGTCTAACAATATGTCTTCTACCTGCATGAGACATTTCGTGAAATTCAGACGTTGCTAATGGCCATGGCTGAGATTTATGTACGTCACCATCACTACCATTGAAATAACCCAAATAAACAGGTTTTTGTGACCCTAGGCTATGACCTCTTCGGCCTAGGGGCCCGAAACTCACCAGTCATGTTCCCCCTAAGGGTCCCTACAATGCTAGAAAATTTGTCACTGCTGATCAATTGCCCTTTGAAAAGATGTGAGATTTTGGAACTGTAAATAGGAGGCCCAATGAAAGCCTATGGGGGATTTTACCAATTTTGGACCCCTGTAACTCTGGTTTGCAGAGATGTAGGGACCCCATCTTTGGAATCCAAGTCTAACAATATATCTTCTACCTGCATGAGACATTTCGTGAAATTCAGACGTTGCTAACGGCCATGGCTGAGATTTATGTACGTCACCATCACTACCATTGAAATAGCCCAAATAAACAGGTTTTTGTGACCCTAGGCTATGACCTCTTTGGCCTAGGACTGCATTGAACACGACCCACGCATTGTGCGCATTCTGGACAACACCAATTACTGGGTTTATACCCTTCTGGATCCACGGTACAAACACAATGTTCCAAAACTGCTTGAAGAAAGAGTCCGACAGGTCAAAATGGAAGAATACCAGCAGGCCCTTGTGGAGACCTTAAAGAGGAGATTGACATCCTCCCCCTCCTCTAGCCAGTTGTACGCCGACAGACTGACTTCCGCAAACCCAGGACGACCAGGAGGGCAGCAAACAACACAAGCCGCAGCTAGTGCCCAAAAGGGAATGGTATCGGCAGTGTCCTTGGAGTGGGAAAATTTTCTGACACCCATGCAGCAGCACACAGAACAGCAAGCGTGCAGATCCACCTCCAACACCGATCGCCTGGAGAAGATGGTCAAGGACTACATGTCAGATGGCATAGCTGTGTTGAACAATCCATCTGCACCCTTCAACTATTGGGTATCGAAGCTAGACACCTGGCACAAACTGGCAATGTACGCAATAGAGGTGCTGGCTTGCCCGGCAGCCAGCGTTATGTCGGAACGCTGTTTTAGTGCTGCCGGAGGCATCGTCACAGATCGGCGTATCCGCCTCTCCACAGAAAATGCAGACCGTCTGACTCAAATTAAAATGAATCAATCCTGGATTGGAAACGACTACGCAACACTCCCGGACCCCAACCAAGTAACATGAACAATGAACATCTGTGATGGGTTAGCGTTTCCGGTCCCTGTTTATTGAACCTCTCATCTGTATTACATTTATGACTGCATGGCAACAAAACGCAAATTGCTATCCGCACGCTTCTTGTCCTCATGCAAGGCCTGGGTTGTTGTGTCTCAAAGCGTGGCCTTCTCCTCCAGCGCCACCCTCCTCCTGTTCCATCACGTGTGCTGCTGTTGGGTTAGCGTTACCGGTCCCTTTTCCTGGAACCTCTTATATGTATTACATTTATGACTGCATGCCGACAAAAAGCATGTTACCTGTGCAAAGAAAACAGACATTTCCCGCATTTAATAGACAGTTTTCCCTTTGAAACTTTAAAATCGATTTTCTCAAAAACTATAAGCTCTTTTTGCTAATTTTTTTTCCTCTTGTACTCACTCCCAAGGTGCACATACCCTGTAAATTTGGGGTATGCAGCATATAAGGAGGCTTTACAAAGCACGAAAGTTCGGGTCCCCATTGACTTCCATTATGTTCGGAGTTCGGCTCGAACACCCGAACATCTAGATGTTCGCCCAACACTACACGTGACCCGTTCGGCCAATCACAGCGCTAGCCGAATGTTCGGGTAACGTTCGGCCATGCGCTCTTAGTTCGGCCATATGGCCGAACAGTTTGGCCGAACACCATCAGGTGTTCAGCCGAACTCGAACATCACCCGAACAGGGTGATGTTCTGCAGAACCCGAACAGTGGCGAACACTGTTCGCCCAACACTACCTGCAACAAATACTATGCGGGCATGTCAACACGGGCGTTTAAGACATGAATACTCGAACATTTGGGCAACATTGCGAGCGGTGAGAAGAAGTCGCCAATTGTGGAACATTTTAAGGAAATGCATAATGGCTCAATTGTTGGGCTGAGAGCGATGTGCATCGATAGTGTGGACGTGCCCACACACTCTGAGAGGACTGAGGAGATGTTGCTTCGCCGACAGGCGATGTGGATGTATCGACTGAGGTCGAGATCTCCGCAGGGTCTAAATGTTGACTTCACACTAAAAAGCTTTCTGTGAGGGGGAGGTGAGGGAAAAATTAGAGAGAAGAAGTTTTGATTAGGGGCACTCTATGCTAGCATTTGTGTTTGGTATGAAATGTGGAAAAGTAGAACGGATGTCCCGCTTTATGTACAGTGGATGGAATTTAATCTATAGCTTAATGTCACACATAAGGCTCTACTTTTGCCCCACAGGTGACAAAAACATACTTATTTAACCACCCTGGCGTTCTATTAAGATCGCCAGGGCAGCTGCGGGAGGGTTTTTTTTTAATAAAAAAAAAAAAACGATTTCATGCAGCCAACTGAAAGTTGGCTGCATGAAAGCCCACCAGAGGGCGCTCCTAACCCATATTTCTGATCGCCTCCGGCGATCCGCAGTAACAAGGAAGGCCGCAATGAGCGGCCTATCTTGCTTCGTTTTGCTCGTCGCCATGGCGACGAGCGGAGTGACGTCATGGACGTCAGCCGACGTCCTGACGTCAGCCGCCTCCGATCCAGCCCTCAGCGCTGGCCGGAACTGTTTGTTCCGGCTGTGCAGGGCTCGGGCAGCTGGGGGGACCCTCTTTCGCCGCTGCCTGCGGCGGATCGCCGCGCTGCGGCAGCGATCAGGCAGCACACGCGGCTGGCAAAGTGCCGGCTGCGTGTGCTGCTTTTTACAGGAGCAAATCGGCCCAGCAGGGCCTGAGCGGCAGCCACCGGCGGTAATGGACGAGCTGAGCTTGTCCATACCGCTAAGGTGGTTAAATAAGCTTTGTGGAGTTTATTTATTGTTTTTTGTTTCTTTGTCTTTTGTCCCTACATTTGAACCCCTTACCTGTATGCGTGTTATGGTGTTGTGTGAATGCAGAGCATCTTTCATATGCCTGGATGGTAAGGATCATCCTTTTTGGATTAGATTCATTTGCCTGTTGTTATATGATCTTGAGTAATCACCTGCTACAGTAAATCAATGTGGCCTTGATGGATTATCATAATTATCATTCACTTGCTTCACAAATACATTTGCTGGAAAAGAACCTGTACACAGAGGAGTCACCAGGTGTTAATGACGCTAGATTCCTTAGCAGACGGGGGGCGTGGCTAGCAAGCTGGACGGAGAGGACGCTGTGTAGCTTAGCTCCCCACGGAGAGCACTAAACCCGGTTCAAAGCAAGCACATACCACAGGCTTCCAAAGGTTAAATGGAAGAGGAGATGCAGCTGGAGGTAGACATCACCAAACGGAGGAAAAGAAGCCCTCCGCAACCCAGGAAAGTCTCAGATTTCTTCAGGGCCCAGCCAGCTTGCAAGACAGACATGACACAAGATGGCGTTGATCCCCATCATGGACCTCACGTGACCTCTAAAACAAACACACAGTCGGAGGAGGCACAAGCTGAACACCATTCGTCACCCTCTGACAGTCCAGCCAAGTCTAGACCCAGAAGGGACTCCTTTGAAGATCGGGTAAGCCCTCCAGCCCCAGCCCTGCCCTCCCTTAACTCATGTGCAGAGACGATAGAATCCTTCCCTGCCTCTGAAACTGCAGCCACGCAGACTTTTATTAAAGACATTCTCCTGTCTTTCAGAACATCACTCATGGCAGATATATCTGCTCTTACAGCAGATGTGCGTGCAGACATTGCATCCTTAGGTGACAGGGTCACAGTCACAGAAGATAAAATAGAGGAACTCACTAAAGAACACAATGTAATGGTGGATGCTTCCACAGCCCAATCTAATGATATCAGTTGGTTAAAGGCTAAAGCAGCTGATTTAGAGGACTGCAGTCGCCGCAACAATATTAAATTCAGAGGCATCCCGGAGCAAGTACAATCTACTGAACTTAAGCATTTTATTCAAAAGTTAGCGAAGACAGTTCTTCCTGATACTGCAGATATTGAGCTCATGATTGACCATGCCCACCGCATACCCAAACCTTCACATCTTCCAGACTCAGTCCCTTGAGATGTCTTGGCCAGATTTCTTTTTTACCATGTGAAAGATGATCTTATGAACTCTATTCGTAAATCAGGCTCTTTACCAGATCCGTATGCAAATATCCACCTTTATGCTGACCTATCTGCAAATACATTATCTCTCAGACATGACCTACAACCTTTCAATAAAGCTCTTCGCAATATGCAAATTCCCTACAAATGGGGATTTCCGACCAAACTATTTTTTCTTTTCAAAGCAAGCAGTACGTGATCTCCTCCACCTCTAATGGCAAGAAACTTTTTCACCAGCCTAAGCTGCAGATTCCTGAGCTAACTGACCACCCTGGCTCCTCCTCTGGGTCTTCTAAATCACAGCAGGAATGGCACCAAAGAGTTAATCATTAAAAAAAAGCAACTGTTTGCTCTCCTTCAGGCTCCACTTAGCCCTTTCTCTGTGGTTTCACAGAATCCCTGTATTCCCCCCACTGAGTGTGTTCTACCAACTATGAAACACATTACAGCTAAAGCTTTTTGCTTTTTGCTAAGTTTTCTATCACTTAATGTACATTTTATGAAAGTTATAAGTTCATATGACAAATCTATGTTTTATAAGTCTAGTCACTTTCATGTAGTTGTTTATATTCCAAGGTCTCCATATTCTGTAACTGTACAAGGATGTCAATATTTATGCAATGTATTTCCACATCTGCTTAAAGCTATGTTCCCCTCACAATGCCTTTGAAGATAACATCTTTAAATGTCCGGGGACTCAATTGTCCATATAAGAGACACCTTATGTGGAGGGAAATCATACCCCTAAACCCTCAGATTATCTTTATCCAGGAGACACACCTCCTCGAGAAAGATTCTCATCTCTGTTCTCATAAGGCATATCCTTTAATATACCACAGTACTTTCCAAAATAAAAAAAGGGGCATGTTGATGGCCTTCCATAGAGACCTCAAGGTTGATCCTATTACTATTGTCACCGATCCACAGGGAAGGTATATTATTTTTGTTGGCCATATTAATGGGGAATTGCTTACATTAGTCTCTCTTTATGGTCCTAATACAGCTCAACGGGCCTTTACTCAGAAACTTTTTGCGAAAATAAAATCTATCCAAAAAGGTCTATTACTTATAGGGGGTGATTTCAATGCGTGCCCTTCTAGGTTGGATTCTTCCTCTAAATCACTACATAAAATAACCCTCATACATAAGCAGAGGCATTGGTACAATTTATACGATCCATGGCGCATTCTGCACTCCTCTGAGAGGGATTACTCGTATTTCTCCACTGTTCACAAAACATACTCTAGGATAGATTTCTTCCTTACAGATAAGATACTCCTGCAAAAAGTTTCTGACACCTCAATCAGCCCCCGAATATGTTCTGATCATGCCCCAGTCAGTATTACCCTAGAAGATGGTCTCTCTGTGAACAAACCTTTCCTTTGGAAACTAAACACCTCACTATTGTCTGATGACCCCTTCGTTTGCAAACTATCAGAAGAAATCAAAGAGTTCTGCAATTGAATCGGGCTCCGGAAGTCTGTCTAGATTCTGTCTGGTCTGCTCTTAAAGCCTTCTCTAGAGGCATACTTATAAGACAAGGTTCCCGCATAAAAAAAAAAGAGATTAGAAAGATATTCCTCATTGCTGTCCCTGATACAGGACAAGGAAAAACTACATCAAATTTCCCCCAATATATCTTTAGAAAAATAATTGTTCTCACTCAGGCAAGAATTAGCTAATATCCTCCACTCTCAATATGATTACCTACTGCAAAAATCAAAACTTAATTTTTATTCCCAAAGCAACAAGGCTGGAAAATATTTAGCCAACCTTCTACGACATAAACAACTGAAAACAAAAATACACTCCTTGACTAACCCATCTACCAAAACAATAGTTACGAACCCAAAACATATCGCAGATTTATTCCGCGAATACTATGCAAAATTATATAACCTAAACTCTGACTCAACTACTCATCAACCAACTCCTGAAATAATAGATTCTTTTTTGGATTCTATTCAACTCCCCAAGTTATCCTCATCACAGCTAGATACCCTCAACTCCCCCTTTACGGAAAAAGATATTCGTTCCACAATAAAATCCCTTAAACGAAACAAAGCCCCTGGCCCAGATGGCTTCAGCAATGAATATTTAATCAAATTTGCAGATATTTTCTCCCCCTTGCTTACAGATCTATTTAATAAATTTGCCTCATCGGGCACGATCCCTCCGGAATATTTAAAAACTATTATTACAGTTATTCCCAAGCCAGGAAAAGATCAAAATTCTGTGACCAACTTCAGACCGATTTCTTTGCTGAACTCTGATATAAAATTGTATGCGAAACTATTAACAAACCGGCTCATGTTAATTACCCCCTCATTATTAGCCCAGGATCAAGTAGGGTTTACAAGAAACCATCAAGCATCAGATGCTACTAGGAGAATGGCTGCTGCCTTACGCCATGTGGAGCTCTGTCGGGTGCCCTCTCTGTTCCTTACTCTGGATGCAGAGAAGGCATTCGACAGGGTCCACTGGCAGTTCTTAAGAGCCACTCTACTCAAATTTGGGTTTTCAGGAACTATTATATCTGCTATTATGGCTTTGTACACCGCTCCCTCTGCCCAAGTCAATGCAGCTTGCTTTATATCCAATTCATTTTCCATTTCCAATGGAACACGCCAAGGCTGCCCCCTGTCACCTATCATTTTCGTGTTAATCATGGAAACGATTGCCCAAAAAATACGTTCTAATCCTCTTATTACAGGTGTGCAGTACAAAGGCTCCTCCCATCTCATCAGCCTATTCGCAGATGACATAGCTTTATTATTAACAAATCCACTGATTTCCCTCCCATCATTACTGCAAGATTTAACCAGCTTTGCAGATGCATCTCTGTACAAATTGAATCAAAACAAATCTATAGGATTAGGCCTAAACTCATCCAATGATCTAAGTTCTAAACTGAGACAAGCATTTGCCTTTTCTTGGGCAGAGGAAGCGGTTCCCTACCTAGGTATTCACCTAACCAGATCTTCATCATCCCTATTTAAGTATAATTTCATTCCGTTACTTTCAGAGGTTAAAAAAGAATGCTCTAATATGTCTAAATTTCACCTCTCATGGTCAGGCCGAATAGCAGCCTTCAAACTATTTATCCTCCCAAAGATCCTTTACATTTTCCGAACCCTACATATTCCTATTAATAAAACTTGGTTTATTGATGGTCAAAAATTCATCAACAACTTTGTCTGGAATGGAAAAAAACCTCGTACCTCACACAAGATAATGACCCTATCAAAAAAAATTGGAGGTATGGGTTTACCTTGTATCGAATCATATTATAAGGCTGCAAACCTAGATATGATCAGACACTGGTGGTCTTCAGATAAACCCTGGGTACAACTTGAACAACTCCTCACAGGCGCAAACTTGAGGGACTTACTAACTAGCTTTGTAATGGGGGCAAAACTTCCCCCAAATCCTTATCCTTCCATACAAGCTTCATTAAAAGCCTGGGAAAGCTTTTTTAAACACCCCCCCTCCCAAATCTAACTCCACTGTAATTCAGACTAATTTAAGAGCCCTCAGATATTTCACACCAGACCTAAACCTGTCGGTATGGAATCAACTTGGAATATCCTCCTTCTCTGACCTTTTCGTAAACAACCAACTCAAATCCTTCAGTTCATTAAGCAGCCAATTCCATCTCCCCCCAAACCAACTCTTTACTTACCACAGAATGTATCATCTGACCTCCTCTAAAAATCTATGTCCACCTTCTATACAACCTGAAATTTTAGCCATGCTTAACTTTAAAGGCCATTATAAAGGTGGCATTTCTGTTTGGTATGAAACAATTAGAACAGGCAAGACTTCACCATTACTACGATACTCCAGAATTTGGTCTACGGACCTTCATAGAGATATCTCGGTACCTCAACTAATCAAATCCAACAACATGATCTCTAGACTGTCCAAATGTAACTCCCACTGGGAAATGCCCATAAGATTCTCTATAGATGGTACATAACTCCGAGGAAGATTGCCTCATTTGCACCTAATGCCTCCCCGACTTGCTGGAAATGCAACTCTGACATCGGTACCTACCTACATATGTTTTGGAGCTTTCCTAAAGTTTCACCACTTTGGACAGAAGTAGAATCTCATACTAGCAGAACATGCCTTTCTGGCTTCAAATTATGCCCTTCTTTAGCATTATTGATGGTTGACATAGATAAAATTCCTACCAATCTACAACCCATTATTGCCCATCCCATCCTGAACACACTCTATACAATCTCTTCGAACTGGAAATCCCAGGAAAACTTGGTATTTCGACATGTACTATCCTCTACCTGTTCAAACATCCAACTAGAGCAAAAGATCAGATCTAGATTAGGAGTTAAATCTGAACACTACATTATCCCTAAATCTTGGTTATAAACCCCTGGCTTAGGTTTATGTATATGCAATTTTCTTCTCTATATTCAATGATGACATCAGAGTCTGTCGTTAGCTAATAATGCTTAGACCTTGGTTTGTTTGTTATGTCTGTTCCTTCTGTTCTATATGTTAAGGTTAACGGTTATTACTTATAGCCATTTCTCTTCTTGGAAACCAACTATAAGTCAAACCAGACGCTATACCTACACTGGCGGGTGGCCTTATGGCCATCTGGTCCTGCCGGTTTTAGTAATTAGGCTCACCCCCCTTGATGACTACCCTAAGGTGTGAATGTCAGATAAGGGGCTCTCCTCCTGATTAATGACTTGTCCTGTTAAGTATAATGATGTTACCTCTCTTTCATTGTTCCGCATTTGTACAATGAGCTGTGTATCCCAATAATTTGTAGTGAACTGCCTATCTTACCTGTTACAATTTACAATAAAAAATTTTGTATAACGAAAAAAAAAAAAGATTCCTTAGCAGACAACTCTCACAGGCTGCTTTCAAACTGCTCAGCCGATCAATAGATAAGAGGTGGAGCTTGAGTACCCTATGAAGGTCTGGCCTACTGAGTGCAAGCCACGCCCTGAGGAAGAATGGATCTGCCGTTTGAAACTAGTTGGCCTATCAGCACACGCAGCTGATCCAACACCATCCACCTATGCTATGCTGCCTGTTTGAGGTCACCCTGTGGTTTTGCATGGTGCAGACTGCCCAGAGAGCGTATGGCTCAGAGACAAAGACACTGCTGAATGCAGGAATCAGAGGATGCCGGTCACTGGAACATGCTAAAAGCTGTGTCCTGTTAACCTGAGAGGATGAGGCGAGCTGGCCCGGCGTTATCCTCGGGAATTGATTTAAGCCTGCAGTGAGGTGCTTTGATCTTGAACGCTCTGTTGTCTGGAATTCGTGAGCAAAGTGTTACTTGTGACGTGGGGCCCCTTCAACTATAGTGGTCTGCTAATTTCTGGAGCGATGTTGCTGTGCAGCTAGTTGGACTATGTGGATGTTATGTTAACTGCTTGCAAGCTGACAAGTATAATGACTTTATTGCACTTTGCTAACTTGCTTTGCAGGTTATGTGCACATAGATACCTGCTATAGGATGCCTGAATCAAGGAGCTCAATGGAACTTTTGACAACTGCTTGAACAGTGGCCCGGTGCAATAGCATAACTTATTTGATTAGGTGGAATAGGGTTGTTTGATCAGTGTGCTGTGTGTGAATAATGTGCACCAGGGCTGCTATCCTTTAATGCTGTGTTTCGCTGCACACCTTTTAGCTTTATATAATACCAATAAATGACCTTTTCTAATCTTTGCATGACCTTTGTCACGTGATTAATTGCTTTAAACAATAGTGTGGGTCAGGTTAATTGTACCTAGCAATTTTTGAACTGGTCTTGGTCCCTATTCCCTTCCCCCCTCCCCCACCTTTACTACTCCCCCCCCCCCCCCCTAGTGACCAGGTGATTTTTCACAATACAGGCCAATGCAGCTTTAATAGCTTGCTGCAGGGTAATTCAACTGAGCACACAAATGAATCTTGTCCCCTTTTCTTGCCACCAACAGAGCTTTCTGTTGGTGGCATCTGATTGCTGCTGCAACATTTTTTTTATTATTAATTTATTTGTCTTAATTTGTAATAAAATTTGTAATAAACTGTTTTTAATTTGTAATAAAAAAATGTACTATTTGTGAAAAAAGAACTCACCTGGTGGGGACCTCTGGATTCAAAAGAGGCTTCCCTCGTCCTCCTCCGCAGGCCCATTCCAGCGTTAGGACTCTTGAAAAGCCGTTTGTCCATGCGTATTGATTGACGGCTCGAGCCATGCATGCACCCTAGCACAGATCGGATGGGGCTTGGCTTTTTTTGCACCGGAGCCTAAGCGGATCCATGCTACTTTGCAGGATCAGTGTGCCACACATTGGGGATCTCATTGCTGGATTGGCCTGGCTAAGGAGAATGGGGGAAGCCTCTTTAGGACTCAGAGGCCTCCCTCCCCAAGGTAAGTATCCAATTTCTGCATTTAGCAAAGTCACAGGTGTATTTTAAAGCAGGGAGCTTTGATCTCCCTGGCTGAAGATTGTCTGACAGCAACTGACTGGGAGGGTTTTTTTCAGTAGGCTACTAATGTAATTACATTTGAAATAAAAAAAAATGTTCAAGATAATTTTTCAGCTTGTTTTTTCAGCTTGTGCTTTGATATATATGACTCATAAATAAATATATGTGGCCAGCATTGTATTGCAAGCTTGATTGTCAGAAGAGGTAGAGAAAGAGGAGACAGAGGGCCCAGAATTGGATAAACATGATTGTTTTTCAAATTAAACATTAAAGAGGAACTCCAGTGAAAATAATGTAATAAAAAAGTGCTTCATTTTTACAATAATTATGTATAAATGATTTAGTCAGTGTTTGCCCATTGTAAAATCTTTTAAATCCCTAATTTACATTCTGAGATTTATTGCATGGTGAAATGTTTACTGTTGGCAGGTGATGTAGCTGCTGCAGCCTTTTTTGGCAGTTGGAAACAGCTGTAAACAGCTTCAACAAATTTCCCACAATGCAGCAAGGTTCACAGACAGGAAACTGCCAAGAGTATGTACTTTTCTTGTTTCTTGTGGGAGGGGTTTTACCACAATATCAGCCATACAGTGCCCCCTGATGGTCTGTTTGTGAAAAGGAATAGATTTCTCATGTAAAAGGGGGTATCAGCTACTGATTGGGATAAAGTTCGATTCTTGGTCGGAGTTTCTCTTTAACAAAGTAAAAAACAGTTCTGCAAAATGCATTTGGTTCTGTGGATTAACTATTTTAAGATTGATGTGTTATCTGCAAATTAGCCAGATCGAGGGAATCTCTCATTATCTGCTTACTGATACCTCCTTTATAGTTGTGTAGAGTCAAGCTCATAAGATGTCTGAGGAGAAAACAATCACTGAAAAAGATCTCTTATTTCTACTAATGGTGCTATAATGTGTCACAATTCATTTGCATAGGATTAAAGGTAATTACTTAGATATATATTATTACAGCATGCGTGCTTATATTAAAAAAGACAGCTGCCATGGTGTCTTAAATTATCCTAGAACACAGCCTATGTGCAGCACCACTGGCACAGGCTACATTTTAAAAAGAAACATCTGGCAATTGTTTAATAACTTTCAGAACTTTTAATAGCTCATCGTTAAAGAGCTCTAAGGTTGCCATAGGAACAGATGTGTCAGTGTTTGCCCACACTATGCAGTAATGCTCTATATCAGCAGGGCACATCCCACATTTTCACTTACAGTCTCATAGTTCACACCTTATCAGTGTTAAAGCTAAGATAACTGATAAATCCAAAGAATAATTGCTTTAAGCATAAATATGAAAGAGGATTATTTAGAATATTAACGGTTGTGGCTAAGATTTTTCTAAATTTTCATATATAAGTCTTAGCTTTGCAAAATAAAATGGTATAAATAAAACAATACCATTATTTGTAGTAATAGCAGATAAAAGGACTTTAAAAGATATCTCTCTCTGACAATGGTAATAAACAAGTGTGAGCAATACTTCTATCATACACTAAAATATAACCAAATTAGGTCGGCTGATGCAACATTACTCCAGAGAGGAGACATGGTGCTCATATCCTGTATGCATTCTACATTGGTTGATTTGAAAAAGGGTTACATTGTTACATTCTTTGGCCTATCACTAGTTAGGATTTCTTTTCCCAACCTTGTGAACCGATCTTTATTTTACGCATTTGGATGGGAGGCAAAGTCAACTCAGGCCATCCTGCTCAGGCTAAATCTAGAGATGGACTAGAGCAGGGGTCAGGAACCTTTTTGGCTGGGGGAGCTATAAACGCCACATACTTGAAAATGTGATTCCATGAGAGCCATACAATAGGTTTCAAACTGGGACAGTAGGGCCCACATTCATTGCTATGGTGATGTGTATACAGATGATCCGCCAGGCAGCGGAAGTGTCAGACACATCTTCAGTAGTGTTGGGCGAACAGTGTTCGCCATTGTTCGAGTTCTGCAGAACATCACCCTGTTCGGGTGATGTTCGAGTTCGGCCGAACACCTGATGGTGTTCGGCCAAACCGTTCGGCCACATGGCCGAACTAAGAGCGCATGGCCGAACGTTCCCCAAACGTTCGGCTAGCGCTGTGATTGGCCGAACTGGTCACGTGGTTCGGACCCGAACGCGCTCTGATTGGCCGAACTGTCACGTGGTTCGGGTAAATAAATACCCAAACCACGTCATATCTCTGTCATTTGTCTGTGGGTTTAGCTTTGGGTAGGCAGGCAGGGTAGTTCGCGCTCCAGCCACGCTAGCCAGGGTCCCCCCAGTCATTGTGTCGCTGCTGGGAATAGTAGTACACCGCTCGCTCAGCCACACTATATAGCATTGTGTTTACTGCCACTCTGTGTACCTCGCTCAGCCACACTATATAGCATTCTGTTTACTGCCACTCTGTGTCTGCTGGGAATAGTAGTACACCGCTCGCTCAGCCACACTATATAGCATTCTGTTTACTGCCACTCTGTGTACCTCGCTCAGCCACACTATATAGCATTCTGTTTACTGCCACTCTGTGTCTGCTGGGAATAATAGTACACCGCTCGCTCAGCCACACTATATAGCATTGTGTTTACTGCCACTCTGTGTACCTCACTCAGCCACACTATATAGCATTGTGTTTACTGCCACTCTGTGTCTGCTGGGAACAGTACTACACCGCTCGCTCAGCCACACTATATAGCATTGTGTTTACTGCCACTCTGTGTACCTTGCTCAGCCACACTATATAGCATTGTGTTTACTGCCACTCTGTGTCTGCTGGGAACAGTAGTACACCGCTCACCCACCACTGTATAGCATTGTGCTCTGTGTCGCTGCTGGGAATAGTGGTACACCGCTCACCCACCACTGTATAGCATTGTGCTCTGTGTCGCTGCTGGGAATAGTGGTACACCTCTTACCCACCACTGTATAGCATTTCTGTACTGCCACTGTACTGCTGCCAGTCAGCATGTACTTTAAGGATAAGTGAAATGAGGAAGAAATCCGGTGAAAGAGGGAGGGGCAAGGGAAGAGGTGTTTCCCCTGACGGTTCACGTACAGGCCACAGGGGAGCACCCAAGAAAACCCACTCAATACCGCCCATGTTGTCCAGGACAACAACCCTCACAAATCCAAAAGAACAGGACCAGATAATTACTTGGATGACCTCTCAAGCGTCCAGCAGTGGGTTAAGCAGCACCAGCACATCACGCACGAGGTCCGAGTCCTCAGCCAGTTACAAGGAGCCAGTGGGCACAAAACTGACACAACCGGCAGCGACACCACGCACACAACCGGCAGCGACACCACGCACACAACTGCCAGATAACCAGTCCGATGAATTACCTCAGGACACAATGGGGTATTCGCAGGAGCTATTCCCAGCCCAACAAACTTCCACCTTTCAAAGGTCAATGGAGGAACAGCCAGAAATGTTGTGCCCGGATTCACAACCATTAACTGTGGGAAATGCACCGCGCACTGAAATACAAGGCGAGTCCGAGGAGGACTCGGAAACCCAAATCCCAGAGCAAGTTGGGCAGGAGGGGTTGCAATTGCAGGAGGTCGGCCGACAAGATCTGGAAGACAACGTTGGAGTGAGCTGCGCAGAGGTTGTTCTGGGGAGCTCTACTCCACGGCGGCGGCCCCCCACAATGACATATGACGAGTTTCAGGAGATGGAAGAGGAGGGTATGGACAATGTGGACATAGACCCAGATTTTGTTTGTGAATGAGAACATCGCCGTCGTAGCAGCAGCACAGATGAGTCTGTTGAAGAACCCACTGCTGCACGAGTTCGCCTTGTGCCACAAGGTAGGCGTCGCGAAATTTCAGGCACCACAAGCGTGGAAGTTCAAGTGAGAGGCAAAAGAGGCGCAAACAGAAATCGCCAGCAAGGCAGGTGCTCCAAAGTCTGGGCTTTCTTTGAAGACTGCACTGAGGATGGTACTATGGCGATTTGCAAGGTGTGCAAGACCCGCCTGAGCAGGGGGAAAAGTATTAACAACCTCTCCACCACCAGCATGAGCCGCCACATGCTATCCAAACATCCCACTCTGTGGGCAAACGCGGCAGGACAGGGTACCAGCAACACTGCCTCCCTTGGGGTCACCAGACTCACCACCAGACCCGCCTCAGCGGCAGCAGTAGCCCAGCCATTGCGTGGTTCACAACATTCACAAACATCAGACGACGCTGACACTGTCACTTTCCGGAGTAGTGCTCTTGAGGTCTCCCAGTGTTCATCAAACACAACAACCAACAGCCCTTCAGTGTGCAGCCCTACGGTTCAGTTGTCTGTCTCGGAGATGTTTGAGCGCAAGAGGAAATTGCCAGCAAATGACCCCCGGGCCGTGGCAGTAACAGCCAGCATAGCCAAGCTTCTGGCCTGCGAAATGCTGCCATATCGAGTGGTGGAGACAAACAGCTTCAAGGGCATGATGTCAGTGGCCATCCCACGTTACGTGGTTCCCAGCCGCTACCACTTTGCGCGCTCTGCAGTGCCTGAGTTGCATGAGCACGTGGTCAGCAAAATAACCCGAAGTTTGAAGAATGCAGTTGCCTGCAAGGTTCACCTCACCACTGACACCTGGACGAGTGCGTTCGGCCAGGGTCGATACATCTCCCTTACCGCGCACTGGGTGAACCTTGTGGAGCCTGGCAGCGATTCCTCACCTGCTATGGCGCGGGTGTTGCCCACGCCGCAAACAGCTGCACTGCCGTCCCTCCCTGGGTTGTTGTGTCTGAAAGCGTGGCCTTCTCCTCCTGCACCTCCTCCTGTTCCATCACGTGTGCTGCTGCTGGGTTAGCGTTGCCGGTCCCTGTTTATGGAACCTCTTATCTTTATTACATTTATGACTGCATGGCGGCAAAATGCATGCTATCCGCACGCTTCTTGTCCTCATGCAAGGCCTGGGATGTTGTGTCTCAAAAAGCGTGGCCTTCTCCTCCTGCGCCTCCTCCTTTTCCATCACGTGTGCTGCTGCTGCTGCTGGCCTAGGTTAGCGTTTCTGGTCCCTGTTTATTGAACCTCTCATCTGTATTACATTTATGACTGCATGGCGGCAAAAAGCATTGCTATATCCGCACGCTATTTGTCCTCATGCAAGGCCTGGGATGTTGTGTCTCAAAAAGCGTGGCCTTCTCCTCCTGCGCCTCCTCCTGTTCCATCACGTGTGCTGCTGCTGCTGCTGCTGCTGGGTTAGCGTTGCCGGTCCCTGTTTATTGAACCTCTCATCTTTATTACATTTATGACTGCATGGAGGCAAAAAGCATTGCTATATCCGCACGCTATTTGTCCTCATGCAAGGCCTGGGATGTTGTGTCTCAAAAAGCGTGGCCTTCTCCTCCTGCGCCTCCTCCTGTTCCATCACGTGTGCTGCTGCTGATGCTGCTGCTGGGTTAGCGTTGCCGGTCCCTGTTCATTGAACCTCTCATCTTTATTACATTTATGACTGCATGGCGGCAAAAAGCATTGCTATATCCGCACGCTATTTGTCCTCATGCAAGGCCTGGGATGTTGTGTCTCAAAAAGCGTGGCCTTCTCCTCCTGTGCCTCCTCCTGTTCCATCACGGGTTCTGCTGCTTGTGCTGGGTTAATGTTACCGGTCCCTTTTCCTGGAACCTCTTCTCTGTATTACATTTATGACTGCATGGCGACAAAAAGCATGTTACCTGTGCAAAGAAACATGACATTTTCCACATTTAAAAGACAGTTTTTCCTTTGAAACTTTACAATCAATTTTCTCAAAAACTATAAGCTCTTTTTCAAATATTTTTTTTCCTCTTGTACCCACTCCCAAGGTGCACATACCCTGCAAATTTGGGGTATGTAGCATGTAAGGAAGCTTTACAAAGCACGAAAGTTCGGGTCCCCATTGCCTTCCATTATGTTCGGAGTTCGTCGCGAACACCCGAACATCGCGGCGATGTTCGGCGAACGTTCGCAAACCCGAACATCTAGGTGTTCGCCCAACACTAATCTTCAGCTACTCTTGGGTTTCAGCAACATCAGCAATTTCCCTGAGAGCCAGACAGGAGAAATAGTGACTAACTAGCTAGGTTACTTGGGAGTTAATTATCTTTGTAGGGCGAGATCCCTGCACTTTGGCCAAATAGGCATGCCTACTTTGAAAATTTTACTTGCGCTGCCACACTAAGCTGTGGTGCTTTAACAGTGTAGCTTAGTGAATCAAGCCCTACTGATTGGTCTGTGAGCCAGATGTAGCCATCAAAAGAGCCATATCTGGCTCTGGAGCCATAGGTTCCCTACCCCTGGACAAGAGAGAGGGAGTCTTCAGCAGCTATGAATGCCGTAGTTTAATGTCAGAGAACATAGCACATGAGACGTCTTTAGCACTAGCACAAGATAATTGTAGGATACAAATAACATGCAAAAATAGGAGATAGTATTTCAGACTGGCCAAAGCTGTAAAACCACAGTCCTGTGACTGAGGAGACACTTTAGTCTTGGATCAATGTACATGCTAAAAATTCAGCAGTGTAATTATATGGTTTGTATCTTTTAGAATGATTATGTCTGTAAGCTATTCAAACTATTTTTCTGCACTCTAAAGCGACACTGAAAAACAAAAAAAAACAACAAACTGATGATATAATGATTTGTATGTGTAGTACAGATAATTAATAGAACATTAGCAGCAAAGAAAAGAGTCTCATATTTTTATTTTGAGTTATATAGCTTTTTATGGCTTACAGTGATGACAGCATGAAATTGGCTCCTGACTGGCTCACGCAGCTCTGTTGTCATACCAACAGCAGGGTGAGTGATCTGCCCTTACTGGCAGCATGGAAGCGTGTGGCGGGAGGACTAAAATCTGTGCACTGGCAGGTATAACAGGATCAAAACAGGGCATCGATTTTAATCATCAAGGTCCGGAAGTAGTTAAGAAAATAAAAATAAAATGAACCTTATCCGAGGATGGTTAGCACGGAAGATATTTTAGGTGACCGGAGTCACTCTTTCAATAAAGCTTTTTTTCCTAACTATAAGCAGCAAGTCAGAATGTGTTTTTTTTGTTTTGTTTCTGTTTTACATAAACAGTATTCTAAATAAATTCAAAACACATTTCAGCTCAGCTATAAGTGAGAAATAGAAGTGACAGATATGTTGCTTTTTGGGTCTGGAAGAGGATGTTCCAATTTATTCAGTAAATATACAAGTGACAGGTCTGTAATAAGTGTGTTTACCACTCACATGTTGGGAACAATAAATTGGAATATTCTGTCTGTTTTCACCCTGACTATAAGCATAAAAGAAATCCAGATCAACCCACTGCTCCGCATGACACTTAACACTTACAGGTGGAAAATCTACCGACAGTTGACAGGAAGCTGCTAAACATCATTGTTCTGAATAAAGTAAAATGAAGCTCTCTTTTCTATTTGCACAGGAGATATTTTGGAACTATAAAACATTTGTTTGGTTAAGCTTTATTTTAAAGACTGTTATAACTAAATATATGCTTAAAGTGATATGAAACTCAACATTACATACAGTATGTGCTTAAAAACATTAAACACAGTAGAAAACTAAAAAGATAGAAAAAAAAAAAGATAGAAAGACAGATCTAATGCCACTAGAAGGAAGAGTTTTATCAGAGTGTCTTGTAATTAAGTAACTGCTGAGCAAACAAAGAACAGAAAGTTCTTTGCTGCCCCATACAAGCGAAACTTTCCTGCATTGTTTACTCAGAAAATACAGTTCAACACAATCTGAATATTTTGTCTAGTGCAATGGCAATCATGTCAATTAGTTGCTGAGTAAATTGGAGTTTGATTATTGACCCCTCTAGTAACGTTAAAACAGTTGTGTATGTTATCCTATTTGTTTTATGCTGTTTTTAATTTTTAGAACAAAGATGAAATTTGATTTAATATCCTACCACTTTCAAAACTGTGTGTACAGATTATGTGCATTATGATCCTCCAGAATCACATCCATTAGTATTTAAAACTTCATCTTTTTGTCTTTACTGTAATCATTACAAACCTCATTTTAAAAACTGACCATTTTAGAGTGTTATCCACTTTGCATTCCAAAGTTTTTGCCCTAGGATTCCTGAAAATGTTGGCATTTCAGCTGTCACTATTGATACAGCAATAACTTTTTTTTATTACCTATGCCATCAAAATGTTACACACATAGTTTTTTTCAGGACAAGCTAGGCTTGTCATATGTCATATGTGTTTTCAAGAATTTTTTGATTTTATAAGCATTTTGTTGAGGAAAAAATAGGTGTAAGTGCAGAAAACAACTTTTTTTTATATTTCACCCATCACAAATTTGACATGACAAGTGCCACAATTATAAACATATACTGTATATATTACTTGTGTTTTCTTCCCAGTTAAAATAATACCAAACATGCCATATTTTATCACTAGTTGGGAATGTGGCATAATTATCGCCAAATTGTGCGTCTGTAGTGATTGGATCCGATTGCTATGGTGCACAGTTTGGGGATCCCAGTGCTGTACAGATACATTGCTAGGCAACAGCACAGCAATGCATCTGTAAAGTGTTGTATCCAAGGGCGGTCACCCTAGCAATTGATTGTTCACTAAATTTAGAGCTAAGTATAGGTAACACAAGGAGTTAATTAGTTAGGTAGGAGCTAATATTTTACTGGGGGTGGGAGGAGAAACACTTTTTTATTTAAAAGGGACACTGACACTTTAATACTACCCGCTGAACTTTTTTTCCCTTGTTTTCATGAATGAGCGCTGCAATTAACAGCAGTCATTCACTGTTGAATGAATGCACGAGCGTTCATGAGCGCAGGAAGGGTGGGAGTGCACACATACACGTGTGGAAGCGCTCGGTGGTGTTTAAACTGCAGGATGTAAATTTCATGTCCTGGAATGCACAGGAGGGCCAATTAGGATGTGAAATTCACATCCTGAAATTTAAAAACGTTTAAAAATTAATTCATATTGGGCAGAGTACTTGAAAACACCAGTAGAATGCTAGCAGGCAGTACCAATGCCCCTAGGGATAAGGTGTAGGATTGGACTGAAGTAGTTATGTGAACTATACCAATGTTAGCAGTTATTGCGCAAACCTATGTCACAAATAATTTATAAACACAGAGCATTAAATGTGTGTACAATATATATATATATATATATATATATATATATATATATATATATATATATATATATATATATATAGTTACTGCCTGTTCTCATTTTTCTAATTTCTGTCCTGGAAAGGAAGTCTGTGCCATGCTTTTGCAGTTCAGAATGCAAACAGTAACCTCTGGCAAGATTGGCTTGGAGGCCCTACAAACATCCTCCTTCCCCTACCTGATAGTTATAAAGGCTTCATTTTTCTGACAGTGATACTGTCCACATCATGGTGCAGTCCTTAGTCTCCACCATAGATAGGCCTCCCTAGTGACTGATAGGACTAACAGCCAATTCAAATTCTGTCAGTTGATGGCATGGCTGTGGCAGGGATCACAGTTGGCCCATCCTCCTATAATGTTGGTTGTGTCTCCGTTGACTCCTATATGGAAAACACAAATCAGAGATTGAATAGTTAGAGAACAAAAACTGGCAGTTTTCATGTACGTTGTCATTTTAAAACTAGTGTCAGGTGAGAGATGACAGTTATTATTTGATCTCACGATTTTTGAGCACATCTGAAAGTGGTCTAATATTTTATGTTCTACAATCACTCTTGAAGGAAGAATTGATCAAGCATGTTTGAAAGCCTTGTTTAATCCATGTTGTTTTCCCCCGAGATTAAAACTACTACAACAGTGCAATCTGGGTCTAGAAATCATAAATACAGGTATGGAGCCTGTGAGGCCTTGAATAATTTAAGAGCATAATGTCACTGCAGAATATTATGGGTGTTTCATATTGTGAGAAAGTTCAAAGTGGGAACTTGCTAAAGAGAAAGTATACAGGTGTGCAGTGAAGGGAAGCTGTGCACATGTTATTCAGCCATCTGCGTAATGATGTTACTATGCCCAAAGAAGCACACTCACCTTGCTCTGGTGTTGTCCTGTATGCATAAATCAATGGCCATTTTTGATTGCTCACTGAGGCCGTCATTAACAGGAGAAAACTCCATGGCCGCATCTCAGAAGAATTTGTAATTGTAGGACCATAGTGTATAACATTCTAAAGTGGAAATAAACTCTCTTGACCATTCCTTGAGTTTTTCCAAATTCTGAAAAAAAAATGTATTGCATTTTTTCCCCCATCACTAGTTATTGATGAGAGCTAAGCAAAGCGAGTATATCTAATTGCGTATGTTTAGAAGGCATTTTGGTCGTTGTTAATTTGGATGTTGAGATTTTGAATTTCACTAACTACTGTATATTTAAATAATGGCTTAGTGTCGGGAATTTGTGTGCTGCTATTGGTATTGCTTTTCAACTTTAAACTGACCCTAACCCTCTACACTATTAAGACGCCCTGCCCTCTACCCTATCCTGTAACACAAATTATTCTATGCCCATGTCTTACACTAACCTTTAACCCTATCACCTACCATTAATTTTCCTATAATTAAACTTAACATTAATCTTCTAACCATAACCTTTACAGCTGACTGCTGTAGCTGATGATGCTTTGTTGTAGCCGATAACGATACTTGGCTATACCTATCACGTTACCCGGCTATGCCTGCACTAAGGTTAATCCGGAGTTCAGCTGAACACCAATATCAAGTGTTTGGCTATCAGCTGTACCCCTTTGCTAATTGCAGCCCCCCCCTCCCCCCCCCCTCGTATGCTGCATTAATAGTTAGAATTTTGGTATATAAGAACCGAACTCCAGCTCTAAATTTAACCATTTATGCCAGGCGGATGTGAGCTTCACGTCTGCAGCGACAGCTGCTAGAGCTGCAGGGAGGAACTAGTCACATTCCTGCAGTTTGGGGGGTTTGCAGGCGATCATGCAGGCAAATGTCTGCGATCATGCTGTTACAGGGAGCAGGGGGAAATTGGCTGTAATCCGTACATTACCGCTGAGAATAAACACTGTTTTTGTTCAAAAAACAGTGTTTATTTTTACATAGAGCCGCCGTGCTATCTTTCGCTGTGATTTCCGCCAGTTTCCGCCGCCCGATCGTTAAATTAATGAATGGGAACAAAGTTCCCGGCATTGTGAGTTCCCTAGTTACAATGCAGCATTACATGGTACGCTACGTAGAATTTTGCTCAGCGGGGACATCTAGTGGCCAAATACTGTAGTAAAATATGCCTACTGACTTTAGGGGAAAAAATAATATCTATGTTAAGAGGGCCTATAATTATTAAATAATGGGCTAAAAATGAGTAAAACTGAAAAAATGCACCTTTAATTTCAAATAAAATATTGTCACCATACTAGGGATATAATTTTAACATTGCAATAACTGGGACAAATGGCCACATAAAATGTGTGGATTTTAATTATGGTAGCATGAATTATTTTACAACTATAATGGCTGAAAACTGAAAAACAATGAATTTTTTCAATGTTTTCTTATTATTCCCATTATAATGCATTTAGAATAAAATAATTCTTAGCATAATGTACCACCCAAAGGAAGCCTAATTGGTGGTGGAAAAAACAAGGTATAGATCATTTCATTGTGATAAGTAGAGATAAAGTTTTCAGGAATGAATCGGAGGAGCGTTGAAATGTGAAAATTCCTCTTGTCCATAAGGTGAAAAATACCCTCCGGCTGAAATGGTTAAACACCATAGCCTCAAATTTGCATTGTATTCTATAGCAGAGCCTAGTTGACAAATGGGCTATGTGCCCAAATTAACTGACTTGTATCCCACTGCCCAGAATGATTGAGTTGCAATAGACATATGATTTCTGAATGACCTTTCTAAAAAACATGCTTCTGGCTAACGGAAATCTAGTGTGTGTCCCTACTGCACCCTAGTGACTGCAGCTCTGGTGCTTTGAGCACGCCAGGGGAAAAGCACAATATAAGTGCTGTGTGTCGTGTGTGTGTGTGTGTGTGTGTGTGTGTTGTTTCTTCCTATGCTTTTCAACAGAGGAGTTTTTAGGGAACGTCTGAAGGTAATAATTGTAATAAATATTTGTTGGTTGCTATTGGCAATGACACTACACCTTCGTTCGGCACCATATCACAGGAAGTGTGATAACTTGACACTCATCACAGCAAACAGCATAGGAGATAGAACTTCTTAGACATCGTCAAAGGTTCAAAAGTTTATTTGTAAAACAAATATACAGATATGTTCATGAGCAATCTTATATAACCTCAGCAAAGCAAACGGTCTGTAGAATCTTATGCGTTCCATGCAGACATGATCTATCCCTAGGGACTAGATCAGGCGGCTTTCTCTTTGTTCCATCTATGCTAGTTGCATTTAGGCATATCAGAATCAGAATCAGAATCAGAATCAATTTATTTTCGCCAAGTAAGTTTGCACCTACAAGGAATTTGTCTTGGCAGTTGCTTAACAAACACAAACAAAAAACAATACAAGGACAGACAGTGTGAATATTACAAGTTAAGGACATTATAAGTATAGTGGCAGTAAGCAATGTGAGAATTGTTCATGTTTAGTTCTGTGCTGATTACTTTCAGTCCTAGCAGCTCTAACGTGGTTCAGCAGCATTAAGTATGGCTACCGCTTGAGGAAAAAAACTGTTCCTGTGTCTGGAGGTTTTGGTAGCGATTGACCGGAATCTTACTCCTGAAGGCATGCGCTGGAAGATGGAGTGAGCTGGGTGAGAGGGGTCAGAGGCAATTTTGGTCGCTCTCTTTCTGCACCTGCTAGTGTAAAGATCCTGCAGGGAAGGTAAGCTACAGCCAATTATCCTTTCCGCTGATCGGATGATGCGCTGCAGCCTCCCCTTTTCTAATGCTGAGCAGGAGCTGAACCATACAGTCATGGATGATGTTATGATGGATTCGATGATTGCAGTGTAGAACTGCACCATTAGCTTTTGAGGTAGGCCAAACTTTTTCAGCTGCCGCAGATGGTACATTCTCTGTTGTGCTTTCTTGACAATAGTGGCAGTGTTGTTGTCCCATTTTAAGTCATTTGAGATCGTGGACCCAAGAAACTTGAATGACTCTACTTGGGTTATTGTGGATCCATTTATGGTTAAGGGGAGGTGCTGGGGGGGAGATCTCCTAAAGTCTATTATCATCTCCATAGTTTTGAGAGCATTTAGTTCCAATTTGTTGCTGCTGCACCAGGAGGAAAGCTGTCCCACCACATGCCTGTATGCAGACTCATCCCCGTTTTGAATGAGACCAACAACTGTTGTGTCGTCTGCAAACTTCAGAACCTTAACAGATGGATCTGTGGAGATGCAGTCATTGGTGTAAAGTGAGTACAGCAGTGGGGAAAGTACACAGCCCTGGGGTGCACCAGTACTGACTGTCAGAGAGCTTGATGTGAGTTTACCAAGTCTAACACGCTGTCTTCTGTCGGTTAAGAAGTCGGTTATCCATTTGCAGAGGGATTCAGGTATGTGTAGCTGGGAGAGCTTGCTGTGCAGCAGTGATGGAATTATGGTATTAAATGCAGAGCTGAAATCTATAAATAAAATCCTTTCCATAACTGTATACAGCATACAGTTATGGAAAGTTACAAGAAGGAAGTCAGCAGAAGTAGAGAGCAGTCCCTCAGTAGCCCATGTTGGCTACTCTTATACTGACATCTAAAGAGTTAAATGTGACATCATCCTGAAGGGATGATCTAGTACCCATCACATGCCATTGGCTGATAATAGCATGTGATGGATGACCCTATCTACGCATGCTCCTAGGGGACAAGCCAAATATGGCGTTTCCTCCCTTATTACCCAGAAAGGATGGAAAATGTTCCCTGGCTATTGTTTACCTTTAGGGAATATGAAAACACTCAATGTTTACAGTAAAGACGCCTGGCAGTCTGTACATCGTGGACAGATAAGCACTCTGGCCTTGAGCTGGCCCTGTGTGAGAGACAAGACCATGTTCCACAGTGCTTCTAGAAATGCTCCTTAAAGGGAGACTCTCTGCAAGTCAAGTCTTTTAACTAACCTCAGTTAAAGTAACTGAGGCCTACGAATTCAATCATACTTTAATTCTAACAATAATTATCATATGCACAACATATAAACAAGCTGGTACACTTTTAAGCATACTTAAAAGGAACCTGCGTTGAGAGTGATATGGAGGCTGCCATATTTATTTGCTTTTGAACTATACAAGATGCCTGAATTGCCTGGCAATCCTGTTTTATTTTCTTGCATCAGAAGTGTCTGAGTCACAACCCTGAAATAAGCATGCAGCTAATCCAGTCAGACTTGAGTCAGAGCACCTGATGTGCATGCTTGTTCAGGGTCTATGGCTAAAAGTATAAGGAAGACAGGATAAGGGGGGCAGCAAGGCAACTTACATAGTTTTAAAAATAAATACAACAACATTTTTAATGATCTATCAGTTAGTAATAGTAATGCAAATCTATGCTTAAGTCCTCAATCCAAGATACAGTATACAGTGGGATGCGAAAGTTTGGGCGACCTTGTTAATTTTCATGATTTTCCTGTATAAATCGTTGGTTGTTGCGATAAATAATGTCAGTTTAATATATCATATAGGAGACCCACAGTGTGATATTTGAGAGAAGTAAAATGAAGTTTATTGGATTTACAGAAAGTATGCAATAATTGTTTAAACAAAATTAGGCAGGTGCATACATTTGGGCACTGTTGTAATTTTTGTTTATTCCAAAACCTTTAGAACTAATTATTGGAACGCAAATTGGCTTGGTAAGCTCAGTGACCCCTGACCTACATACACAGGTGAATCCAATTATAAGAAAGAGTATTTAAGGGGGTCAATTTTAAGTTTCCCTCCTCTTTTAATTTTTTCTGAAGAGTAGCAACACGGGGGTCTCAAAACAACTCTCAAATGACCTGAAGACAAAGATTATTCACCATCATGGTTTAGCGGATGGATACAGAAAGCTGTCTCAGAGATTTCAGCTGTCGGTTTCCACAGTTAGGAACATATTGAGCAAATGGAAAAAGACAGTGTGAGAAAACGCGGAAGAGCCGCCGCCATGAGCCAGCGGTCGGCGGCTCTTTCCGCGTCCAGTGGCCGCGCACACGGGGAGGCAGCCGCCTCCTCCCAGCATGAGGCGGCTGTCCCCGTGGAGAGGCAGGCAGAGCGCCGGGTCACCGCCGCGTTGGACGCGGCGGTCGGCGCGCATGTCCCCGCTGCGGAGACTCCGCAGAGCGGGGCTGCTGGGGCTGGGACTCGTAGTCCCTCAGGTGTTAGAGTGACGCGCGCGCGCGCGCACTCAGGAAGAATTTATCTTTTACAAGGACTAGTCAGCTGACCAGGCTGGTCAGCTGACTCTGACTCCTCTTCCCATTGGTTCAGCACTTAGGGAGGTGCTGGGAAGAGGGTCGAGTATATATACTGCTGGCTGTTCACTTGCTCCCCGTCTGGCGTTGCGTTCACATATGTGGGAGCACCCAGATCCGTAGTCAGATCCGTTAGTGTGCCGGGACCAGCTGGAGCTGTAATCCTACACTAAGCTAGATTCTGTTGATAGCTTAAAGTACTAGTTTGATTGTGATTATCTGTTATGACCTTTGCCTGCCTCGACTATCCTCCTGAACTTTGACCTTGTACCTCGTTATATCTGATACCCCGTTGCTGAACCCTGCCTGTACTTTGACTCCGCCTCTGCCTCCTGATTTTGTACCCCGATATTTCTGACACCCCGTTGCCGAACCCTGCCTGTACTTTGACTCCGCCTTTGCCTCTGATATTGTACTTATCTGTCCGTCTGTTTACGACCTGGCTTGTCCGACCTCGAGAACCGACCTCACGATTGGAGGCGGTTCCCCGTCCTGTTAGTGACACTTCCGCCTGAGATTCACTTTCGGACTTCCCTTCCCACTGTCAGTCTGACTCCTCCCGTCTTGGAGAGCTCAGACCTGCGGAAGGAATCTGTGCAGTTCTCCTTGCTGCACTGAGACTTGTCCTCTGCATTACTGTTGCACCAATCACAACACTCTACTCAGGTGACCAGAGGTTAGCTAGTATATTGGATTATCGGTGATACTGCAGATCACATATAATCTGGTATACGTCTGTATTTCCCGTGATACTGCAGATCACCGGTAATCAGACCTCTCTGCGCTTCACTGAGCGTTACAGAACGCCAGACCACAAAACCGATGGAATCACGCGCTGATCCTCTGACTGTGCTTGCCACTTCGGTGGATAACATTCATCAAGCACTGGGCCAGCACAAAGCCTTAATCGATGCTCTAACAGGCTCTGTGAAAACCCTCCAGACGTCAGTTGATTCAGTGCGATCCCCTCATATTGATGACATTCGTATGCCTGTACCTGATAAATTTTCCGGCCACAAGTCTGACTTCCGGAATTTCAGGAGTAGAGTGTTGTCGTATTTCGAGTTAAGACCCCGATCCTCGGGGACTGAGACCCAACGCGTCATCTTTATTAAGACTTTGTTGACTGGGGACTCCCAGTCCTGGGCATATAACCTGCCTCCTACCGATACCGCTCTGACCTCGGTAGAGGAATTCTTTAAGGCCATGGCCATAATCTACGATGACCCTGACCTTGCTGCGTCCTCAGAGCGGAAGCTCAAACTTTTGCGGCAAGGCAGAGGTTTGGTCGAGGATTATGCGGCGGAGTTCCGTAGGTGGTCAGTCACCTCTAGATTTGATAACTTCGCCCTAATGGATTATTTTTTGTCTGGGTTGACGGAGGAGGTCTCCGACTTAATGTTAACCGTACCCGAGCCCAAGACAGTTGATGAGGCCATATCATCGGCCATTCGAGTAGATCGCAGGCTACGCCATCAGAGGCAGGCCAGGGGCAGTCACAGTGTCAGGGTGACTTCGTACGCGGCACCGGTTGCTGCATCCTCTGTAACAGCATCTCCGCCTGTCTCACCCTTTCCGGCCTTGCCTCCACCAGAGCCGATGCAAATTGGTCGATCAAAACTGACCCAGGTGGAGCGAAGGCGGAGGATGACGGAACAACTGTGCCTATACTGTGCAGAGGCAGGACATAGGGTGCGAAACTGCCCCAACAGGGCAGGAAACGGGTCTGCCTAGGAGTAGTGGGGGGTGACACCCTAGGCACACAAACCTCACCCCTTAAAGAGAAAAAATTACTTCTCCCTTGTACGGTCACATGGGATGATAAGTCTGTCGCCACTGAAGCTTTTATTGACTCCGGCTCAGCGGCTAACTTTATGAACTTTGAGTTTGCTCAGGAGTTGGGTCTACCACTCACTCCCGTGAGACCCTCCATTCAGGTCACGGCAGTTGACGACTCCCCTTTGCAGCGGAATCGTCCCCTGTCACAGACTCCGCTTGTGAAGCTCACCATAGGGGTATTGCACGGGGAGCAGTTACAATTTTTTGTTTTACACATGTCCACCTCCACTATTATCCTAGGCATGCCTTGGTTGCAGGTTCATTCCCCGCAGATAGACTGGGCCACAGGACAGTTGACAGCATGGTCACCTCATTGTTTCCAGCAGTGTTTGGGGAGACTGACATTAGGTCTAACTAAGGTACAGGTGGAAGGTATACCGGAACAATACTCAGATTATGCCGATGTGTTTTGTCCCAAGGCCGCGGATAAATTACCCCCGCATCGCCCATTTGACTGTCCCATTGACCTTCGTTCCGGTTGTATGCCTCCTCGAGGCCATTTATATAACTTATCTGGCCCCGAGAAACTCGCCATGCAGGAGTACATCCGTGAGAACTTGGCAAAGGGCTTCATCAGGCCGTCCCGGTCGCCCGCTGGGGCAGGGTTCTTTTTTGTTAAAAAGAAAGACGGGGGTTTACGGCCTTGCATCGATTATCGTGGCCTCAATAAAATCACAGTGAAGAATCGCTACCCGTTACCACTCATAGACGATTTGTTCACACAGGTCACTGAGGCTAGGATATTTTCAAAACTGGATTTACGGGGGGCATACAACCTGGTGCGTATAAGGAAGGGCGATGAATGGAAGACGGCCTTCAATACCCCTGATGGGCACTACGAGTATAGGGTGATGCCATTCGGTTTGTGTAATGCCCCGGCCGTCTTCCAGGAACTCATTAATGAGGTTTTTCGGAAGGTTTTGGGAAAGTTCGTTTTAGTCTATCTAGACGACATTCTCATTTTCTCTAACAACCTCCCGGAACACAGAACCCATGTCAGGATGGTATTAGACAAACTGAGGCAGAATCTGTTATACGCCAAACTCGAGAAATGTATTTTTGAGGTCACGTCGGTTGCCTTTCTGGGGTATATAATCTCCACCTCAGGTTTGTCTATGGACCCTGCCAAGGTCTCCGCGGTCCTGGAGTGGCCGCAGCCGGTGGGGTTAAAATCATTGCAACGGTTCTTGGGGTTTGCGAACTATTATAGAAGGTTTATTAAGGGGTACTCCACAGTAGTCGCCCCTCTCACTAGCCTTACTAAAAAAGGGGCAGACACCACTCAGTGGTCTCCCGAGGCCTTACAGGCTTTTTCTAAGTTAAAGGGGTTGTTCTGCTCAGCACCTATACTCAGGCACGTGGACACTTCTTTTCCGTTTATTGTTGAGGTAGACGCCTCGGAGATCGGGGTGGGGGCTGTGCTGTCCCAGCGTTCTGGTCTTCAGGGTAGACTACACCCGTGTGCCTATTTTTCCCGAAGGTTCTCTCCGGCAGAGAGAAACTACGACATTGGCAACAGGGAGCTCCTAGCCATCAAATTGGCCTTCGAAGAGTGGCGTCATTGGCTAGAGGGGGCTGAGCACACTATCACGGTTTATACCGACCACAAAAACCTGGAATACATCGAGGGGGCTAAAAGGTTAAGCCCAAGGCAGGTTCGATGGTCGCTATTTTTCTCGAGATTTACATTTTTGATCACGTATACGCCAGGTAGTAAGAATACCAAGGCAGACGCACTCTCTAGGTGTTTTGAGCCGGAGACAGCACAGCCCTCTGTTCCCGAGACCATTGTCCCACGAAGTGTGGTGTTAGCCGCCACCGAGACTTGGGAGGACTGGAAAGAGACCTTGAGTCCTTTTCAGCAGGATATCCCGGAAGGGAAGCCAGACGGGGTATTATTTGTTCCGTTACCATTCCGTCTCCAGATCTTGGAGATGATTCACTCTCATAAGAACGCGGGACATCCTGGAGCGTCTAGAACGCAAGATCTCATGGCCAGATGTGCATGGTGGCCTTCGCTAGCCGCGGACTGCAAAGAGTTTGTCAGGGAATGTGCGGTGTGCGCGAAAAGCAAGCCCTCCCGGCTGGCATCTGTGGGTACTTTGCAGCCTTTGCCCACCCCGAGTGAACCATGGTCCCACTTGTCCATGGATTTCGTGGGAGAGCTTCCGAGATCTGAAGGCATGTCAGTTATTTGTGTGGTGGTTGACCGTTTTAGTAAGATGGCCCACTTTGTGCCTCTGAAAGGACTCCCCTCGGCTCAGGAACTGGCCGATTTATTTATCACCCATCTTCAGACTGCATGGCATTCCAGAAGACATAGTTTCCGATCGGGGAGTCCAGTTTGTTTCGAAATTTTGGAGGGCATTCTGTCACCAAATGGGCATGAAATTGTCATTTTCCTCAGGGTACCACCCACAGACAAATGGCCAGACAGAGAGGGTCAACCAGTCGTTAGAGCAATTTCTGAGATGCTACGTTGCCGAGGCACAGAGTGATTGGGTTAAATATTTACCTTATGCAGAATTTGCCCACAATAACTTAAAGAGTTCATCCTCAGGTTTCTGTCCATTTCAGATTGTGACAGGGAAACTGCCTAAATTCTCCCCATTGTCAGTTGTGGCAACTCCGTTCCCAGCCTTGGAGGCGTGGCAAAGGTCGTTTAAGGACATGTGGTGGACCATCAAGAATAATCTTGTAAAAGCATTCCAGAGTCAGAAAGGTCAGGCTGACAAAAGACGCTCGTTAGAGTGGAAATTCCAACCAGGAGATTTGGTTTGGGTGTCAACCCGTCACCTGACCCTAAAACAACCCTCTGATAAACTTGGTCCCAGGTTCGTGGGTCCATTCCCAGTTACTAGGAAGATCAACGATGTCACATATACCGTTGATCTTCCCACCAGCATGCGCGGAGTAAGGTCTTTCCACGTATCACTTCTCAAACCCGCAGTCCAGGTGGGTCCCACTCCTCCTCCTCCTGTCTTAGTCGATGCCCAACCTGAGTATGAGGTGGAAAAGATCATAGATTCACGTACTGTACAGAACTCGGTACAGTATCTCGTACATTGGAAGGGGTACGGGATTGAGGAGAGGCAATGGGTACCTGGGAACCGCATGCATGCGGACGAGTTAGTAAAGGAATTTCATGCTGTACATCCAGAAAAGCCTGGAGGGAGCTGTCCGGAGTCCACTCCTCGGCTGGGGGGGGGGGGGTACTGTGAGAAAACGCGGAAGAGCCGCCGCCATGAGCCAGCGGTCGGCGGCTCTTTCCGCGTCCAGTGGCCGCGCACACGGGGAGGCAGCTGCCTCCTCCCAGCATGAGGCGGCTGTCCCCGTGGAGAGGCAGGCAGAGCGCCGGGTCACCGCCGCGTTGGACACGGCGGTCGGCGCGCATGTCTCCGCTGCGGAGACTCCGCAGAGCGGGGCTGCTGGGGCTGGGACTCGTAGTCCCTCAGGTGTTAGAGTGACGCGCGCGCGCGCGCACTCAGGAAGAATTTATCTTTTACAAGGACTAGTCAGCTGACCAGGCTGGTCAGCTGACTCTGACTCCTCTTCCCATTGGTTCAGCACTTAGGGAGGTGCTGGGAAGAGGGTCGAGTATATATACTGCTGGCTGTTCACTTGCTCCCCGTCTGGCGTTGCGTTCACATATGTGGGAGCACCCAGATCCGTAGTCAGATCCGTTAGTGTGCCGGGACCAGCTGGAGCTGTAATCCTACACTAAGCTAGATTCTGTTGATAGCTTAAAGTACTAGTTTGATTGTGATTATCTGTTATGACCTTTGCCTGCCTCGACTATCCTCCTGAACTTTGACCTTGTACCTCGTTATATCTGATACCCCGTTGCTGAACCCTGCCTGTACTTTGACTCCGCCTCTGCCTCCTGATTTTGTACCCCGATATTTCTGACACCCCGTTGCCGAACCCTGCCTGTACTTTGACTCCGCCTTTGCCTACTGATATTGTACTTATCTGTCCGTCTGTTTACGACCTGGCTTGTCCGACCTCGAGAACCGACCTCACGATTGGAGGCGGTTCCCCGTCCTGTTAGTGACACTTCCGCCTTAGTGTCACTTTCGGACTTCCCTTCCCACTGTCAGTCTGACTCCTCCCGTCTTGGAGAGCTCAGACCTGCGGAAGGAATCTGTGCAGTTCTCCTTGCTGCACTGAGGCTTGTCCTCTGCATTACTGTTGCACCAATCACAACACTCTACTCAGGTGACCAGAGGTTAGCTAGTATATTGGATTATCGGTGATACTGCAGATCACATATAATCTGGTATACGTCTGTATTTCCCGTGATACTGCAGATCACCGGTAATCAGACCTCTCTGTGCTTCACCGAGCGTTACACACAGGTTCAGTTCAAGTTAAGGCTTGAAGTGGCAGACCAAGAAAAATCTCGGATAAACAGAAGTAACGAATGGTGAGAGCAGTCAGAGTCAACCCACAGACCAGCACCAAAGACCTACAACAGCATCTTGCTGCAGATGAAGTCACTGTGCATTGTTCAACCATCCGGCACACTTTACACAAGGAGATGCTGTATGTGAGAGTGATGCAGAGGAAGCCCTTTCTCCGCCCACAGCACAAACAGAGCCGCTTGAGGTATGCTAAAGCACATTTGGACAAGCCAGCTTCATTTTGGAATAAGGTGCTGTGGACTGATGAAACTAAAATTGAGTTATTTGGACATAACCAGGGGCACTATGCATAGAGGAAAAACAACACAGCATTCCAAGAAAAACACCTGCTACCTACAGTAAAATATGGTGGTGGTTCCATTATGCTCTGGGGCTGTGTGGCAAGTACAAGGACTGGGAACCTTGTCAAAGCTGAGGGACACATGGATTCCACTCAGTATCAGCAGATTCTGGAGACCAATGACCTGGAATCAGTGACAAAGCTGAAGCTGCGCTGGGGCTGGATCTTTCAACAAGACGAAGACCCTAAACACTGCTCAAAATCCACTAAGGCAAGAGGAACAAGTACAATGTTCTGGAATGGCCATCTCAGTCCCCAAACCTGAATATAATTAAAATATGTGGTGTGAGTTAAAGAGAGCTGTCCATGCTAGGAAGCCATCAAACCTGAATGAACTAGAGATGTTTTGTAAAGAGGAATGGTCCAAAATATCTTCAACTAGAATCCAGACTCTCATTGGAACCTACAGGAAGCGTTTAGAGGCTGTAATTTCTGCAAAAGGAGGATCTACTAAATATTGATTTCAGTTCTTTTTTGTGATGCCCAATTTTATGGACCTGTCTCATTTTGTTAAAACAATTATTGCACACTTTCTGTAAATCCAATAAATTTCATTTCACTTCTCAAATATCACTGTGTGTGTCTCCTATATAATATATTTAACTGAAATGTTGTATCGTAACAACCAACGATTTATACAGGAAAATCATGACATTTAACAAGGTTGCCCAAACTTTTGCATCTTACTGTATGTAAAAATATCCAGCCTACTCTCTTCCGTAAAGCTGCCAGCTTTTAGATATTTTGGGGACCAATGGCAATAACGCAAATTGTAATTGGCTTTTAGCCCACTAATACTTAATGCACACACAGACACAACACATACTTATAAGCATATATTAAAACATTTTTTATAAAAGGTGTGACCAAATGGAAGCCTTGTCTGCCAGTTATTAAGCAGTGGCACATGTCATAAGCATTCACATGTAAATACTGCAAAATAGTGTTTTCTCTTACAATATATGAAAGACCCTCAGTTAGTTGCTATTTTCTTGGAACACATTGCAACTCGACTTCTAATTTGTCTGTGGCAATTATGAAATGGAAATGGTAATCACTAGTTATGTATTAAAAAGGTTTTTTTTAAATGATTATACATTATTATGATGGATTTATGTTGAAATAAATGTCTTATTATTTCAGAATGGAGTGTGCACCAAGTTTTTGTAATAGAACAGGTACATTCCAATAATGGAAACACTGTCAGAACAAGTGGCTTAACCTCACTTAGATTGAAGGATACCTTAAGCATGATACATTTCCGAGCTGCAACACAGAGATTATTTTTACTCTAGCATCTCTCTGAAACTGCCATTTCACAGGAGAGGAGGTCAGACAACAAGCTAAAATGAAGTATATGTGTTTTTACGCCCATGTATGGAAAATCACCATGCTTTCGCTAGCCAGGCCATTATCTTTCAGTGCACAGTCTCACATCATGTTCATTTTCTCAAATAATTTCACTTTAGCTGGATATCTGATCTTTTAGCCTTACTGATTACACTTGGCATTTTGAATTATAGCTCCCCATACTGCTTGGTCAAAGGATAAAAAACACCTTTGAGCATTATAAAGATTTTTTTTTTTTCAGTGGAAATATAATAAATAGCAATTGCTTTCTTGTAAATGACAGACAGTTATATGTAACTTGCTAATAAATGAGAAGCCCACACACCTCTTTGAAAAGGAGTTTTTATTCAACAATATGTTGATGTGGACTAAAGAATATACAGTACAGGAACTAATATGCTTTTATAATATCATAAAAACAGAATGCTAATGACATTTTTGCCTTTTTTTATTTTTTATAAATGCAAGGCACTTTGAAAATAATGCATTATCATTTTGAAAAGTGCCTTACATAAAAAAATGAAGAAAAAAAACCTAACAAACAAAAAACAAAGAATGCCATTAGCATTCGGTTAGTATGATATTATGAAAGCTTATTATTTCCCCTATATCCTTCTGTCCACAAGAAGTAAACATACCCAATAATAGCAGGAGAATAAAAAAAAAAACAGTCAGAGACAAGTTACATAGTTACATAGTTATTTTGGTTGAAAAAAGACATACGTCCATCGAGTTCAACCAGTATTAAGTACAACACCAGCCTTCTCCCTCACATATCCCTGTTGATCCAGAGGAAGGTGAAAAAACCCTTACAAAACATGGTCCAATTAGCCCCAAAAGGGAAAAATTCCTTCCCGACTCCAGATGGCAATCAGATAAAATCCCTGGATCAACATCATTAGGCATTACCTAGTAATTGTAGCCATGGATGTCTTTCAACGCAAGGAAAGCATCTAAGCCCCCTTTAAATGCAGGTATAGCATTTGCCATAACGACTTCCTGTGGCAATGCATTCTACATCTTAATCACTCTTACTGTAAAGAACCCTTTCCTAAATAAATGGCTAAAACGTTTTTCCTCCATGCGCAGATCATGTCCTCTAGTCCCTTGAGAAGGCCTAGGGACGAAAAGCTCATTATATTGCCCTCTGATGTATTTATACATGTTAATTAGATCTCCTCTAAGGCGTCTTTTCTCTAGACTAAATAAACCCAGTTTATCTAACCTTTCTTGGTAAGCGAGACCCCCACATATCAATTTTGTTGCTGTCACAAGTGCAGTAGTGATTTTTATCTATGCTTTTAGTGCTTGGGAAGGGAATATGAATTATTTACCAAATGCTAGTTATTATGTATAAAAACTGTATTTTATACATACTAACCAGATTTATTAACCTCCCTGGCGGTAACCCCGAGCTGAGCTCGGGCTAGCCGCCGGAGGCTTAATGGAAGTGAATGGAGGCAGCCGGGAGCTTTTACATACCTCCCGGATGATCCAGACTATTTCCAGTCCTCTGAGGCTCTGAGTCACTCTGGTGAGTTCACCTTCATCGATCTCACCAAAGTGTTACAGTGCCACCTGGTGGATGGAGGTAAAATTGCAGCACTGGAGCCTAGGGAGGTGAGTGAGAGCAGGCTGCTGCTGGCTTCCTGGCAGCATGATTGTTTCCTGATCTTAGGATCTAAAATGTTCAGGAAAGACCCTAAAATCTGGAAATAATCATACAGCCAGGGAGGTTAAATCAACAGTAACCTACACAGGATGAAGTCAATAAGAGAAAAAAAAATCAAAAAGATTCTAGCTATATGTGAAGAAAAGTACCGCCTATTTAGTTAGCTTTAAAGTGGTATAAAAGACTGACATAATATTCAATAAAAACATGTTGTATTACTTTTTATATGCCATACGGTTAGCATATTTGCTTTTGTGCACAAGTGTTATTATTCATTTAGAAATTATACCTTCCTAAAGTACACTTATTTTACTCTGAGAGCTGACTTTGCATTTTATTTATAACTGCTTTATTCATCATCTAACTTAATCAGAAAGCATTTATGCTTGTCTGACTTTGTTCAGGGGACCTGGCAGTGTGAGAGAAGGCTTTGTTTACATTTCTCACTTGACACAATTAAACACAAGACAACATTATTATGTAAAGTTCAGAAGTGGCTAGCTCTACTGAAAGGGAAGCTTCTAAAGCCTGTGTTAACCCTTTGAATGCAGTTCCAGTAAAAAAAAATGCTGGTTGTATATAATATGCTGTAAATAATCTATTAGAGCAAAGTAGAAATGCTGGGTTTCATTCCGCTTTAATATTGTTTTTAGCAGTAACAGTCAAGTGAGTGAACAACAACACCAAACTAAACATTAAAAAAACATAAGTGGTTGAGTTGATAGATAGAGCGACCCTTGCTGGTAATTGCAACAATGCTTATGGAGACCAAAGCGCTCAAAAGGCGCAACAATAGCCATCACGACCTTTACCTTCACAGGAGCTAAAGGGGGTCGGTACTGTAGCAAGGAGAGTGGAGCAGTGGCATACATTACCTTCAACAAGCGGAGTGACAGATCCTCAGTCCTCTTCACTGGGCCTGTACAGTCTATCTCCGGTGATTACAGCAAGGGGAGGAGTAAGGACCTGTCACTCAGCTGGATGAAGATAATGTATGCTGCTACTCTGCTCTCCTTGCTACAGGTGCTACAGGAATTGCCCCTTAGCCTCTTCCACATGGAAGGGGTGGGGAGGAGAAACTAATGCACTGCAATCTTTGGGGGAGGGAGATAGGTAATAAGCAGTGGTGCCTGGGTAGCTTTGCTGGGGATCACAGTACACCCCTGATAGCAGTGTTGGTAAACTGGTAAATATTGTGCATCTATTTTTTGTTATGAGTGATTGTCAACTAAAACTGTCTATTCATTATTCCTTTACTGAATGCCAGTTGGACTATGCTTGTGATAAAAAAAATTTGGAGAGCATGCTAAAAGTGGACTCAAGATTGCCCAGATTGCCTACTGCTTCCTCTCATACCTGGTCCCAATAACCCACCTGCATCCGTGCCGCTCTCTTCCCCTCACACTTTCAATTACATATAGACATCAATACAAAGCCTGCAATATTGAAAAACTGTAAGTGACAAACTTACATATCTTTAAAGCAGACATGTCAATAAAAATAGATCTCATCAAGTTGAGAACTGGTGATACTCTTCTAGCAACTGTTGAACTGGCTTTTTTGTGTGTGTGACACTCCACAGCCCACTGACACCCAGAGCTGTGTGCACACTGCTGCTGTTGCTACATTAAATGGGCACTACAGCAAAAAACTGTAAAATTTAAGACATGTGCAAACAAACATATACAAATAAGAAGTACATTTTTTCTAGAGTAAAATGAGCCATACATGACTTTTCTCCTATGTTGCTGTCACTTACAGCAGGCAGTACGAATCTGACAGAAGTGACAGGTTTTGGACTAGTCCATCTCTTTATAGGGGATTCTCAGGGATCTATTTATTTTCAAAAGCACTTAGTGAATGGCAGTTGCTCTGTCCAACTGCCAAAAAACTGTGTAGGTAGCAGGGAAGCTGGCCAGCATCATTGTTTAAATCCTTTTTAGGGAATATCTTTATAAAGAATAAAAGCTTAGCTAAGAATCCCCTATGAAGAGATGGACTAGTCCAAAACCTGTCACTTCTGTCAGAGTTCTACTGTCTACTGTAAGTGACAGCATTATAGGAGAAAAGTAATTTATGGCTCATTTTACTCTGGAAAAAAGTACTTCTTATTTGTATATGTTTGCACATATTTTACATTTTACAGTTTTTCGCTGTAGTGCCCCTTTAAGTTGCAGGCACAGTACCATTCCTGTGCATTATTATTTCACTGTATTCTGATAGTACTATTGCATTACTCTGTGTGTGACACTCCACAGCCCACTGACACCCAGAGCTGTGTATAATGTGATTTCTGCCCTTTAGAGATTAAAACCCGACTTTGCGTCAATTCTGTAATTTTTAGTGGGACTGTTGGCATGGATCCCCCTCTGGCATGTCCAGGTGTTAGACCCCTTGAAACAACTTTTCCATCACTTTTGTGTCCTGAAACAGTCTTTGTAGCTTTTAAAATTTGCTTGCCCATTGAAGTCTATGGCGGTTTGCCAGATTCGCCTGTTCGCAAACATTTTCGGAAATTTGCATTTGCCGTTTGCGAACGGAAAATTTGATGTTTGCAACATCTCTATGTATAAGTGGCTTCTGAGAACACAGATAGATCAGGTCAGTGGGGCTGCATTTACATACCATTCAGGTCTCAATCCAACTTGTCTAAGCATTCAAGCTTATTTTTATGCAGAGGAAAGGATACAGTGCAGATCAGATGCTTCCAATCCATTTTGGCTTAAAGGGAATAAAAATAGGAACAGATTTTTCAATCTGTACTATCAATCCCACTGATGATGGAGAAGAGCAACAGTTACAACCTTGAGATCTTAGAAAGTGAATGGGCTGTCATCTCATGTCTCAATACTCTTTAAGGGGCTATCTGCAAATTGATGTGCAAACATATCCCCACATTGTTTTTATATTATTTTTTAATAAAATTAGATCACCTCTTTTAGATCAGCATATTTATAAAGAGGCAAACAAATATTTTACAGTAGTGCTTTGATTGCCTACTATAATTACCCTAAAATGTTGATCCATAACTAGCTCCACTAAGTTGAGCATAACACTACAAATAGACAACAGCTATTCACCAAATAAATTGCCTTCACTGATTTTTATTGTGGTCACAGATTATTAGTATTTAAAGATTTGTGCATAATTTGATGTATAAGATCTATATAGCTGAGCTACTGTATGACAACATACCTTTGTGTCTGAAATGCATCAGCTGCCTTTTCCTGTCTTTTGGATGTACCAATAAAAGTTTCTAGATTTTATCTCATCACGGTGTGCTGTGGGCTTTTGTGTTGTCACTATATGGATCCACTAGCATATTGTGAAATAGGAGCTTGTTTTAAATGTTGCTTCTTATGTTGTAAGGGTATCCACTAGGGGTGATTCCCTAGCCAGATATAGAACACTCACTAATTACCAAGGGAAAAGGACCAAAAAGCCGTTAGCAAAAAGGCATCTATACAGACCTATGTTAATAGCCCATAGTGATATAAAACACTGCACTGCAGACACAGCTGGATGGAGACACCACTGCAAACAATATAACTTGGTGCAGACTATTGTGTATAGACGCATCTATTTTGCAGCCTATAACCTCCCTGGCGGTGCATTTCTGTCTGGAATTATGAGTCAAAAGCAGCACATTGTTTTTCAAGAATTGTAGGCCTCCAATTTTTAAATCATAACTTACCAAAATATGCCAGAATAAAAGCCTGGTAGACATTCTGCATATAAATAAAAGACTAGAACACAAATGTGCTGAATTAATAAAATTTATAAATAAACTTAAACAATTGTGAAACTGTGCAAAAAGGCAGGCAGAGAGTAGTCAAAATCCAGGCAGAGGTCAGTGCAGGCGGCAGGTAGACAGTGGCAGACAGGCAGGGAGGGAGGTTGGGGTCCCACTGCGCAGAGCCGATCGCGCGCGGGACTCCAAAACACATTAAAAAGCATGGGATTCCCTACCCCGACCTGAGCTCCGGCTTACCGCTCACAGCTCTTTTTTTCTACTCCGAGCTCTGGTCAGGGTTACTGCCAGGGAGGTTAAAGGATAACTTAGTGAGAAGAATACGGAGGCTGCTATATTTATTTTCTTTTAAACAATACCCGTTGCCTGACAGCCCTGCTGATCTATTTGGCAGCAGTAGTGTCTGAATAACACCAGTTACAAGCATGCAGCTAATGCAGTCAGATCTGACAATAATGTCAGAAACTCCTGATCTGCACATGCTTGTTCAGTGTCTATGGGTGAAAGTATTAGAGGCAGAGGTTCAGCAAGATAGTCATGCAACTGGTATTGTTTAAATGGAAATATATATGGCAGCCTCCACATCCCTCTCATTACAGTTATCCTTTAAAGCCAATGGTTAGCAGTTTAAAAATAAAAAAGTCAGATACTCACCTATGGAGAGGGAAGGCCCGGTCCTAATGAGCCTTCCCTCTCCTCTCCCGGTGCCCTCGGTGCTGCACTGGCTCCCCCGTTCGCGTCCACCGCCACAGGGACTTCGGAGGTCTTCGGGAGCACTCGGGCTTCCGAAGACGGGCCGCTCCATACTACGCACGCGCGAAAGCGTCATAGAGGGCGCTCGCGCATGCGTAGTATGGAGCGGCCAGTCTTCGGGAGCCCGAGTGCTCCCGAAGGCTTCCGAAAACTCCCTTCGGCTGCGGAAGTGGCAGTATTTGACCCAACTGGTCGAATACTGCTACGGGGGATCCTGCGCGGGACTGGGCACCTGGGAGAGGAGAGGGAAGGCTCATTAGGACCGAGCCTTCCCTCTCCTTAGGTGAGTATCTGACTTTTTGATTTTTAAACTGGTAAACATTCACTTTAAGGAACTAAAATATCCTTCCTAAAAAGCCCTGCATTTTGTAGCTCTTCATAAATATTTAAATTCTAACGTTTATGAACCTTATTCGGCATGTGTATTTTTAGAATCCCCAGTTTAACTTTAGTTTAACCTTGAATATCAAGGACTAACCATGCATGTCTAGAAAAGAGTTAAAGTTTCTACCATAAAATCTTTCTTACTTATTTAGTTTAATTGCAAAGGACACATTCACATTTCAAATTGTGAAGTTTTAAATACAGAGAAGCGAATTTACCCCCAGCTGGGAAAACATGGCTTAGCAGGAGTTTTACATCCGGCCTCATTGATCCGCAGATTATCTCACATTGGAGACTGAACTCTCCTCGGGAGCTGCAGGGAGGGGAAGCTAATGTGAGAAACTGTGCAGATTTTCTTCCTTTGACTCTAGGGTTATGCAGATCAAATCCAGCAAGGCGGAGGCAAGGGAGATGTTTTTCTTCTTTTTGTTTCCTGGCTCCACTTGTGTCTTCCTGTCAATATTCAGAATCTATAATATGTTGTAGGGATGTAGCCTAGTAGTGCTGATCTAGCATTAGCATTTATTTTCTGTGCTTTCCGAGCTCATTAAACAAAATAATCTCTAATTATTGTCTTGTAAAAGGAAAGAAAAGAAGGAAAAGATAAATCAAGACTTTTACAAGGCTGCCTAGTTATAATAAAATACTATATGTCATATACATCAATATATACAGTATTCCTAACATTTTTAAATTATAACAGTGTATTTTTATATACATGCATCCCTAACATGCATGTTATCAAATGGTATGGCTTAAAGTGGTTCTATCACTTACATTCCAAGTTTGCATGCATAAATAGCTCACATATTAAAATCCATCAATAATATGTATAAAAAATATGTTTTGTAAGAATCAGCCCTGGAGAGTCTATCAAGAGACGCTGCCTAGGCTCTGTCTCATAGGAGCATTGTGAGATGCTTTTGGGAAGAAGGGCATACCCAAATCTCAAATGTAGAAAAAAAAAAAAGTTGTCTTGATGATTGATTCATAGTGGTCACAGGGTCAAGAGGCAATGATTTTGGCTCCTAATCAGTTCATACAACTCAACTGTCTTTGGACAGCTGAGTTGACAGTATATCCATTTCTAGGGGTGGGCAGGGCTTTGCCGAGACACATCAGCGGGGAAGTGTACATGCAGAGAGCACAGGGGGGTGGTAGTCAACTCACCTTGCCGGGATCTACATGTGCCACATGTCCTTCCTGGTCCTAAGCATGCCATATCATGGTAAAAATGCCTCCTGTGATGCAATTATAAGGGGCACTGGTTCTATGAGTCTGGGCGCTTAGGACGAGGGAGGACGTGCAGCGATTGTGGAGGTGTGTTGAGTACCGCTTCTGGATGTGCTGCAAACACCCCCCCCCCCCCCCCCCTTCCTGGGCCCTGACTACCTAAAGGGGGATCTCTGACTACCTAAAGGGGGGAACGAGGGCTCTCTGGCTACCTACAGGGGAGCTTCTCTGACTAGCTAAACAGTGGCTTTCCGACTAGCTAAACAGTGGGGCTGTCTGGCTACCTAAACAAGGGGCTCTATGGCTGACTATAAAGGATCTCTATGGCTACCTATGCTGGGTGGCATGTTCTACTGGGGAACTGAATCTGGTTTCTAATACTGGCTGCTCTCTTGGCTACCTATATTAGAGGCTGCATCCAACTACCTAATATTGGAGGCTCCTGTAGCTACTTATTATTTTTTATTTATTGCATTTATATATCACCTACATATTACACAGTGTTGTAAGCTGGGGTGGCAGCATCTGGCTAATTTATGCTGGAAGCTCTTCTGGCTACCTATACAGCGTGGGATGGGGGTACCTTTGGCTAACTAATACTGGAGTCCACCTCTGGCTATTTATATTGGGAGCCTCTTAATCCTGGGGAGCTTCTCTGGCTACGAATCACAACAGTGTGCCTGTCCAGTGTGCAAATCTATGGAGGGGGTGCAATTTCTACACCCTCACCGTGGGAGCTCTATAGCCTAGAAACTGCACAGGTTAGCAGTGTGTATGCAAGCATTTGTGGCAAGTGAACGTGAAGCTGCATAAACATAAACACAGCATAGCTTTAACTATGCATGATCCTGGAATGGTTACAAGTATAAAGTGTTTACTGTTACTTTCTACTAACATTTACATAATTTAATTGTGCAAAAAACATTGGTAACATTTACATGATGTGCACACAGTGGATGTAAAGTTTACTGGCGCTTATGCAAACTGCATAGTAAACATTGCACAAATAGGGCAACTCACATTATATACACTACATGTGCATGGCTTGCAAAATGTGATACTATTGACTGTAGATTGTATTTGTATGAGGCTTACTGGCCCCAATACTGATTGAGGAGGTTTGTTTTGTTCTTTTTTATACCTATACCTGCCACCGCACACACTTGTGTAAAAGTTAATAACTACTGTTATAGCAAATAGCAGCTATCATTCAATAAAATGTTGAAAAAAAAAGTGATAAGGTCACACTAAAATAAAAAGTTAAGTTTTAACCCCTGTCTAGCCTATTAACCCCATGTTAAAGCGGACGCAAACCAAATTTTTTTTTATATCAAAATATTTAGTTGCACCACTCTGACACATACAAAGATAAATAAACACTTCTTCAAGCCTATGAGCATTTCAGTGCATGCTTTTCACCCTTCTCTTTTCATAACTAGGGTTATACTGGGGGCAGCCATTAGCAATTCCTCCTTTGTCAGACACCATCTGCTCCACCAGTTTGCCGGATTCTGTCCTGGCAATATGAAAGGAAGGGAGGGGTTCCTCCAATAAATGTAAAATATTTTATATTTGTCATCATGCAGCTGAAAAAAGGTTGCTAGTTATTATTATAATTCAGAAAATAGATTTTATTTCTGAAATCTTGTATTTTTAATTTGGGTCCACTTTAACCCCTGTAATACCTATACCTGTCTCTACACCTTTAATGACTGTTGCCTGTAGCTATCAGATATGATTGCTAGGCCAAAAGTTTGGGGCCCCAATGCTCCATATATGCATTGCTCTGCTGTGCCTAGTGATGCATCTGTACAGCACTGAGCCCTCTGAACTGTCGCCCTGGTGAACACATCCAATTACTACAGACGCACGGGCTTGGGATAGCGGTCTGCCACATGCCCAGCTAGTAATAAAATGTGGCAAATGCGGTATAATTTTAACTGGGAAGGGCCAAATAAGATATTTTTGTTTTTTATAACTGTGGGACTTGTGAAAATTAGGAAGGGTAAATATAGGAAAAAAGTGTTTATTTTTGGCAGCTATGCTTGATGACTCCACATAAAATAAAATAGTTTTTGGAAAAAAAAAATACCCAGAGAAAGCCTAGGTCGTTCAGGAAAAAAACAACAATATACAGTATGTATAACTTAGATAGTATACGTAAGTAATAAAAACAGTTACTGCTAAAGTGTCAAAAATGTCAGGAACTTTAAGGGGTAAAAAACTTGAAATGCAACCTAGTTAAAAAGAAAAAAAAAAACGAAATTGTGTTTATAGTCCATTGCCTGCTTGTCTTCAGAGAACCAGTTCCAACCACTAGGATCATAGAATAACTTTATTCTGCGAAAAATGTATTCTTGTACCTGTTAATAATAGTTTAAAAGTATGCAAAGGGCTCCTGAGCTTAGAAGGATTAAGCATTTAAAACAAAATATTTCAACCATGGCAGTAATAATAATACTGTGCATTGAGTGGATTGACTCCCTAAGTGTAAAACTGTCTACAGTTCTACTTAGAAAGCAGCTGTGATTAAGTGAGAAAATGTTGATTAACTGGACCTTGACAAGGATTATTTGACTGAGTCAAGCTGAGGTTTCTAGAGGAATCACCTCCATCTGAAGATGGAACCACAGTTTGACATGCATGGGACTTTGGGATTTCTTCACTGTGGCTCTAAACAAATTAATTAAATTGGTAAAAACAAAGACTGTTCAGAATACAAAGCAACTAAGAATTGCATGATCGGCTTCCTGAGGATAAGGTTACTGATTCAGAGCGGTTTCTCATAGCATGGAGGACACAGGAACACAGCAAGAAACTGATATATATAAGAATAATTTACAGGGATTGCCATTTTAGTCCATAAATCAAACAAGTTTGATTTAGTGAGGCAAAAGTCCAGTCAGGATATGTTAGTGTTATCTTCCTAGCTAAAATCAGTATATTCCTTTGTTCCATTTTGGCTTTTTTTTTTTTAACAGAAGAATTTTTGTTGATTTTCCTCCATGTAAGTACAACAGTGGGAGAGCCCTCCACTACACAATAAAATACAACCCAACCCCCCCCCCTCCTCCCCCCCCCATTTCCTACCCAAGAATTGCATTAAGAGGAAAGAAATCATGCACTTATCTGGATCAGATACATAATCAGAATGTGAGAAGCACAGTATTCCAACAATTGAAACCAAACTTTGTAAATTATTTGTGGGCAATGTCGGTTTATGCAGGTCAGCTTATACCACAGCATAGCCTTATTGCCCCTTTTAACCCTTAAGACCTTAAGAACAATTTATGGAACAGTTTCTTCCGAGCATAAAATATACAGTGGGTTGCAACAGTATTCGGCCCCCTTGAAGTTTTCCACATTTTGTCACATTACTGCCACAAACATGCATACATTTTATTGGAATTCCACATGAAAGACCAATACAAAGTGGTGTACACGTGAGAAGTGGTCTGAACATCATACATCATTCCAAACATTTTTTACAAATAAATACTGCAAAGTGGGTTGTGTGTAATTATTTGGCCCCCTGAGTCAATACTTTGTAGAACCACCTTTTGCTGCAATTACAGCTGCCAGTCTTTTAGGGTATGTCTCTACCAGCTTTGCACATCTAGAGACTGAAATCCTTGCCCATTCTTCTTTGCAAAACAGCTCCAGCTCAGTCAGATTAGATGGACAGCATTTGTGAACAGCAGTTTTCAGAACTTGCCACAGATTCTCGATTGGATTTAGATCTGGACTTTGACTGGGCCATTCTAACACACAGATATGTTTTTTTAAACCATACCATTGTTGCCGTGGCTTTATGTTTAGGGTCATTGTCCTGCTGGAAGGTGAACCTCCACCCCAGTGTGTGTGCGTGGGGGGGGGGGGGGTTAGCGAGGTGTGTACAGCATGTGTGTGTGTGTGTATGTACAGAGTGTGTGTGTGTCTGGTGTTGTGTGTGGGAGTGTTTTTGTGTGTGTGTGTGTGTGTGTGTGTGTGTAGGAGCAGTTGTGAAGCAGGGCCAGGGTTGCTCTATGTCAACATAGGATACTAAAGCCACTGTACACTTTAATGGTGCCACAGCAGCAAAGGAATGTGTGCATCAAACACCAAGTTAAAAGCTGCTATATCTGGCTTTGCAAATTTGGCCTAATTGGCTTAATCGCGAGGCAATGCTCATGCAAATTTGCACATGCGCAAGCCCTGTGGCAAGCCTCTTTGACCTCATCCCTGTGGTTGGGGACACTCTCCACATGTCTTTGCAAGCCTCGTATATACACATGTGCAGAATTTTCGGTCCATAGAAGCATAGTCAGGGAGGCGTGCCATCAGGCCTGCGCACGCTCAGTAGTGTGCGACACACACATGTGTGTAGCCAGCATTTTAGCTGGACACTTGGGCTCTGGTATCTTTTGAAGTGTACCTGTGATAGATTTATAGATAGATGTATAGATTTATACTTACCTGGGCTTCCTCCAGCCCCTAGCAGTCTGTCTGCTTGATCACTGTCCTCCTGGGCCACTTTGCATTCCAGCAGTAAATTACCAAACTAGCCCAGTCACACTCCACTGCTCATGCATGGTCCCAGCTGTGAATGTCCCCCGATTGCGCTCCCACTGCCAGGAGCAATCTGCACATGCACAGTTTGCTAAGCCTGTAATTGCGTTTGTACAGGGTGATCGTGGGTGCACGTGTATCCAGGACTGCGCAAGCACAATGGAGTGCAACTGGGCTGGATCATAGACTCCACTGCAGAAGGATGGCAATCAAGCACACGGACTACATGGGGCTGGAGGAAGCCTCAGGTAAGTATAAATCTATACACTTATTTTATCTAATCTTTTTTTGGGGGGGAAGGGGGGTTGGAGGGAAGGGGGTGGCATCCAAAGTTTTGCAGGGGGGGGGCAGTGATTTCTAGTTATGCCTCTGATAAAAAGTAATGCGAATGGAACTGAAACATACAAAACCAGGTTTTGTAGCAAAAGATTACAGTCAAGTAAAGGGAATTGACTACACAAACTTTTTCTCCAACTGCAAATTTTACATCCTTAGGGCCTGTTTCCACTACACGCAGATTGCATGCAGAAAAACTGACTCCAATGAATGCCTATGGGAAAATCTGCATCAGAAAAATCGCGTTTAGTGGAAACAGGCCCATAGGCATTCATTTTTCTGCAACCATTCTGCATCCAATCTGTGTGTAGTGGAAACAGACCCTTACACATCTTGATGCAAATGGCAGCACAATATGATTTGATCTTTATCAAATGGATGTGAAAGAGTGTGAGAGAAAAATGTGAGAAAAAAAAATGACACAAATGAAAAGCTAGTTCTCAACCTAAAGAAGTTACAGAGGCGCCAAAAGAATAAAAAAATACCACTTAAAATTCAATAAAATATGTGGGTGGCAAGGGTGGACTCACACACCCCACAAAAATCACAAGTGACAATTTGCATAATCACAAAAATTGTAAATTTAATGAATACTGCCAATAAAAACAATTTGCAACGCGTTTCGCGGGTCCCAAGCCCGCTTCTTCAGGCAAGAAAAAATGTATGAACAGGCAGGAGCAACTGTAATACAAACAAAATACAAAACTCATATGTAAAAAATATATATATGCAAAAAAAAAAGCCAGTCCTATAATCCGCATGAATCAGTTTCAAATTAGCCATCAGTAGTAGATATGTATACATTTATATATTTAATTTTAATTATCTATGGGTGTCTAGGTACCTCATATCATATTTACATATAGCGCATATATAAATACAAACACAAATAAATAAGGGTATAGACAGGGACATACACGAATATAAACACTAATTACTTTGCATAAAAAAGGGGGATGGGTCAAAGATTCTCACTGAATTGTTGGCTCTATATGTAGTGTATATGTGAGACTGTAAGTGTATCCTCTACCTATAGAGGATGCAAATTATGTGAAAATTTATTAAAAAAAAATATATGTACATAAAGGATATATATGTAAAAGAAAAATGCAGACCTTATAAACACTGTCTATATATTATCAGCCTTTGGAAAAAAGTGCATGTAGCCCCAATGTATTGCGGGTAGATGGGGAGGGTGAGGAGTATTAACATTATTGGATTCTGGGAAGGAGAGGCGCATGCAGCGCGGATGGGATGCGGGTGGGATGTGGGAAGGTTACAGAGGAGGGGAGGGAGGGAGGGGAACAAAGGGAAGAAGAGGACGGGAAATCTTAGGAACTTACCAGTGTCCTTGTGTAGACGAGTGTGGCGCCTTTGCTATGGGTTAGCGCCACACTCGTATCTAAATGTGCTCTGTGGGTGACGTAGGGAAGGTGCGGCTAATTGGCCGGTGACCACGTAATGCGCACTCCGCTCATTGGATCCTAATTAGAGCGGAAGTGTGCCAGCTGAGGGCAAGACGGCTTGGTCGCCATCTTTATTAGGGGCACATCTACCCTAATGTACATGTACTGTGCACTCCCGATCATGCGACCGGAAGTGCGTCAACTGTGGGCAGAAGGCTCTGACGCCATCTATCTAGTGGGCATACTTCTGTAGATAGCAATCCGCTCAATGGTGCATATACCGAGCGGAGGTGCGTGAACTGGGGTCATGAATTGCGTGGGCTGAGGTCAGGAGGACTCAGCCGCCATCTTATCTGGGGGTATGCGGCTCCTATGTAGGAACTGACGGTTAAGGGCAGGTTGAACTGTGTGTCCCATATCATGGGCAAGTGTATGATAGATATGCGACACAGACATAAATTATGCATTATTATATATGTGTTCTGTATATAAAGCCATATCTAGAGCCTGTTAATTAACCATTAAACCTGGAGTGAAATTAATTAGATAAAAAGAATTACAAGGGAAATACATCATCTAGAGTTATAGTTATACATCATATGTCCCGGGAGACAACCTATTCCAAACAACAAATTTGGGCAAGCACCATCCACTCAACCCTGTATATGGGTAAATAACTCAGAGTGTGCAGAAAGGAACTGAAGATGAGTACACTTAGCAAAGGAAAAGAGGTTCCCTAAAGACTGCACCACTCAAACAGTATTAAAATAGGTCAATCTTTATTCAGTACAAAAAAGGGGATAGAAATGTATAAAAACACTAAAACCAAGGTACAAAGGGGCACATAATGATCACAATATTGTAGTAAATAGTCAATAAATAAGCCAAACTGCCTGTATATATAAACTCCTAATCTCTAGTCACACAGTATATGCATCATGAATGATAAACAAATCCCCAGATATAAGGTCAGCCTCAAGTGTAAACATCAATCACAGTGTACATAAGAAAAACATGTGTAGTGTAATGAAAGGATCATTCCAAAAAGCGACCATCCGCAGATGTGGAAATGAAAATTGGAGTATGAATTAAAGTGCAATATTTAGCCTCAGAACGAGGAGCAAAGTGCAGTGTGAGCTAAGAGAAGAGACTGCAGACTTACCAGGGGTAAGGAGGAACAGGCAAGGAGGGAGTGTGCCCCGAGAACGCCGTCGCGATTCGCCGCCTTCAATGCGCGGCTTCGTCTGGGCATAGGACCTGTGTAAAAGTCCGGCAATTTATTTGTCCAAAGACCTGTGTGGTCGGAGACAGAAGAAGCCCTATACTTGAGTATTGTGTGCGCGGCCGCGCACCACGAAGAACCGGAAGCCGCGTCAATAGACGCCGCCCCGCTTCCTCTGTCTAGTCTCAGGAATTATGGGAAATGTAGTGGCGGAGGAATGAAGAAGTACTGCGGAAAAGATTATGAAAAATATATGTATAAGGGGTAGAGAGTAGAACGGGACGAGATACCCCATGGAGAAAAGGATATATTTCGCATAAACATTTGGCCCTGACGGATCATCTCATATAGATACTAATACAATGGTTGATTCATTCAAAACATTGTAGTAAAGCAACTTATTTAACCAAATACTGCCATCAAGTGGCCAAACTAGATATTGATGAAATTATGTTATACTTGTACAAAAAATGTCATAGAATAAATATAAATAGGATCAGAGACTGATTAGGAAGCTTCAAGAAGTCAACAGGTGCGGAACGCTCCATAGATTGTTCTAGTGTAGAATCCGGTTTCTGTCCAAAAAAACCCCAGAATACCTGGAAATATATGTAAACAAAACATCTTAGAAAGTGCTTTAATGCAGCAACATCTCCATATGGAGCCAATCTGAACACTTCACCAGGCAATACCACCAGCGTGCAAAAACCAAGTATATTTAGAGGTGTCACACAGGTAAATATTATCATAAGGACAGATATAGGTATAGGACTGGAATTACTCACAGATTCCAGTAAAAGCATGCGCTCTATTGTTGAACAAAGGTATGAAAAGCCAATAAGTGGAACAAACCATGCATAAGACAAGGAACAAGGGATCCACTCACCAAGGATCCCCTAGATCCACTAAATTGTCAATGTAAAAAACCCAAAAAGGAAAAATCTTCGTTAAGACCTACCGGGGATTTGGAACCCAAATCAAAGATCCACCTTGTCTCATGTCTTAAGAGCGATGTGACTATGTTACCGCCCCTGGAAGACAAAGAGAGATGTTTTAAACCACATACTGTCCAACCTGTGCTGAGTCCCCCATGTGCTTTTAATGCATGTTCCGCTACCGGGGTAAGAGGTTTACCCTCTATAAAGTCCCTCTCCGCCAAACGAATGGTTGAGAGGTGCTTTTGAATCCGTGTTTTTAGTTTGTTTTTGGTCTGTCCCACGTAATACAAATTGCATGGGCATCTTAACAGATAAACAACGGCTGAGTATAATACATGTACAAACACATATACACACACACGCACACACACACACACATATATACATGTATAAACATACACACACGTACACACACCCCCATGCTGTAGATCACAACACCCCCTATTTCTTCCCCATATTGCGAATTACCTTGTCTTGGGTTTTTAACAAGACACCTATGACGAGTTGGCTATCTCACAAGAGTCGCTCTCTTTTATCAATCCCAGTTAACAGACGCAAGCATGGGTGTGTGTGTGCGTGTGTGTATGTTTATACATGTATGTGTGTGTGTGTGTGTGTGTGTGTGTGTGTGTGTGTGCGTGTGTGTGTGTATATGTGTTTGTACATGTATTATACTCCCATTCCCACCAAGGGGTTATCACCGTGATATGAACAATATGGATGTTAAATACATCCGATTGAGAATCCACGGCTAAGAGCTGTAGGCATTCTATCCCACGGCCTGACCACAATGACCCTAGTCCACCTGACATCGTCCCTTCCCAACTGACTACCAGATGGAGCAATTGGTAGCCCTATGATAGCATGCATGGGACTTGATCTGTACATCCATGTACATATGGTGTATTGTGGTGTGTGTACATAAAATTTACATGTATCGCTTGGGGAATTTAACTTTTAATGTTTTTTTTTTGTTTTTTTTATTATTATTATTATTATTTTTTATTATTATTATTTTTTTATATTTTTTTTATTTTTATTTAATTTATTAATAATTGTTTTATATTCTTTTTATATTATCTGTTTACCAATTTTACTTATGATGTTTTATTATTAATTATTATAGGGATATCGTTCCTTCCCCGATTGCAGGTAGGATACATGCTACAAGTCTTAACCTCCCTGGCGGTTTATTTATTTTGCCAGGGAGGCTGCAATGGGTTTTTTTTTTAATTAAAAAAAAAATATTTAATGCAGCCAACTAAAAGTTGGCTGCATGAAAGCCCACTAGAGGGCGCTCCTGAAGCGTACTTTCGATCGCCTCCGGCAATCGAAAGTAACAAGATAGGCCGCAATGAGCGGCCTATCTTGTTTCGCTTTCCTCGTCGCCATGGCGACGAGCGGAGTGACGTCATGGACGTCAGTCGACGTCCTGACGTCAGAGCTGCCCGATCCAGCCCCTAGCGCCGGCCGGAACTGTTTGTTCCGGCTGCGCTGGGCTCGGGCGGCTGGGGGGACCCTCTTTCGCCGCTGCACGCGGCGGATCGCCGCGGAGCGGCGGCGATCGGGCAGCACACGCGGCTGGCAAAGTGCCAGCTGCGTGTGCTGCTTTTTTCAGAATCAAAATCGGCCCAGCAGGGCCTGAGCGGCGACCTCCGGCGGCATACCCCGAGCTCAGCTCGGGATTACCGCCAAGGAGGTTAATGATGTATAGGTTGTCTCCCGGGACATATGATGTATAACTATAACTCTAGATGATGTATTTCCCTTGTAATTCTTTTTATCTAATTAATTTCACTCCAGGTTTAATGGTTAATTAACAGGCTCTAGATATGGCTTTATATACAGAACACATATATAATAATGCATAATTTATGTCTGTGTCGCATATCTATCATACACTTGCCCATGATATGGGACACACAGTTCAACCTGCCCTTAACCGTCAGTTCCTACATAGGAGCCGCATACCCCCAGATAAGATGGCGGCTGAGTCCTCCTGACCTCAGCCCACGCAATTCATGACCCCAGTTCACGCACCTCCGCTCGGTATATGCACCATTGAGCGGATTGCTATCTACAGAAGTATGCCCACTAGATAGATGGCGTCAGAGCCTTCTGCCCACAGTTGACGCACTTCCGGTCGCATGATCGGGAGTGCACAGTACATGTACATTAGGGTAGATGTGCCCCTAATAAAGATGGCGACCAAGCCGTCTTGCCCTCAGCTGGCGCACTTCCGCTCTAATTAGGATCCAATGAGCGGAGTGCGCATTACGTGGTCACCGGCCAATTAGCCGCACCTTCCCTACGTCACCCACAGAGCACATTTAGATACGAGTGTGGCGCTAACCCATAGCAAAGGCGCCACACTCGTCTACACAAGGACACTGGTAAGTTCCTAAGATTTCCCGTCCTCTTCTTCCCTTTGTTCCCCTCCCTCCCTCCCCTCCTCTGTAACCTTCCCACATCCCACCCGCATCCCATCCGCGCTGCATGCGCCTCTCCTTCCCAGAATCCAATAATGTTAATACTCCTCACCCTCCCCATCTACCCGCAATACATTGGGGCTACATGCACTTTTTTCCAAAGGCTGATAATATATAGACAGTGTTTATAAGGTCTGCATTTTTCTTTTACATATATATCCTTTATGTACATATATATTTTTTTTATAAATTTTCACATAATTTGCATCCTCTATAGGTAGAGGATACACTTACAGTCTCACATATACACTACATATAGAGCCAACAATTCAGTGAGAATCTTTGACCCATCCCCCTTTTTTATGCAAAGTAATTAGTGTTTATATTCGTGTATGTCCCTGTCTATACCCTTATTTATTTGTGTTTGTATTTATATATGCGCTATATGTAAATATGATATGAGGTACCTAGACACCCATAGATAATTAAAATTAAATATATAAATGTATACATATCTACTACTGATGGCTAATTTGAAACTGATTCATGCGGATTATAGGACTGGCTTTTTTTTTTGCATATATATATTTTTTACATATGAGTTTTGTATTTTGTTTGTATTACAGTTGCTCCTCCCTATTCATACATTTTTCTTGCCTGAGGAAGCGGGCTTGGGACCCGCGAAACGCGTTGCAAATTGTTTTTATTGGCAGTATTCATTAAATTTACAATTTAATGCAAATTGTCACTTGTGATTTTTGTGGGGTGTGTGAGTCCACCCTTGCCACCCACATATTTTATTGAATTTTAAGTGGTATTTTTTTATTCTTTTGGCGCTTCTGTAATTTATATCACTATTTGATCCACCTGGTGGATGGGTGTTCATACCCTTTATTCTTCTACGGAGAGCGACTCTTTTAACCTGAGTGAGGACAGGTCTAATCTCCTCGTCTGTGATTGAAGTGGTTACCCTGTATCGGCAACCCAGACTTGTGAGTATATTTCCAATCGTCCTTTCTATCATTGTATGCGATTTTTACAACAGTAACACACCATTGGGGGCTCTCGATTGTCTTTTTTCTTGTTGTTCCATATCTCAACCTAAAGAAGTCATTGTATGATCTCAAGCAATTAAGAAGAAACTGAAATTACATAACTATCTATGCTCAAATGCATAACAAATGTATATAAGTTATATGTTGTAACATATGATCACTGGCAAACTTGTACTGACTACTGATATACATGAAACGTATTATCAATTTTGAATTGTGCTACAAAAATTGCAAGGATAACCTAAACTAAAGGCATATAGTGATGCCAGCTGGGCTTCAGACCCGAATGACAGAAAAAGTACAACAGAACCTTGTTTCAGTCTGACTGAAAATGGCCCCCTGATTTCTTAGAAGTCAAAAAAAACAACAACAAACGATTGTGCTATCTTCCTGTGAAGCTGAATATATAATGTGTATAATAAAACAGGTGTGGGAGGGAGTGCCTAGAATTTTTTTCTTTTTTTTTGAAAGGGGAGGGGGGGGGGGAGAGGCAATACACATTTTGCTATGAGGACCCATTATTCCTAGCTATGCCCCTGGTTGCCTTTTCCCCAAATTGGCCTTAGATCATGATGGACATATGACTGTGGTAGGGTTTAGACTAGAAACCCCTCTGAGGGGCAGTTGTTGAGAAGATGTTATGCTCTGTAAAACACTGTAGAGAAGAAGATATGTGAGTTATATAAATACTTCTAAAAAAAAAGAAATACCCTGGAGGTCAGTGTCACCCTCATTTTGTTCTTTTTTTCTTCATTTCACACTATACTAATGATTGCAAACACTTAATCGCTATCGCCGGAACCTTGAATTATCCTTACGCGCCCCACGCAGTATAACATTACTGGTATAGTGGTGCTTGATGCTGAATGCCGTGTACCAAAACCACCCAGTTCGCGTTAACTCACAGCTTATGCTATGATGACTGAGCCCGACACACCATGGAACCAATCCGCCAATGTGAATAGGCCTGTCATGGGACTATTGCAGCACATTGCTGTAGGATTATAACTCACGTTATATGCACCACCTTGTGCACAGTGGGAACACACCCTTGTAATTACAGTATTTTCATGCAGCAATGGATATAAAATGGTTGCAATGTTCAGAAGATACAAACAGTTTTTTTTTCTACTAGTACCTTACAGTTACAAATCAGATTTCATGTAGAAATCAATATATAAGGATCATATATATTGTTTTTTGCAATAATGATTACTTTACAGAATATTTCAGATGGCATGCTCTTGTGTAATATGATAAGTGCTCTCCACAAAGTGCTGTGGGATAGTTTGGCACTTCATAAATAAAGAAACTTATAGACAATGATAGTTATGCCTATATATAACAAGGTCAGATAGTTATTTTGAACATTTTCCTCTTCCCCTCTGACCTTTATTGAGGCGTCATTCATCAGCACATTGTAGAATGTCTTTTGAGAGCTGAGCTTCATTGTTGAGAGAACCACTTATGTGACCTTGGATTTATCAGTGGATACAGGTATTATAAAGCTGGTATTTTAGAAGCTGATTACGATTATCTGCTTTTCAGAAGAGTTTTACAACCTTTCATTTAGTTTGGTTACAATTTGCCATGGAAATTATTATAAAAACTCAAGGACTAACACTGAATTTTAAATAATCAGCATATTGAACAAATGACCATGAACCCATTAGATAACAGGTCTGTGGAAATATTAAGTTGGAAGTTTAATTTGTTTTAAAGAACATTTTGCAAAAGTACAGTAATCATTGTGACCCCCTCCCCCACATGTCCGGCCTGGAGAATCCCTTTCCCCCGTAGTGGCCAGCTGTTACGCTCCTCCTCCCACCTCTTACGCTGCATCTGGTCTCTTCTTCCTCTCCAAAGCCCAGCACTCTATGCTGCCCCTTGAGGGTCTTGATGATGTGACATGCATTGGGAGCATCAGGATGTCAGCATTAGGTATTAGGTTAGATAAGAGTTTGGCTACTGCCTTGAGAAAGATATAACCCTTTCCAATCTTATTTCAGACTTTGGCCAGTATTGGCATTTTCTATTATAGGCCTAATGTTGGAAATAGTCCAACATAGGAAACATGGCTGCTGCTAGGGGCACTGATGCCAGATAAAATCTGGCACAGTATCAGCTCCTTTAGATCAAAGTGTTGGACTAAGTATGAAACTTTGATTACCACTGGCCCCATCCTACGCCACTGCACCATGTAATTTAAATATTGCTTGCTCCCCGTTTGAGCTGAGTGGTATCTCAATGAGATTCTCTTTTTGTTTTTCAGAATATACCAAGACATTTTTGGGAAGGAAATTATAGATAAGTCAGATGAATAAAGTATTTTTGGGAGGCAGGCAAAATAAATGCTTTTTATAAATATGTGCACGGTGGAGAACTATAAATTAGTGTCGTGGAAAAAGGCAGCCTTGACTGTAAGCATCCTCTTTTGGAAAAAAGGTGACGTGGAACTAGGAATGGTTTCCTTTTTTTTTTAAAAAGGAGAGGTTATATTCAAAATACTTTAGTGAAGCATAGATGTATCAAGCCTTCCCTGTTTTTCAGTTTCATTATAAAATATAAACAGAAAGACATCTGATGAAGAAGTAGAATTCAGACTAGTTGCCACTGAAATTAAGAAGGGCAACATGCATAAATATTCTAAAAAGCGTTCAAGCCTGCCTTTGAATGAGGTTAGCTTATAGGCAGGTTGGGCATGGACACACAGGATAAATGTAAGGGAAGAATGCAATCCAACTTGAATATCTGCCTTCCATAATCTGCACTTTCTAATAGGTTGCCAGCTGTAGCTTTAAGGATCCCTCTGTATTGTGGGTCCTTTCTATGCACAAAACCATTTAAAGTAAACCTGAAGCAAGCAAACTCACTTCAGGTTAGATACTTACCTATGTAGAGTATGTAGGTAGAAAAAAACAAAGTCTTGTAAAAGTAATACATTTTAATGGCTAACTGATAAAGTTAAATAATGCAAGCTTACTGGGATCTTGTCCCCTTCTTCAGGCATATTTCCAGATGTAAGGTGAAGTAAAACACTGATGCAGGTAAATAGTAAACACAAAGATGGCAGTTGTGCTGGTTACTGTTTAGCAGTTAGATGTCAGGTGATCAGCAGGCTGGAGCCTGTGAGCTCATGCAAGCAAACACGGTACAGAAACATTTTTACTACTACCTATGTAGATGAAAGACTCTGGTTACCATAGATTCTTCTTGGTCCTTGCCTCATGCCAATCGTTCCTCAGTTGTCCCCCATTGAATTTATGCACCCAGCTATATCTTTGCTACTCCTTGGCAGGCTTCAAAAGTGCCTGTATCCATTAGTTTCCAGAGAAACAACATTATTTCTGTTCAAATAATGCCATTTTTTCAGATCACTATATTTATATAAGTGCTATACTATTTGTATAAGGAATTGAAACTTATCTGTAATAGCTATTTACCTGTGGTGATTGACAGATAATAACAATGATCATTGCATTTATAAAGGGGACACATGATTACCTTTTTTTAGTAAACCGCCTCTTCCTCAGGTACTTTCACAAATAAGGTGGCATCCTGCTCACCCCCTCTCTCCCGGTTCCCTCTCCAGATGCTGCTTACTTTCTTGAAACAAGCAATGGCCGCCTCCTGCAGCAGGACAGGCTCACCGGGTTTCCATCGCTTGTCCTCCTTCTAGCAGACCTCAGATCTGCCTGACTCGCAGCGGCTCCCATAGCAGCATGTATACCAGAAAGAATTACTTCCGGTATACACGATGCTATGGGAGCCACAGTTGGTCACGCAGATCTGAAGTCTACAAGTATGGCCAGACTTTGACCTGAGAGACTGGAGCGGTCGCTCAGGGCGCCAACATCCAGGGGGAATCAAGAAAAGATGTAAAATCAGACTCTGCTTCAATATCACAATAAAGCTTTATTCAAAAACAATACCAAACACTGAACATCACTATTGTGTTATATTAACCACTTTACCCCCACGCGTACGGATTTCTCCGCCCCTTTTTTCCCTCCTAAAAAACCAGGGACGGAGAAATCCGTACCTTCCGCGCTACCGCCGCTGTCCGCGCACCCGCCGCTCGTGCGCGCGCACCCGCCGCTCGTGCACGCCGCCGCCCGCTCGCCCGGAGATCAATGAACGGGAAAATCCATTCCCGTTCGTTGATCTAAGCCCCCGCAATGATCTGCTGCTTCTTTCAGAAACAGCGAGATCATTGTGATTTGGCCAGCCTCCTACTGCTTCCTGTAAACTTCCTTCCGGACGCTTACAGGTCACATGTAAACAAACACTCTGTGACCATCTTGTGGCCAAATAGTAAACTACACCCTAAAAGCATTTTACATATACAAACATTACATTTACACAATAAATTAACTCATTACCTCCCACACTCCCCAATTTTTATTTTTTTTTGTAATTAAAAAAAAAAAATACAATAAAAAAAAAACATAAATAGTTACCTTAGGGACTGAACTTTTTAAATATTTATGTCAGGAGGGTACAACACTATTACTTTATAAACTATGGGCTTGTAATTAGGGATGGATGCAAAACTGAAAAAAATGCACCCTTATTTCCAAATAAAATATTGTCGCCAAACATTGTGATGGGGACATAATTTAAATGGTTTTATAACCGGGACAAATGGGTTAATACATTTCATGGGTTTTAATTACAGTAGCATGCTTTATTTAAAAACTATAATGGCCGAAAACTGAAAAATAATAATTTTTTCGCACATTTTTTCCTATTTCCCCATTAAAACACATTTAGAATAAAATAATTCTTGGCATAATGTCCCACCTAAAGAAAGCCTAATTGGTGGCGAAAAAAACAAGATATAGTTCATTTCATTGGGATAAGTAATAATAAAGTTATAGACTAATTAATGGAAGGAGCGCTGAAAGGTGAAAATTGCTCTGGTGGTCAGGGGGTAAAACCCCTCAGTGGTGAAGTGGTTAAAACCATAAAAAAACACAGCGGGATGTAAATAGCACAGCCGGCTGGGCTCACACATACAGTACTTCAATTACTCCAGACACACCTGGGATCCCTTCATCCAGCAGCTAATTCTACACTTTGGACTATGATAAAGGCTGGTATAGTAAGCTAGAGTTCCTCTATAGAAGCCACAGTTTCGCATCCACTGAATTCCAGTCTAAGATTAGGTGATATAGAATGCCACTATTGCACAGATGCACTCGTGCATGTGCACCTCTGCCAGTTCCAAACTGTAATGTAAATACAGGTAATCTCACCACTCTGCAGTATAGTTGTATGCCATTAGGGGCCCTGTGCTTATAGGTGCAGTATGGACATCTTTCACCCAGTTCACGATTCCACCATGGGGGGCGCACGTGATGTGCATTCAACTGGCCCTGGCCGCTGCGGGCTCAGGGGCCGTCTGTGGCTGCTGCGAGTGGTAGCTCCGCCTCCTGGTGCTGCTGGGGGATCTGCTTGTATATTATACACTATTTATCTGCCTAACTATATACATTAAAGACAAGACAAGACAAATGACATTTATATTGCGCTTTTCTCCTTGCGGACTCAAAGCGCCAGAGCAGAGCAGCAGCCACTAGGGCGCGCTCTATTGGCAGTAGCAGTGTAAGGGAGACTTGCCAAAGGTCTCCTACTGAATTAGTGCTGGCTTACTGAACAGGCAGAGCCGAGATTCGAACCCTGGTCTCCTGTGTCAGAGGCAGAACCCTTAACCATTACACCATCAGCGGGATCTGTATATATATATATATATATATATATATACATACATACACTAGAGGGGGGGAATCTACCTATATACACTAAAGGGGGGGGGGGAATCTGCCCATTTACATCAAAAGGGATCTACCTGCAGTGTCAGAGGCAGAACCCTTAACCATTACACCATCAGCGGGATCTGTATATATATATATATATATATATATATATATATATATATATATATATATATATATATATATGTACATATATATATATATATATATATATATATATATATATATATATATATATATATATATATATATATACATATATATATATATATATACATACATACACTAGAGGGGGGGAATCTACCTATATACACTAAAGGGGGGGGGGAATCTGCCCATTTACATCAAAAGGGATCTACCTGCAGTATATATACTAAAGGGGGAATCTGCCTACATACACTAAAGGGGTGTGTGGGGGGGTTGCGTATATACACTGATTAATTATACACTAAAGGGGGGGATCTGCCTCTATACACTAAAGGGGAGGGTCATCTGCCTATATACACTAAAAGGTGATCTGGGATATATACTAAAGGGGGGATCTGCCTATATACACTAAAAGGGGGAGGGGAATCTCCCTATATACACCAAAGGGGGGATCTGCCTATATACACTAAAGATGATCTTGCACACGGGCATGTGTGCATGCATGAAAAGCGTGAATTGGGGGGGAGGGGGGATCACCAAAATCTGGTCACGCTCAGGGCGCTGTGAAACCTAAGGCCAGCCCTGTCTACAAGCAGGACAGGCGAGGATGACCCGCATCCTCAAAAGATTACCTCAGGCAGCAAAAAGTCCAGAACCGGCCCTGATAACCAAGTGTACATGTATTGTAGTGAAGGCCATAGGGATCACTGGAGAATAGTTTTAGTCTTGGTTTCAAACAAACACCCTGCTCATCACTTTGCCACAGATTATCACTTCAAAATTAGCAGTACTTGACCAAAACACAAGTCAGAGGTCTGTGTACAGTTACTTTTTCATGTGAAAAGTATTTATCATTACTCCCTTCAAACAAACATCTGTATTAAAAATTCAAAAAAATTGTAGTAGAACTAAAAAGACAATAGCAAAAAAAAAGTAATTTGCTGCATTGTTTTTGCAATAAACCATTTAGGAGTATAGATGTGCTATAATAATATATATCTACAGTTGTAACGATCGGTGAAGCACAGAGAGGATCTGATTACCAGTGATCTGCAGAATCACTGGGAATACAGATGTATACCAGATTATACGTGATCTGCAGTATCACTGATAATCCGATATACTAGCTAACCTCTGTTCACCTGAGTAGAGTGTAGTGTTTGGTGTAACAGTAACACTTTGAGGACTAGGCCTCAGTGCAGCAAGGAGTACTGCACAGATTCCTTCCGCAGACCTGAGCTCTCCAAGATGGGAGGAGTCAGACTGACAGTAGGAAGGATAGTCTGAAAGTGACCCTCAGGAGGAAGGGTCGCTAACAGAGCGAGGAACCGCCTCTAACAGTAAGGTCAGTTCTCGAGGTCGGACAAGCCAGGTAGTACACACACTGACAGATAAAGTACAAGATCAGGAGGCAAAGGCGGAGTCAAAGTACAGGCAGGGTTCAGCAACGGGGTATCAGATATATCGGGGTACAAAACCAGGAGGCAGAAGCAGAGTCAAGGAACGAGCCGGGGTTCGGCAACAGAGTATCAGAAATATCGAAGTACAAGATCAGAGTTCAGGAGGATAGTCAAGGCAGGCAAAAGTCATAACAGATAATCACAATCAAACTAGTACTTTAGCTATCAACAGAATCTAGCTAAGTGTAGGATTACAGCTCCAACTGGTCCCGGCACACTTGCGGATCTGACTACGGATCTGGGTGCTCCCACATATGTGATCGCACGCCAGACAAAGAGCAAGTGAACAACCAGCAGTATATATACTCTAGGACCTTTCCAGGACCTCCCTAATTGCTGGTCCAATGAGAGCAGTGGAATTTGTCAGCTGACCCAGCTGGTCAGCCGACTCCCTTCTAACTGCTATTTAAACTCTGCCTCTGTGCTCGCGCGCGTGTAAGTCTGAATCTTGGTGGACTATCAGTCCCAGCCACACCAGTACTGTCATGCAATGTATCTAGTGCGGGGGCCGCCTCTGATGCGGATTCCGCCGTTACCAATGCGGATTCCGCCGTTACCAATGCGGATTCCGCCGCACTGCCTATGCGGCATGCGGCGTTTTTTCCGCGTTGTGACGCCATGCTGGACGCGGAAACGGCCGCCTCACCTCGAGAGACAGCGGCCTTTCCACGTTTCCTTACAACAGTATGTTGAGATTTGTAACTTTAGAATGGTTTTCATAATGCTTTAAGTTTATAGGGATGATCAGAAAAGGCGATTTCCAATTCCGCGGAAATTTAGAATTCTGTAACCATTACATTCCGGTGGAATTCCGCATTCCGGCGGTACAATTTCAGTAATCTCATTTGAAACCTTGTTTTTGAAACATTGTAGGCCATGGGACCTAGTGGCTGTTCCACCGGTCATTTTTTTTTCTTTTTTGGAGCAGCAGGAGTTGTCATAGGCCATGGGACCTAGAGGTGGTTACATGGCAGTCATTACAATTTTTGTTTGTAGCAGCTGGAGTTGTCGTAGGCCATGGGACCTAGAGGTGGTTCCACGGCAGTCATTACAATTTTTGTTTGTAGCAGCAGGAGTTGTCATAGGCCATGGGACCTAGAGGTGGTTCCACGGCAGTCATTACAATTTTTGTTTGGAGCAGCAGGAGTTGTCGTTGGCCATGGGACCTAGAGCAGCAGAAGTGGTCGTAGGCCATGGGACCTAGAGGTGGTTTCACAGCAGTCATTATATATATATTTTTTTTAAAGCAGCAGGAGTAGTCATTGGCAAAAAGCATAGGGTTAGTGATATTACGTCGGATTGCTGCAAAAACTGATTTTTTTTATGTTAAAATGCAAAAATATGCAAAAATACGCAATGGTAGTGATAGGCAGCAGAGTATGAGAGGGAGAGCCTTTGAGGCTTGAAAAGCAGCACATTGTAATTTATTCTAATCATCATCATGAATCAGTGAGAGGGGCCTTGTAATTATCCCTGATTCATGACTCATTCATTTTTATGAACGTTAGTATTTCCACATTGTTTGTGGACAGACGGGTCCGTTGGTCAGTGACCACCCCACCTGCAGCACTAAATACTCACTGAGAAAGAACACTGGCGGTGGGGTATGCCAGAACCTTCAGTGCATACTGAGCGAGTTCAGGCCAGGTATCCAGTTCTTTTGTCCAATAGTCCATGGGGTCATCATTATAGTGCCCATACACGATACAATAAAAATGTTCAATTTTCTCGTTTTTTCGATCTAAATGATCGAATTGAATGAAAATAGAAAATATTTTTTTTTTCGATCAAGAAATTCGAACGATTATCCCATTTTTTTGAAAAAATCTGATCGGATTGATCTGATGGAAAAATCTTTATATTCGATCTAACGGAATAATCAAACTAAATTATCTAATTGAAAAAAAAATGAAAAATTGTACCATGTATGGCCACCATTACTCTCCATATTGTCTGGATCATTCACCATACGGGCCAGCCGCTGGCAGTGACCACTTTGTCCGCTGGTGGTGCTGCTGCTAGAAGGAGGATCTGGCATTGGCTGATAAAATTCCTTCAACATACTCAGCAGGTTCACAGATTGGCTATTGGTGCTGCTGCTGGGAGTGGGACCCCGGACCTTTGCTGAGTATGATGAGGCTTGGTAGCTTGGGCCCGGGATACAGGTGCAGGAAACGCATCTTCTACCCAACGAAGAAGGGCAACCCGAATCTGGCTCATCCTGGCGTCTGCTTGGGAGGGGGGTATGAACTGTCGCATTTTCCCCTTGAACCGGGGTTCTAAGATGGTGGCCACCCACATGGCCTTGATTTTAGAGTTTTAATCCGGGGGTCCTTACGGAGGCACTGGAGCATATGCGTAGCCATAGGGAAGAGATGTCTGCCATTATCACCTCTTCCTGGCTGTCAGAACTGTCGTCATGCACCAGCTCCACATCAGAATCTTCTTCCCACCCCGGACAATGGGCTCTTTCACTTTCACAAGCTCTGCCTCCTCATCCAGGACTTGAGCATGCTCACTCACTCCCCCACTTGACTGACCACTGTTCAGTAGGGCTTCATCCCCCTATCCAAGCACTTTGACAAGAGCCTTGTCTAGCATGAAGACAATAGGGAGCACTTCTGATATGCTGCAGTGCTCCTCGCTGACGATTTTTTTTGCCTGCTCAAACTGCTCCAAGACTTTACACACCTGTCCAATCAGCTGCCACTGGTCCCCAGTAATGTAGTCCAGTGGCCCTATTCTGGAGGCAGATGTCTGAGATATGTATAGCCTGACCGCCATTCGCTGCTCCCATAACCTCTCCAGCATGTGGAGGGTGGAGTTCCACCACATCGGACAATCGGAAATAAGGCTGTGCTGCAGCAGGCTATGGCGGTGCTGCAGCAGTTTCAAGGCCGCGGTGGTGGTTGCGGAGCGACAAATGTGGGCTGACACTTTTTGTGCTGAGGCCACAGCGTCCTTCAACCCATCAAAAGTGTGAAAAAATGTCTGCACTACAAGGTTGAAGACGTGGGCCAAGCAAGGTAAGTTAGTGTAGTCACCTTGCGAAATGGTGGCCAGCATGTTGGCACCATTATCAGACACCACTACACCTATCTCCAGTTTTTGGGGGGTCAGCCACTGCCGAATCTAATCCTGTAAGGCTGCAAAGATTACAGATCCGGTTTGCCTGTTCTCGTCCATGGATTCCAGTTTCAGCACTGCTTGGCATCGATGGATGGTGCTGCAGACCAGTGTAGGAGCCGGACCACCGGGGCAGACTGGCCTTGGACAGAACAGGTAGCAAAGGGAAGTAGAACAGGCCTCCCCTTCAACCCATGTGGCGGCACCACCAGCTGAGATGCCCCAGATCTTGGCACCCTCCTCATGGTGGGTGACCCAATGGGCGGTAAAAGTTAGATACTTTCCCTGCCCATGCCTGTTGCTCCAGCCATCCATAGTGAAGTGCACCTTGCCACTGACAGCGTGATCCATACACCGGCTGACACACTCCACAATGTGCTGGTGAAGGGCAGGGATAGCATTCCTGGTAAAATAATGGCGGCTGGGGATCCGCCATTGTGGAGCAACACTGTTCATCAGACTGCGGAAGGGGGCACAGTCCACAAACTGGTAGGGCAGCAGCTGTTGCCCCAACAGCCTTGCCAGGAGCGCATTATTTTTCACAACAAACGGATCACTTGCAGGGAGCATCCACTTCTTCTGCAACATTTCTGGCACAGAGGCCTGACTCTAGAACACTGGTGATATTTCAGAGGAAACCAACAAGGGTGATGACGAGGTGCTTGCCGAGGTCTGGAGCCCTCTTCCAGCCTGGCATGCAGAGGGATTTGAAGTATAATGGGACTGAACAGGTTGGATTAGGACAGGACGACTAGAAAAAGGAGGGGCCTGTTGCTGCTGCTTTTCCTCCACCCATCTTATTGTAATTTTTTACATATTCAAACTCCTGTCTGTGGTGGTTGCTCAGATGGCTTATCAGTCCTGAAGTGCTGAACCCACTGCCCAATTTGTCTCTGCTCACCGATTTACAGCACACAGAACAGACTGCCCTGGATTCATCCTCTGCAGGAGTGGCTGCCGGCGGGGACAGGAGGATCGGAGGGACACGGCGAGGGCACCGGACAGCTGCAGGGGGCTATTGGAAGCCACAGGTGAGTAAAATTCTTTTTTTTTAACTTAAGGATCACTTTAAAGTGTACCAGAGCTGGATTAAATTAAACATTTTTTACATACCTGGGGCTTCCTTCAGCCCCATGCACACGGATCACTCCTACAACGGCATCTTCAGTCTTCTCCCTCTTCGGCACGGGGTCCCGTTACTTCAGCCAGTTGCGGCCAGTCAGACGTATAAGAAGTCCGCTCTTTGCGTATCTCTCCAGCAGCCGCTAAAGATTCGTCTGTAATTGCATTCATTTGTAATTTCGCGTAACTTTTCACCTAATTTTTGGGTAATTTTGTGCTGACATTAGCTGTTAATAGCAAAGCCCCATATACATGCTATCATCACCAAATTGTGACATTACATATGTTAAGGAGAATAATGAGTACAATGCAAAGAAAATAATTTTTTTTCAAAAAGACCCTGTAGTTTATGAGAAAATCGATTTTAAAAATGCAAATGAAAAATGTTTTTTAAACTAATTTTTCTGAGTTTAAAAAACATGTTTTCTTTGCATTTTCAAAATCTATTTTCCAAAAACTACTACAAGGTCTTTTTGAATAATTATTTTTCTGGCTTGTACCCACTATGCTCCTTAACCACTTGAGGACCGCAGCCTATGACAACCGATCACCTCCATAGCAACAGAGGGGACAGCCGTGTCACATGGCTGTCCCCAGTACAGCGCTGCTGCAGATCGCAGCACTGTGCTTACTCCAAAGATGGTGGTTTCACCCTCTAACAGTCTCCCGAGCACCGATCGCCGCTCGGAGATTGAAGCCGGGGCAGAGCTCCTCCCCTCAAGCAGGAGATGCACGCGCAGCCTGCGCGCGATCTCCTGCAGTAGCTGGCCCCAGGACTTGATTGGCGTCAGGTGGTCCTGGGGCAGCCGCCGTGGCCACGCCTATTGGCGGGGGGTGGTCTTCAGGTATTTAACCACTCTGCAACCACCTAACGCAGATTGGCTGCCGTAGAGTGGCTCTGTTTTTCCTCGGTCATGCAATATGGCGTCATCTCGCAAGGAGCGAGATTAAACGGGAGCTTGTGCTCACACGAGCACGAGCTCCCATCAGTAAACAAAGCTGGCCACAGTGATTAGCCTGCTAGCCCACGATTGGAGCTGGCAGGCTGATTTTTTATTTACATGTTAAAATATATTTATACAGCACTGCAATCTCCCGCAGCGCTCTACAGAGGGGATCCTTGTCACTTACCAGTCGCTCATAGAAGCTCACAATCTAATCATTGCCATAGACATACTGTATGTCTACGTATGTCTACTGTAGTGTATGTAACATAGTCAAGAGCCAATTTAGGGGGGGGGGGGGAGAGAAATAAAAAAAATAAAAATAAAGAAATAATAAGGTCGTCTTTGATTAAGATAAAAAAAAAAAAAAACACACAGCAGCAATCAAATACCACCAAAATAAAGCCCTATCTGTGAGAAGAAAAGGGAGTAAAATTCATTTGTGTGCTAAGTTGTCTGACCAAGCAATAAACCGTTAAAGTTGTGACATGCTGAATTGTAAAACATGGCCTGGTCACTAGGGGGGTATAAACCTCTGGTCCTCCTCAAGTGGTTAACATATGTAGTAATTGGTGACAATAGTCAGTATTGGGGTTTTGCTATTCACCACTTAATTCAGCACAAAATTATGTAAAAATTAGGCAAAAAAACTTATATTTTTTTATGTTTATATGAAATCCAGCGAATATACAAATCGTAATTACGTACAGGCGTAATTGCAAAAATGTACGGAAACGTTTGCGTTACCGTTATTAAAGCGGAATATAACCCTGCATTTCAACTTTGCTCTAAAACATTATTTACAGTATATTATATGCAACCAGCATTTTTTTTACTAGACCAGCATTGGAAGGGTTACACAGGGCTTTAAAGTTCCTGGAGATTTCTGCAGACACATCCGAAGCTGACATAGATACATTTTGTTTACATAAATGTATCTAAGTGTTGAACTAAATAGAATGTAACAATCTGAACTTCTGCATATCTCTCCATGGAACTTTAAACCTCTGTGTTTAACCCTTCCAATGCTGGTCTAGTGAAAAAATGCTTTTTGCATATAATATGCTGTAAATAATGTTTTAGAGCAAAGTTGAAATGTAGGGTTATATTCCGCTTTAACTGATTATGATCATCCCTTCTAGAAACGTATGTCTGTCAGCACTGAGATGCACCCAGAACTACCTGTTGATACAAACTACCTTGAGAATACATTTTGTTTTTATTTATTATTGACATTTTTTTCAGCAGCACAATAATTTCCTTTCACGCTAGCCTTAACAAAACAAATGAATTAAACATATTCTCATCATATCCTCTAAAGGTTGGACCAAGAGCCCCCAATTAAGCAATGCACATAGAGAAACACAAAAAATAGCCAGTTCTGGCTTGGCTACAGGCTCCAAACTCATATCACTAGGGAGATTTCTCTCACCACTTAATTTGTGTATGCCTTGTGAGCATTGTAACACAGTATGTAGAACAGCAATTACAAATTCTCCTGAAAACTCATTTTATTCCTGCTGAATATCTCTGCTGAACATTTCAGATTGATATCTCTAATCAAGCATTCTGTCTGTTACATTGACGGGAATCATACTTGGAAATTGTGCCGTATTTTGGGCATGGAAGACAAATCAAATCGTGGTAGTACATTAGGTCATTCAGGAATCATTTTTATCTATTTTTACCAAGCTTACAAAATAAAAAACACAAAAACCCCTGCTAACTCATAGGTATGGACAAACTATTAAATGTTGCTGCAAGGAGCTGGAGGAAGCCCCGGGTAAGTATATTTGTGGGCAGCATATTATGCCTGATGAATGATTCCTTGAAAGAGTTAAACATAAGGAATGCAAGTGACAGTTTCCATGTAGTCAGGATTATAGCATAAACCTCACCAATAAGAAATTACAACCATAATACACTATGCTAGCAGGAGATGGCTTCTGAGAGCAGGAAAGAGATAAAAATGGTCAAGAGTTTAGTAACAGTTGAAAAGGGTGCCAGAGCCATCTGTGTGAAAAGGGCACAGCCATTGACTTCAATGTTATGTTTCGTGATTTGCAGCTATAAGCGGTAGAAAAGAGCACCAGTTTTAGGGCTATTTAAATATAGTTACAGCAAGTATGTCTAAAGATCGGTTATATCAGCAGGTCAGAAACTGAGTTATATTTTCTGAATAACTTAAAATGCAGCTACAACAAGGCTGTCAAAAGATCAGTTATATCAGCAGGTCACAAATTAGGTTATATTTTCAAAACAACATATGTTGGACTTGAAATGCTGCTACAACTAAAATAAATCTGGTTATATCAGTTCAAAATAATGTATATATTTTTTTGTATCTATTTCTTACATCAAATGTGGCTATAATGAGGGCCCATAACAAATCTGTTATATTAGCAGGTGCCTACATTTGGTTATATCAGTTAATTTGGTTATATTAGTTCAACTTCACATATATGTTTGACAGGAAATGTGGATAAGATTGGGGGGGGGGGGAGTAAGGGTTAGGCACCACCAGATGGGGGTCCTAGGGTTATGCACCACTAGGGTGGGTTTTAGGGTTAGGCACCACCATGGGGGGTTAGGATTAGGCTCCACCGGGAGGAGGGTCTTAAGGTTTGGCACCACCAGAGCAGGGTTCTGTGTGAGAGTAAGGAGAAGTTAGGTCTTAGTTATTACTTTTATATTTGGTGCCCTTTTATAACTGGCATCACTTTTCTCGGTTATATCTAGCACTCATTTATAACCTAAATCACTCTTCTTGGCTATATCCTTTAATAACCGAAATCACTTATATCGGCTTTATCTACCACCCTATCATTTTTCTCATCTATAACTGGTGCCCTCTTATAACTGAGAACACTTTTCTTGCCTATATATGGCACCGTTTTATAACCAAAATTACGTTTCTGGACTCCATCTGGCAACCATTTTAGCAGGTGCCCTTTTCAAATGAATGCAATATTTCATAGATTTTAGCTCTGGTACTCTTAAATGAATGCATCATTAAACAGAGACAATGAAACAGTAAAAGCTTAAAAATGTAAAAAGTAGATTTAGCTATAAAATAAAACCTGGGATATCTTAAAAAAAAAAAGTCTCATCAGTTTATTGTTGACTCTTACTTTCTTTAAGCCAACATAACTAAAAACTGAAATATCAAGTAAGTTTGAAGGACTGTTATCCCCCCCCCCCACACACACACACATACAGTACACACACACGCACACAAACACACAAACACTTATAAGGCAATTTTTGCGCTGTCATACCCTTAGATAATGAGGCATTGGCAGTCATGTAAAATTGGTGACCAACGTCCGTTCAATACATTTTAATGAGCAAATCAGGGATAAATTCAATCCTTCAGAGGTCATTTCAAGAGTAGCAAGTTCAGCATACACATGGATGAGAAATTCAGTGATCCTTGTTCTATAAGCTCTGAACCTAGAGCCTCAACTGGGAAATGCTGTACTTATAAAGAAATGTATTGATGATTTAATCTCTTTGACAGTGTACATGAATAATGTTTAAAAGTCAATAATGCCTCCTCTGCTGTAGTGGTGGCTCTTTGATTGATGTAGATACATCTCAGTTTTGGAACAAATAAAATGTTATAATACTGTCCTCCATCAGGTCAGAGGAGACTTTTTCTGTGGACAAGCTATCACCCTTATTATTTTGTACAAACACCCAGCTATTGCAAATACTGTGCTATATCACGACTGTTGAGTCTCTGCAAAGAATTTCGTGGCAGTTATTTTTCCCTGAAAAACATCCCTACTTTATGAAGCACAAAATAGAATTTATCTGTATGGCCAGGGTAGTCATGCAATGTGAACTAAGCATCATCCTATGCACTCTATTATCTGACTCCGGCTGTAGTGTTTCTTATTATCATTTTCTTGAAGCTGAACTCCGTAACATAATTTGCCAGGAGACATAATTTCCATAGTCGCACACTATTGTGGGATTAACCTTAGTTAATAAATTAATTTTTAAATGATAGTATTAGTGCAGCAAGCAAGCTATGTGACCAGATTTACCTGACCCTGCTGCCTCACATTTTCTCTTGACAGCCACACAGCACACACAGCTACTGATGTCACATGATCGGGAGTCATGTGTGCAGCATAGAGCGAATGGCTGCTGGGAGGAAGGGGAGACTCAAGGCAGCAGGATCAGATAAATACAGTCACATAGCACTGCTCGACTAATACTCTGCAAGGTGGATGGAAGGAAGAAATATCCAACATAGCTCCAGCTCCTCTCCCCTCCCTTCATTGCAGTGGTCATGGGGGCTATGGCTAGACCCATGGCAGGGGAAACAAAATGCAACTGGCATTCTGGCACAAATATACTCTCTTTAGGAGTAGTGAAGTAAGCAAACACCTTACCTGCATAGGAGAATAGCTCGCATGCGAACAGCTATGGCCCTGTACTACTTCCGGGTCGCTGTCTCTTAGTAGTACGTATGCCCTGGGCTTGACACGTTCAGTAGTACGCATGCCCTGGTCCAGCGGTGCGCATCCTTGATTGCGCGCCTGTGGCTGGGCACACTTTGTGTGTACTACTGAAAACGTCCGGCCCAGGGCATACGTACTACTAAGAGACAGCGACCCGGAAGTAGTACAGGGCCATAGCTGTTCGCAGTTGAGCTGTTCGCCTACATCATTATTTAGGAGGTAAAAAGGAAGGACAGTGGGTACATTCCAACCTCTTCCACAGCTACCTTGCAGGCACCTCGAGCAGCAGACAATAACTTTTACCTTGCTACACTGGTCTTACAGTGGCATAGCACCTGTAAGGCCATACTGCATTTCAGCAGACATTCCCAAAAATATCTCAGTGCAGCTGTTCTCCATCTACTGTACTGACAGGCACATCTGTACTGTACTGACAGGCACTGCTCTGAACTTCTGCATGGAAGAAAAGATATATGTTCTCACATCACTGCAGATACCTGAGGAAAGTTTTTTCTTATTCACCAGGTGCCTAGAAGAAAGACATTCAGGGTAGGTGCACACATAACATAACATGAATGGTTGCGTTTTATGTCATGTGTTGTTGTTTTTTTTTGTGTGTGTGAGTTTTGGAGCGTTTTTGCTGCATTTTTGGTGTGTTAGGGCCCATTCACACTTGAGCGGGACATGCACGATTCCCACTATCACTAAAGCGCTAGCATTTTTTAAAAATGCTAGTGCTATTCTAGCCTTTGGCAGTGTTCTCACTGCTGTGATTAGCGACGATCGTGGGCGTTTTGCGATTATCGCTAATCGCAAACGCGTTACCTGCAGCATTTTTCCAGCAATTGTGGAGCAATCACTATTAGCAAATATAGAACCGCTAATTGCGATTGCTCCACAAATGCAAATTTGTACAGTGATTTTCCACTTTAAATCATGGAAAAATTACCAGCGGAAAACACTAACGCAAATCTTAGCTTTTTTCCTTACCACAGATGCATTTTTCAAGCGTTTTGCGTGCATTTTAATACGTTTGCGTTTTGTGTTAGAATTTAAGTATGATATGCTTCAATTCCTAGGCCTAAGTTACTTTAACTGAGGTTAGTTAAAAGACTTGACTTGCAGAGAGGCTCCCTTTAAGGAGCATTTCTAGAAGCACTGTGGAACATGGTCTTGTGTATCACACCCAAGGCCAGAGTGCTTATCTGTCCACGATGTACAGACTGCCAGGCGTCTTTACTGTAAACATCAAGTGTTTTCATATTCCCTAAAGGTAAACAATAGCTGGGGAACATTTTCCCTCATTTCTTGGTAATAAGGGAAAAAACGCCATATTTGGCTTGTCCCCTAGGAGCAGGCGCAGATAGGCTCATCCATCACATGCTATTATCAGACAATTTCATGCAATGGGTACTAGATCATCCCTGCGGGATTAAGTCACATTTAACTCTTTAGAGGTCAGTATAAGAATAGCCAACATGGGCTCCCGAGAGCACTGTTCTCTACTTCTGCTGACTTCCTTCTTGTAACTTTCCGTAATTGTATGCTGTATATATGCCAAAATGCAACTAGCATATATGGAACAAAGGGAAAGCCGCCTGATCTAGTCACTAGGGATAGATCATGTCTGCATGGAACGCATAAGATTCTACAGACTGTTTGCTTTGCCAAGGTTAACCTGTAACAAAGATAGAAGATTGCTACTGGTCACATCTGTAAATTTGTTTTACAAATAAACTCTTGAACCTTTGACGATGTCTAAGAAGTTCTATCTCCTATGCTGTTTGCTGTGATGAGTATCAAGTTATCACACTTCCTGTGTTATGGTGCTGAACGAAGGGATTAGTGTCGTTGCCAATAGCAACCAACAAATATGTATTACATTTTGCATACACAAAACGCACATGCGTTTTGTATACGTTTTTCATGCGTTTTCAAATTGCGTTTTATGCAAATCACTAGGAAGACAACAGGAAGCGGAAATACATCACAAGACAATTTTTTTTTTAAATAAAAGCGTATATAAAAACGCATGTAAAATGCATGAAAAACGCATACCATTGCATTTCCATTGACTTTCATTATGTGCTTTTTTGATGCATCTTTTGCACATTATGCAACAAAACCAGCATTTTTAAAAATGCACGCATACAAAACGAATATGCATTTTTATATGCGTTTTTTCCTGCAGCCTATAGACTTCCATTAGCGACAACAACGCAGTGTTTTCTGCATTGCTAGCGTTTCTGCTAAGTGTGCGCCTAGCCTCATGGGAATATCTTTAATGCGTACCATAAAAACATGCTTATTTATAATCAGCCTGAACAGAAGAATGTTAATCCACTGCTTAAGCTGTTAGCTGACTTGGAAAAGTTGGAAGATGACTTTAACATCAAACCACAACTCTCTCTCACATAGGAGGATCAGTTTCACAGGAAAGTCAGGGAGACTGCATACTGCAGTGCACAAAGTGGACACAGGCACATAAACTTCTGTCAATGAGGTAGCCTAGCATGTCTTGCATGAGGTTCAGGCACACATAAGGAGGGAGACAGAAGAAGTGTTTCAATAAGGGGTCATTTGGAAATTTCAGAATGCATATGATAACTTAGTCCCAAAAATGATAGGACAACCAAGTTCCATACTGCTGAATGCCATCACTGCCACAGATACAAGTTCATGGAACCAACCTAACTATGCATTTTCAATCAAATAAAGAAAAAACAACCACTACTGTTAAATGAATACACTTCATTAGGTACACCTGTTTGATTGTGTAACATGTTGTGGAAGTATGGAGTGCATTGTGTACATAATGTTATGCACACATGCTATACTACTTACATGAGCACTGGTACAATTTCCATTAGATGCCAGGACATTGTCTGTATGGAGTTTGGATTCTCACTGTGTTTGTGTGAGTTTTCTCCATAGACTCTGGCTTCCTACCTCAAAAACATACACGTACGTTAGTGATATTCACAAGAAGCACCCAGGGACTATATGGAATATGCAGCTTTATTATCCAGTCACCAACGTCAAGTTTATAATTCAAAGCATAACCACTAGTTAAATACTTGCATAACTCCTGTGGGAGAGGTGTTTGGAGGAGGTATTTGCAGAAGCGCTTTGCAGACCAAACATCACTGAGCTAAAGTCCATCTGTATAACATTTGTTGCCTTCCCCCTCACACACTCTACCTACATTGGCATCATACAAGGAGGACCATGCCAACAGCAAGAGACCTTGAATCTTTGCTTTTGGGCCAACAGCTTTTAGTTGAATGTTTGTTTTATTTTTTTATTTTTTTTTACTATTCAGCCTATTAGTATTCTCTTATAATTCTCCCCTCCCTGAATCATAGATATAATGGTGGACATTTATTAAGAATGTCTGAAACAAAACATTGGTAGTTTTTTTTGTAATCCATGCAGAACTGTCTCCTAAGAAATTACAAAATAGTGCAGTTTCCTTCTGAAACAGTTAGGAATAGGAGGAGTTAGGAAGGTTTATCAGGCAGTGCAGTGTCTGAGGAAAATTGCTGTTGCTGAGGTAACCAATACACCTGTTGTATTGCATCAATGCCCAGCACTATAAGGGTTAAGCACAGAACAGTTTCACAGGATTCAGCAGGGGGGGGGGGGGGGGCACTTCCCAAATCATGTCTAGTCTGCACTGCACAAGCTGGGTAGAAGTGCTTTTAAGCAGAACTTCTTAATTTGTGGCAGTTTAGAAATGGATTTGCACTTTTCTTAAAGAGTTAAAGAGGAACTCCAGTGAGAATAATGTAGTAAAAAAGTGCTTAATTTTTAAAATAATTACGTATAAATGATTGAGTCAGTGTTTGCCCATTGTAAAATCTTTCCTCTCCCTGATTTACATTCTGACATTTATCACATGGTGACATTTTTACTGCTGGCAGGTGATTTCCCTGGAAGGAGATGCTGTTTGCTTTTTTGGCAGTTGTAAACAGCTGTTCTTTACCACAATGCAACAAGGCTCCCACAGTGTGATGTCAGGACCTCAGATCTGTGAGGCGCTGACATCATTTGTGGGAGGGGTTTCACCACAAAATAAGCCATACAGAGCCCCCTGATAATCCGTTTGAGAAAAGGAAAATATTTCTTATGGGAAAGGGGGTATCAGCTACTGATTGGGATGAAGTTTAATTCTTGGTCACGGTTTCTCTTTAACTGTAGTGCAGCTCTAGAATTTCACTCTAAACTGTCACTATTAAAGGGACACTTAAGTCAAACAAAAAAAATGAGTTTTACTCACCTACGGCTTCCAATAGTCTCCTGCAGCTGTCCGGTGCCCTCGCCATCTCCCTTTGATCCTCCTGGCCCCGCCGGCAGCCACTTCCTGTTTCGGTGACAGGAGCTGACAGGCTGGGGACGCGAGTGATTCTTCGCGTTCCCAGACACATTAGCACCCTCTATGCTGCTATATGGTATATGATATATACTATAGCAGCATAGATGGCCTATTGTGGCCAGGAACGCAAAGGATCACTCGCATCCCCAGCCTGTCAGCTCCTGTCACCGAAACAGGAAGTGGCTGCTGGCAGGGCCAGGAGGATCGGAGGGAGATGGCGAGGGCACCGGACAGCTGCAGCGGGCTATTGGAAGCCCCAGGTGAGTAAAACTCATTTTTTTTTGTTTGACTTAAGTGTCCCTTTAAGTAGAATTTAAAAATGTTCCTATTATCATGCAGAACTGTTCCCTTGCTGGTTAGAACTGTTTAAGAAGAAAATAACTGTCAGTAATGCTTTGATAAATCTGGCCCAATATACTTTTACTATTTTGCAGAAAATATATTCCTGAAAAGATTAGCAAAAACTCTCTTTATAAAGTAACTATTGGTAGATGCATTTCTGATTTCGCATACAAGTGAACACATTTACAAACATTGATCAATGATGTTTTAACACAAGCGCATCTGTCTGCAATTTGTCCGATCCCTAACACACACACTGATTATATTTTATGGGCTCTGTCAAAACAATAGGCGCGGCAGCAGCCTGAGTTCATCTAATACAGGCACAATGTCTATGCCTGACATGCTTTGTGACAAGGATGAAATATAAGAACAAAATAAGGAAGAGGGTAATTTTTCACATTTAAAGGCTATTTATAGACTTTACAGAATACTGCTTTATTGGAGCAATGCATAAATGATATACAGCGGCATAGAACATTTGCACTGAAGAAATCATGTCTAAACCTTTAGTTAGATCAACAGTAGAATACAAACTTTAGAATTAAGATAGATAATGATTAAAGAGACTGGAGTTCACACACGGAATAGACACAGGATGCATTTCTTGGGTTAACAACAATTAAGGGCCGGTTCAGACATATTTGCCAATGTCCATCCCTGGCAGGATCCACCGCTTCACAACTACATCGTCATGGAGATGAATTGAAGCGTTCACCTCACATCATTCACCGTCAATGCCATTGTTTAGTTAAGCAGTGTGGTTGATCAAGATTTCCTGAACACTACATGCAGCTTTGAATGTCGGCGGCGTTTGCGGTTACAGTCTATCCCCCAAGGGCTCAGATCTGACAATTAATCAACAGCAAATGATGTCAAACACTTTTCTGGACAGTAGCAGAAAAGCATCTGGACACAGCAAGACAATACCCCAACAGCCAGACGTGTGAACCAGTGTTTAATAGCTACATTATACTCACTAGAAATAATCCTAGGATAATTCATTACTATAGCGATGAAATTCAGACTTTTTCCGTTTTGAGGCAGTATTCACACTTATCAATGCTGTTTGTGATTTTGGGGGATTTTATCCTTTGCAATTTTGGGATTTTTGTGCATATTTTTATGTAATTTTTCAGTGATTTTTAAACATTTCCATTGACTTGCATGAAACCCAATTGTGTTGTGGAAATTGGCAACACTGCTGCGTTGAGATGCAATAATTCACCCCCCAAAAGAGGAAAAATGCAGACCAAAGGCAATGCAGTTGATATACATTAGATGTGCAATGAATGCAAATCGCCAAAATGCAAGACATGCAATTGCTGATAAGTATGAACAACGGAGCCTAAGTCTATATTGGGTAAGTCAAAATTTGCAATTAGAATCCTGACTTTTCTATTCTGAGTTAATTCTTACCAAAAGATTGACAAGACTTCACCTCCTGGACCAGCCATACAGTTCCTTGCCACTACCACCCTGGTATAACGGTAAGTGTATTCCCTGCCAGAGCTCTCTGGGTTTTAGTGAGTGGTAGCGAAAGGAACTGAACTGAGACAGTGAGGCACTTGCCCATTTATCCAAGTGGGGGGAAGTAGGTAACACCCACAAAATGTGTTGTCAAGTTTTTATGTGTCGTCCAATTTTATGTACAATAAACTTTTTTACATTTATTGACTGATGATCATACAGAGAAGGCAATACCTTTTCTTTTTAGCAGTTTTAATTCACCTTATTTCCCTTAGGTTCCTCTGTCCTCACTACCCCACCCCTACCACCCTGAGTGTGAGCTGAGATAAAACATGTATTCATTATTATAAATACAGAAAAAATAAGCATGTAACGATTGGGTGCTGCAACTCAGACGTCTGATTATTTGTGATCTGCAGAATCACCAATAATACAGAAGCTGTACCTGATTATGTGGTGATCTGCAGTATCACCAATAATACTAGTATAGCTAGCTGAGAGTAAGGTGTGGTGTTTGGTCCAAAAGTATAGACTTCTCCAGAGGAGCTGGAGGGTCTACCAACTCAAATAACAATACCTTTACCAGAGGAGCTGGCAAAGTACAAATAATGAAAGAATTAAAGAAGTTTGGCTAAACCTTACCAGAGGAGCTGGTAAGGTACTAACAGCACAAATGACTGAATAGTTTAACTAGACCTTACCAGTGGAGCTGGCAAGGTACTATCAGTCACTGGAGCTATGCAAGTAAGTCTGAACCTCACCAGAGGGGCTGATAGGTTCTAATAGCTAGAGCACCTCACCAATGGCTAGGGCCCACTGGTGAGTAGAGTAGTCAGACAGGCAAGATTCGATAACAGGCAGGTAGAGATAGTACAAAATCGGCAGGCGAGAGAGTAGTTAATATCAGGCAGAGGTTCAGCAACTAAAGTCAGAAAGGCAGAGGTACAGAATCGTTTAGCAATAGCAAGGTCAGAGAGTAGCCAGAATCATACACAGGTTATCAGAATACAATGTAATAATAACTAACTATAGATAGATGTATATTGCAAACACTGCATATACATATATCATCAACAGGAACCTCACTAGGTCTGAGCGCTAACACGAGTGTATTCGCAACAGCAGACTAGTTGCCAATGATCTGTGAAGGCTTAAGAAGCCGAGGAGAGCCCAGCACCACGCCCCCTAGCAATCAGCCAATCCGAGCGGCGCGAGTCACTCCTGACGTCAGCCGACCGGCAGGTCAGCTGACGAGCCTTCTTCCAGCATAAAGGTCCTGTCTCCGCGCGCGCCCGCGCGATACAGAGACCCTATGAGTAAGAGACAATGCCATTCCCGGCGTGCTGGACGGATAAGGCCTGTGAACAGGGAACAAAGGCGGCTGCAGGTATAGCCTGCGTATCCGCAGCCGCCATAGTTTCAGATGTTACAAAGCAATTATTATGTGTTATTAGAATAGTTATTAGGAATGGATTTCTTGGAAGGCTAGGAAATGCCAGAGCCTTGGGTAGAAAAAGCAGAGGAGCAGCAGTGGGATAAGAGGCCACGTGCCAAAGTAAATGATTTGCAGCCTGAATTCCAGAGTTCCCTGCATATCCCTCATTTCCTGGGAGTGCAGTGTGATTACATACATCTCTGCTGCATTTGCTGTCTCCTGATAACCTAGGGACATACAAGCTGCAGTGATTAGTGCTGGAGTTGTAGAGAGCAGGCAGAACTTCAGGCCTCGTTCCCATTGCATTCCGATCGCAATAGTGTTCACGTTGTACATTTTTTAAGCAATTTTTTCCCCCTTCCCAGCAATTTCTGACCCGACACTTCCGTGTTCGGTGGTGTTCTGTTAATAGAAACACCGTCTCAGTAGCACCATCTTGTGGCCAAAAAGTAAAATACACCTATGTATGCCACTATACTGTTTTACATAGAAAGTTTATTATTATTTTATTTTATTTTATTACTTTTAACCCCTTCCAACCCTGCCCCACAGTTATAGAAATAAAACACTTGTTAAAAAAAATTAAAAAAAATACATAATTGTTTTTCTTTACATAGTTACCTTAGGGACTTTTCTAATATAGATGTCATGAGAGTATATCACTGTTAATTTTGCAAAAAAAGTTCTTGTAATAAGTCAAAAAGTATTAAAAATCCCTAAATGGAAAAATGCTCCTTTATTTCCAGATAAAATATTATCACCATACATTGTACTAGGGACACAATTTAAATGTTGTAATAAACCAGACAAATGGGCAAATAAAATGTGTGGGTTTTATGTACCAAAGCACATTTTATTTGAAAACTATAATGGATGAAAACTGAGAAATAATCATTTTTTTCCTTTTTTTCCTTATTATTCCTTTTACAATGCATATAAAATAAAATAATTCATAGCAAAAACTACCACCCAAAGAAAGCATAATTTGTGGCAAAAAAACCTATATATACTGTAGATCATTTCAGTGTGATAAGTAACAATAAAGTTATCGCTGAATGAAAGGGAGGAGCGCTGAAATGTGAAAGTTGTTTTGGTTTGTAAGGGAAAAAACCTGTGATCCTGAAGTGGTTAAACACTATACAGAAGTACTGGAATGTAAACAAGGAAAAAACAATATTACCCACTACAGAAACGTCCTGATTGTTCTCAGAGCACTCTCTCTCTCTTGCAGGAAGCCAACAAAGTTCCAGGTACCTGCGTACACAGCTCCTACATGCGAGCTTGCTATAGCATAGCCGTAGCAGATGGTGGGAGAGTTCAAAGGTTGCCAATGTACAGGAAAATGTCAGGAATTCCAAAGCTATATAACCTCAACAGCACTTACAGCTGTATTGCATCCACTGGGCTCTCACACTCTTTGTCTGGCCGTTTTAGATATGGCATCGGCTAAACCTCAGAAAGCATATTGTGGTCCCAGCACACTAGCACCTGCTGGTACAACATTGTAAAAGAAAAATAACATCCCCTACAGAAAGCTTGCCCATCGGTTATGAAACATTACAGCACCCTTTATCCAACTTGTGCACTACACAAACTTTCCGTCCATGCATAATGCTGTTGTAGCTGGTAATTGTCATTAATGGCACTGTACAGAAGTATTAAAACTGTAAATGGTATATTAATATTGTTGGGATTACAGCTGTTGTGGAAGGTGATACAATTAGACACGCTAGAAGTATAAAATTACCAAAAAGGGAACCAATTTCTCACAATGCTTCATAATTTCTTGATTCAGTATACAAACCCCGCAATAAACAACCCCTACCCCTGTAAAAACAATGCCCATATTGGATTGGAGAGCTCCCCATTCACACCAACCCATGCACATGCAAAATTAAGGCCTGGTCAGCACAAACAATGCTCAGTTTGAATAGCAGTTCAAGATCTATCTAGTTTTCTTTGCAACATCACATTTATCAATGGAATTCTGTTTGAGATCTAGGCAGTTTAATTTCCGCATCACAGTTCCATATATTGTTTTAATCTTCCAAGGAAATACTAATGTCCATGGACTACACCTTCCTCTACAATGGGCTGTACTCTCACAGCATGGTTAGGGCTCCCTTGAGCTTTCTTAATCATGCATAGTCCTTATATGATGCTTATTCCAATGCTGCTCAGCAGCACTCACCACCGCATGTCACGTCTCGTCTCTTATAAGATCATCTCAGCGCTTGTAGACTTGTGTCCGCGGCGTCCCGCGGCTTCCTCTGCCATCACTGAATGATACTCCATGAGTTGAGGGGTAGTCTTCTAGTCACCCACTAGTCGTCACGTGGGCTTCCTCAGTGCATCTGCTGTGGATCCACTGAGAAAGCCCACGTGACGACTAGTGGGTGTAACGTGTATGCGAGGCGTGGTACATGCCGCTGGAAGAGAGCGTGTGACGCTATGTACCCCTCCACCAGCACATGGATTTAGCAAGTCTGGCCGGTCAGAGAAGACTACCCCTCAACTCGTGGAGTATCATTCAGTGATGGCAGAGGAAGCCGTGGGACGCCGCGGACACATGTCTACAAGCGCTGAGATGATCTTATAAGAGACAAGACGTGACATGAGGTGGTGAGTGCTGCTGAGCAGCATTGGAATAAGCATCATATAAGTAGAGATGGGCCGAACCTCCGATTTTAGGTTCGCGAACCCTGTTCACGAACTTCCGCGAAAGGTTCGGTTCGCGAAAAAGTTCGCGAACCGCAATAGACTTCAATGGGGAGGCGAACTTTCAAAGTTTTAAAAAATTCTATCAACTGGAAAAATGATAGAAAACATGTTTCAAAAGCTCTAATACCTGGAGCCCCACCTAATTGAGTGAAATACACATCACTGCTGGAGGACCCTCCCTCCTCCAAGCAAGGTCCTTTATACCATTTGCCTACCTACACTAATTAGTTATGGGACAGCTGCTACACACTCTGCTAGGGAAATTTTAATTGGCCTCCTCCCTCCTCCCTCCTCCCTCCTCCCTCCAAATAAGACAAATAACATTTATATCACACTTTTCTCCTGGCGGACTCAAAGGACCAGAGCTGCAGCCACTAGGGCATGCGCTATAGGCAGTAGCAGTGTTAGGAAGACTTGCCTAAGGTCTCCTACTGAATAGGTGCTGGCTTACTGAACAGACAGAGCTGAGATTTGAACTCTGGTCTCCTTTGTCAGAGGCAGCACCCTTATCCATTACACCTTGCAGCCACTGCTTACAGATATTTAGCCAGACATGGCCTTCTCTTTTGTGTTATTTGTCTTGTCTACTTTTTCTCTTGTATTGAGCATAAATAGTAAATTTTAGGCCAGCAATTTCAGGCCAGCTTCAGTTGGTATAGTGGTTAGTGCGCTTGTCCACCATACAGTGAGACCCAGGTTTAAATCCCAGCCAATGTGAGTTGGCTTTTATGCTACAAATCCTTAAAGGGAACCTAAACGGAGAAGGATATGGATTTTTCCTTTTAAAATAATACCAGTTGCCTGAATCGCCTGCTGATCCTGTGTCTCTAATACTTTTAGCCACAGCCCCTGAACAGGCATGCAGATCAGGTGCTCTGACTGAAGACAGACTGGATTAGCTGCATGCTTGTTTCAGGGTGTGATTCAGCCACTATTGCAGTCACAAAGATCAGCTGGACTGCCAGGCAACTGGTATTGTTTACAGGAAACATCCATATCATTCTCAGTTAAGGTTCCCTTTAAATGAGAACTGTAGTGAAAGGTATATGGAGGCTACCATATTGATTTCCTTTTAAGCAATACCAGTTACCTGGCTATCCTGCAGATCCTCTGCCTCCAATACTTTTAGCCCTAGACCCTGAACACGCATGCAGCAGATCTGGTGTTTGACATTTTTGTAAGATCTGACAAGATTAGCTGCATGCTTGTTTCTGGTGTGATTCACACTACAGTGGCTGGATAGTGTACTGGTTAAGGGCTCTGCCTTTGACATGGGAGACCAGGGTTTGAATCCTGGCTAGGTCAAGTACCTATTCAGTAAGGAGTTCAAGGCAAGACTCCCTAACACTGCAGGGTGGCCTCTTGAGCGCGTCCCTGTGGCTTGCAGCTCTTGAGCGCTTTGAGTCCGACAGGAGAAAAGCACTATACAAATGTTTGGATTATTATTATTACTGCAGCCAAATAGATCAGCAGGGCTGCCAGGCAACTGGTATAGCTTAAAAGGAAATCAATATGGCAGCCTCCATATACCTCTCACTACAGTTCTCCTTTAAGCAACCTAATGGTTCTATTGCATTGAGCATAAATGTTAAATTTTAGGCTAGCTTCACTTACTTCTGTAGTGGTACAGTGCTTAGGGTGACGTGCCCACCACACAGTGAGATCTGGGTTCGATTCCCAGCTATGGTATGATGTATACTCATGTATGTATCCCCAGCTATGGTATGATGTATACTCATGTATGTATTCCCAGCTATGGTATGATGTACCAGCTATGGTATGATGTATACTGGTTTTTAAAATAGTATAATTCCCTGGCAGAAGAGACCCTCCTCCCTCCGGTAGGGGGTAGAAGGGTAGAAGGGTGGAGGCCAATTAAAATCTCCCTAGCAGAGTGTGTAGCAGCTGTCCCATAACTAATTAGTGTAGGCAGACAACTGAGTCAAATGGTACAAAGGACCTAGCTTGAAGGGTGGGTGGGTTCTCTACCACTGAAAGCAGTGTGTTTGACAATAACATGTCTGCTGACAGTGAAATGTAGGGTAAAAATTTTGCTCAATACAGCATTATGGGGCGAATCGAACCGCGAACCCCCAAAGTTCGCCTGGAACTGTTCGCAGGCGAACCGTTCGGCCCATCTCTACATATAAGGACTATGCATGATTAAGAAAGCTCAAGGGAGCCCTAACCATGCTGTGAGAGTACAGCCCATTGTAGAGGAAGGTGTAGTCCATGGACATTAGTATTTCCTTGGAAGATTAAAACAATATATGGAACTGTGATGCGGAAATTAAACTGCCTAGATCTCAAACAGAATTCCATTGATAAATGTGATGTTGCAAAGAAAACTAGATAGATCTTGAACTGCTATTCAAACTGAGCATTGTTTGTGCTGACCAGGCCTTAATTTTGCATGTGCATGGGTTGGTGTGAATGGGGAGCGCTCCAATCCAATATAGGCATTGTTTTTAGGGGGTAGGGGTTGTTTATTGCGGGGTTTGTATACTGAATCAATCAATTATGAAGCATTGTGAGAAATTGGTTCCCTTGTTTGGTTGTTAAGGATATTGGCACCCTTTGCTCCCCCTTAAACAGGTAAATGCACATTAAATAACCTGTTCTCCAGTATTTAATATAGAAGTATAAAATTGTAAGCTTGCAGACTGTGCTAAATGCTGCTGTAGTGGTTATGGAACATCAGAGCGCCCCTCATCTGATCTACTATACAAACACTGTTGTAGCCAAATAGCCATTAATTGCAAATGCTGTACAGATGTATAAAAACTGTACACAGTGTGTTGTTTTAGGGCTCTTTCACATCAGACAACGCGAACAGGAGCCGTTCTCCTGCACGCGTTGTCTGCCTGCGGCGTGTCGTCGGGTATCTGCGGTGCGACGCAATCAGCGGCGGTAGCTGGTAATTAAACCCGACGGAAACCGCCGGCTCGCGGGTGCATTGGAGGAAAAACTGCACCCGGGTGCGTCGGAACCGCAACGCATCGAAACGCAGCGTCGAGTGTGAAAGGTAAAATGAAAGTCTATGGACTTTCATCTTACCTTGGTTAACTCAAACGGCTTCCGTTTGCGTTAACGCAGAAAGTCTGCCCTAATGTGAAAGAGCCCTCAGGGATTACAGTTGGTCGGTACTTTACAGCCGATATGTAAATGTTGCTTCGGAGATGCACTTGCAGGATAGAGAGCTGTTGCTAAAAAAGGAAAGTACAGCGGCTATACATGACACAACCGCTATATAGCATTATTCCACCCAAATTATACATGGTGAACCAATAAATCAGTTATACCTGTAAGGTTACATTACCTACAGTGACAGTGGTTGCCGTTTATCAATGTTTCAAATGTAAATAAAACAAAACAAAACAACGATGTGATTCACAATAGCGGCTGAGCCTGCTTGCTGATACCCAGCGCAGCACACTGAACCGATACTTTGTGCCACTTCTTCCGATGTTGCCCCTATTGCTTAGTGGCAGCGCTTACTGATTTCAAGTGCAGCACACAGCAGAAACCACATCAGCCTGTTGTTGTGGATTGTCGGCAATGTTTGGCTCCAGACATTGATCGGCTACTACAGCTGTAGCAGATTGTCTGTAACAACCACGGCTGCGACTGACTTCTGCACTGAAACAAAAAAGGGATTTTGGCACCAGAACTGGTACTGAACCCACTGCGTTAGGCAGTGTTTACTGAAAAACAGTGTAGCACTCGCTGGTAAGTTGTGGCTAGTGTTGGGCGAACAGTGTTCGCCACTGTTCGGGTTCTGCAGAACATCACCCTGTTCGGGTGATGTTCGAGTTCGGCCGAACACCTGATGGTGATGGCCAAACGTTCGGCCACATGGCCGAACTAAGAGCGCATGGCCGAACGTTCCCCGAACGTTCGGCTAGCGCTGTGATTGGCCGAACGGGTCACGTGGTTCGGACCCGAACGCGCTCTGATTGGCCGAACTGTCACGTGGTTCGGGTAAATAAATACCCGAACCACGTCATATCTCCGCCATTTGTCTGTGGGTTTAGCTTTGGGTAGGCAGGCAGGGTAGTTCGCGCTCCAGCCACGCTAGCCAGGGTCCCCCCAGTCATTGTGTCGCTGCTGGGAATAGTAGTACACCGCTCGCTCAGCCACACTATATAGCATTGTGTTTACTGCCACTTTGTGTACCTCGCTCAGCCACACTATATAGCATTCTGTTTACTGCCACTCTGTGTCTGCTGGGAATAGTAGTACACCGCTCGCTCAGCCACACTATATAGCATTCTGTTTACTGCCACTCTGTGTACCTCGCTCAGCCACACTATATAGCATTCTGTTTACTGCCACTCTGTGTCTGCTGGGAATAGTAGTACACTGCTCGCTCAGCCACACTATATAGCATTCTGTTTACTGCCACTCTGTGTACCTCGCTCAGCCACACTATATAGCATTCTGTTTACTGCCACTCTGTGTCTGCTGGGAATAGTAGTACACCGCTCACTCAGCCACACTATATAGCATTGTGTTTACTGCCACTCTGTGTACCTCGCTCTGTTACACTATATAGCATTCTGTTTACTGCCACTCTGTGTCTGCAAAGAAACATGACATTTTCCACATTTAAAAGACAGTTTTTCCTTTGAAACTTTACAATCAATTTTCTCAAAAACTATAACCTCTTTTTCAAATATTTTTTTTCCTCTTGTACCCACTCCCAAGGTGCACATACCCTGCAAATTTGGGGTATGTAGCATGTAAGGAAGCTTTACAAAGCACGAAAGTTCGGGTCCCCATTGACTTCCATTATGTTCGGAGTTCGGCGCGAACACCCGAACATCGCGGCGATGTTCGGCGAACGTTCGCGAACCCGAACATCTAGGTGTTCGCCCAACACTAGTTGTGGCCAGCTTTTGCACATAATTGATAAAACTTAATTTTGCTTCAACACTGCTACTGAATCTGCTGCCCAGCGGCAATGCTAGCCAAAAACCAGTGCAGCACACAGCAGCAACAAGCACAAGCCAGCTTTTGCCCAGAAATGAAAAAACTTCCACTGTGTAACGATTTGTGTCAGCAAAGAACAGAATTCTGATTATTAGGTGATCTGCAGTATCACCTATAATGCAGATATATACCTGATTATATGGTGATCTGCAGAATCACCTATAATACTGGTATATCAGAAGCTGACAACAAATGCAATGAGTGATTGGTGCAACAGTAGTACTAATAGGTTTAGCAATACCTCACCAGAGTGTTATAATTTAAGTAGGCCTCAGTTATTTGGCCTGAGGTTTATGTAAAAGGCTTGTCCACAGAGTATGCCTTTAAAATAAATAGAGTTTCTTGTGATGCAGGCAGAAGCATCTCAGTGTCTGCGTGTAGCAGATGATGCACGCAGATAACGAGAACGTGTTCCTGAAAGAAGGCCACAGGCCTACACTGACCTCAACATGGACACCACAAGAACAATCAACATAGGCCATGTTTACCAAAATACCACATTCCAGTAAGTAAGGGAAAAGTGACATTAAATATTAATCGAGTAGGTGGGTATTATGACACCACGAGGGGGCTCAGCCAATAGTCTGGTCTGTGGGAGGGCGAAGATGAGGTCACATTTAACTCTTTCCTAGTCGGTATTAAAGACGCGGGACGAGGGGACAGAGGGCTTTCTGATTCCTGCTCTGCTTCCTACTTCATGCTAACTAGATGCTGACTGGGACCTCTAAGTATTTTCATTCTTCATGTAATCTGATCTAATGTATGCTGTACATAGGTAGTCTAGAGTAACGTAGTCTAGAAAGAAGATAACTGACTAATATTCAGGAGGAAGGTTAGTCAAGAGCTGTAACGCCAAGACCTTAAACATGCGGATCTGCTTTGCTAGGATATGATGAACTATATCTGTATATTTGTGTAGTGAATAAACTCCTTAAATACTGAAGAAGCCTGAGAAAAGTCTATCTCCTGCTTGCTGTGTTGAGAGTCAAGTTATCTCACAGTCTGTGAGACGCAACTGTAAGAAGTTGCTGGTGCCGAATCGAAAGGTGATTAGAACAGTTTATAACACAGAGTAGCTGGTGGGTACTAACAGTACAGCGCCTCTCACCAGAGTCAAGGGCCCTCTGGTGAGAGTAGAGTGGTCAGACAGATCGGGTTTGGCAACAGACAGACAGATGCAGTACAAAATCGGAAGGCAGAGACAAGATATAAACAGGCAGAGTCAGCAGCAAGATCAGATGGGCAGAGGAGGTACAGAATCACTGAGCAGAAGAGTAGTCAGAACAAGCCAGAGTCATACACAAATAATAACACAGCAATGTAATAATTGTTAAGGTTATCAAACAATTCCTATCTTGTGTGAAATCCCCGGTTTCCTCTCGGATCAAAGCACACCGGAACTATCTAAGGGTCTCAGCGCTAACACCAAGTATTCGCAACAGCAGACAAGTTGCGAGTGAATCAGCTAGGCTTATGAAGCAGAGGAGACCCTTCTGGCACGCCCTCTCCTATCAACCAATGAGGAGCGGCGAGCGTCTTCTCTGACGTCAGCCGACCGGCCAGTCAGCTGACGCGCCTTCTCCCCGCATAAATGTCCTGTCTGTGTGCGCGCGCACGCAACAAGGCAACCCTATGTGCAACTAACAGTCCCCTCCTCGGCATGCTAGACGCCTGAGGCACGGATACACTGCTAGACAGGGAACTGGAGGCAGCTGCGGTGGTAGCACTGTTCACCGCGGATGCCTCTCAAGAATTTGTTAAACACTGCAAGCGTTTTTTAATGTCAGCACCACTAGTGAAGTGGTTGCTTAGCGGAGGTTTATTCGCCAATACAAGGTGCAGCACACGACGGCTAGCTCCTCAGTCTCCTCTACAAAGTGTTGGGCATGTAGCCGGTGTCCTGTTATTCTCACTCCTCAGCTGCAACACAGTGACATAAATGCCCAGCCCTTTCTATATCTCCTTAGAAACAATACAAAATATGTCTGTACTGCTGAGAATATAGGACGCATACTGAACTTTATAGCCGCAAAAAAAACAAATTACAGCCATAGCTGCAGGCGCCGTACCCAATTAAATGGCGACGGGGCGGAATGACGTCACCGACGTCAGCGACGTCGGGACGTCATTGGGAGACCCGATCCACCCCTCGGCGCTGCCTGGCACTGATTGGCCAGGCAGCGCTCGGGGTCTGGGGGGGGGCGCGCGCCGCACCAGATAGCGGCGATCGGGCGCGCGGCGGCGGCGATCGGGGTGCTGGCGCAGCTAGCAAAGTGCTAGCTGCGTCCAGCAAAAAAAAATTAAGTAAATCGGCCCAGCAGGGCCTGAGCGGCACCCTCCGGCGGCTTACCCCGTGTCACACACGGGGTTACCGCTAAGGAGGTTAAATGCGCCCATATTATACAGTCTGCGCTGTGACAGACTGATATAGCCAATAAATGCATTGGCGGATTAGCTGCGCCCATTTCAACTTGCGCTTCAATTAATGGCTCCGGACACTATATCAATGCCAATGTATGAAGTATGGGATCGTTTCACTTACCTGATCTCTGTTTTGAATGAGCTTCTCTCCTTTGTACTGCCCTGACCCCTGTTTGTGGCTCTGACTGTAGCCACAAACAGGGGCACAGAAGACACAGAAGACAAAGAAGCAGTGCATGCTTGGTCCAATCACACTACCTGTAGGTTTGTGATGCTGCCAAGATGTGCACAGCAGTTTGTAACGATTGTGGAATCGTCTCCGTGGTCAGCGCACCAGACGTGCGCTGACACGGCGGATTTCCTCCACAAGCGTATAAATTTGCAGGAACCCAGCAGTAGGTGCAATGCACCTGCAGAGGGAAATTCCTGATGGCAGGTGGAGCTGTGGAGTGCAGAGGAGCAGCTCCTCTGCTCTACCACACACGCCAGACAGGAATTGTACGAAGGGAAGAACTGTAATCGCAAGAGAAGCGATTGAGAGGGAGCACAGAGACAGATTGTGTGTGTGTGCATAAAACTAGTCGCCAACCCGCGACTGTGCACACACCACAGCAGATACGAAGCAGGAACGTGATCGCGAGAGGTGCGATCGCCAAGCGTGACACAAGACTACAGCAAGGCGGAGCACAAGAGTAGCAAAGGCACAGCAAATCATACAATGAGGAAATATGGAAAATAACAAACACTAGCTAACCGCAAACACCGCACTCATTCGCAACAGTGCACGCGGTTACGCGCGGTCTCCACGTGATAAGCACAATAGAGACAAGCACGCCTAACTAACCATCGACAGACAAACATGAAACAGAGGACGCAAACGCTTTCTTAACGGTTACCTCACCGAGCCTCCAGCAAGCGTCCGTAGCAGATAAGACAGACACACGAAAACAGGGACAAGCGAGAGATAGGATCCACAGCACTAGCGAGAAGCGAGTGCGATCCAGGTACAGAGTAGCAGAACAGAAGGATCCACAGCACTAGCGAAAAGTGGCTAGCGCGATCCCAGGAGACAGAACAGAAGGATCCCCAGCGCTAGTGAAAAGTGGCTAGCGCGATCCAAGGAGACAGAACAGAAGGATCCACAGCGCTAGCGAAAAGTGGCTAGCGCGATCCCAGGAGACAGAACAGAAGGATCCCCAGCACTAGCGAAAAGTGGCTAGCGCGATCCCAGGAGACAGAACAGAAGGATCCCCAGCACTAGCGAAAAGTGGCTAGCGCGATCCCAGGAGACAGGACAGAAGAGATAGCTGGTAGCAACCGCTGCACCAGCTATACTCCAAGAACAGAGATCAGAACCAGTTCCTGTCGACCACCGCTGGGACAGGACAACAGCAACAGAACAAACAAACAGATAAACAATCCTCACTGCACTAGGGAAATCTGCCTAGCACAGCTTCCAGGAATTACTCTAAGATAACTTCAACAAGAAGTAGCATGGCTGACACTCTCTAGGAGTGTGGACTACAAACCCTGAAGAAATGACCAGCAAAGGACTGTGGGTAATCCCAACCTTTATACTGCCAGTCATCACAGGAGGCAGGTAGGGGATTTGCATAACGAATGTATGCAAATTCCTCAGCAGCAAGCTGCAGAACTGACAAAATGTCTCTCTTAAAGAGACCTGCAGAATGCAGACGTGAACAGTGATCAAAACGCTGCCTGTCTGCACAGGCAGCTGAGCAGATTCTCACACAGTTGAGGCCAGGAGTGTTACTGATATGCATGCTTGGCAAGTACTGCTCCTACACAAGCTTCATTTGTCAAGTATGCATACCCACAGGATGTTCTTGGCTGCTGTGCACATCTGCTCAGGAGTGCGAAATTACAGGAAGTGTGAGTGGACAGCATGCATCTTTGTCAAACAGGGGTCAGAACAGCATAGCATGGGGGGCCCATTCAAGCCAGTGATTGCTAGTTTGGGTGTTGGACAGAATGCTGTTGGATGCGGCGTGGTTGGTGACAGCAGACCCTGATAGTTATTAAAATAGTTACTGTGGGATCTGGACTCCCAACAGGTCTTAAAGTAACTGAAATGAACAACCCTTTGATTAAAATTAAATAACTATGAATATATAGAACTATAACTACAACTATAGAAATGAGAAAATAAACCAACAGTTTTACTTGTCAGTGTAATCAGGAGTGTGTTTGTTATTGCTTTTATTTCGTTAAATGTTTCTACACAGTCTGAAAAAAACATCATTATAATTATAAATAGGATCTACTTTTAAGATGTAAGTGTTTTTTTTTGTTTTTGTTTAGTTTTTTTGACAGTCCTGCCAAAAATTACATTATTTTTTAGGTTCTGGATAAGTTTATGTACATATGTATAAACACCAACTAGCATTGTTTAATTTTTGCATTTTACCAATATCTGATGGGCTGTAGGAAAATACGGTAGTATGACTGTAAGTTAGTGGGATCACTTGGAAATATACGGCTATACTGGTGGGCCTTAGTGCAATGTGTGTACTGAAGTCTGTGTTGGAACACCACTGTGTATGCACATGCTCAATGAGTACACAAGAGAATTTTCATAATCAAGGTGTGCGTTAATATCTAGGACAGGGGCAAACGCAGGATTTTTAAGGGGGGGGTTCCTGAAAGGTCCAGAAGCACGTATGTCCCGAGTGCTTCCGAATACAGGTGGCTCCATACTGCCCATGCACAAAAGTGCGCTGGCGTATTACGGAGCTGCCTATCTTTGGAAGTACTCAAGGTCACTAGTGTTTCTGAGGGCTTCTGGTAGCAGCAAATGTGAACGGGGTACAGCGCTGGAACAACTCCCCAAGAGAGGAACAGGAGATAGACTTAGTTTGGACAATTCAGTGGAATATGCTACATAGTGTCACATAGCGCAAGCGATATGTAATGATCGCTGCTGCAGCAGCTATTGCTGGAAGTAGTGCTGCAGCTCAGGCAGTTCTGATCTATTTCCATGCAAGTTGCATAGCTTTGTCTGTCTTTCCCTGCTGTCAGCTTGTGACTGATTATCATTCACCTGTGTGGGAATCTGCATGTCTGCTCCCATTGGATGACCTCAGTATAAAGATCTGCTTCCTGCAGGGTTTCCTTGGGTTTTCATAGCTTCAGCTTAAGCCAGTCTTGCTGTCGCTTTAGGCCCCGATCGTGTTTCTTGTTATAAAGATACTTTGCTGGTCTTTGCATCATATATTGGTTCATTGCCAATATATATGCATACCAGCACGTTTATTATTTTCCTTGTATTTGTGTTACGTTAATACATCAGTGTCGCTGATGTATACGTACACGAACTGTTTATATCCTGTGTGCAGTTAGTCAGCTTCCAGCACGTTTTGGTAGGTTGCGCGTACCGTGACCACCCGTGCTGAGGTAGTTACCCTGCTCCTGGTTCTGTTTGTGGATTGCGTTCATCTCTGCGAAGAGATAGCGAATCCTTCTGAATCCTGTCCTGTTACCGTTTGTGGATTGCGTTCATCTCTGCGAAGAGATAGCGAATCCTTCTGAATCCTGTTCTGTTACTGTTTGTGGATTGCGTTCATCTCTGCGAAGAGATAACGAATCCTTCTGAATCCTGTTCTGTTACCGTTTGTGGATTGCGTTCATCTCTGCGAAGAGATAGCGAATCCTTCTGAGTCCTGTTCCCTGTATTACTCCAGTCCTAGTCAGCGTTCCTGCTTATGTCATATATCGGTTCATTGCCGATATATACATATGTTAGTCAGACGTTACAAATAGTTTCATTGATAGCTGTAATTGTAATACGCTAGGAAAACATACTTATTGTATATTTATCTGTGTTAGGTTCATCTATCTTAATCCTGCTATTTTCTGACTGTCCTGTCCTGTCTTTGTGAGGCACGCCATCGCCGCATCGCATTGGCTGCCTCATTCCAGTCTGTCTGGTTTTGGACGCTTGCTGTCGCTAAGTAGCCGCTAGCTAGCAAGCGTTCATTCTGTCTACCTGACCTGATCTCCTCAGTTCCGGTTTATGCGCTCAGCGCTACTTTGCGCTGAGACGTTATACGAAAGCATTGTTTGTGGCTGTCAGATCTGCACCGGCTCTGTGCGCCACAATCTCCTATTGGAGTCAGTCCTCCCCTCCACTATACTAGGGATAGCCTGTTTCCTGGTGCTAGTGTGTGTACCTCCTCCACGTCAGCTCATGCGTTGCATGCTGACTGTGGAGAATACACCACCAAGCCTTACATTATGAAAACCCCATTACCAATCCCCATTGTGGGGGGGATTCCCAGAAAGTATGACACTGTTAATTATGGTTCCTGTTCCTTTAAGAAATTTGAAGAACTTAGCTTTGAAACAGAAAATGAGTTTTTCTCTGAATGTGCCAGGTTCCTGACCAATCCTGATCTCCAAGCGACTCCTGTTTCAACCTGGGCACTCCAACTAAGTTATATTTTGTTTAAAGGGGAATTATTCCAGTGGGCATTTGATGTTCTCAATCATTCCGATTTGAAAGATAGACCGCTGGAATTTCTAGCGTTTGTGATCCATAACTGGTTGCGCATAGATCCATTGCCTTTTCCTCTTAATGAACTCCTGGCAGCAGGCCAATCAGCTGCTCCTTCAATTGCTTGCAAGAATGAGCAGCAAGCAGAAAGTGTTACTGATAATTTTCCTGCAGCTTTGAATAAATCACCAAAAACCGCAAGGTCAAAGGCAAAACGCAAACATTCTAAGAAACGTGTCCAATCTGCAGAATCGTTATCCTTAGCGACTGAGACCTATAATGAGATTCTGCCATTAACAGATAATGAAATGCAATTGTCTTTCAGGGGAGTTAAATGGACTTATGAAACTACTAATGAACTTTCCTCCCTGGCTAGGGAAAATTAAGATTTTTGTTTAAAAGAATTATCTGAGTATGATTATGATGAGATATTACAGAGTATTGAACAAATCAACTTATTTGTGAACCAAGGGAAGTTTGCATACACTACAGTTCAACACTTGCTACAGGTATTGGAGATTCTTAAGAATAAGGAATCTGCCAATCACCTGCTAATTAACCCTATACATGTGCCTGCCACAATCATATCTGCAGACTGTGATCAGCCTAAATGTTTCGCTGTTAAGTATGCATGGGATCCTCCATTCGAGAGGGGAGAGATGGAAGCCCTGGTCTGTGAATGGAAGAATGATTCAAGTTCATTTTGTCAATTTTACAGTGCAAAAAGTGAAATGGTATTGAACGCATGCATTAAGTCAGCCTATAACCTAATAGAGGCTGGTGTGTGTAGGTATGACTGTGTGGCTCCCTTGATTGATGTGTGGGAACTGATTTTGGATGATTTTTATGTGACTCCGAATTCGCAAATTTGGCGTTCTGACCCGCCTGCTTCAGCACCTTTGGCTGATTCAGCAGGTGATTCGGAGCTCTTTTTGTGTGAAATTGAAGTTCCTGCAATTCCACCCTGTACCATGGATAACTCAGTGTTACTTCCCAGTAAAACAGAAGCCACTGATACATTCTTAACCTTGCCCTGCGCAAATTTCTCAGCAGAGAATCCAGAGGTCCTGCTGACTTCCGAGTCCAGCCTAGCCAGTACTCATGACTCTTTGTTTAGTGAAACAGACACCAGAAAAATCTTGCCTGTCTCTGCAAACACTTCTGCAGAAATTACCTGTGTTAATAAAGTTCAACTCCTGTCTGATCCAGCAGATGCCAATAGATGCACTACATCAGTTTCCGAGTCCCAGCAATCCTGTCTAGTAAACTCAGAACCCCAGCATCTGAATTTTCCAATTTTACAAATGAATGGTGATTCAGATGCGCAAACATTGTGTCTTGATCTTCCTGTTTCTACACCTCGCTCTAGTTTCGTGAATAGCTCAGAGCATCTGCTATGTGAACCTGAAATCGCAGAATTATTACCTTGTTCAGAAAATTTTCCAATAAATTTGCCCTGTACCATGAATTGTGCAGTAGATCTCTCCAATGAAACTCAGGTCACAGAATCATTATGCTGTCCAGCAGGTGCTTCCATGGTTTTGCCCTGCAATATGGACTGTTCAGTGATCCTGTCCAGTGAAGCTGTGGTCGCAGAGTCTTATGCTTCACCCAGTACTTTGGATACTTTAAACCCTCTAGCAGAGGAGGCTGAAGCACTGCTTACCTCAGTTGGTGTTGCAGTAATATTCACTTGTCTAGCAGCTGTTTTGGAATTACAGTCTGCTCTAATAAAACTTGGTGAATTTCTGCCCAGCAAAGCAGAAGCCATTGAAATATTGTCCTCGTCAGCAATTGTGTTAGATACCTTGCCCTGTACACAGTCTGATTTAACCAATGTTGTTGAGTCCCTCTCCAGTGTTGTAACAGCCGAGGAACTCCAGCCCTGTCCTCTGAATGTTTCAGAAGTCTTGCCCTGTAACATGGATAATTCTGATTCTCTGGTCAAAATAATAGAAATCTCAGAATTTCAGTCCGGTCTGATGAGTGTTCCTGAAACCCAGCCCTGTATCCTGAAAGATTCTGGTTCTCTGGCCGCTGTGGCAGAGGTTCCAGAGTTCCCTTCCTGTCCAGGGAATTCCTCAGTTTTGCCTAGTCCAGTGGGGGCTGCTGCAATACTGACTTGTTCTGCAGCGCCTCATGAGCTCCAATCCAGTGTATTAAATGAGTCTCTGTCCAGTCCAGAGGTAGTTGTGGAGTCCCTGTCTGGTTCAGTGCATACATCAGAAGATTTGTCCTGTCTTGTTAGTGCCCCTGAATCTGATTTGTTACTGACTTTGCTGGAATCAGCGACATCTAAGTCTGATCCAGCATTCTCGTGTAAAAGTCCAGTAGTTGCGAAGTTTAGTCATGATGATTTTTTTTTGGCCAGTCCTGGTTTTGGTCCTGTCTTGGCTGACCCTGAGGCTCACAGTTCCTTGACATGCCCAGAGGTTTCTCTTGTGCCGGTGTGCCCAGATGTTCTTTGTGTGCCAGAATGCCCAAGTGTGTCTAAGGTGTTAGCGTGCTCTGATGCTTCCTTAGTGGGAACACGTTCTGATATTGCCAGTCTGCCTGCATGCCCAGAGATGGTTCTGGTCCCTGAAAGCCCTGATATTGATGTTTGTCCTTGTGGCCCTGACTCGGGAATTGCCCTAGGTTCCATAGGGGTTCTTGATGGTTCTCCATGTGAGCCTAAGGGGCATTCTGACCTATGGGGATCTCTTTGGAGCTTCAAGGTGTTCTGGGAGGTCTCTGAGAAAACTTGTCCTGGTGCCTTGGACTGGTTCAACAGTGGGTTTTGTGTTGGTAAAGACAGTACCGGTGGGCATTGCAAAGGCTTTGGCGTTTCTGAACGGTTCCTGGAAGGCGGTGGGTATCGCTCAGGGAGTTTCGGAGGGCTTTCTTCTGGAAATCATGGTTCTGATGGGTGTCACACTGGGGCTTGTAGTACTGATGGGCATGGTTCTGTAGGTTCTGGTTCTGATGGGTCCAGTCTTGTGGGGACTGATTCTGGAATTCGGTCTTGCCGGGCTGTCCCGGTCATCATGAATTATCAGTCAGACTGTTTTGTTGGAAATTTCAGTTTTGAAAAGCGTCTGGAATCCGCTTTTAAAGGCGGGGGTACTGTAATGATCGCTGCTGCAGCAGCTATTGCTGGAAGTAGTGCTGCAGCTCAGGCAGTTCTGATCTATTTCCATGCAAGTTGCATAGCTTTGTCTGTCTTTCCCTGCTGTCAGCTTGTGACTGATTATCATTCACCTGTGTGGGAATCTGCATGTCTGCTCCCATTGGATGACCTCAGTATAAAGATCTGCTTCCTGCAGGGTTTCCTTGGGTTTTCATAGCTTCAGCTTAAGCCAGTCTTGCTGTCGCTTTAGGCCCCGATCGTGTTTCTTGTTATAAAGATACTTTGCTGGTCTTTGCATCATATATTGGTTCATTGCCAATATATATGCATACCAGCACGTTTATTATTTTCCTTGTATTTGTGTTACGTTAATACATCAGTGTCGCTGATGTATACGTACACGAACTGTTTATATCCTGTGTGCAGTTAGTCAGCTTCCAGCACGTTTTGGTAGGTTGCGCGTACCGTGACCACCCGTGCTGAGGTAGTTACCCTGCTCCTGGTTCTGTTTGTGGATTGCGTTCATCTCTGCGAAGAGATAGCGAATCCTTCTGAATCCTGTCCTGTTACCGTTTGTGGATTGCGTTCATCTCTGCGAAGAGATAACGAATCCTTCTGAATCCTGTTCTGTTACTGTTTGTGGATTGCGTTCATCTCTGCGAAGAGATAACGAATCCTTCTGAATCCTGTTCTGTTACCGTTTGTGGATTGCGTTCATCTCTGCGAAGAGATAGCGAATCCTTCTGAGTCCTGTTCCCTGTATTACTCCAGTCCTAGTCAGCGTTCCTGCTTATGTCATATATCGGTTCATTGCCGATATATACATATGTTAGTCAGACGTTACAAATAGTTTCATTGATAGCTGTAATTGTAATACGCTAGGAAAACATACTTATTGTATATTTATCTGTGTTACGTTCATCTATCTTAATCCTGCTATTTTCTGACTGTCCTGTCCTGTCTTTGTGAGGCACGCCATCGCCGCATCGCATTGGCTGCCTCATTCCAGTCTGTCTGGTTTTGGACGCTTGCTGTCGCTAAGTAGCCGCTAGCTAGCAAGCGTTCATTCTGTCTACCTGACCTGATCTCCTCAGTTCCGGTTTATGCGCTCAGCGCTACTTTGCGCTGAGACGTTATACGAAAGCATTGTTTGTGGCTGTCAGATCTGCACCGGCTCTGTGCGCCACAATCTCCTATTGGAGTCAGTCCTCCCCTCCACTATACTAGGGATAGCCTGTTTCCTGGTGCTAGTGTGTGTACCTCCTCCACGTCAGCTCATGCGTTGCATGCTGACTGTGGAGAATACACCACCAAGCCTTACACGATACCCATATGATGCAGGGATATATGCATCTGCGGAAGATGTCGGCACTACATAAATACTAAATAATAATTTGCCTCACCAGAATTGCACTTTTATTTAGCTTTCCTGTAAGACAAGAACACACAGTCAGCCAGCCAGCACTAGGGGAAGAGGGAAACAAAGGTGAATGAGGGAGAACTGGTGCACACCAAGAGTGCTTCTGAGCGTTTTTCAAATCAACAGTGATTTGAAAAGCGCTTGGCTAATGTTACCCTATGTGGGTGTTCCCACAGCAGCGTTGTGATTTTTTCAAAATCGCAGGTATACTGCATGTAGCATGTTTTTGAGCAATTCATTCAAAAATCGCTCTGAAAATCACTTCACAAAATCACACTCACAAATTGCTAGCGATTGCTATTGTCATTTTGGCGTTGCACTAGCCCAGAGAGAGGAGTGGAGAAATTGAGAATAGCCCCGGAGATGGAGCAGAGAACTTATCTGTATTGAAGTCCCACATCACACAGGCTACTTGCCTGTAATCGGACTCCTGTCCCTGTCAGTCTCTCACACAAGTCAGAAAGAAGCCCTCCTGGAGTCTAGGGACTGTCAAAAACTTTTCAGCTTGTTATCCACACCTTATCCACACATGCAGTCATTATAACAATGGGGAGAGACCAGACAGATGTTTGCCCACAGACCCTGAGTCCAGGCAAGCTCTGCATCATGCTGTGCATATTTACCAGCTTGCCTGCACTCTAATTTCATCATGTCTGACACTTCTGTGCTGTGGAGAGTCCAGGACTCCATAATCAACATTCTCTCACTGTAGGCTGCATCTTCTTGTGAGGGTTGTGAGGGAAGCTCGGCTGCCTCTCTCATTCTATTAGCTGGAGGGAGGCACCAGAAGTAAGAAGGGAGGGAGAATGAGGCTGTTTATATTAAGCTTCCCTGGCTGAATACACAGCTCAGTGCAGGGGGGAGGTTCCAGACACCCGGAATAGCCCCCTGGGTTCGCCAGTGTAGGAGAATATATAATTTCAGCACTTAACTGAATGATATCCAACTGAATACATAATGTTCTCATGCAGTAAATACCTGTTTTTATACTTACTGTAATTGCAGTGCTGGTAGTCGAGTGCCATGGAGCAGCAGGATCTTGGACAGCAATTATCGAGAGCGCAATTCCGCCTTAAGTATCTTTAGAAGAAAAAAGGTTCTTGGAAAGAACAGCATAAATAAGACTTTTTATATGGATCTTCATTTTCTTAAGTTTAAAATCTTAAATTAGTGGCAACAGATGTTCATTAGTATCCAATTGTTATCTATTTTTGCAGAAGCACAAATTAAAACTTTGTACTTCCAGTATCATTATAATTTCTCTTATGTGTCCATGGATACATGACACCATCTAATGTAAGCTGACCAGAAGTTAAATGAGTTTAGCTTCGTTATGAATAATAATTTATGTTAGTCATTAGAAAATGTAAATGGCAATTGTTACTTGCAACATGGTTGTTGAAGCAAATGGCATAAAACGACCAGTTCTGGGCTGATAAATGTCACGTTTCCACCTCTTGCCTTCTGATTACATCATACATTATCTTTCTAATTGTCCTAGGCTCATTAAGCAGGATGCATGCTTAATGCGATCGGGACACCAAAGTAGAGGGCATTGGGAGTTACTATTCATTTTATGTACATTTATCTCTTGCAAAAGCCTATTCTAAGATTCTTAGCTGTAATATGGAATATATATTAAGCAGAATAAAAGAAAAAGCTTACATTTGTACAGGTTTTTGAACGTGATATAAACGATGTGACGAATACAGCTAATATGGGAAATGGACTAGAGTGATAACCTCTGAACTAGGAACTAAGTTTCAAATTACAGTAGAGTCTAGGTTATACAGCACTGGCGGGGATCTGCTGATGCCAGATAAGTGTGCTTTCTGGTTGCTCGAGACTCAATGTTAAATATAGGCCTAGCTAATGCATTACTATACCCCACTCTATATAAATACCACTAACTCTGCATTAAATGTTAAAATACAGTAATGGGAAATATATTAACCTTGAGGGAGCCATGAAACCCAACCTTAAAAAGAAAACCTGAACTGAAAATTAAAAGTCAAAATAAGCATACACAAGTCATACTTACCTCCTGTGTAGTCTGCTCATCAATCTCTTTCTCCTCTCCTGCATCCTGTTTGTCCCCTGTGATCAAGGGAATTCTCCGTCCTCCATTTTGAAAATGGCCATTACCTCATAACAGCTTTCTGGTCAGCACACAGTTAAACTGTAACATCGCCCACTTGAGCCATAGGGAAACATGGACACATCGGTTGTCCTCTCAGCTGTAACTGACAGCAACTGATATATAACTGACAGCAACTGATATATTTCAGTTCTGACAAAATGTTGTCAGAACTGGAAGGGATTATTGTCAGAAGAAAATGGTGAGCTTCTGAGAGGAACTGATGGCAAGGTAACTATGTAATGTTCATTTGAAGTTACCTCATGTGTTTATTTTAAATAATTTTACTCAGTACAGGTTCTCTTTAAAGCATAGCATGTGCAGAAAAAGCCTAAGAATTTGGTCTTCACCACTAGGAGTGTTGTGGGCAATGTGTTCTGGTTGGTTGAGACTGCTGGTTAGTTGAGTTCCAGATAACCGAGACTACTGTATATGCTCTGAAACAGACTTTGTGTCACAGGACCAGACTACACTTATAGACTGTTATTTCAAAATATTGCTCCCTAGTTCTAGATCACTTATAAAAGCAAGCATTAAAAGACACCCGAGGTGAAAATAGACTAATGGAATAAATGATTGTATCTATTTTCCTTCTCTTAAAAATGACTTTTTACGATATTGGACAGCTTTATTTTATTTTAAATGTACTTTTTAAGTTTTAACTGTTTTATTGTTTTTGCTCAAAGACACATTCATTGAAGTATGCCAGAGCTAAAATTTATGAACTATTGACTATTTTTATCTCTTTCTTGCTCTCAGAAGCCATTTACTGATAGGAAAGTGTTTTATAGTTGGAATTTCTTATCAGTGAGGGTCACACTGTAGTCACTTCCTGTCAGGACTGAGTTTGCCACTTGCATACCTGATATTTATCTCTTTCAGGCAGAGAAAGAAAAAAAGGAACACAGCCTAGTTATTTGTGTACTAGGCACTGTACATACCCATGTCTATCTCATCATGTCACATGTCACCTCGGGTAGCCTTTAAGACTTTATGGTCTGAACAATGGAACAGAAATAAATCAATAGAAAATCCAACTGATCCAATGGAAAATCCAATCCAACACCTTTAGCTATCTTTACATCTTAGAATAAACAATATCAAATCAGCCTTAGAGCATTATATATTTAATTGTGAACTGTAAACTACTGTTAGTGCCAAACAGCAGGTGGCAATGGATGCTAAGTAGCTTTGGGTGCAATGCAGTCATGGCTGCTAGCTATGTGTTTGATGTAGCATTGGGGTGTATTCACAAAGGATTTATGTGTGCAGTAGCACATGTACATTTGCATAACTTGTGTAACACAAGCATGTTGTGTAATAATCCAGGTCATGCAAACCACAACACATATCTACACAAGCAAATTGATTGCTCTGGGTGCTGATTCTTGTGGGTCCCAAGTAGCAATGGGTGGAGGCTCTTCCATGGATTGGCAGTCCCTGGTAGCAGATACAGAGGAAAGAAGCAGAGGATGAGATATATTCAATATGTAATTTCCGGCTAGACACCCTCCTTTCTCTGTTACACTCTTCATCTTTCTTCTTCTGGGGATGAATTGTACTAGATTGACTTAACTTTGATATTTATTTTTCACTCATTTTTATTCTGTTTTTGCTTTTTAAAGAGAAGCTTAAAGTGAACCTCCAGACTAAAAGTCTACTCAGCAGCACTGAAAAGGCTTGGTATTTCTTTAAAGGACTTCTGAGGCCAAATGTTCCCCAAAAAAATAAAAGTTAGATACCTGCATAACTTTGGAGGACACGGAGGACGCCGTCCGCGCCCTCCGTGCCGTTCCGCCGGGTCCCCGCCGCTCATAGAACCAGCAAACGGCTCACGACCCCACGGCCAGGGTCGGGCTCTCCTGCCTGAATAGAGATGACCGCCGGCGCTGGCCGCGGCTGCGCACTCCGCATAGCCACTAGTGCAGCTGCGCAGCTCTAGGGCCAACCCCTGATCCACGCAACAGGCTGTTTCCTGTAGCGTGGATCGGGGGGTTGGCCCTAGAGCTGCGCAGCCGCACTAGCGGCTATGTGGAGTGCGCAGCTGCGGCCAGTGCCGGCGGCCATCTTTATGCAGGCAGGAGAGCCCGACCCTGGCCGTGGGGTTGTGAGCCATTCGGGGGGGCTATGAGCGGTGGGGGCTCGGCGGAACGCCACAGAGAGCGCGGACGGCGTCCTCCGTGTCCTCCAAAGTTATGCAGGTATCTAACTTTTTTTATTTTTTTGGGGAACATTTGGCCTTGGAAGTCCTTTAACAGTTTCACAGCATCAGAACTTTGTTTTTCTTACCCAAGCCTCATTTTTAGCTACACAGAAGCTAAGTTCCGCCCCATCAAAGAAATCTGTGCAGGCGTTTTTTCCCCTGATACTGTGCAAAGCATAATGGGATTTCTGATGTTGTTGCTATCCTTCTGCTGTTTTGGCACAATTTTTTTTTTTTTTTTTGAATTTGAGATTTGAAGCCTAGCACACGCAGCTGGTAGCGGTGATCAGGACACAGTTGGAACTGTGTTTCATGCTCCCTGTCACCTCCTTTCAACCAAAAAGATGGCTGTCCCCATGAAATCACAAACATTTGCCTGTTCTTTTAAAACAGGGTGGGTAAGAGATTATATTACCTATATATTTTAACCACTTCGTCCACAGGTCAGTAGATCTACGTCCTCTGGGACTTCATCTAAGCCCCAGGTCAGTAGATCTACTGACCTGTACAGAAGCAGTGCTGTGCAGGATTGGGCTTGCTCCTGTGCACATTTCTAACACTATCTGATGTAGGACTAATTGGTGAATGGGAATATAAGTTTCCTGAGCTAATGCGATTAATTTTAACTATTAAAATACTTATATTTTCTCATTTCATAGTGAAAAACACACTCTGTAGCATTATTTCAGAATCAAATATCTTCACCATAAATTGTGACAGGAACATAATCTAAGTTTTGTGATAAGCAGTAAGAATAGACAAACAAAATGTGTGTTTTTTATCTACAGTAGCACTTTTTATTTTTAAACTGGAATTGGTAAAACTGAGAAATAAATGTTTTTTCTATTTTTTTCTTTGTTTTCCCATTAAAATTCATAGAAAACAAAATAGTTTGAAGGAAAAAAATGGCATACAATGAAAGCCTAGTTTGTCTTGAAAAAAAACTATATATATTTCATTTCTGTGTCCTAAGTAGGGATAAAGTTATTTCTGATTAAATAGGGACATAGCTAAACTGTCAAAACTGCTCTGGTCAATAAGTTGAAAACAAGGTCTGGATGCGAAGTGGTTAAATAACATAACTAATGTAACTTAATGACAATATGTTTGTTTAGGCTGAAGTTCCTCTTTAAAGAGAACCAGAGATGAAGCACCCTCATGTATTTTATTACATTTATCAATGGGAACATGACAGTAAACACCTACCCTGCTTTTAGTTTCATTGTTATGTGCTTAATTAGTCTGTTAGCAGCTGTGATAAGAATCCATGGACTATTCAGTCGAGGTTTGACCTGGAATCATTATAGCTGAGTCACTCTTCTGTGAAGTGTTTTCAAGCCCAAGCCTTCCCCTCTCCTGGCTTAGATTTCCTGCTTTGCATACTGAGAGCTGTGATGACTGGGAGGGGCTGCTCTGCTGAAAGAGAAGCTCTGTGGCTGCAATATGATCCCTGTGTGCTCTGTGTGCACTAGATACTGATAATAACGGCAGTTTCATTCCTATGAGAGACACTTCCTACAGGCAGTACATCATACCAAAATGAAAGCACACAGCAGCCTTTCTCATATAGCCTAGATAGCAGCCTAGTCTCATATAGCCTAGACAGCACATCCAGAACAACTCATATAACCCGGAAGGAGAAGGGATATGAGCTAGCGGCCATATTTGATTTTTCCTGGAGCAATAATGGATAAAAAACACTAAAAAAGGCACACCAGAGGGGCAAAATTATCAGGTAGAGCATTTATTCTTTACAAGCTATCAACTGATATGTTTATTTTGTGTGAAACGTTCATCTCTGGTTCCCTTTAAGGCTAAAAAAATGATTTTAACTTACCTGGGGCTTCTTCCAGCTCCCTGGACTCGTTCTGTGCCGAAAACGTCCTCCCAATCCTCTCCGGCCAGCAAAGTCAGCGACCCCCGCAAAGATGGCCAGTCGGCAGCTACTGCACATATGTCACCCTGAGCTGCATGCATCCTGAATGCGCTCCCACGGCCGGGGGGCCTTCTTTTAACTCCTCTCCTTCCACCTAACGCCAATTGGCGGCTGCAGAGTGGTTCCCCAGGACCGCCGAACACCAATTGGCGTCAAGTCCTGGGGGAGGAGATTGGCAGGGAACACGTGCGCATGCACGATTGTTCCCTGCCGAGACTTGGAGCTCCGTAATTAGCCTGACAGCCCTGACCATTGCTGGCAGGCAGTTGCGGTAATGTGGTATTTTTACAGAACACAGATTTCCAAGATTTTCGATTACCGCTATGGTATGACCATTTCCAGTTACAAAACTTGAAAATCTTTATTCAGAAGGAATTTTCTAACCATCCCTTGGAGCATGTTGTTTTGGTGCATAACCACTGAAGCTAGGCGCCACATAGTTATGTTATGCTGCATGGGGAGCATACGGGTAATTCAGGGATCCGGCGATCGCTAGACCCCGAATTACATCTCTCTCCGAGTTGTGACGACTCAGAGGGGGAATAGTATTTAACGGCACCGGGGATTTTAGCGACAGCAGGGTGAGCAGTAATTTGGCTCACCCTGTGCCCAGCTCACCAGTGGCTCAATGACACGTATGCCCATCTCTAGCTAAAAGTATTAAAGGCAGAAGATAAGTAGGACAGCCAGGCAATTTTCATTGTTTAAAAATAAATAAATATGGCAGCCTCCATTAGCATAGCAATAGGGGATATAGAGGTTACGAATGCACCGGGGCCCTTGGACCAGAGGGGCCCAATAGGGGGCCTCCCTCAACTGCAGCATTAGCTTTTCAATGGTGCTAAGCTGGAATGATCACTAGTATACATGCTTTGAATGGTGGTAATCATCAACCACTTCGGTACCAGCAGCCTCTGCCCCCTAAAGGACCAGAGGCTGCTGGTACGCCAAAACGCCGCATCCCGACGAATTGCAGCAATAATCCGTCGCTCCCACAGGTGACACCGTTCTGCCCCCGCCGAAGGCTGCTCTCTCTGCCGTCTCTATGATGGCAGAGCGCTGTGCGCCAGTCAGGAGCCGCTTTCATTGGCTCCTGACCCTGTCACTCAATGTAAGCCAATGGGATTGGCTTACAGTAATGACAGGGCCAGGAGCCAATGAAAACAGCTCCTGCCCAGCTCATAGTGCTCTGCCATCATAGAGGCGGCAGGGCAGCACATTGCGGCGGGGACAGAGTGGCGAGAGCGGGCGGGGATGCGCGGTGAATGGGACGTAGAGTTTACGTCCGGTCAGAACCGTAGCACCACCCGCCCGCCATAGATTTAAACTGCGTCGGTCCGCATTAAGTTAACAAACCTATCCCCTCCACTGTTTACACTTCTTACACTGTGAAAATCCATGGCAAGTTTTGTTGCCAAATATGAATTGTTTAGTATAGAATGTTTGGGGGTCCCAATGTAAATCTTGCACTGGAGCCTAGAGCCCAAAGCTCCTTAGCTTTGCCACTGGCAGCCTCACTTCTAGGGATGATCGGAATGAGCAAATTCCGTTCCGCCGGAATTGCGGAATTCCGCCTGCGCTAAATTCTGTCGCCATTACATTTCCGCGGAATTTAGCTAATTTCCGCGGAATTCCACATTCCGGTGGAAAAATAAAAGTAATCGCAAATGAAACCTTGTTTATGATAAATGGTAGCCCATGGGACCTAGTGGCTGTTCCCCCGGTCATTTTTTTTTTTTTTGCAGCAGGAGGTGTCGCTTAAGCCATGGGACCTGGCGGTGTTCCTATGGCGGTCATTTTGGCACCGCAGGAGGTGTCACTTAAGCCATGGGACCTAACGGTGGTCCCATGGTGGTCATTTTGGCGCCGCAGGAGGTGTCGCTTAAGCCATGGGACCTAGCAGTGGTCCCATGGCGTTGGTTTTGGCACTGCAGGAGATATAACTTACGCCATGGGACCTAGCGGTGGTCCCATGGTGGTGGTTTTGGCGCTGCAGGAGGTGCCGCTTACGCCATGGGACCTTGCGGTGGTCCCATGGTGGTCATTTTGGCGCCGCAGGAGTAGTGTTGGGCGAACATCTAGATGTTCGGGTTCGGGCCGAACAGGCCGAACATGGCCGCGATGTTCGGGTGTTCGACCCGAACTCCGAACATAATGGAAGTCAATGGGGACCCGAACTTTTGTGCTTTGTAAAGCCTCCTTATATGCTACATACCCCAAATTTACAGGGTATGTGCACCTTGGGAGTGGGTACAAGAGGAAAAAAAAATTTAGCAAAAAGAGCTTATAGTTTTTGAGAAAATCGATTTTAAAGTTTCAAAGGGAAAACTGTCTTTTAAATGCGAGAAATGTCTGTTTTCTTTGCACAGGTAACATGCTTTTTGTCGGCATGCAGTCATAAATGTAATACATATAAGAGGTTCCAGGAAAAGGGACCGGTAATGCTAACCCAGCAGCAGCACACGTGATGGAACAGGAGGAGGGTGGCGCAGGAGGAGAAGGCCACGCTTTGAGACACAACAACCCAGGCCTTGCATGAGGACAAGAAGCGTGCGGATAGCATGCTTTGTACCACCATGCAGTCATAAATGTAATAAAGATAAGTGGTTCAATAAACAGGGACCACGCGGCAACGCTAACCCAGCAGCAGCACACGTGATGGAACAGGAGGAGGCGCAGGAGGAGAAGGCCACGCTTTGTGAGACACAACAACCCAGGCCTTGCATGAGGACAAAAAGCGTGCGGATAGCATGCTTTGTACCGCCATGTAGTCATAAATGTAATAAAGATAAGAGGTTCAATAAACAGGGACCACGCGGCAACGCTAACCCAACAGCAGCAGCAGCAGCAGCACACGTGATGGAACAGGAGGAGGCGCAGGAGGAGAAGGCCACGCTTTGTGAGACACAACAACCCAGGCCTTGCATGAGGACAAAAAGCGTGCGGATATAGCAGCAATGCTTTTTGCCGCCATGCAGTCATAAATGTAATACAGATGAGAGGTTCAATAAACAGGGACCGGAAACGCTAAACCATCCCAGATGTTCATCGGTCATGTTACTTGGTTGGGGTCCAGGAGTGTTGCGTAGTCGTTTCCAATCCAGGATTGATTCATTTTAATTTGAGTCAGACGGTCTGCATTTTCTGTGGAGAGGCGGATACGCCGATCTGTGATGATGCCTCCGGCAGCACTGAAACAGCGTTCCGACATAACGCTGGCTGCCGGGCAAGCCAGCACCTCTATTGCGTACATTGCCAGTTCGTGCCAGGTGTCTAGCTTCATGCCCGGTTTCAGGTCCAGCGGTGCCAGCCACAAATCCGTCTGTTCCTTTATTCCCCTCCAAATTTCCTCCCCTGTGTGCTGCTTATCCCCAAGGCAGATCAGCTTCAGCAACGCTTGCTGACGCATGCCAACAGCTGTGCTGCACTGCTTCCACGATCCTACTGCTGCTGGTGCTGGGTTAGCATTTCCGGATGAGGTACAGCTTTGAGATGCGTTGGAGGAGAAGGAGTCAGAGAGGTAGGTGCTGCTGTTGTTATCCAGCTGTTTGCGGCGTGGGCAACACCCGCGCCGTAGCAGGTGAGGAATCGCTGCCAGGCTCCACAAGGTTCACCCAGTGCGCGGTAAGGGAGATGTATCGACCCTGGCCGAACGCACTCGTCCAGGTGTCAGTGGTGAGGTGAACCTTGCAGGCAACGGCATTCTTCAAGCTTCGGGTTATTTAGCTGACCACGTGCTCATGCAACTCAGGCACTGCAGAGCGCGCAAAGTGGTAGCGGCTGGGAACCACGTAACGTGGGATGGCCACTGACATCATGCCCTTGAAGCTGTTTGTCTCCACCACTCGATATGGCAGCATTTCGCAGGCCAGAAGCTTGGCTATGCTGGCTGGCTGTTACTGCCACGGCCCGGGGGTCATTTGCTGGCAATTTCCTCTTGTGCTCAAACATCTCAGAAACAGACAACTCAACCGTAGCGCTGCACACCGAAGGGCTGTTGGTTGTTGTGTTTGATGAACACTGGGAGACCTCAAGAGCACTAGTCCGGAAAGTGACAGTGTCAGCATCGTCTGATGTTTGTGAATGTTGTGAACCACGCAATGGCTGGGCTACTGCTGCTGCTGAGGCGGGTCTGGTGGTGAGTCTGGTGAACCCAAGGGAGGCAGTGTTGCTGGTGGTACCCTGTCCTGCCGCGTTTGCCCACAGAGTGGGATGTTTGGATAGAATGTGGCGGCTCATGCTGGTGGTGGAGAGGTTGTTAATACTTTTCCCCCTGCTCAGGCGGGTCTTGCACACCTTGCAAATCGCCATGGTAACATCCTCAGTGCAGTCTTCAAAGAAAGCCCAGACTTTAACTGGCTGAGGACTCGGACCTCGTGCGTGATGTGCTGGTGCTGCTTAACCCACTGCTGGACGCTTGAGAGGTCATCCAAGTAATTATCTGGTCCTGTTCTTTTGGATCTGTGAGGGTTGTTGTCCTGGACAACATGGGCAGTATTGAGTGGGTTTTCTTGGGTGCTCCCCTGTGGCCTGTACGTGAACCGTCAGGGGAAACACCTCTTCCCTTGCCCCTCCCTCTTTCACCGGATTTCTTCCTCATTTCACTTATCCTTAAAGTACACGCTGACTGGCAGCAGTACAGTGGCAGTACAGAAATGCTATACAGTGGTGGGTGAGCGGTGTACCACTATTGTCAGCAGTGACACAGAGCACAATGCTATACAGTGGCGGGTGAGCGGTGTACTACTGTTCCCAGCAGACACAGAGTGGAAGTAAACACAATGCTATATAGTGTGGCTGAGCCGTGTACACAGAGTGGCATTAAACACAATGCTATATAGTCTGCTATATAGTCACCCCGAACAGGGTGATGTTCTGCAGAACCCGAACAGTGGCAAACACTGTTCGCCCAACACTACTGGGAGGGAACGCAGATTTTAGTACCTAAACACACGATACAACATGTTTTCCGGGGTCGGACTCTGAGGCACATACAGATGGTCCCGATCATCATCCTCATCATACAACTCTTCTCCTGAGTCTGACCCACCCACCACCTCTGCCACCCCAACATCCCCAGACACAGACCCCTCATCGTCCTCAACATTAACTTGGGATGCTGGCCTGAGCCAGACCTCCTCCTCCACATCAGGCCCCATCATCTCCTCAATGGCAGCCCTCATTAATCGCTCTGGCGACGGACTGATGGACACAACGTTCTCCTCCGGGGAGGGCTGCTGCTGACCACTGGCTGCTGGGGTGGATGTTATAGCTTGCGTGGGGCGTTGGCTGTTGCTGTTGTTGGGAGTGCTGCTCACAGCGGAGGTCTCTGGGGAACTCATGTTGAGCTCATATAGTGGTTGACGGTGAGTGGAGTATTACTGATCCCAGCAATATACACACTGACTGGCAGAGTACGCAATGCTATATAGTGTGGCTGAGCGAGGTACACAGAGTGGCAGTAAACAGAATGCTATATAGTGTGGCTGAGCGAGCGGTGTACCACTATTCCCAGCAGACACAGAACAGTGAACAGAATGCTATATAGTGTGGCTGAGCGAGCGGTGTACCACTATTCCCAGCAGACACAGAACAGTGAACAGAATGCTATATAGTGTGGATGAGCGAGCGGTGTACCACTATTCCCAGCAGACACAGAACAGTAAACAGAATGCTATATAGTGTGGCTGAGCGAGCGGTGTACCACTATTCCCAGCAGACACAGAACAGTGAACAGAATGCTATATAGTGTGGCTGAGCGAGCGGTGTACCACTATTCCCAGCAGACACAGAACAGTGAACAGAATGCTATATAGTGTGGCTGAGCGAGCGGTGTACTACTGTTCCCAGCAGACACAGAACAGTACACAGAATGCTATATAGTGTGGCTGAACGAGCGGTGTACTACTGTTCCCAGCAGACACAGAACAGTACACAGAATGCTATATAGTGTGGCTGAACGAGCGGTGTACCACTATTCCAAGCAGACACAGAACAGTGAACAGAATGCTATATAGTGTGGCTGAGCGAGCGGTGTACACTATTCCCAGCAGACACAGAGTGGCAGTAAACAGAATGCTATATAGTGTGGCTGAGCGAGGTACACAGAGTGGCAGTAAACAGAATGCTATATAGTGTGGCTGTGCAAGCGGTGTACTACTATTCCCAGCAGACACAGAGTGGCAGTAAACAGAATGCTATATAGTGTGGCTGAGCGAGGTACACAGAGTGGCAGTAAACAGAATGCTGAGCGAGCGGTGTACTACTATTCCCAGCAGCGACACACAATGACTGGGGGGGACCCTGGCTAGCGTGGCTGGAGCGCGAACTACCCTGCCTGCCTACCCAAAGCTAAACCCACAGACAAATGGCGGAGATATGACGTGGTTCGGGTATTTATTTACCCGAACCACGTGACAGTTCGGCCAATCAGAGCGCGTTCGGGTCCGAACCACGTGACCCGTTCGGCCAATCACAGCGCTAGCCGAACGTTCGGGGAACGTTCGGCCATGCGCTCTTAGTTCGGCCATATGGCCGAACGGTTTGGCCGAGCACCGTCAGGTGTTCGGCCGAACTCGAACATCACCCGAACAGGGTGATGTTCTGCAGAACCCGAACAGTGGCGAACACTGTTCGCCCAACACTACGCAGGAGGTGTCGCGTAAGCTATGGGACCTGGCGGTGGTTCCATGGTGGTCATTTTGGCGCCCACAGGAGGTGTCGCGTAAGCTATGGGACCTGGCGGTGGTCCCATGATGGTCGTTTTGGCACCACAGGAGGTGTCGCGTAAGGTATGGGACCTGGCGGGGGTTTTGGCGCCACAGGAGGTGTCGCTTAAGCCATGGGACCTAGTGGTGGTTCCATGGCGGTCATTTTGGCGCCACAGGAGGTGTCGCGTAAGCTATGGAATCTGGCGGTGGTTCCATGGCGGTAATTTGGCGCCGCAGGAGGTGTCGCGTAAGCTATGGGACCTGGCGGTGGTTCCATGGCGGTCATTTTGGCGCCGCAGGAGGTGTCACTTAAGCCATGGGACCTAGCGGTGGTCCCATGGCGGTGGTTTTTGCGCCGCAGGAGGTGTCGCATAAGCTTTGGGACCTGGTGGTGGTCCCATGGCGGTGATTTTGGCACCGCAGGAGGTGTCGCGTAAGCTTTGGGACCTATACAAAATGGTTGGGATAGGTGAGATAGCTCGGGAGCTGGTTGCTAACATAGGATTGATTGGTTTTTGTTAACACTGTAATTGGTGCTGAAATAATTCCGATTTTCATGCAGAAATCCGTTTGGGTGGTTTTTGTAAGCCTCTGATTGGTGCAGAAATACCTATTTTCATGAAGAAATCCTGTTGTTCTTTTAGGGGCTTCCTTGTGATTGGCTTACAAAATTCCACATTCCGCCGGAATTACCCATCATTGGAATTTCTGCTATAGCGCTAAGGCAATCACCAAATTCCGTCCGGAATCGCGGAAAAATTAATTCTGCGGAATGCGGTGAGCATCCCTGCTCACTTCAGGTGTGCGTTAAAAGGCTTTGGGCTTGATTCATCAAACTGCGCTAAAGCAGTGCAGCTTAATGAGAGTAGTGCAAGCTCTGTGCATGCTATGTTGCGATAGTCCAGCATAGCGAGCACTGGTAACTTATGCGCGCTCCTTGTAACTAACAGCCGCTTCACTCATCTCGCCCCCCCAAGTCCTGGTGGGTCCAGTGGCTTTAATGGATATGATCCCTACACGTTGATTGGCCCAGTCGGCTGCCTATCAAGTGACAGGCAGCCTATTGGGCCAATCTAAGCACTGGGATCACATTCTAGAAACCCACTGGACTCAGGGCGGGACGAGTGGAGCGCCCGTTAGTTACAAAGAGCACGCATAAGTTACCAGTGCTCGCTATGCTGCACTACCGCAGCATAGCTTGCACTCCTTTCATTAAGCTGTGCTTTAGCAGTGCAGCTTAATGAATCAAGGCCATTATATAGAAAATGTGAAAACAGATAAGGTACGAAGGTTTATGAGAAAAGTTTTGTGAATCAACCCGATTTTGTGTTGTTAATTACCTTGCCTAAGTTTTTTTTTCATTATCTACACGTATCACCTTGTAGTTGCAAGGCTGAATATATGATCTGCATAACTACCTTCCCATTAGTCAACTATAACTGTGTCTTAGTATTTGCATTTATGTTGCATTCTATTGTAGAACTTTTCACAGTAACAGAAGTCAATATTACACTTGCCTTTGCCAATGAGTATTACACATTTGAAGGAATTGCTCTAATTCTTAAACACAGTGTTTGCTAAGATAGCTTTCTGAACCAGCAGCACTTCAGTGCAAGGAATATGAAATTGTGTGAAGTATTATGCAATTAAATGTTGAAAATCACATATTGAAAACAAAGCACGTTATTAGCAATGGACCACTGATCAGACCTCTTATCTTCCCAGTTCTGTAACGATACTAATCATTGAAATCCCGCTATGCGTCCAAATTCTTTAAGATTCACATTTCTCAATTAATTTATCTTAAAAGCAACATTATTCTTTCTTAAAGAGGAAATATTAGCATAAATGAGATTCTTGCTGTTGCTGCCACAAAGCTCTGTTTTCTATCATAATGAGGACGAGATCCATTGAAAAGGGCTCCTGAGCTGCCTGTATGAAAAGTGCGCCTCCATAGACATCAATGTTATTTCTGCAAATATGGGCTACAAGGTGGTGAAAAGGGCTCCCGAATTTTGATATAGGCTACAGTGGTGCTCAGCAAGATTTCGGATGTCCAAACTACCCAGATAATCCAAACTTTTTCCACTATCCGAACTTTGAACAACAATTCAGATATTTTTTTAAATCTGAATAGACTATCCGAGCAAACTCGGATTTCCCATTTGAAATCCGAAATCCGGGCAGATAGTTAGTTCAGATATCCGAGCAGAAGCCAAAATCACCTTCAATGGCAAAAATCCCTTTCAAAGGCACCCCTTTGTAACCCATATTTTTATTCGGCTACAAGGTTTTCGGCTACAGTACGGCACCCTTTTGTAGCCCATATTTTTTATTCGGCTACAAAAGTGCACCCCTTTGTAGCCCATGTTCTTATTCTGCTACAAAAGGGCACCGTTTTATATCCGAGATTTTTGATTTGAGGGTGCAGGGAAGGTTAGGCTTAGGCATCACAAGTGGGGGGGTCTTAGGGTTAGGCACCACCAGGGAAGTCCTACGGTTAGGCACCACCTGAGGAGTCTTAGGGTTAGGCACCACCTCAGAGGGGTCTTAGGGTTAGGCACCACCTGGGGGGGTCTTAAGGTTAGGCACCACCAGAGGAGGCACTACTCCTGCTACTGCTGAAATTCTGTTTGTCCCCACGTTTATTGCCTGATGAAGCGGGCGTGGCCTGCGAAACGCGTTGCACTTTTGGGGTACAATATAATAAATGTGATTACTATTATACAGTGTAACGATTGTGGAATCGTCTCCGTGGTCAGCGCACCAGACGTGCGCTGACACCACGGATTTCCTCCACAAGCGTATAAATTTGCAGGAACCCAGCAGTAGGTGCAATGCACCCGCAGAGGGAAATTCCTGATGGCAGGTGGAGCTGTGGAGTGCAGAGGAACAGCTCCTCTGCTCTACCACACACGCCAGACAGGAATTGTACGAAGGGAAGAACTGTAATCGCAAGAGAAGTGATTGAGAGTGAGCACAGAGACAGATTGTGTGTGTGTGCATAAAACTAGTCGCCAACCCACGACTGTGCACACACCACAGAAGATACGAAGCAGAAACGTGATCGCGAGAGGTGCGATCACCAAGCGTGACACAAGGCTACAGCAAGGCGGAGCACGAGAGTAGCAAAGGCACAGCAAATCATACAATGAGGAAATATGGAAAATAAAAAAAGCTAGCTAACCGCGAACACCGCACTCATTCGCAACAGTGCACGCGGTTACGCGCGGTCTCCACGTGATAAGCACAATAGAGACAAGCACGCCTAACTAACCAACAACAGACAAACATGAAACAGAGGACGCGAACGCTTGCTTAACGGTTACCTCACCGAGCCTCCAGCAAGCGTCCGTAGCAGATAAGACAGACACACGAAAACAGGGACAAGCGAGAGATAGGATCCACAGCACTAGCGAAAAGTGGCTAGCACAATCCTAGGAGTGAGAACAGAAGGATCCCCAGCGCTAGCGAAAAGTGGCTAGCGCGATCCCAGAAGAAAGAACAGAAGGATCCCCAGCACTAGCGAAAAGTGGCTAGCGCGATCCCAGGAGACAGAACAGAAGAGATAGCTGGTAGCAACCGCTGCACCAGCTATACTCCAAGAACAGAGATCAGAACCATTTCCTGTCGACCACCGCTGGGACAGGACAACAGCAACAGAACAAACAAACAAACAGATAAACAATCCTCACTGCACTAGGGAAATCTACCTAGCACAGCTTCCAGGAATTACTCTAAGATAACTTCAACAAGAAGTAGTATGGCTGACTCTCTAGGAGTGTGTACTACAAACCCTGAAGGAATGACCAGCCAAGGACTGTGGGTAATCCCAACCTTTATACTGCCAGTCATCACAGGAGGCAGGTAGGGGATTTGCATAACGAATGTATGCAAATTCCTCAGCAGCAAGCTGCAGAACTGACAAAATGTCTCTCTTAAAGAGACCTGCAGAATGCAGACGTGAACAGTGATCAAAACGCTGCCTGTCTGCACAGGCAGCTGAGCAGATTCTCACATACAGACAGTCTTTCGTGTCTGCTTTATGGAGGTAAGTCCACCGCTTCCTCCAAGCAAATTTTAAAGGTTTTATCCACTTTTACCCTGCTGGCACCTCTCTTCCCCGTTTGCTGTACCCTTTAAATCGTAGTCATCAAACCAAATTTTAACAACATATCAAATTATTTGATTTCATGAGCAAAGGGAGTGCATAAGTGACACAGATACACATTAGGCTTTATTCTTACAGCATAGATGTTATTTAGCATATATAAGAGATTCCTGTATACACATCATATATACAGTCTCAATCAGATATGTATAATAGTGTTGGGCGAACACCTAGATGTTCGGGTTCGCGAACGTTTGCCGAACATCGCCGCGATGTTCGGGTGTTCGCGCCGAACTCCGAACATAATGGAAGTCAATGGGGACCCGAACTTTCGTGCTTTGTAAAGCTTCCTTACATGCTACATACCCCAAATTAGCAGGGTATGTGCACCTTGGGAGTGGGTACAAGAGGAAAAAAAATATTTGAAAAAGAGCTTATAGTTTTTGAGAAAATTGATTGGAAAGTTTCAAAGGAAAAACTGTCTTTTAAATGTGGAAAATGTCACGTTTCTTTGCACAGGTAACATGCTTTTTGTCGCCATGCAGTCATAAATGTAATACAGAGAAGAGGTTCCAGGAAAAGGGACCGGTAACGCTAACCCAGCACCAGCAGCAGCACACATGATGGAACAGGAGGAGGAGGCGCAGGAGGAGAAGGCCACACTTTGTGAGACACAACAACCCAGGCCTTGCATGAGGACAAGAAGCGTGCGGATAGCATGCTTTGTACCGCCATGCAGTCATAAATGTAATAAAGATAAGAGGTTCAATAAACAGGGACCACGCGCCGGCAACGCTAACCCAGCAGCAGCAGACGTGATGGAACAGGAGGAGGCGCAGGAGGAGAAGGCCACGCTTTGAGACACAACAACCCAGGCCTTGCATGAGGACAAGAAGCGTGCTGATAGCATGCTTTTTACCGCCATGCAGTCATAAATGTAATAAAGATAAGTGGTTCAATAAACAGGGACCACGCGGCAACGCTAACCCAGCAGCAGCAGATGTGTTGGAGCAGGAGGAGGCGCAGGAGGAGAAGGCCACGCTTTGTGAGACACAACAACCCAGGCCTTGCATGAGGACAAGAAGCGTGCGGATAGCATGCTTTTTACCGCCATGCAGTCATAAATGTAATAAAGATAAGAGGTTCCATAAACAGGGACCGTCACCGGCAATGCTAACCCAGCAGCAGCAGCAGCAGCAGCAGACGTGATGGAACAGGAGGAGGCGCAGGAGGAGAAGGCCACGCTTTTTGAGACACAACAACCCAGGCCTTGCATGAGGACAAGAAGCGTGCGGATAGCATGCTTTGTACCGCCATGCAGTCATAAATGTAATAAAGATAAGAGGTTCCATAAACAGGGACCGGCAACGCTAACCCAGCAGCAGCAGCAGCACACGTGATGGAACAGGAGGAGGCGCAGGAGGAGAAGGCCATGCTTTTTGAGACACAACAACACAGGCCTTGCATGAGGACAAAAAGCGTGCGGATATAGCAGCAATGCTTTTTGCCGCCATGCAGTCATAAATGTATTACAGATGAGAGGTTCAATAAACAGGGACCGGAAATGCTAAACCATCCCAGATGTTCATTGGTCATGTTACTTGGTTGGGGTCCTGGAGTGTTGCGTAGTCGTTTCCAATCCAGGATTGATTCATTTTAATTTGAGTCAGACGGTCTGCATTTTCTGTGGAGAGGCGGATACGCCGATCTGTGACGATGCCTCCGGCAGCACTGAAACAGCGTTCCGACATAACGCTGGCTGCCGGGCAAGCCAGCACCTCTATTGCGTACATTGCCAGTTCGTGCCACGTGTCTAGCTTCATGCCCGGTTTCAGGTCCAGCGGTGCCAGCCACAAATCCGTCTGTTCCTTTATTCCCCTCCAAATTTCCTCCCCTGTGTGCTGCGTATCCCCAAAGCAGATCAGCTTCAGCAACGCTTGCTGACGCATGCCAACAGCTGTGCTGCACTGCTTCCACGAACCTACTGCTGCTGGTGCTGGGTTAGCGTTTCCGGATGAGGTACAGCTTTGAGATGCGTTGGAGGAGAAGGAGTCAGAGAGGTAGGTGCTGCTGTTGTTATCCAGTGGGAGGGACGGCGGTGCAGCTGTTTGCGGCGTGGGCAACACCCGCGCCGTAGCAGGTGAGGAATCGCTGCCAGGCTCCACAAGGTTCACCCAGTGCGCGGTAAGGGAGATGTATCGACCCTGGCCGAACGCACTCGTCCAGGTGTCAGTGGTGAGGTGAACCTTGCAGGCAATGGCATTCTTCAAGCTTCGGGTTATTTTGCTGACCACGTGCTCATGCAACTCAGGCACTGCAGAGCGCGCAAAGTGGTAGCGGCTGGGAACCACGTAACGTGGGATGGCCACTGACATCATGCCCTTGAAGCTGTTTGTCTCCACCACTCGATATGGCAGCATTTCGCAGGCCAGAAGCTTGGCCATGCTAGCTGTTACTGCCACGGCCCGGGGGTCATTTGCTGGCAATTTCCTCTTGCGCTCAAACATCTCCGAGATAGACAACTGAACCGTAGGGGCTGCACACCGAAGGGCTGTTGGTTGTTGTGTTTGATGAACACTGGGAGACCTCAAGAGCACTACTCCGGAAAGTGACAGTGTCAGCGTCGTCTGATGTTTGTGAATGTTGTGAACCACGCAATGGCTGGGCTACTGCTGCTGCTGAGGCGGGTCTGGTGGTGAGTCTGGTGAACCCAAGGGAGGCAGTGTTGCTGGTGGTACCCTGTCCTGCCGCGTTTGCCCACAGAGTGGGATGTTTGGATAGCATGTGGCGGCTCATGCTGGTGGTGGAGAGGTTGTTAATACTTTTCCCCCTGCTCAGGCGGGTCTTGCACACCTTGCAAATCGCCATGATAACATCCTCAGTGCAGTCTTCAAAGAAAGCCCAGACTTTGGAGCACCTGCCTTGCTGGCGATTTCTATTTGCGCCTCTTTTGCCTCTCACTTTAACTTCCACGCTTGTGGTGCCTGAAATTGCGCGCCGCCTACCTTGTGGCACAAGGCGAACTCGTGCAGCAGTGGGTTCTTCAACAGACTCATCTGTGCTGCTGCTACGACGGCGATGTTCTCGTTCACAAACAAAATCTGGGTCTATGTCCACATTGTCCATACCCTCCTCTTCCATCTCCTCAAACTCGTCATATGTCATTGTGGGGGGCCGCCGCCGTGGAGTAGAGCTCCCCAGAACAACCTCTGCGCAGCTCACTCCAACGTCGTCTGGTTATCTGGCAGTTGTGTGCGTGGTGTCGCTGCCGGTTGTGTCAGCTTTGTGCCCACTGGCTCCTTGAAACTGGCTGAGGACTCGGACCTCGTGCGTGATGTGCTGGTGCTGCTTAACCCACTGCTGGACACTTGAGAGGTCATCCAAGTAATTATCTGGTCCTGTTCTTTTGGATCTGTGAGGGTGGTTGTCCTGGACAACATGGGCGGTATTGAGTGGGTTTTCTTGGGTGCTCCCCTGTGGCCTGTACGTGAACCGTCAGGGGAAACACCTCTTCCCTTGCCCCTCCCTCTTTCACCGGATTTCTTCCTCATTTCACTTATCCTTAAAGTACACGCTGACTGGCAGCAGTACAGTGGCAGTACAGAAATGCTATACAGTGGTGGGTGAGCGGTGTACCACTATTGCCAGCAGCGACACAGAGCACAATGCTATACAGTGGCGGGTGAGTGGTGTACTACTGTTCCGAGCAGACACAGAGTGGCAGTAAACACAATGCTATATAGTGTGGCTGAGCCATGTACACAGAGTGGCAGTAAACACAATGCTATATAGTCTGCTATATAGTCACCCCGAACGGGGTGATGTTCTGCAGAACTCGAACAGTGGCGAACACTGTTCGCCCAACACTACTGGGAACGCAGATTTTAGTACCTAAACACACGATACAACATGTTTTCCGGGGTCGGACTCTGAGGCACATACAGATGGTCCCGATCATCATCCTCATCATACAACTCTTCTCCTGAGTCTGACCCACCCACCACCTCTGCCACCCCAACATCCCCAGACACAGACCCCTCATCGTCCTCAACATTAACTTGGGATGCTGGCCTGAGCCAGACCTCCTCCTCCACATCAGGCCCCATCATCTCCTCAATGGCAGCCCTCATTAATCGCTCTGGCGACGGACCGATGGACACAACGTTCTCCTCCGGGGAGGGCTGCTGCTGACCACTGGCTGCTGGGGTGGATGTTATAGCTTGCGTGGGGCGTTGGCTGTTGCTGTTGTTGGGAGTGCTGCTCACAGCAGAGGTCTCTGAGGAACTCATGGTGAGCTCATATAGTGGTTGGCGGTGAGTGGAGTATTACTGATCCCAGCAATATACACACTGACTGGCAGAGTACGCAATGCTATATAGTGTGGCTGAGCGGTGTACACAGAGTGGCAGTAAACACAATGCTATATAGTCTGGCTGAGCGGTGTACACAGAGTGGCAGTACACACAATGCTATATAGTCTGGCTGAGCGGTGTACACAGTGTGGCAGTACACACAATGCTAGATAGTCTGGCTGAGCGGTGTACACAGAGTGGCAGTAAACAATGCTACATAGTGTGGCTGAGCCGTGTACACAGAGTGGCAGTAAACAATGCTATATAGTCTGGCTGAGCAGTGTACACAGAGTGGCAGTACACACAATGCTATATAGTCTGGCTGAGCCGTGTACACAGAGTGGCAGTACACACAATGCTATATAGTGTGGCTGAGCGGTGTACACAGAGTGGCAGTAAACAATGCTATATTGTGTGGCTGAGCCGTGTACACAGAGTGGCAGTAAACAATGCTATATAGTGTGGCTGAGCGGTGTACACAGAGTGGCAGTAAACAATGCTATATAGTCTGGCTGAGCGGTGTACACAGAGTGGCAGTACACACAATGCTATATAGTCTGGCTGAGCGGTGTACACAGAGTGGCAGTAAACAATGCTATATAGTGTGGCTGAGCGGTGTACACAGAGTGGCAGTAAACACAATGCTATATAGTCTGGCTGAGCGGTGTACACAGAGTGGCAGTACACACAATGCTATATAGTCTGGCTGAGCCGTGTACACAGAGTGGCAGTACACACAATGCTATACAGTCTGGCTGAGCGGTGTACACAGAGTGGCAGTAAACACAATGCTATATATAGCGTGGCTGAGCGAGGTACACAGTGGCAGTACACACAATGCTATATAGTCTGGCTGAGCGGTGTACACAGAGTGGCAGTAAACAATGCTATATATAGTGTGGATGAGCGAGGTACACAGTGGCAGTAAACAATGCTATATATAGTGTGGCTGAGCGAGCGGTGTACTACTGTTCCCAGCAGTGACACACAATGACTGGGGGGGACCCTGGCTAGCATGGCTGGAGAGCGAACTACCCTGCCTGCCTACCCAAAGCTAAACCCACAGAGAAATGGCGGAGATATGACGTGGTTCGGGTATTTATTTACCCGAACCACGTGACCGTTCGGCCAATCAGAGCGCGTTCGGGTCCGAACCACGTGACCCGTTCGGCCAATCACAGCGCTAGCCGAACGCTCGGGGAACGTTCGACCATGCGCTCTTAGTTCGGCCATGCGGCCGAACGGTTTGGCCGAGCACCATCAGGTGTTCGGCCGAACTCGAACATCACCCGAACAGGGTGATGTTCTGCAGAACCCGAACAGTGGCGAACACTGTTCGCCCAACACTAATGTATAACTGACTTTAAAAATATGGGGACAGCTTTATTGAAACAGCACAAGTAACTATTTTTTGATTGGTTTATTTCATTTTTGTAGACTAAGTAGAGCTATTAATGTATATATACATTATTTATGATGACTATTATCTGAGAAATAGAAAATGTTTAAATACAGTTTAAATGCATTAGTAGTCGGAGTCGGTGCATTATTTCCCGATTCCGACTCCCGGTACCCAAAAATTGCTACTCCGACTCCTCAACTCCAACTTCACAGTCCTGGTATTAACATTAAACAAATAAAAATAATGATGCAGGGTTTCCTTTCCTAAATCTCTTTAACCCCTTGTCATCCATGACTTGCTCAAAATGAGCTACTGCTGCCCATGGGCTCAATTAGCTCATCTTCGGTTCAGCCCTCTAGTTGCTATATCTCCTTTTTGATTTACTCTCATCAGCTTTAGTTACCACAGCCAGATGTGCCACCATCAAATACTTATTCTTTTGTGTAGCTGTAGACTGAAGAAAGTATGTACTGGTCCTCTTGGTGCTGCATTGCCTTACTGCTGTGCAGTATTTGCAATTAACAATTTTTACAACACCCTCCCTTTTATAGTGGCAATATTTTCAATTGTATCTTTAACCATTTCACCTTGAAGGGTTTTTAAAAATAATGAAAATGTATTTCATTTTTCTATGGGAAGGCGTATAATAGGGTATTTGGATGTGGTTTTACTTTTTGGCCACAAGATGGAGATACAGAGTTAGTGTGTTCTAAAAATAGAAACAGAACCAAGTTTTTGTTATTTGTTTATATTTGTGTAAATACAGGGACCTAGATACTCGTGCTGGGGAGGTGAAAAGGTTAAATGTCACTTTCTCTTATGCTGCATTCTTTAATCAATCACTTAAGTCTATCTGGACGGATATAACCGTCCAGATAGACTGTGTAGCTCCTGCTGCCTGAGGCGTGCTCCCGAGCGCGTTCCCACCGCCTGTCATTAGCCCCCTGATCAGTGAATGGGAATATAGTTCCCATTCACCAATCTAAGTCCCCCGCAGAAAAAACGACGGTCTCTTATCAGAGGCCACGGTCTTTCTGCAAAAAAAAGTTTTCCGTCCTCTTTCTTGTTCCTGGAAGCGTGATCATGCGCTTCCAGGACTTTTGGACAGTGGCCATCTTGTGGCCAAATAGTAAACTACACCCACATACATTTTTTATTAAATAATTACATTATATTACATTTAAAATTAGCTGTTTATCTCCCACACCAAAAATTACCCAAATACATTTTTTTATTTAAAAAAATTACAATAAAAAACCCCAACATAAATAGTTACCTAAGGGTCTGAACTTTTTAAATATGCATGAGAGTATTTTATTATATATTTTTAAATTATAAGCTTGTAAATCGTGATGGACGCAAATTGAAAAAATGCACCTTTATTTCTAAATAAAATATCGGCACCATAAATTGTGATAGGGACATCATTTAAATGGTGTAACAACCGGGACAAATGGGCAAATAAAATGCATGAGTTTTAATTACGGTAGCATGTATTAATTTCAAACTATAATGGCCAAAATCTGAGAAATAATTATTTTTTTCCCATTTCTTTCTTAATCTTCCTGTTATAACAGATTTAGAAAAAAACAATTCTCAGCAAAATGTACCACCCAAAGAAAGCCTAATTAGTAGCTGAAAAAACAAGATATAGATCAATTAATTGTGGTAAGTAGTTATAAAGTAATTGCCGAATGAATGGGAGGTGAAAGTTGCTCGGATGCATAAGGTGAAACAACACTGTAGGCTGAAGTGGCTAACGTGTAAACTCACAGTACTGGTGATGATGAGTGATGAGTGGGAGTAAAAAATTAGAAACAGCAGACTTCTGGTGATGAAGCTGCACTAGCTGGCTCATGCTTGTGAGGTTTATTTTATTTCCTAAACAAAATCAAAAAATGAACACAAATGTTTGCTCATTATTTTAGCACTCACTATTTCACAAACAGTTGTGATTGTCTACAGCAAAAAAAAAATGGTCCGTCACTTAAAGAGAACCTGAACTGAAAATAAAAAGTCAAAATAAACATACATAAGTAACACTTATTTCCCATGCAGTCTGCTCCTCAATCTCTTTCTCCTCTCCTACTTCCTGTTTGTCAACTGTAATCAATGGAAATCTCTGTCCTCCATTTTGAAAATGGCCACTACCCCATAGCAGCTTCCTGGTCAGCACACGGTTAAACTATTATATCACCCACTTGAGCCATAGGGAAACATGGACATTACCTTGCACATTCAATTGTAACTGACAGCAGCCAATATATAACTGACACCAACTGGTATATTTCAGTTCTGACAAAATATTGTCAGAACTGGAAGGGATCACTGTAAGAAGAAAATGGCGAGCTTCTGAGAGGAACTGACGGTGAGGTAAGTATGTAATATTCATTTGCAGCTACATAATGTGTTTATATTAAATTAGTTTACTTTAAGATTCTCTGATATGACTATCACATCCTAATTGGCCCCAGATTACAGGACATGAAAGTGGCATCCTGCACTAAGTGCTAATGCCCTGGGCGTGGCCTGGCATCCCTGTGCATGGGGCTGGAGGAAGCCCCAGGTATATATAAAACTTTTTTTTCCTCTGGTTTCCTTTAAACACATGAATCTAGATGACATGTTTTAGGTGCTGTATTAATGTGGCACACTTCTTTTATGCCTGTATTCATGGGGAACAACTTTACATCACAGCTTCTCATGCCACTGTATCCTAAATCCCATTGTTTTGTTCTTGCACATACAGTGGTGTGAAAAACTATTTGCCCCCTTCCTGATTTCTTATTCTTTTGCATGTTTGTCACACTTAAATGTTTTTGCTCATCAAAAACCGTTAACTATTAGTCAAAGATAACATAATTAAACACAAAATGCAGTTTTAAATGATGGCTTTTATTATTTAGTGAGAAAAATAACTCAAAACCTACATGGCCCTGTGTGAAAAAGAAATTGCCCCCTGAACCTAATAACTGGTTGGGCCACCCTTAGCAGCAATAACTGCAATCAAGCGTTTGCGATAACTTGCAACGAGTCTTTTACAGCGCTCTGGAGGAATTTTGGCCCACTCATCTTTGCAGAATTGTTGTAATTCAGCTTTATTTGAGGGCTTTCTAGCATGAACCGCCTTTTTAAGGTCATGCCACAACATCTCAATAGGATTCAGGTCAGGACTTTGACTAGGCCACTCAAAAGTCTTCATTTTGTTTTTCTTCAGCCATTCAGAGGTGGATTTGCTGGTGTGTTTTGGGTCATTGTCCTGCTGCAGCACCCAAGATCGCTTCAGCTTGAGTTGACGAACAGATGGCCGGACATTCTCCTTCAGGATTTTTTGGTAGACTGTAGAATTCATGGTTCCATCTATCACAGCAAGCCTTCCAGGTCCCGAAGCAGCAAAACAACCCCAGACCATCACACTACCACCACCATATTTTACTGTTGGTATGATGTTCTTTTGCTGAAATGCTGTGTTACTTCTACGCCAGATGTAACGGGACACGCACCTTCCAAAAAGTTCAACTTTTGTCTCGTCGGTCCACAAGGTATTTTCCCAAAAGTCTTGCCAATCATTGAGATGTTTTTTTAGCAAAATTGAGACGAGCCTTAATGTTCTTTTTGCTTAAAAGTGGTTTACGCCTTGGATATCTGCCATGCAGACCGTTTTGCCCAGTCTCTTTCTTATGGTGGAGGCGTGAACAATGACCTTAATTGAGGCAAGTGAGGCTTGCAGTTCTTTAGATGTTGTCCTGGGGTCTTTTGTGGCCTCTCGGATGAGTTTTCTCTGCGCTCTTGGGGTAATTTTGGTCGGCCAGCCACTGCTGGGAAGGTTCATCACTGTTCCATGTTTTTGCCATTTGTGGATAATGGCTCTCACTGTGGTTCGCTGGAGTCCCAAAGCTTTAGAAATGGCTTTATAACCTTTACCAGACTGATAGATCTCAATTACAGTACTTTGTTCTCATTTGTTCCTGAATTTCTTTGGATCTTGGCATGATGTCTAGCTTTTGAGGTGCTTTTGGTCTACTTCTCTGTGTCAGATAGCTCCTATTTAAGTGATTTCTTGATTGAAACAGGTGTGGCAGTAATCAGGCCTGGGGGTGACTACAGAAATTGATCTCAGGTGTGATAAACCACAGTTAAGTTATTTTTTAACAAGGGGGGCAATCACTTTTTCACACAGGGCCATGTAGATTTGGAGGGTTTTTTTCTCACTAAATAATAAAAACCATCATTTAAAACTGCATTTTGTGTTCAATTATGTTATCTTTGACTAATAGTTAACGTTTTTTGATGAGCAGAAACATTTAAGTGTGACAAACATGCAAAAGAATAAGAAATCAGGAAGGGGGCAAATAGTTTTTCACACCACTGTATATGCATGTTCCTTGGAAAATAATTGATCATGTCAGCCAGCAGTGTTAGAAAACTGCTCGGGTTTAATAGGCATTTATACTGAAGCCAGAATTATCATTTGACAAAAGCTGAGAGAACTAATTCATCTTCATTAGTTCAAAAATTAAATAAAGTTATTTAGCATGCTATGTTTATGCTGAATGTGGGCAATTCTGCAACCGTTCCAGCTTTGCTACAGAGAACCGTATAACAACTCTTTGCCACAGGCCAGAATTTACGCAAAACATGTGAAATCTAATCTGTTTGAAAATAAAAGTGGAACATATACTAAGTAAACCATATGTGATAGAGGAATATAATATCATTTGATTTTCTGCAGACCAGTGGATATGGACAATTAAAGGGAACCTAAACTGAGAAGGATATGGATTTTTCCTTGTAAAATAATACTAGTTGCCTGACTCCTGCTGATCCTGTGTGTCTAATACACTTAGCCACAGCCCCTGAACAAGCATGCAGATCAGGTGTCCTGACTGAAGTCAGACTGGATTAGCTGCATGCTTGTTTCAGGTGTGTGATTCAGCCACTACTGCAGCCAAAGAGATCAGCAGGACTGCCAAGCAACTGGTATTGTTTAAAAGGAAACATCCATATCCCTCTTAGTTTAGGTTCCCTTTTAAAGGGACTCCGAGCATTTCTCATGGGCATGCCTTTAAGCCAAACGACTTCCAACAAAGTAGTCTATGACCCCTCTGGAGGAGCCTCTTGCAATGGACATGCGTGTCACTTCCTCTTCCTGCTTCATTCAGTGATGCACTTCTCTAACAGGGAAGACAGGGGTGACCAGGAAGTTATAACATAGCCAAGATGGCAGCTGTGATTTTTGAATTGCAATCGAAGGAAAACTATTTCGTGTAGAACGGCAATTCAGGCATCAAATGAAAGAGGAGAGCACAAGCTACAGAAAGGTATGCATTTTTAAGTACTTTGTAGTACTGGTCAGAGCAGAGTCTTAAAGGCATGCCCATGAGAGATGCTCAGCGTCCCTTTAAATATGACATAAGTTTGCTTTTCCTATTTTTTGTTTCAGACTGTCTATGGAAGAGTGTCACCTAAAAAGTATTGTAAATACTTTACCCTAATATGGTATTTGGTCAGTAAACACTTGTAAAGAAATATCATAAATAATCAATATGTATTCATTTACGCGTTAAGAAAATTAGCCTTTTGGGCTTTTAGTATTACAGCATGCCTGCAAACCTTTAGCAAACAGAAATTCTCCATCTTAGCAACCTTTCTATTACTTCCCAGGACTTCTCACCACTATTTCTTCAAGGGGTTTTACGTGGCCTATTCATTCAATGCATTCCTCTCTGTGCACCATTCTGTATATCTGCGTGATGACTGACATACATGACTCAGGTCATCAGAAAAGGCAAGGCTTCCATTTAAGTTTACACCTCTAAAAGGAAGTTGTACAGTATTTTTAGCTGAGCACCGTTCCAATCACTATTTCAACAACCATGAAAAAAAGGCAAAAAGCTGAGCACACACATCCAATGCGAATTCGATTTATTATCTTCTTAAACAATAAAAAACATTCAGGCTACAGTACAGTTTACCAGGAGAGAGGTACAAGCAGTGGGGGTGTCTACAGCTGTTTCACGCCAAAGTGCTGTGGCGCTTCATCGGGACTTCAACAACAAAGGAGAGTGACCAATCTGGGACTAACCTCAGTCCAAGCGGGGGCAGCTATTCTCCCACAAGCCTAAAAAGATGATTGCAGGGACTTGCAACCCAGGAGTGCCCTCTAACTTTCCTTATAGCTGTGTTTTTTACATACCATACGATTGGCTCCTGGTTGTTTCCTTTGAGTTTTCTTGGTCCTTGGAGATTCTGGTGCCTCTTCTGTCGAGAACAGATTCAAGTTGTGTGGGGAGGGGTAGGTTAGGCTTAAGCTTCAAAAAGGAGTTTAAAGTCAATAAAGAAGGTAACAGAATAGGCACTACAGTCCTCAGTGTTATGATAATAGTTGAATGGTAGATGCTATAAAGACACAAAGTCGGGTGGCTTATACCATAGATTGCGTGCTCAAACCTGATGAGACGTGCATAATCATATATATATAGGTAGGTAGAAAGTAGGTTGGCACTTGCAGTTGATCAGAATAAAATTGCTTTATTAATCCAGCTAGAAGATTCTAAAACATTGCAGAAAGTTTGCACATGGTTCCTACCCGATATCTAGAAGCTGTGGGGTGAGGTGGGAGTGGTGGGCCGGACCCACCTCACCCCACAGCTACTAGATATCGGGTAGGAACCATGTGCAAACTTTCTGCAATGTTTTAGAATCTTCTAGCTGGATTAATAAAGCAATTTTATTCTGATCAACTGCAAGTGCCAACCTACTTTCTACCTACCTATATACAGTATATGATCAAAAAGGAGTTTATTTGGAACTCTGGTAACAGCTAGCAGAGGAATGCAGGACAAATGCCAAGACTATTGCCAGTAATAGCGTTTCAAAGTTGAGAACCAACACTTGACACAAAATCCCATATCAGTGCTGAGCTGCACCATGCCAATTACAGACTCTTCTAGAGGCCTACTTTTACTGTAAGGCTGGTTGCACACCTGTTTTGTGTGATGTGGAATGCGCACCACCACATCACACCACATAATTAAGGCTCCATAAGACCCTGTGCCATGGTGTGGCGACAGGGTAATATGCCTGCCCCCAGCTAGTGACATTCTCCATGCTGATCAGAAAGTACATCACTTGGATCCCTGTCGGTCCGTGCATGCATGCCGCATCACACCGCACTCCCAGCACACTGCCTGCATCACCCATTGACTTGCATTAGAGCATGATCTGTGCAGTAGGCACGGTTTATGTGAGTAACGTGCAGCAGACTTTGGATGGGATTGTGGCAGTGGGATGGGATTGTGCCATATCGCATCGACTATTCAAGTCTTCATAGATTGCATGTCACTTGCAGAGGGGAAGAGTACTGTGGTGCAATACACTACGGCCAGTGTGCTAAGGGCCTAAAAAAATTATGTTGAAAACATTTTTTGAAAAAAAAATCCAAGTTTTGCAAAATATGTGGTGAAAGGAAATTCCTTTCTTACCTTAGGCTCTATAACTAATTACTGTGAAATGACAACAACGCATAAAGGCAGCAGGGTGGCGTAGTGGACAGTGAATCCCAGCCAGGGTACGATCTGCATGGAGGTTGTATGTTCTCCCCGTGTTGGCGTGGGTTTCCTCTGGGTGCTCAGCTTTACTCCCACATACCAAAAACATACAGATAAGTTATTTGACTTCCGCCAAATTGGCCCTAGATTACAATACATACACTAGAGTATGAAACATAAAAACATAGGCATATGACTATGGTAGGGATTAGATCATGAGCCCTTCTGAGGGACAGTTAAGTGACAAGACAATATGTTATGTACAGCGCTGTGGAAGATGTTGGCGCTATATAAATACTAAATAATAATAAAAAAATAAAAGCTGCAATAGCCACTCAGTATGGTATGTTTGGGGATTTATTGAGGTAATTGGGATTGCAGCAACACTGCCAAGTGCCACGTGCCGAGTGAAAGTCAGACAGCAGAGGAGAAGACACTAGTGCACACTAACTGTCACACTAGCACTGCTCACAGCACAGCAGTTCTGTGGAAAGCTAACACAGTAGTACTACTACTCTAACAACTACTAGCACACTGACTGCAGTACTACAGTACTAACTACACAATAACACAGTAATCTTATCCCCTAATCCCTAACCTAACCTATACCTAAGGCTAATAGCTGGCCAGCAGGCAGCAGCTGGCCTGGCAGCACACACTGATTGTCACACAAATGACATCAAGCTAATTCATGATTTAACAATAGTGTAGTGATAGTGAAGGGGTTAATCACTGAACAGCTTATCATTGTGTACAGCCCTTGGCCCAGCAGCACTGGAGCACACACTCTGACTGTCACACTATGACATCAATCAAGCTAATTAACGATTAACAATAGTGTAGTGATAGTAGTGAAGGGGTTAATCACTGAACAGCTTTAGGTTTATAACTGTGTACAGCCCCCTTGCTAGGCCACCAGCACTGGAGCATGTCTCTCAGTGAGTATTCAGCAAGCTAAGATGATATGTCTCATTATGGCAGCCCTCCTTATTATACAGGGGGGCTGGCCAGTGCTCCTTTCTGTGATTGGGTGCCAGGGTTTAGGCTGGGAGCCCTCTGATTGGCTCAATGAGGTCAGGTGGGGCTAGCCAGGGTTCCCCTCTGAGATTGGTTGCTAGGGCTTTTTCTGGAAGCCCTCTGATTGGCTCCAGGACGTCATCTCCTTACTTACAGTTTTTGGATCTGGATATCTGCTATATCCGCGGATATCCGGGTTATGCGGCCAAATATCCGGAGAGAGCTAAATTGAATTGGATAGCGTAAAAAAGTTCGGATATCCGGGTTACCCGGATATCCGGAATCCTGATGAGCAGCCCTGATCAGCACTAAGGTAGTCTAAGAGTGTGTGTGTGTGTGTGTGTGTGTGTGTGTGTGTGTGTGTGTGTGTGTGTGTGTGTGTGTGTGTGTGTGTTGTGCGTGCGTGGTGTGTGTCCAAACTCAGCTTTCAACTATGATCAATAAACAGTTCAGAGGGTTTATATTTAGTTACTCAGCATCCACAGGCAGTGAAACAAGGATGACCAACAACATCATTTATGCTTCAAGAAGAAAGCTTTTGTGATATTTTTGATATGCCCCTGGGTGTACATATGTATTTGCTGTGAAAGAAAAACACAAGAAACCTCTTATACAAACGCATAAGGTTCTGCAAGAGATGAAAATTGAAAGCATTTAAATATAGTTCTTTTATTCACTGCTTCCTGTGCCGCATGTGGGTTTAACAGAGCGTTTTTTTAACCTAAAAATAACGTTGAGAACTTTTTAAAAATTGTCCTACAATGCTGTACATCTTCATTTAAAGCTAACCTGTCATCAGGTGTTTGTGATGCTATGGATTTCTGATATTTACAGAATCAAAATCATTTTATTTGGCCAGATAAGTGTGCACTTACAGTAGAAGGAATTTGACTTGGCAGCTGCTTAATGGACACAGATAATATGATAGGTAAAGATGGCCCGAACGGTTCGCCGGCGAACGGTTCCAGGCGAACTTCCGGGGTTCGCGATTGCGGAGAACCGCAAACTTTTCCGGAAGTTCGATTTGCCCCCATAGTGCATCATGAGGGTCAACATTGACCCTCTACATCACAGTCAGCAGGCACATTGTAGCCAATTAGGCTACACTCCCTCCTGGAGCCCCCCCCCCACCTTATAAAAGGCAGGCGGCGTCAGGCATTGGACTCACTCGTGTGCCTGCAGTAACTAGAGAAGGGATAGCTGCTTCAGACTCTCATAGGGAAAGCTTAGTTAGGCTCTTGTAGGCTTGTTAGCTTGCTCCTGGCTGATTGTTATTGCTAAAAAAACCACCCTACAACAGCTCTTTTGAGAGCTTATCTTGTTCTTGTGATCTATTTTTTTTTGTGTGTGTGTCCCACTGACACTTGTGTTGCATAGACAGCCTTGGTAATTCCTACTGTGTGTGCCACTGCCAGGCCCAGCACATTCAGTGACTACCTGTGTCTGTGACAGGTGCACATTGTAATACCTGCCATCACTGCATATACCTACTACCTGTTGTTCACTTTAGTGCACCCACCTACCTACGTGAGCGCACGCAGTGTCACTGAGCCTGTCCGGTACCTGTCTGTGTGTGACAGGTGCACATTGTAATACCCATCACTGCATATACCTACTACCTGTTATTCACTTCAGTGCACCCACCTATCTATGTGAGCGCACGCAGTGTCACTGTGCCTGTTCGGTACCTGTCTGTGTGTGACAGGTGCACATTATGATACCCATCACTGCATATACCTACCTGACAGTCACTGTTGTTCTATCATTGAGCTACCTCAGCCCAGCGACCATATGGGCTTGAAAACCGCCACGGCCTGCACTCTGGCCATGGTGCGCAACAGTCTAGCACGGCCGTCACTACATAAACAGTTGTTTGCGGTGCGTTACACAGTGAGTTTGGTGTGTCAGTGTGAAGCAGTACTCTAATTACACTTCCTGATTGATGTATACACATGCAAGATATTTTAAAGCCCTGGGCTTGAAAACCGCCACGGCCTGCACTCTTGCCATGGTGCGCACCAGTCCAGCACGGCCGTCAGTACACAAACAGCTGTTTGCGGTGCGTTACACAGTGAGTTTGATGTGTCAGTGTAAAGCAGTACTCTAATTACACTCCCTGATTGATGTATACACCTGCAAGATGCTTGAAAGCACTTTAGGCCTGCAATTTAGCATTCAATGTGATTTCTGCTCATCAAATCCAGATTTTTCCCCCGGACTTTTGCCATCTATCCCACTCATCCATGCCCCCCTCCAGGTGTTAGACCCCTTGAAACATGTTTTCCATCACTTTTGTGGCCAGCATAAGTGTTTCTAGTTTTCACAGTTCGCCTCCCCATTGAAGTCTATTGCGTTTCGCGAAAGTTCGCGCAAACCAAACTTTTGCGGAAGTTCGCGAACCAAAAATTGGAGGTTCGGGCCATCTCTAATGATAGGACAGACAGTACAGATATTATGTGACAAGGACAGTATATGAATTAAAATAGAGGACAACAGGATGAGAAATGTTCATTTTCAAATTCTGTGCTGTAATGCTCTCAAGTTCTAATAGTATCAGGATTGGTGTTTGTGCTGAATAACTGACACAATTTTCATTTAAGTATACCTGAGACGATAAAAGTAAAAATTCATACAACCCTTGGGCTTCCTCCAGCCCTATTCAGCCTGATTGCTCCCCCATGTGTTCTCCTCCAGGATCTTTGGCAATCCTCCCGTTAACTTCAGCCAGCTGGGGCCAGTCAGCACAGGTGCTGCTCCCCCATCATGCTCTCCTGGTCAGGAGCCCATGCGCAGTAAGTTCCAGCTCCAGAAGTTACAGAGAGCCATAACCTAGGATCCAGGAAATGGAAGAAGATGGCAAGGGACTGATCAGACTGAAGGGGGCTGGAGGAAGCCCCATGTTTCTATACATTTTTATTTTTCAATCATCTCAGGTTTCCTTTAACCAGGGCTACAGCCTAAGGGAAGAAGCTGGTACTGTGCCTAGAAAGTTTTTTTTGTCATTAACCGTTATCTCTTTTACCAGTACTGGCAGAAGCTGGAGAAGGCAGGATCAGAGGGGTCAGAGGTAATCCTGGGCACCCGCTTCCTGCACCTGTTAGCATAAAGGTCTTGCAGGGAGGATAAACTGCAGAAAATTATTTTTTCTCCTCATTGAATGGTGTTCTATAGTCTCCCCTTTTCTCATACGGCACATGAGCCGAATCAGACAGTTATCGATAATGTCATGATGGATTAAAAAGGAAGCATGCACTGCTCTGCAGCAACTGGCAAGCAAGAGTAAACTTGGTAGGTAATAAATAGTTATGTTTCTGTCCTCTTAAAGTGCATGTGTAGTAAGTTATTCTAAATTTCTAAGGAAACATTTACATCTTAAAAGGGAAGAAATTCCCTTAACCTATTACCATTACGTATTTATTCAGTATATCATTATCTTCCATAGTGCTGTACCGAATACAAGACAACCGTAAATACTATAAAGATATACAAATACTGAACATTCAGAGAAATGAGTACAGTTCAAAAGCATGGTATCAAAACATCTAGAAATACAAGTAATTGTTAATTTGGTAGCCTGAGGACCATATGCATGAGAAACACCAGAGAGAGGACCTTGCCCTTTGTGAGCTTCTAAACTAGTAGTAGAGATTTGGAGACATTATTTAATGATGTGATCACTATGGGATCCTTTTACAGTAATCACTACCTCAGAATTTCTGGTTGAACTCGATGGAGATATGTGTTTTTTCATCCCAAATGTCTGTGTAACTATAAATCAGAAGTTCCAACTGAAACAGAATATAGTGGTGTAATATCACTTTCTTCTAAAACGAAAAGGAGGAGTCACCCGAGAGCCCAATATACTGTAGTATGTTAGCACAACAGAGGTTATAAGGAATGTCAGATGGAAATATACTCACAAGTTTGGGTCACCTCCAAGGCAAACACTGTAAAGGCAATGCAAGATGGGAGGAGGCAACTCAATTGTGATACAATGTGTAGTGAGTGGAGGTAAGTAATGGGAATAGTCTTACCTCATGATAAGAGGTTAAGATTTTTATTGTTAAACACCAATAAAAAGAACACAAGTTTTGTGGGACCTGCCCGCTTCCTCGGGTCATTACGAGACAGTATCTGAGCTGTGTATCTCTGTGTATCAAAGTGTCAAATGTAAGGGCAGATGAGAAGAACAGACTCAACCTCATCCTTGTCACTCTGTAGAGAAGAAAGGGGCAACAAAATGAATGTAAAAGATTCACCAACAAATATAAATGTATTAAACCTGGTTAAAAATAAAAAGTAGTGGTGGACTTACCTCTTAATTAATGACCCAGCCAATTTCAGAAAAGACTTTTCATTTGTTGCTGAAAAACCTAGCTTAAAAAAGTTCATCTGAGCTTCCTAGGCCACAACCATTCAACATACTGAATAATGCTCTTGTCTTTGCTCATCATTCATCATTAGTCAGAGAGGAAATAAACTGAACAACTCTGACACAGATACTGTATGTAAAACCGAATATGTTTTTGGAAATAAAATATTCCTTATTTCAAAACATGAATCATCCAGTACCATAAAAATACCCTTACAGCATATTAAAGGGTTTGCAATATCGATAATAATGCCTTGTAAAAATCAACAGGACTCCTTAACTGCTCCATCCACACATACAAAAGTGTCCCTATAAAGTGAGCTTCAGTCCAATAAACTAATCAATTGTAATTAGCAGAGCCACATACAACACAGATCGCAACATATAAATAAATAAATAGCAAGTCTCAAACTGTCATGCCATTAAACTACGCATCTTGCAAGAAACCTCAAGAGCCTAACTCAATAATTCTTGGAATAATAAACTGTGATCCTTCACTTGGAATTCCCATTCTTCAAACATGGAGCAATCCCAGCTTGGCACAGCACATAAGCTGCCATATGTTAAATCACATGTCACCATAAATGTTGTTTTTGGTTGCATTATATGTACCTTATAATGCAACACAATGCAGTGCCCCAGAGTAAAATTAGCCTTTGGAATCATGATGTTATTGGCAGAAGTTGAATTCTATTTAACTAAGGTTGAGATTGTGCATATATATATATTTATATTCACCTTTTACACTTTTAAAAGTATTGCACAATTTTAATGTACTGTACTATCTTTCCATATGTCGCCCTACAAATAACCAATCCTGAAAGTGTAAATGATAGACTATGCATGGCATCACATTTGGCTGCTCTGGATTTGGAATATGATGATAGCAGATCTGATGTTAAAGTGAAAGGAATGATCACTCACAACGTAACTCTAGCTTTCTCTCTGCTTGCTATTCTGGTTCAATATTTATGGCCATCTACCTTGCAAAGAGCTTTCTGTTATATTTATTGTCTTGTTATAGGTCGCATACAGGTCTAGGTATTCATTAGGGCTTCCTGCATACTTTATTTGGTTGGCATAAAATAACAAAACTTGTTCAGCACAAAGTGAAGACTCTGTTTTGATATAAAAATAGAGGGTACTTTTAGTGACAAGTTCCATTATCAGACATTTGTATTGATCAGGACATTTTCCATATATTTCACTAGCAAACAATAAGGCTTCCTGCACACTGCAAATCCGTTTCGCAATTCCGATTCTGATTCCAGTTTCAATTCCGATTTTCAATTCCGATTTTCCCTGAACACTTTCAACAGAAAAACGGATCAGAAAATGCAGCATGCAGTAAAGATTAAAAATTGGAATCGAAATCGGATGTAAACCAATTAAAAAGCGGAATCGGAATCTGAATTGCATGCCGTGTGCAGGGAGCCTTAGGGTGCCTGTCATATACAGATATAGCATTGCATTTAAGTGAAGATTCTAGATAAAGTAAGTAACAGTAGACTTTTTGTAAATTTAAGTATCTGCCAGTTTGATATATTTGATATTGTTTTGTGGTACCTAGCAAAGTTTTGTCTCCATAAAGTCTAATTTTGTTTGTTTCTCTACATTGGTCCTTTTACATACATAAGGCTCAATTTGTTAAATTCAGGCAATGTCGTTGTGCCTATTGCAAAAGAAGTTGAAGTCTTGAGATAACTCAAAAACAAAAAAACAGGAGCCACTTTTAGTACAGTAATTTATAACAGAGGTATAATAAGAAATACAAATGGGTACTCATAGACCAAGGTTGCCTGGAATGTAGCCCAACACAAAGCAGATGTGGATCACAAACCTGTTCACACTTGGAGCTGTGAAATATGGTGGTAGTAGTGGAAAAATCTGGATTTGACGCAAAGCAGCGTTTTAAGGGCAGAAATCACATTGAATGCTAAATTGCAGGCCTAAAGTGCTTTAAAACATCTTGCATGTGTATACATCAATCAGGGAGTGTAATTAGAGTACTGCTTCACACTGACACACCAAACTCACTGTGTAACACACCGCAAACAGCTGTTTGTGTTGTGACGGCCGTGCTGGACTGGTGCGCACCATGACGAGATTGCTCTTCCTCAGTGACATCAGGTAATGTCTGACTGCCTTATCAACTTTCGATGGTTCTTTCTCTACGATAATTAAAGCTTACATCTAATTTTTTTACTTAAATTTTTTTGCTGGCTGTTCAGTACCTGTAACGAGAATCTGTTATGGAGGGCATGTCTGCCATTGTGAGTGACCACGGGTAATGCCCGGGAAATCAGGGTTCGATTCCGGTCCAGAGTGGGAGCCTGAGAACCGGCTACCACCACCACACATCCAAGTAATTTGCTGTATAAGTAATGTACCTGCCCTGACCATGCTTTGCAAACCAGGCATCTGTGTTCAGATGGACCCTTGACCCAATGCTGTGTGCCAGAGATGACACCACTTGCCTTTAACGAGAATCTGTTATGGAGGCAAGTCTGCCATTCATTCAACTGTGTGAAACTTTCGATAGTACTTTCTCAGTAGCATGGTGACCACGGGTAATGGCCGGGGAATCTTGGTTCGATTCCGGTCCGAGTGGGAGCCTAAGAAACGGCTACCACCACCACACATCCAAGGAAGGCAGCAGGCACGCTGTGGGCAAAGGAGCAGGAACGGCTACCACCACACATCCAAGGAAGGCAGCAGGCATGGCATGCACATCCCAAGGAAGTGACCAAAAATAACAATACAGGAGGACTTTCGAGGCCCTGCTGTATATGAGAGGAATCAACTTTAAATTAGGGATGGGACGACGAATCCGTCGAATCCACGAATCCCTCGAATATTAGGAAATATTCGAGATTCGTGGAATCGAATCCCGACGCCATTTTCCGCTTGCCGAATCCGCCGAATCCCGACGCTGCATCACCGCGCATCCGCCGGTTTACCCGCTCGCAATTGTCCTACTCCCACTCCCCGCGCTGCCTCCGCTCGCCTCCCTGCATAAAGAAGAAGAAGCAGCCTCTCACCTCCAGCATGGAGCCCGGAGCGGCAGACCTCCTGCAGTCTTCCTTATTCCCCCTAGTGACTGGCTCTTACTACGTCATCAGTAAGAGCCGGTCCGGTGGCCACTAGGGGGAACAAGGAAGTGAAGGAGAAGTCTGCCACTCCAGGCTCCACGCTGGAGGTGAGAGGCTGCTTCTCCTTATTTATGCAGGGTGACGAGCGGAGGAGGCGGGGGGAGGGAGAAGGATTACCCAGCTACCTACACTGCAGCCCCTCATAGCCTGCTATCTATACCGAAGCCCCCTATAGCCTGCTACCTATACTGAACCTCCCATAGCCTGCTACCTATACTGAAGCCCCCCATGCTGAAGCCCCCCATAGTCTGCTAACTATACTGAAGCCCCCCATAGCTTACTAACTATACTGAAGCCCCCCATAGCCTGCTAACTATACTGAAGCCCCCCATAGCCTGCTACCTATACTGAAGCCCCCCATGCTGAAGTCCCCCATAGCCTGCTAACTATACTGAAGCTCCCCATAGCCTGCTAACTATACTGAAGTCCCCCATAGCCTTCTACCTATACTGAAGCCCCCCATAGCCTGCTACCTATACTGAAGCCCCCCATAGCCTGCTACCTATACTGAAGCCCCCCATACTGAAGCCCCCATAGCCTGCTGCCTATACTGAAGCCCCCCATAGCCTGCTACCTATACTGAAGCCCCCCATAGCCTGTTACCTATACTGAAGCACCCCCATAGCCTGCTATCTATACTGAAGCCCCCCATACTGAATCCCCCCATAGCCTGCTACCTATACTGAAGCCCCCCATACTGAAGCCCCAAAAGCCTGCTACCTATACTGAAGCCCCCCATAGCCTGTTAACTATACTGAAGCACCCCCATAGCCTGCTACCTATACTGAAGCACCCCCATAGCCTGCTAACTATACTGAAGCACCCCCATAGCCTGCTACCTATACTGAAGCCCCCTAAACCCTGCTGTCTATACTGAAGTCCCCTTACCCAGCTACCTATACTGAAGACCCCTTACCCAGCTACCTGTGCTGCAGCCCCTCATAGCCTACCTAACTATACTGGAGCACCCCCATAGCTTGCTACCTATACTGAAGCCCCCCATAGCCTGCTAACTATACTGAAGCCCCCTATACCCTGCTACCTATACTGAAGCCCCCTATACCCTGCTGCCTATACTGAAGGCCCCTTTACCCTGCTGCCTATACTGAAGGCCATTATACCCTGCTGCCTATACTGAAGGCCACTATACCCTGCTGCCTATACTAAAGGCCACTATACCCTGCTGCCTATAATGAAGGCCACTATACCCTGCTGCCTATACTGAAGGCCACTATACCCTGCAACCTATAGTGAAGGCCCCTATACCTTGCAACCTATAGTGAAGGCCCCTATACCTTGCTAGCTATACTGAAGACACCTTTACCTAGCTACCTATACTGCGGGCACCTATGCCTGGGTACCTATACTGCGGGCAACTATACCATGGATTGCACAATTCCTATGTGCAGGATTCGTTAGATTCGGGATTCGAAAGGTTCGAGATATTCGAGAACCTTTTTCGGATCCGGATTCGGATTCGAAGAAATTGTGGATTCGTCCCATCCCTACTTTAAATCCTTCAACGAGAATATGTTATGAAGGGTAAGTCTTCCATCCATTCAAGTGAAAGGTATGCACTGACTGCCAGGTATAATACAATGTGCAGTCAAAGATGCAGTGAAAGGTATGCAGTGACTGCAAACAGCTGTTTGTGTAGTGATGGCCATGCTGGACTGGTGCGCACCATGTCGAGAGTGCAGATGATGGCGGCTTTCTAGCCCATATGGTCGCCCGGCTGAGGTAGCTGAATGACAGAACAGTGACTGTCCAGCTGATCAAATTTGGTCTGTCCACAATAAAGCAACGACCTTATTATCTTTGGTGTGCCCCCTCCGAGACACTCATATAGGTGTCGGTCATTGCTTCATTGTGATACGCAAGACCCTTCACAGCGGCAAGGTAATGATCACGAAGGGGAATTTGCACATGTACATGCCTTTTGTTTTGTTGTTGCAGCTAGGGATGATCGGAAAGAGCAAATTCCGTTCCGCCGGAATTCCGCCAGAGCTTAATTCCATCGCATTACATTTCCGCGGAATTTTGCGAATTTCCGCGGAATTCCGCATTCCGGCGGAAAAACAAAATCTCTCTCTCCTCCTCCTCCTCCCCCTCCTCTGCTAGGCATGATTTCATTTTTGCACCTCGCTTTATTGCATGGGCAAAACGGTTTCCATAGCTCTGTAAGAGAAAGTGTAATAAGGGCCCTGCCGTAACATAGATATTAGGGCAGCTAAGACTACTCCTGGGCCTTACTTGTAGTTAAAGAGATGAGTGAACTGTGACACCACAAAAAAACAAACACAAAAACAGCAAACTGCAAACAGAGAAGCATCCCCATATTGGAGCATTGGATTTGGTAAAGTCTTAAGCCAATGTGTTGTAAGCCACAAGTAAGCTTTAGGTTAGCAGGAATGGTTGCATGGCCACCTAGCTTTTCATCCTTCCCACCCTTGCCCTGGAATCTTCCAGACTTTAAATTCAGCATGTAGCGTTGGTGGTATAGTGGTGAGCATAGCTGCCTTCCAAGCAGTTGACCTGGGTTTGATTCCTGGCCAATGTTTGTGAGCTTGCTTTTGACATCCTACAAATCCCTGGAAGACAAGACAAGACAGGGGGAGGAGGAGGAATAGGAGAGGAGGAGGAGGAAGAGGAGGAAGAGGAAGAGGAAGAGGAAGAGGAGGAGAGAGCGAGCGAGCGAGCGATTTTTTCTGCCGAATCATGTGTGGGGAGCGACTTAGTCTTTAAACAAGCAGTCACACGGCGTGCAGGCAGAGATGCTGTGTGTGGGGACTGGGGTCTTGGGGTGGGCAGTAGGCCTCCAGGATCCATGCCTCATTCATTTTGATAAAGGTGAGGTACTGAACACATTTGTGACTTAGGCGACTTCTCTTCTCAGTGACAATACCTCCAGCTGCTCCTGTCTTTTCTGACAGGACGCTTGAGGCAGGGCAAGTGATAAGTTGGATGGCAAATTGGGACAGCTCTGGCCACAGGTCAAGCCTGCGCACCCAGTAGTCCAAGGGTTCATCGCTGCTCACAGTGTCTACATCTACACTTAAGGCCAGGTAGTTGGCTACCTGCCGGTCCAGGCGTTGGTGGAGGGTGGATCCGGAAGGGCTAAGATGAGACGTTTGACTAAAGAATGTCCGTATGTCCGACATCACCATTAGATTGCTGGAGCATCCTGTCCTTGCCTGCATGGACATGGGAGATTACTGGCAGTGGTACCTTTATTGCGTTGTGCTGTGACATCACCCCTAAACGTATTGTAAAGCACAGTTGCCAGCTTGTTCTGCAAGTGCTGCATCCTTTCTGCCTTCAGGTGAGTTGGTAACATGTCCGCCACTTTGTGCCTATACCGAGGGTCTAGTAGCGTGGCCACCCAGTACAGCTCATTCCCCTTGAGTTTTTTTATACGGGGTTCCCTCAACGGGCTGGACAGCATGAAAGATGCCATCTGCACAAAGTTGGATCTAGACATACTATCCATCTCCTCTTGCTCTTCCTCAGAGACGTCAGGTAAGTCCTCCACCTCCCCCAGCCACGAACAATACCACGGGAACGTTGAGCAGCACTAGCCCCCTGCGACGCCTGCTGCGGTTGGTCTTCTGCCGGAGATAACACCACTTGCATCTCAACTTCACGGTACAGTTTGGGTATCGCCTTTTTAGAGATATAATTGCAGCCTGACATCTTCCACTGTGGTGTCCCAATGGCCACAAATTTACGGAAGGCCTCAGAGTCCACCAGCTGGTATGGTAACAGCTGGTGAACTACCAGTTCCACCATGCCAGCTGTCAGACAGTGGACAAGGGGGTGACTGGCAAAAATTGGCTTCTTCCGCTCAAAGATTTCCTTCACATACACCTGGCTGTTGTGGGCAGAGGAGCAGGAACTGCTCAAGGTCAGAGGCGGAATGGAGGAGGGTGGTTGTGAAGGTGCTAGGGAGAAACTGGCTGAAGATGCTGCACCTGAAGGACGAAGAGGAGAAGGAGGGTGGCTTTTCTTTTGCGTGCTGCTTTTCCTCTGGTGCTCTTCCCATTGCAGTTTGTGCCTTTTCTCCATGTGCCTTCGTAAGGCAGTTGTCCCTACGTGGGTGTTAGCCTTTCCACAGCTCAATTTTTGGATGCAGAGAGAACAGATGGCATTGCTCTGATCTATGGCAGACACACTAAAAAATTTCCAAACCGCTGAGCCCCCCTGGGGTGTGGGCACTATGGTGGCATCAGCAGCTGACATTGAAGGGCATGTTAGCTGGCTGTCCATAGGTGGCGATACATGGCGCTGGACACTGCCACCAGCTGTTTCTGATGACGAGCTCCCCCTGCTTCTTTCGGGAACTCGTCGCCTCCTTCTCCTCTCTGACTCCCCCCCTGAACTGTCCGCCTATTCATCTCTTCTATTGGGAACACACGTGGCATCCGTATCATCGTCATCATCATAATCATCCTGCCCAGCTTTGCTTGCCTCAGACACCTCCAAAACTGCTCCAACAGCAGGTACTTCATCATCCTCCTTCTCACACGTCACGTCCATAGTGTCGCCTAACTCAGACATATGAGGTGGTGTAACTTGCTTAGAGCCTTCATCTGGTTGTAACAATAATGGCTATGCATCAGTGATTTCCCCACCAAATAACTCCTGCGAACTGTCAAATGTAGTGGATGTGGTGCTTGGAGCAGTGCTGGTGGCTGCGGAAGATGAGGTGTTCTGTGTTAAGTTGATGGGATGTGCCTTCTTCTGAGCACTGTACTTTGGTCCAGGGCCGCACGAAATCACATCATCATGACCTCACACAGACATGCTGGGTGGCCTTCCTCTGGGTCTGCCTCTACCTCTGCCTCTACCTGTTTTGTCCGTTTTGTCCATATCAGGGGGGATGAAGTGAAAGGTATGCACTGACTTGACTAATACAGGTGCAGTTAACAGGTATGCACGGAGTGGTATATCACACTGCGTGCCCTCACGTAGGTAGGTGGGTGCACTAAAGTGAACAACAGGTAGTAGGTATATGCAGTGATGGTTATTACAATGTGCACCTGTCACACAGACAGGTACCGGACAGGCACAGTGACACTGCATGCGCTCACGTAGGTAGGTGGGTGCACTGAAGTGAACAACAGGTAGTAGGTACATGCAGTGATGGGTATTACAATGTTCACCTGTCACACACAGTCAGGTACCGGACAGGCACAGTGACACTGCGTGCGCTCATGTAGGTAGGTGGGTGCACTGAAGTGAACAACAGGTAGTAGGTATAATATGCAGTTATGGGTATTATAATGTGCACCTGGTACAGCAGTAATTATACCACCAAGGGGCCAAAGGCCAGCTGCGACTGACTGACAGGGCTGTATATTATGCAAGTGGGCCACACACACAAAAAAAAAAATTAGATCACAAGAACAAGATTAGCTCTCAAAAGACCTGTTGAGGGGTGCTTTTTTAGCAATAACAATCAGCAAGAAGCAAGCTAACAAGCCTACAAGAGCCTCACTAAGCTTTCCCTATGTGAGTCTGCACAACAGCTCTCCCTTCTCTAATTAATGCAGGCACATGAGTGAGTGAAAAGCCTGACGCTGCCCGTGGCTCCAGGAGGGAGTGTAGCCTGATTGGCTACAATGTGCCTGCTGACTGTGATGTAGAGGGTCAAAGCTTACCCTCATGATGCACTATGGGGGCGAACTGAACTTCCGGAAAAGTTTGCAGTTCTCCGCAATCACGAACCCCGGAAGTTCACCTGGAACCGTTCGCTGGTGAACCGTTCGGGCCATAGTGCTGAACAAATAATTATATTAGTATTATTGTTTTTTTTTGTGCTTGAACTTGGTGAATGGATTACTTTTTTCAACCAAAGTAACTGTGTAACTATATTTACAAAATAAAGGAAAAAAACTTTTGAGATGAATGTAGGAAGGGTAAGTCCTGATTGAATACAAATGCGTTGATACAAAATACAAAACTTTATTTAACACTTGCAGAAAAATCATTTTTTTTTTCAATAAAAACATGACAGCAAACCACCCCACAACCCACCACCCCTATCCCCGGACCCAGCTTCCCCTCAAAAATACAGCCTAATTAATCTATCTGATGAATACTCATGTGCACATGTGTCTAAACTCAGGCTGCGCAGCCTAGCAATAAAAATATTATAGTATTTCCTGACACATGCAGGAAATGAAAGATCCAAGTATTAGCACAAGTTTATAGAGCCAGATGGTAGGGAAAAAAAGAGCCACTCTTGCTCAGTAAAGCTATAATGCAGACATCACATCTTCTCCAAAAACTGAGTGGAAAAGATACTCTTGATAACAGTTGCGATCAATCGCTTAATCACCGCCTGTACGACGTACTCAGCAAGCTCAGGCCCTGTTCACATTACAAACGCGGACGGCCGTACGTTCGGAATGCAACGCATACAAATGCACGCCATCCGCGTTTGTATGCATTGTGTGGCTGATCCCATTCACTGAAGTGAATGGGTCAGCATGCGTTCCCGGACCGCACTGGTCCAGAACCCATGCAGTGTGAACATCAGACAGTGCACTCCTGCACGCGTTCCCAAAACACGGCTGGAAATGCGTGCAGTGTGAACAGGGCCTCAAGGTATCAGTCCAACCCACACTTCAAGTATTCAAAGAGCATTCTTCATTATATGAGCAGATTGCTGACACAGTACTCCAGCGTAGTGCAGTTCATGCATAAGATAGATGATGTGGTAAAGCATGTGAAACTGTTCAATAATTGCAGCAAGCAAGCAAGCTAAGCATGATATATGCCTCAGCAGCAGAAAAAGTTCAGCAAAGCGGTGACTGACAAATGAAGCCATATGTAACATGCAGGCTGTCTAGTGTTGTCCAAACTGCCCAGTGGGCTCTTACTGTGTCCCAGAAGCGGAGCTTGTCCAAGCTTGGAGAGGGAGAGGCTGAGTCTGAGGCTGTCCAAGGCTGGATGGAGGGGATAGAACCCAGAGCTAGAGCGACCCGGAAGATGCGGGAGATGCCGTCATGTCAGATGATGGTGTCCTCGATCGATTTTGCCGGCACTACCGGTTTCTTCAGGAGGTGTGTCCCTGTATCTGCGATGTGGCGGCTATGTGCTAGCCACCATCCAATCTGACCGCAGCACAATGATCCCTTCTGCCTCCCACCTATCTCCCCCCCACCCACGGGCCAATGCGAGCGGGGGCGGGCCCAGCCAATAGCGTTCCCGGCACGTCCGCCAGGCCCTGCACGCAGGCCCAAGGGAAGGGGCGGGAGAGGACAATGAGCAGCCGGATCAGACGGCGGGGACACAGAGCCAGCACGTCACACAATCCAAACAACAATAATCCAAATATATGCACTTATTGCCTATTTACAAAATATCAGTACATTTTACAGTTCCTTACACCAGCTAAATAGCATGCCTTGCACAGGGACCCCGGGGCGAAGGTAACTTGGCCCCCCTTTCTAAAGTCAGGCCTATGAAGCCCCCGATCTGGACCGCCGCATGTCCACCCAGACCAAGGGAGCGTGCCGCTACTTGTGTACAGCATTGCAGTACTGCATAGGATAGGAAAAGGCCACACATATCTGCACTACAGCCCCCACAATCCCTTGTATTCCTTACTGCTCATACCAGGTGACCACTCCTAGCCTACCTGGTATGAGCAGTAGGCAATGCAAGGGATTGTGGGGGCTGTAGTGTGGTTGTGTGTTGTCTACTGCCATGCAACAGCCACACATATTACTGGGGTTCCCGGGAGCAGACAAGGGAGACCACCTGGAGTTCTGGCAGTGCAGGGAGGCTCAGCAGCTGTCTGGGGCCCCGGGGCACTTGTCCCCTCTGCCTTAATGGCAGCACCAGCCCTGCTTACCAATGCTGTGTGAAATCAGCTAACCGGCCCTGCCTACCAATGCAGTGTGAAATCAGCTAACTAGCAGTGGTGCTTGGATACCCCCCGATCACAGATTAGACTATTTGGCCTTGATTGAAAAATATCCAGAAATGGCGTGATTAATTTCCGGATTTGAGACGGACTCACAAATTCGACTCAGATTTTTCCCGTGAATGAGGCAATCATGGTTAAACAAGGCAGTGATCACGGAATACCAATTATTCTATTATTAAAGCCCCCATACATGCTACAATCCCCCAAATTGCATGGATTATAAAGGATTATAAGAGGCTACAACTTCAACAAAAAAATCCAAAAAGAACTTTTAGTTTTTGAGAAAATGGATTTTAAAGTTAAATCAACACTTTAAATGGGGCTATAAATTGGTAATAATTGGTTTTAAACAGGGAAATACATTTTAAGCAATCACAGAGGTGATGGCGAGACCCAATGGCACCTGGCGAAGGTGGTACCACTGGAGGAGGATGAGTGGGCAACGCCACAAAAACACCCAGAGAGGTTTTTGTATTTTTTTTTTCTTTCATCGATAGCAATAACATGGCAGCAAAGTTGTCTGATAAGTCAGCTAAGTCAGCTCAAAAATTGTAGCATTTATGGACCCTGGTGGTGGGTATACAGACTGCTGTTTCTATACGACATGATAGGTGGCAACAGGAGGACTAAGCAGCACTCTGCGGCAACACAGAAAAATAGCACAATAAATAAGCCCAAACATTGTAGCATCCGTGGACCCTGGCAGTGGGAACACAGACTTAAAGGATACCTGACTGGCAGGTGACATGATGAGATAGACATGGGTATGTACAGTGCCTAGCACACAAATAACTATGCTGTGTTCCTTTTTTTCGTTCTCTGTCCGAAAGATTTAAATATCAGGTATGTAAAATGCTGACTCAGTCCTGACTCAGACAGGAAGTGACTACAGTACGACCCTCACTGATAAGAAATTCCAACTATAAAACACTTTCCTAGCAGAAAATGGCTTCTGAGAGCAAGAAAGAGATAAAAAGGGGAATTTCTTATCAGTGAGGGTCACACTGTAGTCACTTTCTGTCTGAGTCAGGACTGAGTCAGCCACTTACATACCTGATATTTAACTCTTTCAGACAGAGAAAGAAAAAAAAGGAACACAGCATAGTTATTTGTGTGCTAGGCACTGTACATACACATGTCTATCTCATTATGTCCCATGTTAGTTCGGGTATCCTTTAAGTATTAAATTCCAACATCAGCAGCAGCAGGAGGAGGACTCAGGACTCAGCAGCAGCACGGGAAGGCATAGCCCCCATTGGTGGCACCACAGCACGAGAATTGTGCCCAAACTTCATGAACCTAAATTAGCAGCCAGTGTGTCCCAAAACTGCCATGACATGTCATAAACCGAAACAGTAACAAGTTACATAAGTTACATACAATTTGCTTGCAATTTGAAAATGTTAGCATCTTTCATTGATATCTCTACTCAGCAATATAGTATTATATCACTATTTTTGCCTTCTCTAGGGGAAACGCGATGCTAAAATAATTTGGTAAAATATTGGAAGAGACATAAGAAATTCAAATCAATTAGTTCGAAATAAAGGTTATGTATATTTTACAGTTTATAAATCTAAAATGTATTCTAATATTATATGCAATTACGTGCACAGTGCATCAGCTTTTAAACCTGGAAAATGGAATGATTTATTTTGTTATTATTCATAAATGTAAACTAGTATTACTTTCTTTCATATTAAACAAATATTTTCAACATTTTTCTACTTTGCCATTTTTTATATAAAGGCTGGAAATCATAAAGCATTAAAAAACTCTTAACCTACAAAGGTTTTCAAGTGGAATTTATCTTGCATGAATATTTCTTCACTTTTTATATCACCCACAACAGACTCATCTGAGAAGTTCACTACATATCAAGGCCACATTTGCCCATCTACCTGCACAGCAACGTGTAAGCAAGTAAGAATCACTTTGTCGATGAAGTAAAATCAACCTTGTTTGCTTTTAGACAACATCAGCCCAAATTTAGTAAATCTGTTCCAGAGGCTGTTGAGGAATGTAGATATTTAAAAGCCAAGTACAGTAAGAATATGATTGAGTTCATATGCGATTAGAACACATTAAAATGTGTATTTTGGAACAGCTATGTATGTCTTAAAAATGTACCTTCTGCTTACCTGCACCTTTTTTTTAAATCTCTGCTTTTGGCACCTAATAGCTGATATTTGCATTAGTGCCTATATATATATATATATATATACACAGTATGTATACACATATTCTCCATTAGCTGCAGGGGCTCAAATGTATTTCTTCCATATTCACCATCATTGCACGCCATTAACCACTTCACTTAATTATTTCCATCAAGTTCAATGCCTTTTGTCTTACCCATTCAACGTGTATTGTGTTCTGGACTGGGAAGGGATAGAGAGACAGTTCTCTGTACGTATGTGTTCTCCCCTGGGCCCGCTGGTTTGGGACTTATTATGAGCATTAAAAATCCTCGGCATACTGCTATTATTTAAAATTACCCCTATTCCCGCCTTTCCTTCCCTTCTCCCTCTGGGTGCCCCCATTGGCATGATGTGGTATCACCACCCATGGTGGCATCCTTGTATCCCCTCCCCTTACTCTTTCCTTTTCCCCACCTTAAAACTTCCCCTCTTTTTTCCTATAACCCCCCTCTTTATGGTGAAGCAATTGAGCACCACTTGTATATGTATATACTACACTTTTATTCTGATTTTCCTACTTACTTTGCTTTTCCTTTTCATATTATTCGAACTGTTATGACATTTCATACATCTGGCAATTATTTTTGTTTCCCCACATGTGGGGTCTGTTGTGCACTTGATATTTGTGTAATGCTTATTGCTTCTAATAAACACCCTTGAAACGAAAAATACATAAAAGTCTTAAAAGTAGGAGAGACAGTGGTGGACTTACCTGGTGACGTGTGAAACAAATTAATTTATTTTAGTACTCCACACAAACTTGCAATGCGTTTCGCAGGCGTGACCCGCTTCATCAGGCAATAAAAAAGGGAAGCAAACAACTCTTAGCATCCAGGTCCATGTAAAGCGCCTCTGTGACCACTCTGTTCACACTCTGTCCAGGCTCCTGCACTGATGAGAGTGCTGTAAACATGCATGCTTTAATAACGAAGCTGTTGGGAGTGTGGACAGAGTGGCCACAAGGAACAAACTGTGCATGTGTGAGTCATACAACCTCCGGCTCACAGGTCCTCCTGACCACTACTTGGGGAAAAGTATGGATTGGATGCTGGACGAATGGTCTGCGGGAGGAAATGGGCAACACAATCCAGGAGTGAATACTGTACTAGATGTAAGTATATACTGTTTTTTTTTACCTCGGATATCCTTTAACTAAGCATCAAAAGTGGTGAAAATGGTGACTGCAACAATCCGCAGAAGCCCCCATATAACAGCCCACTCACATTTCACCACCATTTCAATGGTATTTGAATTTGGAGGCCTTTCATATCTCAAGTGCTTTGTCTAAACTGTCATCAAATTGCACAGAGGCATGTTCACGAACAATATTTATCTTGGCACTTGACTACTCCCTCTGCTATTTTGGTTAGAATTATGTTCAGCAGGTCTGCTATTGTCTTGGTCTGCTACTGGCATCTCTTAGAATCTCAGAAAGTACAACTCTTGTCAGAGGGGGACGAATCTTGAGTCCTTATTGATTCTTATTGAATCCTAAGAATATATTTAATATGTAAAGATAACAGTTTGGTCTATAGCAACTAATAACTTCTACATTTTCTAAGTTGTAATTAAAATCATATAATGATAGACTGAAGTCATTCAGATTGACATGAGTGGATCCAGTGTTAAAGTAACATTCTCTATACTTAGTAATGCATCAAGCAGTACAAGGCTAGAAATGGCAGTGATCCGATCAATATAGAATCAGAATCAGGTTTATTTCGCCAAATACAGCAAGCGCTATATTCGGAATTTTTTGTGGTACACATGGCATAGACATAGTACAGGTTGACAAGAAGCACAACACAGCCAATTTACAGCTGCAGTAATTGTATACATGACAGAAACTGGGTCTTAGGTTAGTGTTAAATCCTGCCATGCAGGAGCAGTCCAGTAACGGTAATAATACTAATAATAGTAATATTGATGAAGGTGATAGTGGCCCCAGTACAGACCCTGGGCAGATGAGAACAAGGGCGGGCAGCGGCAAGAGCTGACCGAGCGAACCCGCTAGGGGTGGGGTGGGGGGGGGGGGTAAGGTTGGAGTTAAGCAGCCGAACCGCTTGGGGGAAGAAGGTGTTCATCCGTCTTGCGGTTTTGCATGGTAAAGACCTGTAGCGGCGGCCCAGTGGGAAGAGCTTGAAGTAGCAACTACCTGGGTGGGAAGGGTCACGGGAGATCACAGTGGCCTTCTTCCTCATCCTAGCAGAGTGGAGGAGATTAAGAGGTGGAAGAGGGGACCCGATGATTCTCTCTGCATCAGCTATGACTCTCTGCAGCTTGTGTTTGTCGCTGGCTGTTGCGCCCGCGAACCAGACAATGACAGAGGAGCAGAGGATGGATTCTATAGTGGCAGTATGGAAGCTGGTCAGCAGCTCCCTGGGCATGCCAAATCTCTTCAGTTGGCACAGGAAGAACAATCTCTGCTGTGATTTCTTCTGTATTATGGAGGTGTTCTGTCCCCACTTCAGGTTGTTAGTGAGAGTCGTGCCGAGGAACCGCACGGATGTCACCCTAGAGACTTCGGTACCCCCAATAAGGACAGGTGGGAGGGTTCCTCCTGAAGTCTACAACTAGCTCAACAGTCTTTGCGGCGTTGAGAACTAGGTTATTGTCCCTGCACCAGTTGCAGATTCTCTCGACTTCGCTGCGGTACTCCTGCTTCCCGTCGCTGCCAATTAGGCCAATGATAGTGGCGTCGTCTGCAAATTTGATGACTTTCACAGAGTCAGCGGATGATATGCAATTGTTGGTATAGAGGGAGAACAATAGCGGTGACAGTACACAGCCTTGCGGATCCCCAGTGTTGGTGGTTCTGACGCTGGAGTAGCAGTTTCCGAGCTTCACCTGCTGCGTTCTGTTAGTCAGGAAGTCCTTGATCCATGCTCGAAGGGTGGGATCTACTCCGAGCTGCGCCAGATTGGTGAGCAGGATGTCTGGGCAGATCGTGTTGAACGCCGAGCTAAAGTTTAGAAACAGGATCCTAGCATAGGAGACAGTGTTGTCTAGGTGCTCCATGATGTATGCCAGGCTGGCATTGATGGCATCCTCCACGGATCTGTTCGCCCTATAAGAAAATTGGAGTTGGTCAAGGTGAGCGTCCGTGTGTCTCTTCAGGTGGGCAAGGACCAGCCGCTCAAGTAGCTTCATAATGTTGGAAGTTAGGGCCACAGGTCGGAAGTTGTGCTCAGTGCTGCCGGGTTTTTTGGGGACTGGTACAATTGTGGACCGCTTAAAACAGGAGGGGACTGTGCCGTCCGATAGTGACCGCTTGAATAAGGTGGTGAGCACATGGGCTAACTGATCAGCACAGGTTCTCAGGCAGATCGATGACACTCCATCCAGGCCAGACGACTTCCTGGGATTCAGCTTACGGAGGTGCCGGAGTACCTCTAATTCATGGATGGCAACAGGAGCCAGTACACCCGAGGGGGGGGGGTACACCTTAGCCGTGGCTGCTTGGTCCCCGTGCTGGTTTGGTTGTTGCTCGAACCTGCAGTAGAACTCATTGAGCTCCTCCGCCAGCCGAAGGCTCGGGGTCACAGGCTGAGGTGCGGGTTTGAAGTTTGTGGCTGCTCTCAGGCCCTTCCATACCTTTCGTGTATTGTTTGATTGGAGGCAGACACCCAGCTTGTCGAAGTATGCCCTTTTTGCTGATCGCAGTTCTCTTTTCAGTGCGTACCTGGCCTCTCTGTATTTCTCAGGGGAGCCAGACCTGTGCGCTTCCTCTTTGCGTTTCCGAAGTCGGCGGAGCTTGTCATTAAAACAAGGCTTGTTGTTGGGGAAAATCCTGAAGGTCTTGGATGGGATACACGCCTCTTTGCAGAAGCTAATGTAAGAGGTGACATTCTCAGCCCATTCGTCAAGGGAGGGTGCCTCCAGCGTCGACCAGTCAGTGGTGTCAAAACAGGCTTGGAGTTCCAGTTTTGCTTCTGCTGTCCATTTTTTTATGGTTTTGACAGTGGGCTTTGAGGTCTCCAGGAGCCGACTGTAAGTGGGGATCAGGTGGATTGTGTTGTGGTCAGAGTTTCCCAGAGGGGCTCCCTGGATGGCCTTGTATGCGTTCTTATGGACCGTGTAGCAGTGGTCCAGGGTGTTACAGTTTCTGGTAGGGCAGGTTATGTGCTGCTTGTAGCGGGGCATCTCGTGTCTTAGGTCTAAAGTCGCCCAGGATGATGAACAGAGCCTCAGGGAGGGCTGTTTCCCACCGCGAGATGTAGTCACTGAGGGCTTGCAGTGCAGTCTTGGAGCAAGTGTCGGGAGGGATGTGGACCCCAACGAGGACAAGAGAAGAGAACTCTCTGGGGGAGTATTGAGGCCTGCAGTTAATGGCCAGAACCTCAACGTCTGGGGTACAGGTCTTGTTGAGAGTGATGATGTTGGAGCACCAGGAGTTGTTGATATAAAAACAGATGCCCCCACCTCTCGTTTTCCCCGAGAGAGCCACGTCGCGGTCTGCTCTTAGGAGGTTGTAACCTGGTACTTCTAGAGAGTTGTCGGGGATGCTGTCACTCAGCTAGGTCTCCGTGAAACAGAGAACAGGGGTGTTCTTACTGATCTGGGGTTTGCTACCAAGTAGGAGGAGCAGCTCGTCTAGTTTGTTGGGAAGTGAGCAGTCATTTGCAAGTAGGATGGCAGGGATGGGAGAGCGTAGTCCTTTCCTTTTGAGTCGGACCAGGGCCCCCGCCCTCTTACCTCTGTGGCGGCGTTTGTTTGGTGCTCGCTTCGAGACGAGGTATTTGGTGGGCGGTGACAGCATCCCACAGGAGGGAGCCCCATGGAGGTTTGGGGCTGTCAGGGGGTTCCCATTTAAGGAGGGCCTCTCTGGATAGGGTGGCAGTATTTTGTGACCGTTTCGAACTCATGGCACAGATGGGAGGGGTGTTTGAGATCAGGGCAGAGGGAGGCATGGGCTGATCGTGTGGGGCGGGACAGTGAAGCCCAGCATAGTCGAAAGGCAGAGTGCAGGGTCAGACTGCGGCCTGCTTGGCACCGGGCAGTCGCCTGTTCTCGGTAGGTGATGTGGAGCAGACAGCCCAGCGCAGTGTGGGGCGCAGGTAGGTAGTATTTGGCAGGGCACAGGTAGGTAGTATTGGGCAGGCAGCACCGCACAGTGTGTGGCCCAGTTGGATGGTATGGAGGCACAGAAGGATGGTGTGGAGCAGCACAGTATGTTGCACACGAGATGGTATGAACAGGCAGCACGGCACAGTATGTGGCCCAGGTGTGGAGGTGTGGAATGGAGCCGACGCGCATCACAGTACAAGGCACCCATTGGTGGTATGGAGCAGGCCCCGTAGATGGTAAGGGGTGGGCGGCACAGCACAGAAAAAGTAGATTATGAGGGGCGGGCAGCAGGCTGAACAGGGAGCAGGCAGCATGGGGCGCAGACAGATGATATGGAGCAGGCAGTGGGCTGAACAAGGGCAAGATAGAGGGGTCTCAGTTTCAGCAGTAGTGTGGGAGCAGCAGGGGGGACTCACCCTGGATGAGTTGGAGCAGGCAGCGGGCTGAACAAGGTCGCAATGGAGGGGTACTAGTTCCAGCAGAAATGTAGATACCAGCAATGGGACTCACCCTGAGTTGGCACAAGCAGGAGGATCTGCAGCCGCTGGAGGAAGTGTGCCCAGAGGGGGAGGCTGATCGTGGGGACCCCAGGTCCTAGAGGCTAAATACCCGACCAGCGGTGACCACCCACAGAGTGCAGAGCATGGGAAGCCTTGTGGAGTGGAGGTGCAGCACTGGAGTCACCGGCTGGGGTTTTTGCAGACACGTGGGTTGGAGACTGCACCGGGAGGATGAGAGAGCCGGCCGTCCCAGACGAGAGATGCGGAGCAGAGGCGATCCGAGGTGGAGGACGTGCGTGGGACCACGTGGTGTGGAGTCGGGAGGATGCTGGAGTTTCGTCGGCGACGGACCGGCGAACCGAGGTGGACCACGTGTGGAGTCGGAAGGAGGCTGGAGTTGCAGCGGCGGCCGACCGGGGGCCCGAAGCAGAGGACCGGCGAGGGACCTCGTGGTGGAGTCAGGTGAGCAGCGGGCAGGAGTTGCAGCGGCGACCGGAGCCGGGAGTGCTTCTGTGGATGCGGCAGGAACGGAAGTCCGCAGTCTACAAGATCCGACGAGGCAGCGGCAGTCCGGACGGACCAGTGGCGGCGGCAGGTAGACCGGAGTGGTGGTGTCAGTCAGGTGGAGCTGAGGGCCGGTGTGGGACCACGTGCAGGCATCAGGTGAGTACAGCCGGTGAGCACTAAACCTAAGCTACGCTAAAACTAATACTAAAACTAAGCTAAGCCTAAAGCTAAGTACATAAACTAAAACACAAAACAAAAAACAGTCTTCTAAGCTATCCAGTGCTATTTTCGTAGCCGGAAAACTATGGAAAATCTGCCGATTTACAGGAGCCATGTGACCGAGGCGACCTGCTTAGGCGCCATCTTGCTGACAAATAACAGAATAGCACCATTTTTAATTAGTGTGATGCTGCATCAAATTCAGCCTGCCACCAGATTTAAAAATGCAAATTGCACTAAAAACACATAAAACATGCAAACATACATTGCATAAAAACGAAAACGCTTTAAAAATGCAAATGCAAAAATCAGACACATGCAATTTTTGGATTCTGGGAGCCTGGGTATTAGTTACCCCAGCATGCAACACAGTGCCCTAGGTTCAGCCTGCAATAAGTTAAATTAATGTTTATAATTTTTTAAAAAAAATCAGGAATTCATATTAAAATGATTCATGCATGGTCAGTTTTCAGTTTTCACATTAACTAACAAGTTATTTATAAGTAGCAGACAAGGTAAGGCTTTTTTTTGCGGGGGCGGAATTCTGAAATGGCCACAAAGGCCTCAGCCTTGGGAGGCAGTAGCCCAAGAGGGCACAAGAACATAAAAGAGGAGATGCTCCATAGAAAAGAGGAGATGCTCCATAGGAAAGAGGAGGCTGAAAATGGCAACACATGGAAAAAGGGAAACTAATGCCCAAAGGAGCTGTTCATGAAAGAGAGGGGCTACAGTACATGCATGATACATATTGAATGGGGGCTGCACATGGAATAGGAGATGTGCTGCTACACATGGAAAGGGGAGCCACAACATACTTGGCCTAGGTGCAGAATAAGTATAAGGATAAACTAATTTATAAAAACAGCAGAGGATGCATTCCACTGTGTACAAGATTTGTGTCTGGTCTGACAAATGATTAGTCACTATAGTTGATTGTGTAACTTCCTCTGTAACACAAACACAACCTTACATCCACTGACCCCAATGTAACTTGAATAGTTATAGAGTTGCTTTCCACCAACTCTGCTCCTTATAATTTAGCTCAGCCACTCCTTCATACTATCAAGCACAGGACTGGATTTCCCATATGGCGTGCCTACAGGTGCCTTATGTGGGAAAGGAAGCCCCCGCAAATGTCCCCAATTGCCGCTCCTTTCTTCTTCAGGGGTGTAGTCAGATGTTTGGTGCTGCAGGCAGAGTCAGCTTCAGTCCCGCTGGTGGCTGCTCTGCGCTTGCACTTTACATTGCATGATGCACAACCAGCCTGCATCTGCCTGGATTAGAATTACTCCTTAGTTTTCACCCTGCTCCACCTCTAATTCACCCCCCTCCCAATAGCCAGTTAAATCTGCTGCAGGGGCTCTGATTTCTACCCGCTTCTAGCTCCACCCATAACATGCAGTTTGCAGACACTGGCCGAGCATGAGTGCAGCTTGGGGGAGAGTGGGGGACAAGTGCAAAGACAGAGCAATTGGGAGAGTGAGAGAAGCAGGGACAGACATACCATGTGAGATCCCTTTGATCTGTGGGGCTGGGGCCCATGCTGCCAGCTGCCGGGAAAAAAATTCTTGGGTGAAGCCTGGCCTCTGATCGAGAGATGCTGCACTCACATTGCATGTAAGCCCCACCTCCCACCTATGGCAATTAGGAGTGGCGTGAGGAACAGCCCTACGGTAATCCTGGAGATGTGCAAGTAGGGCCTGTCAACAGACAAGGACCTGGCATCTCTATGGGAGCAGGTAAGATGGTGTCTCTTTACCATGAGCAGTATCCAGTGATCTTTCCAAAGCCCCAAGCAGCACCTAGTGACCTCTCCCTACCCAAAACAGCACTCGGTAACCTCTCCGCACCCCCAGCATCACCCATTGACCTCTCCTTACCACACGCAGGACCCAGTGACTTCTCCGCACCCCCAGAGGCACCCAGTGAGCTAAGATTGTAAGGACATAAGTGACATGAGGCAAGGATTAGAGGGGTGTGGCCTGCATTACGGGGCAGAGTTTTGGGCATCAGAAAGCCTGTGCCTACAGGCTCCTGAGTTGTAAATTCCATCCCTGATTTTTAAATAATAATAATAATAAAAAAATACAGGAACTCAATAATTCACAAAACACAACAAAGATAATATTACAATCTGTAAAACATGGTTTGTTTGTTTGTTTGGTTGGAAGGAAGGCATAGCCTTCTTACATATTCTAAGTTAACACTAAAATGGCCATGTGCCCCCAGGTAAAGTAATTAAGCAGCCACCAGCCAGGTGTCTACCAGGTGAAATAGTAACAAAGCTAGGTGCCCCCCAAATACACCACAAATAAGGTAGCCATGTGCCTCCAGATAGACAAATGAAGTAGCCATATATCCCCAGTTACAATAATTAAGTAGCCATGTACCTCCAGGTAGCCATGCATGCTCCTCCAGATACCAATATTATTTAGCCATTTTATAGCTATATAGCAGTATTAGGTAGCCAATCTTAACCCCATATATCAGTATTTTCCATGTGAGTCTCCAAGATAGCAGAAAAATGGTAGATGTGTAAGCTCCCCGGGCAGAGGCATTAGGTAGCTATGTGTGTCCCCCAGGCTGTAGTATTAGGTAGTCACGAGTGTCCCCTAGATGGTTATTTTACTTAGGGCCTGAGCCCAATGATGCAGTTGTGTCCACTTTTCAGTTACACATCAATGTTAGAGATGCTGAAAAGCGGACAGAAGCGGATACAACTGCGCCAGTGGGCTCAGGCCCTTAGCGCACTACTGATGTGATCATTCTTTCAGCAGCTCAGCCTTCTCAGCCTCCTGAAGCTCCATGCTTGTTATCTCTTTGATGTTCTCGCTGGCACCTATGAACTAATATCACTTTTCAACAGGCCACGTGAGCAGAGAAGAGGCTGCAGTGCTGGAGTCATGGGAATCGGATGCCAATCACAGCAGGAAGAAGGATCACGCTGGTGGAAAGGTTTATAAGTATGTTCAGCTGTTGACTCTGCAATTCAAGGCCCTGAATGGGCTTGTCCTGGAGCACAGTCTGAGTTACTATAGCAACCCTTGTTCCAACACCTGTGGACTTTTACCATAGATGTCTCGACTTCTTCTTAAAACTGTCTTCTTTCAAAAAAATTTATATTTTTAATTGCAAACCTTCTACACTACATAATAGCCAAACACAAAGTCAAAGCTCAACTAAATTATTTTCTTATTCTGTACAAGACTGCGATGTCTATTGCAGGATATATCTTATTACCCGATCTTGTAAAAATGACAGGAACACTTTTTCTGCCAGGCTATATAAATGAATTACAATCTTATTTTAATAACACATTTTCAAAAAGCAGAGCAATGTATCACGTGTGCCAATGGCTTTTCTTTTAACTATTTAATTATCCTATTAATGAGCAAGAAAGATTATAAAATGGAATTGCCAGTAATGTTTTATCATATTACTGGTGCGGTAAATGCACATTTATTAAACAATGGAAAATTATTTCTATAGTTATTATGCAATTTGATATGTCCACAGTATCTGATTGTTAAATAATGCCTATAATTATAAAAAGCATTCATTCTAATTAGGTAAATAAAATAATGATATGGTATCTCACCAGTCAAAACCATTAGTTGTAAAAGACAAGGAATTAAAAAGTACTTGTACTTACAATATTCAGCCTGTTACAGAAAATCCCACATTTAATTACTCATGGATAGGCTTTTATGTAATTCTAATAACATTTGATTCAGAATAATTTAGTGGTATAATTCTGATTATTTACTAAGTCCTACTTTCTCAAATGCTGCATTTTACTTCCTTTTTCTAATCAGAAATATATATATTTTTCAGGTTTTTTGTTTTGTTTTTCCTTTTGTGTATTTGATTTCTTAGCTGGATATTAATATCAATTTTAAGTCGAGTGTGAGAGAAAGGTACACCATGAACAACTGCAATGTATTGCACATTGTTGCACACGCTATCCAGAACTGTGTGGTAGAAAGATTAGTAGGATAACACTGTCCATTACAATGCAGAGATGTGAACCTGCCCATATAGTTGTATGGATAATGAGTTCACATAGGACACCACAGTGCAAAACAACATGTATAGTGTGAACACATTTTTAGCCTGAGGTGTGTGTGTGTGTGTGTGTGTGTGTGTGTGTGTGTGTGTGTGTGTGTGTGTGTGTGTGTGCATGCGTGTGTCTGGTGGGTGGAGGGTTAAAAATGCCAAAAATAGAGAGTAATGAGAGAATTTGTAATATGGATTAGTATATTACCCCACCAAGTAAAATATATGGACTAGAGGTTGAAAGTTTACTACGCCCCTTTAGCCATTTACTTAAACAATTAACATTTGCAAACTGAGCGTTAATTAGCTGGACTTATATCTGTCTAGGGGCCTCCTCGCTAATTAGAGTTGCAAAAAATTGTTGTTAAGATGATAGCATTTCCTGAACACACAAAAAGCTTGTCCAGTTAAAGCTTCTTTAAGTGGATGTCTGTCTTGGGTTGACACAATATGGGACAAAGACATTAACCTATTTTGGTTCCTGGACGTAGAAACTACGTCCAGGAACCATGCGCGCTCCCGTGGCCGATCGTGCGCGTGCACGCGCGCTCCCGGCCCGCGGTTCGTTAGCCAGGCAATCAGTGAATTGGGCTATGTGGCCCGATCACTGATTCCTCTCCCCCGCTGAAAAAGCTTCTCTCGGAAGCTGCGCCTTTTCTGGCTGTTACCTCCCCCATGCGTCGCTCTAAGCGTGTGTTACGCTTAGAGTGACGTCATGTTAACAAACTCATGGCAGCCATCTTGTGGCCAAAAAGTAATACTACAACTAAAAGTTAAAAAAATGAAAATCAACACACATTTACATTATAAACATATTGTTTACCTCCCACCCTCCCAAAACTACCCAAATAAAATGTTTAATATATAAAAAAAAACATTACAATAAAAAAAACATGTAAATATTTACCTAAGGGTCTAAACTTTTTAAATATCAATGTAAAGATGAAATATTTCTATATTTTTAATATTTTAAACTTGTAAATAGTGATAGATGAAAAACGAAAAAATGCACTTTTATTTCCAAATAAAATATTGTTTCCATACACTGTGATAGGGACATAATTTTAACGGTGTAATAACCAGGACATATGGGCAAATACAATACGTGAGTTTTAATTATGGAGGCATGTATTATTTTAAAACTATAATGGCTGAAAACTGAGAAATAATCAATTTTTTCCATTTTTTTCTTATTCTTCCTGTTAAAATGCATTTACAGTAAAGTGGCTCTTAGCAAAATGTACCCCCCAAAGAAAGCCTAATTGGTGGCGGAAAAAACAAGATATAGATCAGTTCATTGTGATAAGTAGTGATAAAGTTATAGGCTAATGAATGGGAGGTGAACATTTCTCAAGTGAAAACGACGGAAGGCGAATGGGTTAAGTTACCAGTAGGAATTACATCTGCCTCGTCAGCGGTGAGTATACACTTTTCTCCTTACAGACATATTCTTTTATACTGACTGAAGCCCACCTTTACATTTAGTGTGCATGTTATGTACTCACCCTGTGTGCTCTGAAAGTCTGAAGAAGATATTATCACATGCTGAAAGCTTACTTTTTGAATCTTATAAAGTTAGCCAATTGATGGTATCACCAGAATTAAAGTGTACCTGAGATGGTTTTCAATATAAAAAAATTAGGCATGTTCCCATATAAAAGAAATGCCTCTGTGTGTCCTCTTTGCCGCTCTCATCCCCCCCCCTGTGCACCGCTAACCCTTCCCCCCAAATCTGCCGACAAGCGGCTTGTCCGCAAACTAATGGAGACGGGTGTCTGTTGCAGGAGAGTAACTCCTTTGTAGCACCCCTTGCCTGCCTATCAGAGAATTCTCACTGGCTCTCCACTGCCTGTTTCCCTCCCTCTCGGAGGAAAGCACAGAGCTGCATCTGCATCGTGACCCATAGGGTCACAGAACTGAAAGTAATGAAGAACTGAACATAGGCACGGTGGGGAGAAGAGGTAATGGACACTACCCCTCCCACCCAGGCAGTCACTTCTTTGAGCTCCTGCCTTTGGGTCGCCATTATAGAACTGTCCTCTCTAGAACCTGCAGGCGCAGGAGGACCTTCTTCCCCCGAGCTGTCACTGCTGAACTCCATCCTCTCTGTCCACGGCAGTACCCTAGTCCTGTGAACAGTTCAATACTTATTCAGTCACGCTGACCCCTAGTTCCCCTTGGCAGTGCTGCCTCACTCCCTGGACTAAAGTTCCAGTCTCTGTTTTACATGCCCCAAATATTGTCTCTCACGTCATTTTCCAATTGCTTAACCTTGTATGCTCAACTTGTACGTTTTAAATGTTATGTCTGTTGTATGTGAACCACTAATAATTGTGGGCACAACAATTGTTGTACTTGGTGAAATAAAATTATTCTGATTATATCTGATGCCGCTACCCCCTGGATCAGGTAGCATGCTTTTTTTTCCTTTTGAGACTTGCTTGGGTTCTCTTTAACAAATCGCAAACAGTCCCATACTTTACTATCTGTGCAAAGTATGGTAAAACTTAAAGTAAATGTGAGTTGTGACGTGAGGCCCAATCTGGCTGCCTCTCCCTTCCCAGTGTAGCTAGGGAGCTTTATGCCCCTTTCCAAGTTTCACATCAGACCCCCTCAAGCATTCTATACATAACAATTTATATGGAGTATGAAAATCTGCCAAGGATAACCGCTGATCTAAAAAAGTATAAATAGTTATGACTATTCAAAAAACACACGGATATATTTTCTATCTATCTAGAGCACACACGCACGCACGCACGCACGCACGCACACACACACACACACACACACACGCACACGCACACACACACACACACGCACACCATTATTTACCTTGCACTATACTGGAATAATAGTGATGAGTAGCATGAAAAAATATAGTTAATTCTTGCCAGCATGTTTAAAAAATACTTTCTGTTATTATTGTCTTGATCCTATGAACAGATCAGTTTATTTGGGCACAAATCCCACCTGATAATTTGGGTGCCACTATAAGTCGCTTTGGAAATTCTGTCTATGGCAGAACCACAAAGGTAATTTGGGCACTGGAATTTTGCCATAGAACACCCGAATTCCAGCTTCCTCAATTAGTGGTGGTAGCAGCAGTGGTGCTCAGCAAGATTTCGGATATTCGAACTACCCAGATAATCCGAACTTTTTCCACTATCCGAACTTTGAATAGCAATTCGGATATTTTTTAAAATCCGAATAGACTATCAGAGCAAACTTGGATCTCCCATCTGAAATCCGAAATCCAGGCGGATAGTTAGTTCAGATATAATCACCTTCAATGGCAAAAATCCCTTCCGAAGGGGGAGAGAGAGAGAGAGAGAGAGAGAGAGACCTCTGAATGGGGTTTTTGCCATTTAAAGAGACTTTTGGAAGCATTTTAAGCCATTTTCAGGTCACCTCCGGTTTTCTATTCGGATATCCGAATCCAGCCGGATACTAAGGTCGGATATCCGATTCGGATCCGGATTGGAGAATGTTAAACTCGGATATCCGACCCGGATCGGATATCTGGGTATCCGGATCCGAATTAGATCCAGATAGTGAAAAGTGGTATCCGAGAAGCACTGGGTAGCAGCATTATTTTGTAGTCGGAGTGCCAATGATATGTTATGGAGTATGGCTACCATGTATCCCATCTGTTTAGTGGTGGGAGTGTTAGCAAGTTGCTATGTAGTATGGCTACTATATAACCAAACTCTACTTAGTAGGAGTAGCTGGTGCTGGAGTTATTTAGCAGTGAGGAGAGAGAAAATAGCTGCAACCGTTTTGGGGAGAGGTTAAAGGGGAACTGAAGAGAGAGGTATATGGAGGCTGCCATGTTTATTTCTTTTTAAGCAAGACCAAGGCCTCTAATACTATTAGCTATTGCCCCTGAACAAGCTTGCAGCAGATCAGGTGTTTCAGACTTTAAGGTCTGCACTGGCGAACCCAGGGGGCTATTCCGGGTGTCTGGAACCTCCCCCCTGCACTGAGCTGTGTATTCAGCCAGGGAAGCTTAATATAAACAGCCTCATTCTCCCTCCCTTCTTACTTCTGGTGCCTCCCTCCAGCTAATAGAATGAGAGAGGCAGCCGAGCTTCCCTCACAACCCTCACAAGAAGATGCAGCCTACAGTGAGAGAATGTTGATTATGGAGTCCTGGACTCTCCACAGCACAGAAGTGTCAGACATGATGAAATTAGAGTGCAGGCAAGCTGGTAAATATGCACAGCATGATGCAGAGCTTGCCTGGACTCAGGGTCTGTGGGCAAACATCTGTCTGGTCTCTCCCCATTGTTATAATGACTGCATGTGTGGATAAGGTGTGGATAACAAGCTGAAAAGTTTTTGACAGTCCCTAGACTCCAGGAGGGCTTCTTTCTGACTTGTGTGAGAGACTGACAGGGACAGGAGTCCGATTACAGGCAAGTAGCCTGTGTGATGTGGGACTTCAATACAGATAAGTTCTCTGCTCCATCTCCGGGGCTATTCTCAATTTCTCCACTCCTCTCTCTGGGCTAGTGCAACGCCAAAATGACAATAGCAATCGCTAGCAATTTGTGAGTGTGATTTTGTGAAGTGATTTTCAGAGCGATTTTTGAATGAATTGCTCAAAAACATGCTACATGCAGTATACCTGCGATTTTGAAAAAATCACAACGCTGCTGTGGGAACACCCACATAGGGTAACATTAGCCAAGCGCTTTTCAAATCACTGTTGATTTGAAAAACGCTCAGAAGCACTCTTGGTGTGCACCAGTTCTCCCTCATTCACCTTTGTTTCCCTCTTCCCCTAGTGCTGGCTGGCTGACTGTGTGTTCTTGTCTTACAGGAAAGCTAAATAAAAGTGCAATTCTGGTGAGGCAAATTATTATTTAGTATTTATGTAGTGCCGACATCTTCCGCAGATGCATATATCCCTGCATCATATGGGTATCGTGTAAGGCTTGGTGGTGTATTCTCCACAGTCAGCATGCAACGCATGAGCTGACGTGGAGGAGGTACACACACTAGCACCAGGAAACAGGCTATCCCTAGTATAGTGGAGGGGAGGACTGACTCCAATAGGAGATTGTGGCGCACAGAGCCGGTGCAGATCTGACAGCCACAAACAATGCTTTCGTATAACGTCTCAGCGCAAAGTAGCGCTGAGCGCATAAACCGGAACTGAGGAGATCAGGTCAGGTAGACAGAATGAACGCTTGCTAGCTAGCGGCTACTTAGCGACAGCAAGCGTCCAAAACCAGACAGACTGGAATGAGGCAGCCAATGCGATGCGGCGATGGCGTGCCTCACAAAGACAGGACAGGACAGTCAGAAAATAGCAGGATTAAGATAGATGAACGTAACACAGATAAATATACAATAAGTATGTTTTCCTAGCGTATTACAATTACAGCTATCAATGAAACTATTTGTAACGTCTGACTAACATATGTATATATCGGCAATGAACCGATATATGACATAAGCAGGAACGCTGACTAGGACTGGAGTAATACAGGGAACAGGACTCAGAAGGATTCGCTATCTCTTCGCAGAGATGAACGCAATCCACAAACGGTAACAGAACAGGATTCAGAAGGATTCGTTATCTCTTCGCAGAGATGAACGCAATCCACAAACAGTAACAGAACAGGATTCAGAAGGATTCGTTATCTCTTCGCAGAGATGAACGCAATCCACAAACGGTAACAGGACAGGATTCAGAAGGATTCGCTATCTCTTCGCAGAGATGAACGCAATCCACAAACAGAACCAGGAGCAGGGTAACTACCTCAGCACGGGTGGTCACGGTACGCGCAACCTACCAAAACGTGCTGGAAGCTGACTAACTGCACACAGGATATAAACAGTTCGTGTACGTATACATCAGCGACACTGATGTATTAACGTAACACAAATACAAGGAAAATAATAAACGTGCTGGTATGCATATATATTGGCAATGAACCAATATATGATGCAAAGACCAGCAAAGTATCTTTATAACAAGAAACACGATCGGGGCCTAAAGCGACAGCAAGACTGGCTTAAGCTGAAGCTATGAAAACCCAAGGAAACCCTGCAGGAAGCAGATCTTTATACTGAGGTCATCCAATGGGAGCAGACATGCAGATTCCCACACAGGTGAATGATAATCAGTCACAAGCTGACAGCAGGGAAAGACAGACAAAGCTATGCAACTTGCATGGAAATAGATCAGAACTGCCTGAGCTGCAGCACTACTTCCAGCAATAGCTGCTGCAGCAGCGATCATTACAGTACCCCCGCCTTTAAAAGCGGATTCCAGACGCTTTTCAAAACTGAAATTTCCAACAAAACAGTCTGACTGATAATTCATGATGACCGGGACAGCCCGGCAAGACCGAATTCCAGAATCAGTCCCCACAAGACTGGACCCATCAGAACCAGAACCTACAGAACCATGCCCATCAGTACTACAAGCCCCAGTGTGACACCCATCAGAACCATGATTTCCAGAAGAAAGCCCTCCGAAACTCCCTGAGCGATACCCACCGCCTTCCAGGAACCGTTCAGAAACGCCAAAGCCTTTGCAATGCCCACCGGTACTGTCTTTACCAACACAAAACCCACTGTTGAACCAGTCCAAGGCACCAGGACAAGTTTTCTCAGAGACCTCCCAGAACACCTTGAAGCTCCAAAGAGATCCCCATAGGTCAGAATGCCCCTTAGGCTCACATGGAGAACCATCAAGAACCCCTATGGAACCTAGGGCAATTCCCGAGTCAGGGCCACAAGGACAAACATCAATATCAGGGCTTTCAGGGACCAGAACCATCTCTGGGCATGCAGGCAGACTGGCAATATCAGAACGTGTTCCCACTAAGGAAGCATCAGAGCACGCTAACACCTTAGACACACTTGGGCATTCTGGCACACAAAGAACATCTGGGCACACCGGCACAAGAGAAACCTCTGGGCATGTCAAGGAACTGTGAGCCTCAGGGTCAGCCAAGACAGGACCAAAACCAGGACTGGCCAAAAAAAAATCATCATGACTAAACTTCGCAACTACTGGACTTTTACACGAGAATGCTGGATCAGACTTAGATGTCGCTGATTCCAGCAAAGTCAGTAACAAATCAGATTCAGGGGCACTAACAAGACAGGACAAATCTTCTGATGTATGCACTGAACCAGACAGGGACTCCACAACTACCTCTGGACTGGACAGAGACTCATTTAATACACTGGATTGGAGCTCATGAGGCGCTGCAGAACAAGTCAGTATTGCAGCAGCCCCCACTGGACTAGGCAAAACTGAGGAATTCCCTGGACAGGAAGGGAACTCTGGAACCTCTGCCACAGCGGCCAGAGAACCAGAATCTTTCAGGATACAGGGCTGGGTTTCAGGAACACTCATCAGACCGGACTGAAATTCTGAGATTTCTATTATTTTGACCAGAGAATCAGAATTATCCATGTTACAGGGCAAGACTTCTGAAACATTCAGAGGACAGGGCTGGAGTTCCTCGGCTGTTACAACACTGGAGAGGGACTCAACAACATTGGTTAAATCAGACTGTGTACAGGGCAAGGTATCTAACACAATTGCTGACGAGGACAATATTTCAATGGCTTCTGCTTTGCTGGGCAGAAATTCACCAAGTTTTATTAGAGCAGACTGTAATTCCAAAACAGCTGCTAGACAAGTGAATATTACTGCAACACCAACTGAGGTAAGCAGTGCTTCAGCCTCCTCTGCTAGAGGGTTTAAAGTATCCAAAGTACTGGGTGAAGCATAAGACTCTGCGACCACAGCTTCACTGGACAGGATCACTGAACAGTCCATATTGCAGGGCAAAACCATGGAAGCACCTGCTGGACAGCATAATGATTCTGTGACCTGAGTTTCATTGGAGAGATCTACTGCACAATTCATGGTACAGGGCAAATTTATTGGAAAATTTTCTGAACAAGGTAATAATTCTGCGATTTCAGGTTCACATAGCAGATGCTCTGAGCTATTCACGAAACTAGAGCGAGGTGTAGAAACAGGAAGATCAAGACACAATGTTTGCGCATCTGAATCACCATTCATTTGTAAAATTGGAAAATTCAGATGCTGGGGTTCTGAGTTTACTAGACAGGATTGCTGGGACTCGGAAACTGATGTAGTGCATCTATTGGCATCTGCTGGATCAGACAGGAGTTGAACTTTATTAACACAGGTAATTTCTGCAGAAGTGTTTGCAGAGACAGGCAAGATTTTTCTGGTGTCTGTTTCACTAAACAAAGAGTCATGAGTACTGGCTAGGCTGGACTCGGAAGTCAGCAGGACCTCTGGATTCTCTGCTGAGAAATTTGCGCAGGGCAAGGTTAAGAATGTATCAGTGGCTTCTGTTTTACTGGGAAGTAACACTGAGTTATCCATGGTACAGGGTGGAATTGCAGGAACTTCAATTTCACACAAAAAGAGCTCCGAATCACCTGCTGAATCAGCCAAAGGTGCTGAAGCAGGCGGGTCAGAACGCCAAATTTGCGAATTCGGAGTCACATAAAAATCATCCAAAATCAGTTCCCACACATCAATCAAGGGAGCCACACAGTCATACCTACACACACCAGCCTCTATTAGGTTATAGGCTGACTTAATGCATGCGTTCAATACCATTTCACTTTTTGCACTGTAAAATTGACAAAATGAACTTGAATCATTCTTCCATTCACAGACCAGGGCTTCCATCTCTCCCCTCTCGAATGGAGGATCCCATGCATACTTAACAGCGAAACATTTAGGCTGATCACAGTCTGCAGATATGATTGTGGCAGGCACATGTATAGGGTTAATTAGCAGGTGATTGGCAGATTCCTTATTCTTAAGAATCTCCAATACCTGTAGCAAGTGTTGAACTGTAGTGTATGCAAACTTCCCTTGGTTCACAAATAAGTTGATTTGTTCAATACTCTGTAATATCTCATCATAATCATACTCAGATAATTCTTTTAAACAAAAATCTTTATTTTCCCTAGCCAGGGAGGAAAGTTCATTAGTAGTTTCATAAGTCCATTTAACTCCCCTGAAAGACAATTGCATTTCATTATCTGTTAATGGCAGAATCTCATTATAGGTCTCAGTCGCTAAGGATAACGATTCTGCAGATTGGACACGTTTCTTAGAATGTTTGCGTTTTGCCTTTGACCTTGCGGTTTTTGGTGATTTATTCAAAGCTGCAGGAAAATTATCAGTAACACTTTCTGCTTGCTGCTCATTCTTGCAAGCAATTGAAGGAGCAGCTGATTGGCCTGCTGCCAGGAGTTCATTAAGAGGAAAAGGCAATGGATCTATGCGCAACCAGTTATGGATCACAAACGCTAGAAATTCCAGCGGTCTATCTTTCAAATCGGAATGATTGAGAACATCAAATGCCCACTGGAATAATTCCCCTTTAAACAAAATATAACTTAGTTGGAGTGCCCAGGTTGAAACAGGAGTCGCTTGGAGATCAGGATTGGTCAGGAACCTGGCACATTCAGAGAAAAACTCATTTTCTGTTTCAAAGCTAAGTTCTTCAAATTTCTTAAAGGAACAGGAACCATAATTAACAGTGTCATACTTTCTGGGAATCCCCCCCACAATGGGGATTGGTAATGGGGTTTTCATAATGTAAGGCTTGGTGGTGTATTCTCCACAGTCAGCATGCAACGCATGAGCTGACGTGGAGGAGGTACACACACTAGCACCAGGAAACAGGCTATCCCTAGTATAGTGGAGGGGAGGACTGACTCCAATAGGAGATTGTGGCGCACAGAGCCGGTGCAGATCTGACAGCCACAAACAATGCTTTCGTATAACGTCTCAGCGCAAAGTAGCGCTGAGCGCATAAACCGGAACTGAGGAGATCAGGTCAGGTAGACAGAATGAACGCTTGCTAGCTAGCGGCTACTTAGCGACAGCAAGCGTCCAAAACCAGACAGACTGGAATGAGGCAGCCAATGCGATGCGGCGATGGCGTGCCTCACAAAGACAGGACAGGACAGTCAGAAAATAGCAGGATTAAGATAGATGAACGTAACACAGATAAATATACAATAAGTATGTTTTCCTAGCGTATTACAATTACAGCTATCAATGAAACTATTTGTAACGTCTGACTAACATATGTATATATCGGCAATGAACCGATATATGACATAAGCAGGAACGCTGACTAGGACTGGAGTAATACAGGGAACAGGACTCAGAAGGATTCGCTATCTCTTCGCAGAGATGAACGCAATCCACAAACGGTAACAGAACAGGATTCAGAAGGATTCGTTATCTCTTCGCAGAGATGAACGCAATCCACAAACAGTAACAGAACAGGATTCAGAAGGATTCGCTATCTCTTCGCAGAGATGAACGCAATCCACAAACGGTAACAGGACAGGATTCAGAAGGATTCGCTATCTCTTCGCAGAGATGAACGCAATCCACAAACAGAACCAGGAGCAGGGTAACTACCTCAGCACGGGTGGTCACGGTACGCGCAACCTACCAAAACGTGCTGGAAGCTGACTAACTGCACACAGGATATAAACAGTTCGTGTACGTATACATCAGCGACACTGATGTATTAACGTAACACAAATACAAGGAAAATAATAAACGTGCTGGTATGCATATATATTGGCAATGAACCAATATATGATGCAAAGACCAGCAAAGTATCTTTATAACAAGAAACACGATCGGGGCCTAAAGCGACAGCAAGACTGGCTTAAGCTGAAGCTATGAAAACCCAAGGAAACCCTGCAGGAAGCAGATCTTTATACTGAGGTCATCCAATGGGAGCAGACATGCAGATTCCCACACAGGTGAATGATAATCAGTCACAAGCTGACAGCAGGGAAAGACAGACAAAGCTATGCAACTTGCATGGAAATAGATCAGAACTGCCTGAGCTGCAGCACTACTTCCAGCAATAGCTGCTGCAGCAGCGATCATTACATATCGCTTGCGCTATGTGACACTATGTAGCATATTCCACTGAATTGTCCAAACTAAGTCTATCTCCTGTTCCTCTCTTGGGGAGTTGTTCCAGCGCTGTACCCCGTTCACATTTGCTGCTACCAGAAGCCCTCAGAAACACTAGTGACCTTGAGTACTTCCAAAGATAGGCAGCTCCGTAATACGCCAGCGCACTTTTGTGCATGGGCAGTATGGAGCCACCTGTATTCGGAAGCACTCGGGACATACGTGCTTCTGGACCTTTCAGGAACCCCCCCCTTAAAAATCCTGCGTTTGCCCCTGGTCTGATCTGACAAGACTAGCTGCATGCTTGTTTCTGATGTTATTCGGATACTACTGCAGAGAAATGGACCAGCAGGGCTGCCAGGCAACTGGTATTGATTAAAAGGAAATAAATATGGCAGCCTCCGTATAACTCTTACTTCAGTTCCCCTTTAATGTTAGGTGCAGGTGAGGGTCAGTGTTAGGCGTAGACAGAAGGGTCAGTATTAGGCATAGGACGGGAGAGGGTTAGTGCCAGATAAACAATAGTAGTATACCAATAAAGTTACCATTATTCTACTATTCTACTAACAGTTAAAGGAGATTGTAGAATATCTGTAAATTTACCGATAACTAACAGTAAAAAGAGATGTTTGAATATTGGTAAATTTGCTGATATTCCATTATCACGCCCATTTTAACACGCAGCCTTTCAAAATTATGCTCTATGAAGTAAACACAGCTATATGAGCAATGAAAAGCAAAAACACCTAAAATATACTGTAAATTAAAATGTTTTAGGAAGTGTCAGTGAATGAGCTTTTCAATCCATAATTAAGTCTGTATTGACTGAAAAGCTTGTTGACAATTGTCACTCAAAGTAACATAGACCTGATTCAACTAGCCAATTATGTCGTCACCAAACCAACAAATGTTTATTCAGGTAATACCTTCAATGACTAATTATTTGTCTATAGTTCTCGCTCTCTCTCTCTACATATATATATATATATATATATATATATATATATATATATATATATATATATATATATATATACACAGGGCCGCCATCAGAAATTTTTGGGCCCCATACTGTGCAAATCTACTGGGCCCCCCTGGTTCCTCAATGCCCCCACATAGCAAATCACAATCTCTGAGTGCCTGAACAGACACAACTAAAGCCTGTGTGTCCGCTTTTCACGTGCTCTTATGGCTGGGAGGGTTCTGCGTATGCTCAGTACATTTAGACTGTAACTGCGCTTACACAAAGTTCTCTCAGCTATGGAAATACTATGGAGGAGGTGCATGGCCTGAACAATGCATTTGCAGAGACCTACAACCCAGCTGGATTGTGCAGACTTCACAGGAGCACAACGGATTAGACTGGAAGTGTATCAAGGGAGCTGATGGACTACAGGGGGCTGGAAGGAGCCCCAGGTTGGTAGAAATCCTTTTCTTCCATTTGTCTCAGGTTCACTTTAATCACTGACTGACTAAGATAACTCTTGCATGAGGCTTCCGACACCTCTCATCACATTAATGGGCAGCCAGAAGGACAGACACAGATTGCAGCTAATGTCCGTGCGTGGCACTGTTCGCCAGGCCCCAGATTAACTTGGGCCCCATACAGCAGTCCTCCATGTGATGCCCTGAAGGTAGTCCTATATATATATATATATATATATATATATATATATATATATATATATATATATATATACTGTAGCGGGGCCCCAGTCACACTGGGGTCTGACAGTTCAGATAAGAGACAGAAGCCGTTCAAGTTTTATAAAAGAAAGGCTCCTGCCTGGTTTATTCAATAAAAAATAAAAAAATGAACCGCAAACAAAAAATACTGGCTTGGCTGAGCAACTTACTAACAGAGTAGTACAGCATATAACAGTCCATGACAGTTCAAGTAAGCAGCTTTTCTTTACCAGAATCCTCTGGGTGAGCTTTGTTCCCTCCAGTGTCTAGGAACTCCGTGAGCTACTTCCTGGATTATCTAACTCAGCTTTATACACAGGACTGAACCACACCCTGTTCAGGGTAATACCTGGACTGGGCCAGGTGGCCAGGGAACCCTCCCACTCTTCCACTGGCCAGCACCGGAACCCAATAGCCAGCTCTTGAAAGAGCCAGAAACACAGATCAAGCTGCATTTTTTCCCAGAGCTTTATTGTGCACGATACCTGAAACCAGGTGCAACATACACATCATCTAGGACGACTCTCTGCCAAACCAGTGACACCCTGTCACAATATATATATACACACACACACACACACACACACACACACACACACACACACACACACACACACACACACATATATATATATATATATATATATATATACACACACACATATAATTTATAATTTACAGTTTATAACATAAAAGCTATAATACCTTAACCAACTTTTTTTTTAAATCTACAGCTATATAAAGTACTGTATATGCTTGTCGTGTACATCATATATCAAGCAGTGACACTGAGACACATTGATGAAGAAGTTCTACAATCCAAGGAATGTCACAACTTTGAGTCAATTATCTTATTGATGTAGAAAATAACACCTTCCCCATCAAAATAGGCATTTCAAGATCACTGGCATTATTTGTGTCTTTGGATGTGTCCCCTTTTAATGCATGCTTCACTGACTTCTGGGGTCTGTCAAAAATCATTACTAATTGATATTACTTAATGGCCTTAAAGCTTTTAGAGCAGTATGGGCCCAGGAGAAAAGCTGAGAAAAAGATACTTGATTCTAATTATGCTGGAGTGTGAACAAGCCGAGAGCAGCCTCATCATGACAGTTATATTATTGTCTAAATGCCATATTTAGAGTTTTTCATAATTTGACAGCATTAAAAAGCAGTGCTCCGCAGGACAAAGTGAAATGCTATTTATCATGCTCGTGTCTGCATACCAATGCTTTAGAGGAAGGACACAAATACATGGTTTTCTGTTTTTTGCCATATGCAGTGATGTTATTTAACAAGTTACAAATACAACAAGAGAATTATGTATAAGTACATGTATTTTTGTCAAGTCTATGTATTTTTTCCTAATTCTACTCTAGCTAGGGGAATTTTGTTTTTTAAAATCAGTGTTTCTGAAGATACATGTACACACTAGATAGAAGTGGGCCAAAATGGCCAAAAACTACCAATTCGACCGATGATCATTTACTCATCAAGCATATATACAGCCATCGCCTGAAGTTGCTTAAAAGACACCTGAGGTGAAAATAAACTAATGAAATAAACAATTGTATCTATCCTCCTTCTGTTAAAAATGACTTTCTAAGATATTCCACAGTTTTATTTTATATTGAAATCTACTTTTAAATTTTTTATAGTTTTATTGTTTTTGCTCAATGACACATTCATTGAAGTATGCCAGAGCTAAAATCTATGAACTGTTGACCCTTTTTATGCTCTCAGAAGCCATTTTTTTTGCTAGGAAAGTATTTTATAGTTGTATTTTCTTATCAGTGAGGGTCACAATGTAGTCACTTCCTGTCTGAGTCAGGACTCATTCAGTCACTTACATACCTGATATTTAACTCTTTCAGACAGAGAAAGAAAAAAAGGAACACAGCCTAGTTATTTGTGCTGGTTTACATACTGTACATACACGTCTATCTCATCATGTCAACCCGGGTATCCTCTAATGATCTGGCATATTAGATCCTTAATCACCCCCCGATGCCTGAGCAGCCTCAATCACATTGTTTTCATTATTCCTCCCCCCACTCATTGTACGCCACTCCTCTCCCACTCCCCCTCCATAGCAACAGAATGCATCACTAGCCTACGTCAGAACATCGGGGGACCCCAAACTGTCACTTGAGGGACAGTTTCCTGCAGGCAACAATTATTGTTATTGTACTTAGCATCATGTGAACAAAAGATGATGAGATAAAAAAAAATAGGAATTACTAGCACCTGAACATAACTTGAAGTGGTAAAGTGGGCTACATAGTTACTGTAATTTAAACAAACACACACACACACACACACACACACACACACACACACACACACACACACACACACACACACACTCTCTCTATCCATGAAGAAAGGAAAACCTATGCCATCCCAACCAACCAGCAATAAGATAAGGGCCCGTGTTCAATTATTTTCCCCCCTAAGTTTTCTCCTAGGTTTTCTCTCTCTCTTTAAAATAACTTTACAGCACTTAGTAATTTAAAACGTACCACAAAGTAGGTAAAAAAGTACAGTATTTTCATGAGTCCTTGTGGCTTAAAAGGCATTTCATTTACAGGGTGTGAAAATATCTCCTTGGAGAAAATTCTGGGAAAAAGTTAATTAACTATTTCAGCCCACTGGTGTTTTTCACCTTATGGACGAGAGGAATTTTCACCTGTCAGTGCTCCTCCCATTCATTCCCCAATAACTTTATCACTACTTATCACAGTGAAATGATTTATACCTTGTTTTTTCCGCCACCAATTAGGCTTTCTTTTGTTGGTAAATCATGCTAATAATTATTTTATTCTAAATGCATTATAATGGGAATAATAAGAAAAAATGGAAAAAAATGCATTATTTTTCAGTTTTCAGCCATTAGAGTTTTAAAATAATTCATGCTACCATAATTAAAGGACACCCAAGGTGAAAATAAACTAATGAAATAAACGATTGTATCTATCTTCCTTCTCCTAAAAATGACTTTTTAACATATTCCGCAGTTTTATTTTAAGTTTAAATCTACTTTTTAAGTTTTAACTGTTTTATTGTTTTTGCTCAATAACACATTCATTGAAGTATGCCAGAGCTAAAAATCTATGAACTATTTATCCTTTTTATCTCGTTCCTGCTCTCAGAAGCAATTTTCTGCTAGCAAAAAAGGTTTTATAGTTGGAATTTTTTATCAGTGAGGGTCAAACTGTAGTCACTTCCTGTCTGAGTCATGACTGAGTCAGCCACTTACATACCTGATATTTAACTGTTTCAGCCATAGAAAGAAAAAAAGGAACACAGCATAGTTATTGTACATACCCATGTATATCTCATCATGTCACATGTCACCTCAGGTATCCTTTAAAATCCACATATTTTATTTAGGTATTTTTTTGTCCAGGTTATTGCAACGTTAAAATTATACCCCTAGTGTAATGTATGGTGATTATATTTTATTTAGAAATAAAGGTGCATTTTTTCAGTTTTACATCCATCACTAATTTTTAGCCCTTTATTTATTAATTATATGCCCTCTTGACATACATGATTGTCTATTTTTATTCCCCAAAGTCAGTAGGTGTGTTTTACTATTTGGCCACAAGATCTCCCTGCTGAGCAAAAATCCCATTAGCGTACAATGTACGCTAATTGGGATACAATGTATCACTACATTGTAACTAGGGGAAGTGACGCAGGCTTCCATCAGAAGCCTCTGATCACAGCGGCAGTGGGGAGGTTATGAATGGAAATATTGTTTCCATTCATAAAATTAATGATCGGGTGGCGGAAACTGGCGGAAATCACAGCGGGAGCTCCATTTACAGAATAAACACTGTTTTTACCCATGGTCAGGTGTCACAATGGCAGACTTGACCTCCATAACAGATTCTCGAAGGAGACCAACCTGTTGAATCGCAGTGAAGGCACCATCAGACTTGCCCTCCATAACTGATTCCCGTTAAAGGATTTAAAGTTGATTCATTACAATTAGCGCCTCAAAAGTCCTCCTGAGTCCTGTATTGTTATTTTTGGTCACTACCTCGGGCGGGTATGCCTGCTGCCCTCCTTGGCTGGATGTGTGGTGGTAGCCGTTTGTTAGGCTACAACTCCAGACCGGAATCACACCAGGAAGGGTTCCCCCACCATTACCCTTTGTCACAATGGCAGACTTGCCCTCCATAATAGATTCTCGTTGCAGGTACTGAACAGCAAGTAGAAAATGTAATGTAAAAAAAAAGATGTAAGCTGTAACAACGGTAGAGAAAGAACCATCGAAAGTTGATAAGGCAGACAGACATTACCTAACCAGACATCACTGAGTGAGGAAGAGCAATCTCGCCATGGTGCGCACTGCGCAGTAGTCCACCACGGCCGTCACAACACAGACAACTGTTTGCGGTGCATTACACAGTGAGTTTGGTGTGTCAGTGTGAAGCAGTACACTAATTACACTCCCTGATTGATGTATACACATGCAAGATGTTTTAAAGCACTCTAGGCCTCCAATTTAGCATGCAATGTGATTTCTGCCCTTAAAACACTGCTGTGCGTCAAATCCAAATTTTTTCCCGGGACTTTTGGCATGTATCCCACTCAGCCATGCAAAAGCTCAGGTGTTAGACCCCTTGAAACATATTTTCCATCACTTTTGTGTCCAGCATAAATGTTTGTAGTTTTGAAAGTTCGTTTCCCCATTGAAGTCTATTGCGTTCGCGAAAGTTAGCGCGAAGTGAACTTTTTGCGGAAGTTCGCATTCGAGGCTTGAGAACCAAAAATTGGATGTTTGACCCATCCCTACTTCCTAATGTTACTGTCATTTAGCACTGCTACATCAATGAGCAGTGTTATCTTCTGGTCCTTGTCTACAATCATGAGGAAGTCTCACAGAATTTTAGTTCTGTTATTCTACATGACCTTCTATGAAATCTACTGTCAGGGATTCAGTAGTTCTAGCCCATAAATCGTGCAGACGTTTCTGCAATTTAGCATTCAATCTGATTTCTGCCCTTAAAACGCTGCTTTGCGTCAAATCCAGATTTTTCCCCGGGACTTTTGGCATGTATCCCACTCCGCCACCTGGGGGTCCAGGTGTTAGACCCCTTGAAACATGTTTTCCATCACTTTTCTGACCAGCATAAGTGTTTCTAGTTTTCTAAGTTCGCCTCCCCATTGAAGTCTATTGCGGTTCGCGAACTTTTCCGTGAACCGAACCTTCGCGAACCGAAAATCGGAGGTTCGGCCCATCTCTACACCCCACAACAGCTCTTTTGAGAGCTAATCTTGTTCTTGTGATCTATATTTTTTTCTGTGTGTCCCACTGACACTTGTGTTGCATAGACAGCCTTGATCATTCATACTGTGTGTGTGCCACTGCCAGGCCCAGCACATTCAGTGATTACCTATGTGTGTGACAAGTGCACATTGTAATACCCATTACTGCATATACCTACCTACCTGTTGTTCACAGTGCATCCACCTACCTACATGAGCGCACGCAGTGTCACTGTGCCTGTGCTATGCTTTACTATGCTTTACTATGCTTTACAATGCGTTTAAGGGTGATGTCACAGCACAACACAATAAAGGTACCACTGCCAGTAATCCTTCTCCCATGTCCACGCAGGCAAGGACAGAACACTCCATGGTGATGTCGGACATGCGGACATTCTTTAGTCAAATGCCTTGCCTTAGCGCTTCCGGATCCAACTTCCCCCAACGCCTGGACCGGCAGGTAGCCGACTACCTGGCCTTAAGTGTGGATGTAGACACTGTGAGCAGTGATGAACCCTTGGACTACTGGGTGCGCAGGCTTGACCTGTGGCCAGAGCTGGTTCAAAAGGGATTGTGCGTGGGCACACCAATAGTTCAAACAGGTTGGGTGCTTGGTATTATGGCATAGGCTTTGCCAATACTATTTCAAGCGTCATCAAGTATACCAGCACACCATCTTCCATAAAGGAAAAATGCTCTTTTATTGAGCCATTATATCTACACAAAAAAAGACAATTGTTTCGGGGGCCTCGCAGGGCCCCCCTTCACGCCCACACGCCTTGATGAAGGGGGACCCTGCGAGGCCCCTGAAACAATTGTCATTTTTTGTGTGGATATAATGGCTCAATAAAAGAGCATTTTTTCTTTATGGAAGATGGTGTGCTGGTATACTTGATGACTGTGGCCAGAGCTGTCCCAATTTGCCATTCAACTTCTGTCTTGCCCTGCCACAAGCGTCCTGTCAGAAAGGACCTTCAGCACAGCTGGAGGCATTGTCACTGAGAAGAGAAGTCGCCTAAGTCACAAAAGTGTTCAGTACCTGACCTTTATAAAAATGAATGAGGCATGGATCCCGGAGGGCTTCTGCCTGCCCCAAGACTAAGTCGCTCCCCACACAGCTTCTCTGCCCTCAGGCCGCTTGACTGCCTTCTCCGCCACCACCAACAGGGTCCAGGACTCCAGGCGGATTCCTGAATTTTTGAGGCCGCTGCTAGCAGCGGCGCTTTAATAATTTTTCTAGTGCGTGTACATGCTTGCCTAATTTTTCTGGCTGCAGTGCAGCTGCAACAACAACACAAAAGGCATGTACATGTGCCCATTCCCCTTCGTGATCATTACCTTGCCGCGGTGAAGGGGCTTGCATATTACAATGAAGCAATGACCAACGGCTATGTGAGTGTCTCGGGGGGGGGGGGGGGAAGGCACACCCAAGATAATAAGGTCGTTGCTTCATTATGGACAGACCAAATTTGATCAGCTGGACAGTCACTCATTGAGCTAGCCTGGCGACCATATGTGCTTGAAAACCGCCACGGCCTGCACTCTGGCCATGGTGAGCACCAGTCCAGCACGGCTTTCACTACACAAACAGCTGTTTGAGGTGCGTTACACAGTGAGTTTGGTGTGTCAGTGTGAAGCAGTACTCTAATTACACTCCCTGATTGATGTATACACTTGCAAGATGTTTTAAAGCACTTTAGGCCTGCAATTTAGCATTCAATGTGATTTCTGCCCTTAAAACGCTGCTTTGTGTAAAATCCAGATTTTTCCCCGGGACTTTTGGCGTGTATCTCACTCATCCATGCAAAAACTCAGATGTTGGACCCCTTGAAACATCTTTTTCATCACTTTTGTGGCCAGCATAAATGTTTCTAGTTTTCAAAGTTTGACCCCCCATTGAAGTCTATTGCGGTTCGCGGAAGTTGGCACGAACCAAACTTTCGCGGAAGTTCGCGAACCGAAAATCGGAGGTGCGGGCCATCTCTAATTCTGAATAGGTTTTGTTAAGCAAGGGTCAGGTGTGTACTCAAAATAAAAAAAGAAAAAAAAAGCTAAAAAGGACAGCTTACAGGAGTGTGGAGTTAGGCTGAAAGCCAACAGGCATTGGACACAGGTGAATGTCAAGTTTCATAGTGTTTGTACTGGGGGGTTGGGGGGGGGGGGGGTAGAGTTTCCCTTTTTTTGATCTGCATATTCGTTAAAACAGCAGTTTCTGTTGATGAAAGAGTATCATTAAAGCTACAAAGTGTGGGAGCTATGACTTATTTTCTTTCCTGTTGTCATTCTATGTCAAGAAACATTATCTCTGTTTCAAGGGGGAAAGAATAGACCATAAGTAAAGATTTATGTGTCCCATTATCATGCCAAATAAATGACAATGCTATAAGTCTTAAAAATCTACTTTCATGGACTCTGTTTTTATTTCCAGGTTTTATTGCACAATATTCTCACTTTGTTCCCTGGCAAGATCAAGACTGTGGTCGAGTATTGTTTTCCTGCATGAAACATATATCTATGTTAGAGCACTATCCAACTATATCTAAAGTACTAAATGGCGGTGTCCTATTCAAGCCTTTAGAGCAAATCTGACTCTTAGGAGTTTTAATTCAAAGAAGAGCTGGTCTACGTTTAGTGGAAAAAAATCCATATAAATTGATTCTGTGCAAACTTGATGGATTTCTCTCTGCAGAGGACATAATAGAGCTGTCTGTGCTAAAATGTAACTCTGGCAAATCTGGTGTCATTGTGAAGTAGGTCCCGTGGGTACACTAAGCGAGCAGGACAGTCACTGTCAAGTGAGTTTAACCAGTTGGCCATCTCGATATCAGTATGCATCCTCACACAGATTCATTTCCCAGGAGCCAGAAAAAGGTACTGTCATCTGACATTTTGACATAAAACATCAAAGACATTTGTGTTCTAATTAACATTTAAGAAGAAACCTACATGATGGAAGATAGAAAGTCTGGCCCTGAAAACATTAAAAGGCCACAGTGAGTATATATTCAGTTTCCGATTTAGGATGTGAGACTCATGTCCTCTTTTTCTATCTATAACACGGCAAGGAGGCGAGTCTCACATCCTAGAATTTACCCCATCAAAGTGTACATGCTATCACGCAGGCACACTCCCAATGGCTCCAAAGGTGGCACTGGTTGGTGAAAGCGAACATGTGTTCCATGAGTCAATCTGTGACTTACCGCAATGGAACATGCAACTCATTTCCTCTTTCACCTCCTCTACCTGCGCAAGGATATGACCCATGACCTTGTAGTTTTGCCACCTCCCTGCATGTGCTGGGGGGGGGGGGGGCTTTGGGTGTCCCTTTTTAATAATTTCAAGAAAAATGCAAGTGCAGCTCCACCTCTGAAGCAAATGAAGCACCAACCATCCACCCATGGAAAGCTCCGCCCCCACCTGGGACACTTTGGAGAGAAGAGGCACCAGACAGGAACCCTAGTGTTGTCATTCCGTTAGCTGTGTGGGAGCAAGTAAGATGGTGTCTCCCTAGCAGTTGCATCAACTGTGACTTCTCCAACCCCCAGCTTCCACAGTAACCTCTTTCTCCACCTGGTACCCACAGTGACCTCTCCCTATCATCCACAGTGACTTTTCCCTCCCCAGCACTGGCAGTTTTCCTGCCTACCCCCAGCCCCCACACTGACCTCTCCTTCCCCAGCAGCCATAGTGACCTCCTCCAGCACCCATAGTGATCTTTCCCTCCCCCAGTGGCACCCCTCTTGTCCTCAGCAGCACACACAGCAGCACCTACATTGACCTCTCCCATCACCAGCACCCACAGTGACCTCTCCCAACATCCAGCATCCACACTGACCTCTTCCTCCCCATCACTCACAGTGACCCCAGTGACACAGACTATACTGCATCAAGAGGGACAGAGGTCCCAATGATGATAGGTGAGTTTGTGCCTACATCATGCTTCATTGTGCACATTATAATAGTGGGCACATATCACTGCTGATTTGAGGGTGGTGGACCTAAAAAACTTGGTTGGAAGGAGACACAAAGTCTGCCTGATACTGCTATAAAGGAGGGGGGAGGGGGCTCTAAGGCTGCCTAATACTGCTTTCTGGACAGGGGATATTACATACACAATTTAGCATGATTTATTGATTAGGGCCCCTTTTTCAGGTTAGAGCACCACCCCCTTAAGGATCCTCTGCACAGCCCTGGCCACCTCTGTGCGCAACGGCATATGAGTATGTGCATGTATGTATGGCCCTGTGCATACATGCATTTTGCAGGTCTTAGTGCACATGCATGCACTCTTGTACATGTGCACATGCATACACGCAAGCTTCTGATGACTTCAAAGTTACCACTGATTGGTGCAAAAGAACAAATGTCCCCTGAGCATATTTGTGTATGTTTTTTGTGAGTGATCACTGTGTCACACACTGATCAGTGTGTCAAGTAAGTTCATACAACAGGAATCCAGAATTTATGTAAAAGCTTGCAACTTTTATTGACACGTTCAATCAAACTCTACAGCACTGCTGTCTTTCAAGTTCTAACTGAGAAACAAAAAGCACAATTAAAACCAAGCTCCAGTGAAAACCAGTAGTGCAGAGGTTTAGCCTATATATATGTGTTTTTACTGTGCATGCTCTGTGCCAATGATGATGAGTTATTGATAAATAAAGAAACATGTTGGGCGGAGCTGATGCGGCATGAGTAAGGGAATATGTGGGTTCAGACAAGATCAGGACTTAGATCTGAATGGCATGTTAGCCTGGGACGCACATGGAGACCCTGATACCAAACTGGAGACCCTGATACCAAACTAGAGACCCTAATAACAAACTCCATGCAGTGAAAAATAGATGTTTTACCTGAGTGAAATATTTTAATAAACGTATGTTTTTTTAAATGGTCTTATGCTATGATAAGCATGGCCAGGCTTGGACAGAGGCAAGAGAGGCTCCGGCCTCAGGGCGCATTGTAGGAGGGGACGCACAACTCACTCAGCTATCATTCTCCTATTCTGATTGAAGCAGTGAGAAATAAGAAAAGGGGATACATGGCAGTGACTTCAAGCCAGATAACTAGAAATTAAGGTGTTTGGGGGGGCTGGGGTGTCTCTTAGTCTAATAGCAATCAGTGTGTGATGGCTGGGGTGGGAGGGATGGAGGGGTCTACTTTGCTGTCTGTCTCAGCCTTGGGTGCTAGAGGACCTTGTTTCGGCTCTGATGATAACTTTGTCATTTTTAGTTTGTGTTACAGCGATAATTTGTGAAAAGGGCAGGTCACGCCAAGAAGATTTGCCACAGGACTTGGGAAACCTCAAAAATCCAAAAAGGTGAGCTTTGACCTATCTGACAAATGTCAAAACTAAAGGGTGAGTTCACTCCCCTATCACAAGGAACTTTTATGGTAAAGTTGCCATAAAAACAAGCAAATAATAAAAAAATAGCTCTGTTCTTATGCGGCTGTGGTATCCAAGTGAGCTCTCTCGCCATAAATCTTCTTGGATTTAATGCATCACCAGTGCTCCACATGCTCAGGCGTGAAACCCAAAAATTAAGCTGGCCTGTGATACACTCTCTTTTTTTTTTACTTTGACCAAGTTCCAGGACCTAAAACTGACTTTTCACAAATATATATAGTGAGATTTTTTGCAAAATGACAGGTGTTAAAAAGTATAAGTACAACCTTGGATATCTGAAATAGTGATTTTGCATAATTGTTATTACAAATCTTAATTTGTAATTCTGATGTGAAACCATAATGCAAAATTTCAGGAAAAAACATAACTAATTTTGCATTGTTGCATAATTTTAGTGTCATTTCAAACCAATTTTAGCTGTAAATATCAAAGCCCTCATACATAGTACCATCACCAAAATTGCTATGTATGTGAATAAGTGGGAACATGTCAAAAACAGAATTTTTCAAAAAGACCATGTCATTTTGGGAAAACTGATTTTAAAAATGCAAAGAAAAAATGATTTTTAACCTGTACATTTTCATTTGCATTTATAAAATTGATGTTAGCCTTGTTCCCACTATTCCCTTTATTATGTGTAGCAATTTTGGTGATGATAGCTTGTATGGGAGATTTGCTATTAAATGCAAAAGTGGGCAAAACATTATGTGAAAATTATGTAAACTTATTGAATGGATTACATTAAATTAATTGAATTTGAAAATCATAATAATGTATGGCCATAATTGCAAAAATGCACACTCAATTTTATGTGGTAATAATTAGCAGATTACCATTATTACTAATCTGAGAGTTTTATGGATGTGTTGTAACAATCTGCTAGTGTATGAGGGCACTAGCAGACAGATAAATATAAAACAATCCCAACAAGGAAAGTGTCTTACAAACAGTGACAGTAGAAGGCAATACTGTCACTGATACAGATCTTAAGAATGGTCAACAGGCAGGGTCGGTAACAGATCTGACATATAAGGTACAAAATCAACAGGCAATAACAATGTGAGTATTCAGACAGTGGTCGGCAACAGATCAGATTGGCAGAGGTACAGAATCAGCAGGCAAGAGCAAAGTGAGTATTCAGGCAGAGGTCGGCAACAGATCAGTTTGGCAGAGGTACAGAATCGTAAGGGTCCTTTTACACTTTATCAGTTGCTCTCAGTTAAAACAGAAAGAAAACTGATTTTCAAAGTAAGTCCCATGGTTTCCTATGGCACCTTTCACACTTAACGTGTTTTAACTGAAAACTTCTTCCCAATGCACTGCTGTAGAAAGAATGCGTACCAACGCGCACTAATGCATACTAACGCACACTAATGCATACTAGTGTTGGGTGAACAGTGTTCGCCACTGTTCGGGTTCTGCAGAACATCACCCTGTTCGGGTGATGTTCGAGTTCGCCGAACACCTGATGGTGTTCGGCCTTTTAAGTTCGGGTTCGCCCCGAACTACTAATTGGCCGCCGAACAGGGCCGAACAGGGCCCCTGTTCGGCCGAACAGGGCCCTGTTTGGCCGAATACTGCCCCCCTATGGGGTCGCAGGCATAAGGGGGGAGCATTCCCCGATCGCGGGGGGGGGGGGGTCGGAAATTCCCCCCACCCCCTCCGCTAGCGCTCCCCCCTCTGCCCGCTTCCCCATACAAACGTTTCAGGAAGTACCGGTCCGGTGGTAGTGGGTGGCTGGCAGTGGGCGGCACTGTGAAGTGAGTGACTGAGGAGGAGGAGTCTGGAGAGTGACGCGTTGAGGGAGGCCGGGCAGCGGGCGGTTCAGCAGTAGTACCGCCCACTACCACCGGACTGGTACTTCCTGAAACTTTTGTATGGGGAAGCGGGCAGAGGGGGGAGCACTAGCGGAGGGGGTGGGGGGAATTTCAGACTCCCCCCGCGATCGGGGCATGCTCCCCCCTTATGCCTGCGACCCCATAGGGCCCCCAAAAGCGGGATGTTCGGGGAGTTCGGGGTTCGGCCCGAACATGCCGAACATTGCGGCCATGTTCGGCGAACTTTCCCGAACCCGAACATCCAGGTGTTCGCCCAACACTAATGCATACCAACTGATTAGGTGTAAAAGGGCCCTTAGGCAGAGAGTAGTCAGAGAAACAGGCAAAAGTTCAAACACAGTATAACAATCAACAGTAATATATATTTATTCCTGAGTTAGTGTGAAATCCCCGGGGTCCTGCCGGTTCAAAGCACACACGGATCTGACTAAGGTCTGAAGCCTTCACTGCGAAGTGTTAGCTAGAGCAGACAGTGAGCAAGTGTCTTACCAAACACACAGGAGATACTCACTTCCCAAACAGTTCTCTGCTGCTTATATAAAGCCTGCAGGCTGCTTGTAAGCCAATCAAGAAGTGCACATACACATGACACCTAGTCTGCAGACTAGGTGTCATGTGTATGTGCACTTCTTGATTGGCTTACAAGCAGCCTGCAGGCTTTATATAAGCAGCAGAGAACTGTTTGGGAAGTGAGTATCTCCTGTGTGTTTGGTAAGTCTCAGAGCAGTTGGGGACAAGCTCCTGGGTGTGGCAGATCCAGGGCTTGGCTGCGCTCATATATGGTGTTGCATGCTGGTTCTGGGGCCCCGGGCAGTGAGAGTTCCTGGGGCCCCAGGCTGGCTTGTGCACCATTATTGTTTTTAATTTTATTGTAGATTCCCATGCAGTTTAGTTAGGAGGGGGGCAGATGAGAGGGTATATCCTGCACGCTGGTGCCCCCTGCTGGCCATATAGCCATTGTCTATATGCAACTGAAACCCTCTCCAATTACTAGCTGAGTAGCTCAGCTTCTGTTTGAATTAATCACTGCAGACTAGGTGTCATGTGTATGTGCACTTCTTGATTGGCTTACAAGCAGCCTGCAGGCTTTATATAAGCAGCAGAGAACTGTTTGGGAAGTGAGTATCTCCTGTGTGTTTGGTAAGTCTCAGAGCAGTTGGGAACAAGCTCCTGGGTGTGGCAGATCCAGGGCTTGGCTGCGCTCATATATGGTGTTGCATGCTGGTTCTGGGGCCCCGGGCAGTGAGAGTTCCTGGGGCCCCAGGCTGGCTTGTGCACCATTATTGTTTTTAATTTTATTGTAGATTCCCATGCAGTTTAGTTAGGAGGGGGGCAGATGAGAGGGTATATCCTGCACGCTGGTGCCCCCTGCTGGCCATATAGCCATTGTCTATATGCAACTGAAACCCTCTCCAATTACTAGCTGAGTAGCTCAGCTTCTGTTTGAATTAATCACTGCAGACTAGGTGTCATGTGTATGTGCACTTCTTGATTGGCTTACAAGCAGCCTGCAGGCTTTATATAAGCAGCAGAGAACTGTTTGGGAAGTGAGTATCTCCTGTGTGTTTGGTAAGTCTCAGAGCAGTTGGGGACAAGCTCCTGGGTGTGGCAGATCCAGGGCTTGGCTGCGCTCATATATGGTGTTGCATGCTGGTTCTGGGGCCCCGGGCAGTGAGAGTTCCTGGGGCCCCAGGCTGGCTTGTGCACCATTATTGTTTTTAGTGAGCAAGTGTCAGCACAGCTCTTAAATAGCCCGAGTAAGCAGGCAACCAACCACGCCCCTGAGCCGCTTGGCCAATCAGGAACCGGAGGTGGAGCCATGCGTGTCAGCTGACAGGTGATCAGCTGACATGCTTCCTTAAAGTATAAGAGGGGCGTCGCCAACAGCGCATTTGTCCACCCTCATTTGCAGTCTGAGAATCATGCGGCCGGATCTCCCCATGAATGCTGCTGACACCATCCCTGACAATGCGGACAGCCACACCGGAAGTCCCAGATGCGCTGCCAGCAGAGGAAAGAGCGAGTGAGCTGGTAAGCGCAGATTTTCTGACATGCGTCTTTCTATTCATTGATTTTAAACAGTAGTGGAAGCATCTTTTGTATGGTGCATGAAGTATCATTACAAAGTCCATGGACTTAGAACATACCAAACAAACAAACAAAATCATCTGTGTCTCACAGATGTTAAGATATTACTCCAGTAAATGAGTAGAGATTTAGTTGTAGAACCAGGAAATGATAGTTCCAGGAAAGAGCACACCTTTGTAACATGGCTCACAGACCCAAATTTAATAAGGGTGGAGATGGAGATCAGTAGCATTCAGAAAACATGGACATAATCATTTTTTGTCTGTACTGTAATAAGGCATCAGACATTTGTAACCCTCATATGAGGGAAGTAAAGGAAAAAAAACAAAAACAAATTAACTCGAAATGAACTAGTCCAAAACCTGTCAGATCTTTACTAGCTTTTGTAAGTGACAACTACATAGCAAAATGTATATTTATAATGCATTTTATTCTAGGTCAAATGTAAACTAATACACATGTAATTTGAATTTTACCATTTTTTATTATGGTTGTCCTTTATACTGACCTACGTCTAGTTTTAAAATACCCCTTGAAAATTCTTTAAATGCAATCCATACTATATTTATATTTCAGAATATTTTAATTTTCTTTTTTGGCAATAAAAAATACCAATTTATCTGACATAGCCAGAAGATCCAGTAACAATTTCAGCCAAAATAAAATTTACTGTACAGAATGGTGTCAACACCTTAGTCAAAAAAAATCACCACCATGCAGTTGTCTGAGTAAAATATATATATATATTTTTAAAGATATATTTTATAGATTTTTTTTTACAATACACAGCATATAATACAAACAATAGTCATCCCAAACCACCCCAGTCCTTACCTCTCTCCAACCCCACCACCCCTTTCCTCTGGGCGTGACTCCAGAACACTCCCGCACCACAACCCCACCCTCAAGCAGTTAAAGGTCACTATTACAGGTCATCAATTACAAAATATCACATTGCTTGATCAATCCCTTGATCTTTCAAAAATCCCAACCAGGGTGACCACACTCTGTCAAACTTAAAGGGACTCCGAGCTCTACTTAAAAAGTAAAATAGTACTCACCCATAAAGCGTGATTAAAGCACGCATGCGCCGTACTTCCACGCCGGCCACCGTGATGACGCGAGGCGGCCGGCGTGGTGACATCAGCCGCGTCATACCAGGAAGAAGGAGCCCGACACTCAGGCCGAGTGTCGCCGGGCTGCTGCCTCCAGCCATTCCAGAGCGTGGCCTAGGAGAGGAGCCAGGACGCTGTTGTGGGACCTCCCGACCAGCGCTGGACTAAAGAAAGCCCCGGGTGAGTACTATTTTACTTTTCAAGTAGAGCTCAGAGTCCCTTTAATAGGGCACTGCCTCTAGATGTAGGTCAATTTATACATAGTAACATTAGAATTGACAAGTTTCACCCACTCAGCCACCAAGGGAGGCGTAGAGGAGATCCAATTCAGTACAATAAACTTTTTGGCAAAGGAACTTAAAATATTCAGCAGTATTACTCCACGCCTAGAGGAAACAAGTTCCCCCATGATATCAAACAGGAGAAGTTTGGGATCCACTACAAACTGAGCGTCCAAAACTTTGGAGAACACCTTAGTAACTTGAACCCAGTAGGGCTGAATAAACAAGCGGGCTCATAACATATGCCAATAGTCACCGATAGCTGTGTTGCACCTCTGACACGTGTCTAGCCTTCCTGGATACATATGTGACAACATTTGTGGGGTTTAACCTCTTTAGCGGTAATCCCAACAGAAAGCCGCAGAACAGGCTCGGGACAGAAAGCCGCAGAACAGGGTGGTAATCCCGTGCCTGGGAAGGGACGGATCTAGGGGGGGGGGCAAGCGGGTCTCTTGCCCCAGGCGCAGTTTGTTGAATTCTTAAAAAGGCGGCAAAATTTGGATGGGGAATGGCAGTTTAGGCGCCAAAACCTGACCTTGCCCCAGGCGCAACTTGGGGCAACTTGGTCTAGATCCGTCCCTGTGCCTGGGTGATTTTCATGCAGGAGCCCCTGCAGACCTCTCTGAGGTAGGTTTTTCTTCTTGTTTTTAAGGTGTAAAAGCTTGTGCAAAAATTGCACAGCTTTTAGACCCTAAATCTGGAAATAATCATAACACCAGGGAGGTTAATAGATACTATATATAAATTTCAGGTGTATCAACCTGTTTTTACATGAGATCAGGTAATCTTTAACGTCATCCAAGGAGTCAGTCCACTCTCCCTCCTTCAGTCCAGGCATATCTGCCACCCACTATTCATATGCTTTCTGCACTCTATCAGTAGTATCTAAAATAAGTTCCCAACATATAGCCGAGAGAGGAGAATCGAGGTGTTGCCTCATCAAGAGTGACTCAAGTCTATCAGATTCCAAGGTGATCTGCCCAGGGAATTGCACGGCCATAGCGTGGCGCACTTGGAGAAACCAAATACATTTTATTCGGAAGAGAATAGGCATTTTTAAGCTCAAACGGACATCCGGGGCCAAATGTCGCAAACACTTAATGCCGTGTCGGGCCTATATAACTGGGTTAGGGAACTCTAAAAAATGAGGGAGTTTTTGATTGCCCCATAGGTGGGTGAAGGGAGAATATTGATTGGGGGTGTAGAATCTCTTCCTGGCTACTGTACAAACCTTAATTGAGAATTGCAAAGTAATAGGAAGATTAGCATAGGCTCTAGGACCCCTGAAAGGCAGTAATGTAAGACCCTCATAGGAGCCAACTACAGCTGCTTCCAATGTGGTGCCCATATTCAGTTCATCCTGGGAAAACCACCATCATATAGTTACCAAGGCAGACGCCCAAAAGTATAATCATTAATTTGGAAGAGCAAGACCTCCGGCATTAGTAGGGAGCTAAAGAGTAGCCAAGGAGATCCTGACAAGGACAAACAGAAAAGGGGACAGAGGGCAGCCCTGACGTATTTCTCTAGTCAGAGGAAATGAAGGAGACATGACACCACCGGAATAGACTATGGCACTCGGAGAAGCATAAAGGAGTTCAATCCACTGAATAAAACGAGGTCCAAACCTAAAGTGGGCTAAGACTGCCCAGAGGAATGACCACTCAATGGAGTCAAATGCTTTCTCCGAGTCCAGGGAAGCAATGCTGCACACAGAGATTAATGTCTGTCCCTCTTCCTGGCATGAACCGAGATAAATGAGAGTATCAAGCACTGTTTTCAAATGAGTTACCAAGAGCTTTGCTAATACCTTTGCATCAATATTAATAAGAGATATGCGGTGATAAAAGGAACACAGTGATGGATACCTTCCCTTTTTGGATATGACAACACCTCCTGCATCGAAGGAGACAGAGCACCAGTATGCTCAGCCTCTTCAAAAACCTCCAAAAGATGAGGAGACTTTGAAATTGTTAAGTGCTCCCCCAAGCTCATCCTTTCAAACAAGATTATGCTCTAGCTTAGGCCATTGCCCTTAAACCAATGGACAAGTTTGGCTTACTAAAGATTACCTACAAACACTCAGCTGCTAGGTATTCATGTTGTTGTTTATGTCTTTGAATGTGCTATACATGTTGATCATTATGTTACATTTTCCCCTGTATTTACAATGTCTACCAATTCTATATTATGATGGTGCCATGGACAGTGCCATGGAATATGTTGGCACTTTATAAATCACAAATAATAATAATGTACTAGTGGGCAACAAGTAGTGACAGGTAATAATGGTAGGTGAGTAGTGACAGGCACTAGTGGGAAACTAGTGAGTTAGAAAGAGTGACAGATCCTGTAAGAGTTGACAGGAAAAAGTGGGTGAAAAATAATGAGTGACAGGTACTGGGTGGTGGGTATGTGATCAGAAGTACTAGGTGGAGAGTATGAGGTGACAGGTGCTGGGTGAAGAGTAATAGTTGAGAGTACTAAGTGATAGGTACTGGGTGGCCGGAGTAGAAGGTAAAGGATGATCTAGGTGACAAGAAATTGGAGACCTAAGTGACTGAGCTGAAAGGCTCGATGTGACCTGGGTGTGAGATAGTGGGTGACTGGAGTGGCCGTTTCTATGTGAGCAGCGTGATGATACATCAGGCATGAGGCACACAGGAGGAGGTAGGAGCAGGGGAGCTGAATTCAGCCACTTTGATAGATTGTAAATCAGAACATAGCAGTGCTGTACAGCTCTATTACACCACCTGCAGGTAATTTAACCATTTAAAGCATTCTACACTCCTACGGTGCTGCTGGAAAGGAGAGGTGTATTCTGCTGCCTTTTTGTGTGTGCATTTGGCTATTGTACATACTCTCCAGGCATCAGAACGAAAATACAGAACTTTTCCCTCATTGACTTTAATGGGATTCAAATTCAGCTCCTGAATGAATCAGAATGTTTGGAACTATTCAGGGGAAAAGCCATGAACCAAACTGAGGCAAATTAAAGTGTGCCGAAACTCGTGACAAAAAGGAAATACTTATCCAAGAAGAGGGAAGCCTCTGGATCCAGTAGAGGCATCCTCTGGTTCCCCATTGCCACTCATGGACCCCCCAAAGATATCTGATAAAGGCTTGTCGGAAATTCTGACTGGGGCCATGCTCCTCTTCAAGCAAGAGTGCGTATATACTGTGCTTGCGTGAGTGTGACTGCGCCTGTGCAATTAGCCGGAACCATTCATCCACAAGCAACAGGAGGGAAAAGGACACCGTTAGCCTCTATAGGATGCAGAGGCTTCCCTCTTTAGGGTAAGTATTTCCTTTTTGACCAAAGCTTTATCTTGGGTTCTCTTTAAAACAACTAATGTTGGATCATAGGTACTATGAGGGGTACGAATTGTGTTACATCTACTATAGTTTAATGAAAATGAATTGGGTACTGCTTTTAAAAAATACCATAATCTTCAGATGATTTGGATTTAAACATGATACCCTAGAGTACAGCAGCAAATAGCTTATTACACGACATTAGTTTTCATGAACCTCATCTGAAAAATAGTGTTGTTAAGGGAGCTACTCTGAATGGAACTCATTGATTGAACATTTCACATAGTTGACTCCTCATTTTATCCAGAAGAGACCCTTTAAAAATGTATCCCTAGAGTATTTGAGGATGTTAAAAAAGCCTCAAGAAATCCATTGATTACTAAAAGATAGGCACATGTTAATCAAGTGAGATTTGTGTTGTGTCTCAGTATAATAATCAATGACAGGATGGGATATACGTGGGATTTACTGTATTTTATTCAGACCAATTTTTATCTGAAAATTCTTCATTAACTGCATAATATGTACCAATTTTAAATGACAAATTGTGTCATAGTCATTTTATACAACCCAAAAGGCACTTAACCACTGGGCAGCAACTGAAGGTCAGTATCTGCACAGTCACCCATATGCAATTCACTTTTTCACCTGAGTTTTCTCTTAGGTGATATTTTTAAACTTGTCAATAAAATGCCTTTTAAGCCACTAGAAAGCAAGGAAATACTCAAAATAATTTTGATAGTACTATTTCACCTACTTTTTGGTACTTTTTTAGTTGAAAAGTGCTGAAAAGTTATTTTAAATTGAAGATGAAAAATTATCTCCTGGGAGAAAAGTCAGGTGAAAAAGTGAATTGCATATGGTCCAGTGTGTCAATATATAATTCCCATTGCAAGCATTTTGGATAATATGTAAAACTAAACATCCCAAAAAAAGTAAAATGTAAAACTACACAAGTAATTTATGTTACACTTGTGCTTTTTCTAGAGTACACATTGGTCAAACAAAAAAGGAACTGTGTAATCAGGTCCACAAACATCTGTCTGAGTTTTCTTTTCAACAAGTGATAGACAAATTAGAAAAAAATGTAGTTGAAGAATATGTTTGAGGGTACATGAGTATCAAATATACACTGCAAACGGACAGTATATTAGTAGTTTGTTACCTGTAATACCCTAAGGAGGGAGAATATAGAAAACATAAAAAGTACTATGGGGGAACAGAAGACCTACATCTACACTAAATAAAAACAACCAGTCACCCAACACATCGACGATGTGAGTAATAAACTGCTCTCTCAATTTTGAAAAAAAAACAACTGCACATTACACCTTGGATGCAAAATGACTCAGAGAAGCTGGAAGAACAGCTGATACCAAAATCTCAAACTTTACCCCTGCCACTGTTACATGGCACAACAGCTGTTATGAGACTTAAAACCATAGATAAACTAGCCATAGTCAACAACTGAGACCACTAGATAGTAGATAGCGCCTGGAATAATGGTTTTTAATAACATGGTAATTATTTCTATGAACATTATTCAAATCAGTTAATTGATTTCTGTTACAACTGCTGTAATTCTGCATACATGTTACAACAGCTGTAATTCTGCAAATCCCTGGCTACATTATCAAGAACAATAAATGCCTACCATTTCTGCAAAATGAGGTTGGAGGCTAAGACCAAAGCAAATCTAGCATGGAGCAAAAAGAAAGAAGCCATCACAATCACAGTAGTTGACTTTCAGCAGAGGGTCAAAAGCATAAAAAGCTGCATATTTGGCCTGGACATATAATCTACAACTACTAGCCAAAAAAAACAACAGCAGTGCATTGGCATCTGACTGTCAGAACAAATTAACCAGCTGAAAGAGGCAGGTTCCCACCAAGACTAGATAACCCAATGAAATACAATGGAAATCATGAAAGACATTCAAGGCAAAAGCACCTAAAATAATCTATCATCTCATAGCTTGGAAGATTCCGTCAGGCATCATTATCCCCAAGCTGCACAACCATATGGGCAAAAACATGACCACAACTGAGAAGAGCATTGTGGACAACACCAGAGGTTTAAAACTCCAGTTGTTCATTGATAAGCACTTACTTAAAACAAAAGAGCTAGACAAAGAGCAAACCAGGCCAAAAGGAAAGCCTACAAACCATGGTTAACTAAGTGTCTGACTCTATGCAAAGTCAAAAACACAGTGAAAGCCTTCCTGAAGAATTCAATAGGATGGTGTATGACAACACTGGAAGTTAACTTAAGACAGCTAACACAAGTGGCCATCAACTGTGGCATATACCAAGGTGATTGAATGTTCCATGCTGCTGTTTTGTATAGAACCACAAAATAGGGACTAAGCACATGATCCATAGCAGAGCAGGGACAAGGTCCTCCAGCACCCAAGGCTGAGACACCAAAGGGCCCAGTGTGTGACGCCCCAGCCGTCACACACTGATTGCTGTTAGACTAATAGGGCCACAGGGCCCACAACCTCCCCAACACCTAAATATCTAGTTATCTGGCTTGCAGTCACTGCCATGTATCCCCTTTTCTTATTTCTTTCTGCTCACAATTAAGAATGACAGCTGAATGAATTGTGCGCCCCCTCATACACTGCGCCCTGAGGCTGGAGCCTCTCCAGCCTATGCCTCAGCCCGGCCCTGATCCATAGAAGCCATCTACAGCACTAGACAAGATTCAGGCTGTGCAAAGAGGCCATAAGGAGGCAAGCTGTAGGATATGGCATACACTGAACTGCACAACCACATAACTGGCATCTCATACAGAAACATCTGCACAATTTATGGGCTAGAACTACTGAATCCCTGACAGTAGATTTCATAGAAGGTAATGTAGAATAACAGGACTAAAATTCTGTGAGACTTCCTCATGATTGTAGACAAGGACCAGAACACTGCTCATAGATGTAGCAGTGCTAAATGACAGTACCATTAGGAAGTAGAGATGGGTCGAACATCCAATTTTCGGTTCGCAAACCTCGAATGCGAACTTCCGCAAAAAGTTCACTTTGCGCAAACTTTTGCAAACGCAATAGACTTCAATGGGGAGGCGAACTTTGAAAACTACAGACATTTATGCTGGACACAAAAGTGATGGAAAAGATGTTTCAAGAGGTCTAACACCTGAGTTTTTGCATGGCGGAGTGGAATACACGCCAAAAGTCCCGGAGTGGGATACACGCCAAAAAAATTTGGATTTGATGCACAGCAGCGTTTTAAGGGTAGAAATCACATTGCATGCTAAATTGGAGGCCTAACGTGTTTTAAAACATCTTGCATGTGTATACATCAACCAGGTAGTGTAGTGTAATTAGTGTACTACTACACTCTGACAGACCAAACTCACTGTGTAACGCACCACAAACAGCTGTTTGTGTGCCCCCCCGAGGCATTGCTTCATTGTGATACGCAAGCCCCTTCACCGCGGCAAGGAAACAATCATGAAGGGGAAATGACACATGTACATACCTTTTGTTTTGTTGTTGCAGCTGAAGTGCAGCCAGAAAAATTAGGCAGGCATGTACACGCATCAGAAAAATTATTATAGCGGCCGCTGCTAGCAGCGGCCTTAAAAATTCAGGACTACGCCTGGAGTCCTGGACCCTGTTGGTGGTGGCGGAGAAGGCAGTCAAGTGGCCTGCACGCAGAGATGCTGTGTGGGGACCGACTTAGTCTTGAGGCAGGCAATCACATGGCATGCAGACAGAGATGCTGTGTGTGGGAACTGACTTAGTCTTCGGGCAGACCTGAACGTGCTTTGCAGACCACGTAGTTAGATGGACCCTTGACCCAACGTAGTGTGCCAGAGATGACACCACTTGCCTTTCAACATCACGGTACAATTTGGGTATCCCCTTTTTTGAGAAATAATTGTGGCCTGGTATCTTCCACTGTGGTGTGTGGCTTTGCTTTTGTGTGCTGCTTTTCCTCAGGTGGCCAGTCCATTGCAGTTTGTGCTTTGTCATCATGTGCCTTCATAAGGTAGTTATCCCTACGTGGGTCTTGGTCTTTCCACGGCTCAATTTTTGGTGGCAGAGTGTACAGATGGCATTGCTCTCATCTGAGGCAGACACACAAAAAAAATTCCACACCGCTGAGCCCTGGGGTGATGGCACTTTGGTGGTGGCGGCTGACTGAGTGTTAAGTAGGGTGCCAGAATCAGAGCAGGAGGAGGAAGATATGTCATGGTTCCTTGCAGAAGCTGAGGAAGATGAGGTGTTCTGTGTTAAATAGTCAACAACGTCCTGACAATCTTGGGGGTTGATGGCACGCACCTTCTGAACACTGTACTTTGGTCTAGGGCTGCACAAAATCACGACAGCATCACCTTGAACAGACCTGCCTCTGCCTGTTTTGCCCATATTGGGGGGATGAAGTGAAAGGTATGCACTGACTTGACTAATACAATGTGCAGTCACACAGGTGCAGTGAACAGGTATGCAGTGACTGGTATCAATACAATGTGCAGCAGTCACACACACAGGTACCATAAACAGGTGCAGTGACTGGTATATAATATAACACTGCTTGCGCTCATGTAGCTAGGTGCACTGAACAGGTAGGTATGCATTGATTGCAATTACAAATGTGCAGCTGTCACACACACACACAGGTACCGTGAACAGGTGCAGTGACTGGTAAATAACACTGCGTGCGCTCACGTAGGTAGGTGCACTGAATAGGTAGGTATGCAGTGATTGCTATTACAAATGTGCAGCTGTCACCCACAAGGGTAGTCACTGAATGTGCTGGGCTTGGCAGTGGCACAGTAGGAATTACCAAGGGGCCAAGGCCCAGCTGTGACTGACTGACAGGGCTGTAAATGCAATTAGTGTCTGTGGGACACACATACACAAAAAAATAGATCAATAGAACAACATTAGCTCTCAAAAGCGCTGTTGAGGGTTTTTTAGCAATAAGTATAAGCAAGGAGCAAGCTAACAAGCCTAACAAGAGCCTAGCTAAGCTTTCCCTATGTCTACAGTAGGTTCCTCTCCCTTCTCTAATTACTGCAGCCACACGAGTGAGTGAAATGGCTGACGCTGCCTGCCTTTTAAAAGGAGGGGGGGGGGGCTCCAGGAGGGAGTGTAGCCTGATTGGCTACCATGTGTCTGCTGACTGTGATGTAGAGGGTCATAGTTGACCTTAATGATATAGTATAGGGGGCCGGTCGAACTCGTATATAGTTTACGGTTCACCGCGAGCGCGAACCACCGAAGTTGCGTGAATAAATTTGCGTGCAAACTGTTCTGGCCATCTCTATTAGGAAGAAGAAATACAAGAGCCTGAAGACGTGCCAAGGCCTAGAAGAGGAACTAGAAAACATGTGGAATGATGTGGCCAAAGTGGTCCCAACAGTGGTAAAAGCACTTGGGACTGTGATTCCCATTGATCCCAGGAAGAACTATTTATTTAAGAGTAAGTTTATTTAAGAGTACAGTGCTAGGAACAAAGGAGGTGGATATGAGGAGGATAGATAAATAGATAGATAGATAGATAGATAGATAGATAGATAGATAGATAGATAGGGCAGCAGCTTCTATAACTCTGACCAGCAAGTAAAGATAACACTGTTTAAGAGAAAAAAAATGTTTTACTTTAACATATGGAGGTTTTTCTAGAGCCATATAAATTAATGGTATACATTTAACAAAGTAAAAGTGGAAAATATACATAAAGGATAGATTCAACCATCATTTTCCAATATGCACTATGAGGAATATATAGTTAGAAAAGAAATGCCTTTGCATTGCAAAGTAGATGCATGCAAAATAGTCTGATAATTGCATACATTCAGAACTCTCCTAGGACTTATTAATCAGCTAGACTGAGTGGTTACAGAAAAGGATGTTTCACCTTCAACAAGGTAAGAAGTACACGAAAATCAAGTTATAATTTTTCATTATTCTCACAACTTACTCTGAATTCAAGATTTCAGGAGCTCCATTCTCCTTCTCAGGAGCCATTGGGCACATAACCACAGCTTGGTTTGGCTAATCTAGACTGTCGGGTAAATCTAGCACTATTGCAGTCTAGGACCTGACCCTTTACATCTAGCTAATAGCCAGGGGCATAACTAGAAGTCACCAGGCCCCCCTGCAAAAATTTGGATCCCCCATGCCCGCTCAGGGCCGTTTTGAGGGCAGAAGGGGTCGTAGCATGAAGGGAGAGTTTGCTCACACATCGGCGGGGAGGGGGGACAGTCCCCCCTCCCTCACCTTGGGCTCTCCCTTCAGTGCTGCCCCTTCAGCTTCAATCAATGTCAGCAGAGCGGGCAGGAACACATATCTGCATCCACCATGGAGGTCCAATCTCTAAGTGCCTCATGCTACTTGCTGTTTAAACAGGAAGTAGCATCAGACACTTAGAGAGAGAAAGCTCCTGCGGTGGAATGCAGGAACGTATGTGTTTCTGCCCGCTCTGCTGACGTTGATTGAGGTTGGAGGGGGAGCGCTGAGGGGAGAGCCCGAGATGAGGGGGGGGCTGTCTTCCCTTCCCACCAATGTGTGGCCATGCTCTCCCCTCATGCTGCGACCCCTCCTGCTACCCAAAACAGCCCTGAGCGCCCCCCCATGGGTGCAGAGGTTGCAGTCCCTATTGTTATGCCGCTGCTAATGGCTATTGGAACTAGATCCCTGAACCAGGAAATACTGCTACGTCCACACAGCAAGGAGAGGCAGATAAAGAGCAGCACTTCTGAATTTTACTCAGAAAATAAAGTATTTACAGTTACTAAAACTTAGTACTTGCAAGGCTGGATTTATACTTTTTGTGCCCCTAGGCCAAGTATGTTGTGACTTCCATTTCTTGTGCTGCATCTCCCCTCACATTCCATGTGAAGCCCCCTCTTCCATGTGTATCCTCCATATACAGCATCCCCTTTCTTGAAAAGCTCCCTTGAGCTCCAGTTTCCTTTTTCATGTGTTGCTCCTGATTTTAACCATCCTCTTTAATTTGAGGTAACTCCTCTTTTATATCCAGGTGCCCCTTTGCCTGCAGCTGCCCAAAGCCTGGGCCTTTATGGCCTTTCTAGAAATCCAGCCTTGGGTACTTGAATTCATGGATGAAGGTCTGAATAATGTAGAAGGAGTGACATCCTTGTATCTTAAAGCAGATATAAAATCAATTATGCAAATAGGTTTCATTTTTTGACCAGATCCAGGTTTTAGGGCATTTTCACAATAATGAAGGAAATTTTTGCTTAATTCAGACTTACGGGTCTGGGCACACTGTCATGATGCTGAGTGTATCTCAGCAACGTGTTTGAGTGTAGGATATGAGGAGATATCAGACAATGCGTAGTCAGCATTGCAAGAGCAGTACACTACTTCAAGCATTTTGAGTAAAATGCAGAGCTGTCACTATAGCCAAATGAAAGGGGGGGGGGGGGGGTGTTGCTTTGCAACAGACTGCAACACAGGTACAATATGTTTATATAAAACACAAGGCCACCTTTCTTGCAGAACAACATGATAGAGTGTTCAGATCCTAAACAAATTGACATTATCAGCATCTGTATGTAAAGGCTATGCTTGCATATCCCCACTTTATTCCCATTACTGTTTCTGACAGTTTAGCATAGATAGAATTAACAATAATTTACAAATGTAAAGGAAGCACCCTTTGAAGCACCTTTGCACAGGTAAATAATCCTGCTATGTGCTAAAATTTGCAAGCATGTACTCACCTTTGATTTTCTCATCCAAATATACTATGCATGATAATTTTAGGTGAAACTCTACAGCGCATACAGGTGTTACCTGATGTTGATGGCCTCATATTCAAGGACCATCTAAGACAGAAGACCAGATTTATCAAGAGTGTCAAGAGAGACAAAATATTAGTATGTTTTTAGAAATCCATGCAGAACTGTCTCAGGCATCTTAACCACTTACCGACCGCCCACTGCACAGGGGCGGCCGGAAAGTGGATCCCGCAAGGACCGCCGCATGCACAGAGGCGGCGGTCCTTGTACGGGCATGGGCGGAGCGATCGCGTCATCCGTGACGCGATCCTCCGCAAGGGATCGATAGCCGGACATTTAGCCTCCAGCTCGCCGACCACTTAGCAGCGCCGGCGAGCGGAGGAATATACAAATCAGCCAATCAATGCGTATAAGGCACTTTGTTAGGTAAACAAAGTGCTTTATACATGCTTCCTCCTCGCCTCATGGTCTCATTGTTCCAGAGACCACCAGCGAGGAGGAAGCCATAGTAAATATACACGACACATTGGTTTTTTTTGCCCACAGCGCCCCTGATCTCCCACCCCAGCCTTCAGACGCCCCCCTGATCACCCCAGCAGACCCCTGCCATCACCCTTGCACCCCTCTAAACCCCCCCCCCACCTGTCACTAACTATCAACGCTATCCCCTACATTAGGTCCCTAACTGTCTCCTAATCACCCCTGATCCCCCCCCTACCTTTAGATCACCCCCAGACCCCATCCCAGACTACCCCCCCGTATACTGTATACATCTGTATACAGCTAGCATACCCCCTGATCCCCCTCTGATCCCCCTCTGATCACCTGTCTATCACCTGTCCATCACCCCTCAGCACCCCCACCCATCAGAGCAGACCCTAACTGCCCCGCGGGGGCAACCTATCACCTGCCCAGACCCTCGATTACCCTCAGACCCCCCTCCTGATTACATCCCCTGCGCATTGTTTACATCTGTCCTCCCCAGCAATCACTAACTGATCTTCGATCAGTAACCCCCTGTGTCTGCCTCTCATCAGATCAGGACTCAGTCTGCCCTGTGCGGGCTCCTGATCAACCCCCCACCCCCTCAAATCGCACTCAGACACCCTCCTAATCACCGTCCGAGTGCATTGTATTTGACTGTGCTGTGATTGTATTCGATTGTGCTGCAATTGTATTTGATTGTGCTGCAATTGTATTTGATTGTCCCGTGATCTGCTTCGATTGTCCCGTGATTGTTTGATTGCCTCTGAGACCCCACTTCCCACCAACCCCCACCCCACCACCACCCCCATCACCTTCCGAGTGCATCAGATTTGATTGTGCGGTGATTAGATTCGATTAGGCTGTAATTGTATTTGATTGTCCCGTGATCTGCTTTGATTGTCCCGTGATTGTTTGAATGCCTCTGAGACCCCACTTCCCGCCATCCCCAACCCCACCCTCCCCCCCACCACCTCCAACCACCACCTTCCGAGTGCATCAGATTTGCTTGTGCTGTGATTGGATTCGATTGTGCTGTAATTGTATTTGATTGTCCCGTGATCGGCTTTGATTGTCCCGTGATTGTTTGATTGCCTCTGAGACACCACTTCACACCAACCCCACCCCACCAGCACCCCCACCCCCATCACCTTCCGAGTGCATCAGATTTGATTGTGCGGTGATTGGATTCGATTGTGCTGTAATTGTATTTGATTGTCCCGTGATCTGCTTCGATTGTCCCGTGCTTGTTTGATTGCCTCTGAGACCCCACTTCCCGCCACCCCCAACCCCACCCTCCCCCCCACCACCTCCAACCACCACCTTCCGAGTGCATCAGATTTGCTTGTGCTGTGATTGGATTTGATTGTGCTGTAATTGTATTTGATTGTCCTGTGATCGGCTGTGAATGTCCCATGATTGTTTGATTGCCTCTGAGACCCCACTCGCCACCACCCCCAATACCTCTCAAATACTCCCTTTTGCTAGGTAGGTGCTCTTTTTTTCTGGGTAGTCTCGGAGGAAAACCCCATAAATTTAGCAGTCCACAATGGCAAGAAGGGGGATTTCCGATGAGGAGGTATACAGGTACATGGACCAGTCGGATGAAAGCGTTTGGCAACATTCAGCCGACGAATCATCTGGGCTCCGAATTTGAACCTGTGGAAAGCAGTGGTTCTCTGACCGAAAGTGATGATGAGGTTTTGGTCCCGGCTAGAGCCAGGCGTACCAGACCCCATGTCGTTAGACCGCAGGTGGCGCAGGATCCGCCTCAAGGGCAGCAGGGTGGTGCTAGCGCTAATGAGAGTTTTCTTGGTGAGGCAGGCACCAGCAGCGTAACATCTCCTGGACTTAGTACCAGTACTTACGTAGACCCTGGTGAAGTGGTGAGTGCCAGCATGGAAGTTGAAACTGGTACGGTGGCACGTGCAGTAGTACCCCCGTCGCAGCCACCAAGAAGAAGACGGGCCCGTAGTACCCATAGACTCCCAGAGGTGCTGGCACATCCAGTTTGGCAATCCCCTGATTCCGCCGCACCCGTAGTGCCCCCTTTCACCGCCCAGTCTGGAGTCCAGGTGGCGACAGCTCATCTAGGAACGGCCCTAGACTTTTTGCAGCTGTTCATCACCCAGGTTCTCTTGGACTTAATTCTGGTTTAGACCAACCGTAAAGCCACACAATTCATCACCGAGCACCCGGAGAGCAGCTATGCCCAGCCTTTCCGGTGGAAACCAGTCCAAGTTTCCGAAATTAAAATCTTTTTGGCCCTTATCCTTCACTTGGGACTAATGAAACAGAATGCATTGCGGTCGTATTGGTCTACGAACTCAGTACATCATGCTCCCTTGTACTCTGCTGCCATGTCCAGGACACGATTTAAGTCCATCCTGTGCTTCCTGCACTTCAATGACGACAAAACCTGTCATGAAAAGAACCACCCTGCTTATGACCGGCTCCATAAAATTCAGCCCCTCATAGACCACCTGTCATCAACATTTGCAGATGCTTATACCCCTGAACAGAACATCTGCGTAGACGAGTCCCTCTTATGCTTTACCAGGCGCCTTGGCATCAAACAGTACATCCCAAGCAAGCGCGCCCGGTATGGGGTGAAACTGTATAAGCTCTGTGAAAGGGCCACAGGCTATACATGTCGTTTTAGGGTCTATGAGGGAAAAGACTCAAAATTGGAGCCAGTCGGATGCCCTGACTACCTGGGGAGCAGTGGAAAGGTTGTGTGGGACTTGGTGTCCCCTTGTTCCAGAAGGGGTACCATCTTTATGTGGGCAACTATTACACAAGTGTGGCCCTCTATCAGCACTTAAAGTTAGAAGGAATCCAATGCTGTGGCACTGCGCGGCCTATTAGCCAGGGCTTCCCCCAACGGCTCGTTACCACCAGACTTGAACAGGGGCAGAGGGCCGCCTTGCGTACTGATGACCTGCTTGCGGTGAAATGGAGGGACAAGAGGGATGTTTACTTTCTGTCCACCATTCACACAGACACGACAGTCCAAATTCAACGGGCAACTGAGGTCATTGAAAAGCCCCTTGTCGTCCACGAATATAATGTCAACATGGGAGGGGTGGACTTCAATGACCAGAGGTTAGCGCCCTATTTAATTTCCCGGAAAACAAGACGCTGGTATAAGAAAGTGTCTTTTTATCTGATTCAATTGGCAGTTTACAACAGCTTTGTTCTCTACAGTAAGGCCTCTTGCACACTGCACACGATTCCGATTCAGATTCCGCTTTTTAATCAGTTTTTACATCCGATTCAGATTCCGATTTGCAGTGTGCAGGGAGCAAACTGCAAATCAGAATCTGAATCTGATGTAAAAACTGATTAAAAAGCGGAATCTGAATCTGAATCGCGTGCAGTGTGCAAGAGGCCTAAGGCTGGAAGAACTGGATCTTTCCTTCAATTTCAGGAACAGATCGTTCTGGACCTCCTGTATCCAGGAGGTGCCAGCCCCCCCCCCCCCAGATGCAACTAGCCGACTGCATGGAAGGCATTACGCCTATCAGCTTCCGAGTACCCCAGGTCAACGCATCTGAAGAAAACGTTGTCGTGTCTGCAGCAGTGCTAGAAGAAGGACTGACACCAGTTTTTATTGTCCCAAATGTCCTGACCAGCCTGGCCTATGCATAGGGGAGTGTTTTGAGAGGTACCACGAGCAGGTACACTATTAGAACCTAGGGAACTCCAGACAGAGGAGTAGGCATACACTCAATGGTATTTCGCACATTGTCCCAGGGGGAGGAGAGGTAAGCATAAAAGTCGGAAGAAGGATCGGTTTCCATGCTTGATATTGCTGATCTGTGCTGGGTTGGCGATATAAGACGGCATGTTTGAATATCCCTTGAGTGTGGACACCCCCGGTTTATATGTGATTTACTTTGGGCCTATGATGATACTTTAATGCCACACAGAGTCATCTCTATTGGCAGGCATATTGCTGTATACTACAGGCATAATGCTGTATACTAAAGTTCTGAGGCCCAGTCACATAAGTTGGTGGCTCACCCTGAGTGCAGGGTGGCACGGTGTGTCTCTCTCCTGAGGTTATCACTGCCATGGATGTGGAGGAAGATCTGCCATTGATGTGGAGCAAGGTATGTTTGCCGTTCATTTTTCCTTTCAGCCCAGAGTGCATTACCCGTATACCCAATATAAGGAGTATAGCAGAAACTCCTAATACTGGCCATACATGTAATGATTGCAGAGACCCTAAAATGCCAGGACAGACTCCACAAATGACCCCATTTTGGAAAGAGGACACCCTAAAGTATTCTGTGAGGTGCATGGTGAGTTCATAGAAGATTTTAGTTTTTGTCACAAGTTAGCAGATTTTTTTTATTTATTTTTTTACAAAGTGTCATTTTCCGTTATCTTGTGACAAAAAATAAAATTTTCAATGAGCTCACCATTACCCTCATGGAATACCTTGTTGTGTATTCTTTCCAAAATGGGGTCATTTGTGGGGTTTGTTAACTGTCCTGGCAAGTGGGCGGGGGGCTAAATTTTAAGCACCCCTGTAAAGCCTAAAGGTACTCATTGGACTATGGGCCCCTTAGCGCAGTTAGGGTGCAAAAAAGTGCCACACATGTGGTATCGCTGTACTCGGGAGAAGTGGTATAATGTATTTTGAGGTGTATTTTTACATATACCCATGCTGGGTGGGAGAAATACCTCTGTAAATGACAATCTTTTGATTTTTTTACACACAATTGTCCGTTTACAGAGATATTTCTCCCACCCAGCATGGGTATGTGTAAAAATACACCCCAAAACAGATTGTACTACTTCTCCCGAGTACGGCGATACCACATGTGTGGCACTTTTTTGCACCCTAACTGCGCTAAGGGGCCCAAAGTCCAATGAGTACCTTTAGGATTTCAAGGGTCATTTTGCGGCATTTGGTTTCCAGACTACTAATCACGGTTTAGGGCCCCTAAAATGCCAGGGCAATGTAGGAACCCCACAAATTACCCCATTTTAGAAAGAAGACATACCAAGGTACTCTGTTAGGAGTATGGTGAGTTCATTGAAGATTTTATTTTTTGTCACAAGTTAGCGAAAATTGATTTGTATTGTTTTTTTTTACAAAGTGTCACTTTCCGCTAACTTGTGAAAAAAAATAAAATCTTCTATGAACTCACCATAGTCCTAACGGAATACCTTGGGAGCAAAACAAGGAAGGACCCGCAGCATCCACACACAAATGAGCCAAAGGGAGCCAGGAACCTGTAAGCTCAGCAACCAGTAGAAAAGAAAGAAAATTCCGCTGCACCAATGGCTGGGTGAAAAAAGGTTCTCCGTTTATTATTGCATCAGTGGGAATTATTAATAATCAGCTACCCACTGATGCAATAATAAACGGAGAACCTTTTTTCACCCAGCAATTGGTGCAGTGGAATTTTCTTTCTTTTCTACAGAATACCTTGGGGTGTCTTCTTTCTAAAATGGGGTCATTTGTGGGGTTCCTATACTGCCCTGGCATTTTAGGGGCCCTAAACTGTGAGGAGTAGTCTGGAAATCAAATGCCGCAAAATGACCTGTGAAATCCTAAAGGTACTCATTGGACTCTGGGCCCCTTAGCACAGTTAGGGTGCAAAAAAGTGCCACAAATGTGGTATCGCCATACTCGGGAGAAGTAGTATAATATGTTTTGGGGTGTATTTTTACACATACCCATGCTGGGTGGGAGAAATATCTCTGTAAATGGACAATTGTGTGTAAAAAAAATCAAAACATTGTCATTTACCCAGCATGGGTATGTGTAAAAATACACCCCAAAACACATTATACTACTTCTCCTGAGTACGGCAATACCATTTATTTGCAGCCTAACTCCGCTAAGGGGTCCAAACTCCAATGAGCACCTTTAGGCTTTACATGGGTGCTTACATATAGGCACCCCCCAAAATGCACGGACAGTAAACACACCCCACAAATGACCCCATTTTGAAAAGTAGACACTTCAAGGTATTCAGAGAGGGGCATGGTGAGTCTGTGGCAGATTTCATTTTTTTTTTGTCGCAAGTTAGAAGAAATGGAAACTTTTTTTTTTTTTTGTCACAAAGTGTCATTTTCCGCTAACTTGTGACAAAAAATAATATCTTCTATGAACTCACTAAGCCTCTCAGTGAATACTTTGGGATGTCTTCTTTCCAAAATGGGGTCATTTGGGGGGTATTTATACTATCCTGGAATTTTAGCCTCTCATGAAACATGTCAGGTGGTCAGAAAAGTCAGAGATGCTTGAAAATGGGAAAATTCACTTTTTGCACCATAGTTTGTAAATGCTATAACTTTTACCCAAACCAATAAATATAGGCTGAATGGTTTTTTTTTTTATCAAAAACATGTTGTCCACATTTTTTGTGCTGCATGTATACATACATTTTACTTTATTTGAAAAATGTCAGCACAGAAAGTTAAAAAAAATCATTTTTTTGACAAAATTCATGTCTTTTTTGATGAATATAATAAAAAGTAAAAATTGCAGCAGCAATCAAATAACACCAAAAGAAAGCTTTATTAGTGACAAGAAAAAGAGCCAAAATTCATTTAGGTGGTAGGTTGTATGAGCGAGCAATAAACCGTGAAAGCTGCAGTGGTCTGAATGGAAAAAAAGGGTCTGGTCCTTAAGGGGGGTAAAGCCCGCGGTCCTCAAGTGGTTAAGAAATCATTTGATAGTGCAGATTCCTTCTAAAACTGGTCTATAATAGGAGGAGCTCGGAAGGTCTCTCAGACAGTGCAGTGTGTGAGGGGAATTGCTGTTGCTGAGGTAACCAACACACCTGCTGTATTGATAGCAGTAGGCTCTGAGGAGGAATTCAGCAGGTGGAAGGAGCACATCACAAATCATGTATAGCCTGCACTCTGCAATCATGTCTAGCCAGCAGTTCTACATCTGTAGAACTGCTATCAAGCACTTCTTAATTTGCACCACTTTAGGGATGGATTTGCACTTTTCTTAACTGTAGTGCAGCTCCAGAAATTCTTCATAAATTGACACTATTTCCTAGGATTTAAAGGGATACTGTAGGGTGGTCAGGGAAAAATGAGTTGAAGTTACCCGGGGCTTCTAATGGTCCCCCGCAGACATCCTGTGCCTGCGCAACCACTCCTCAATGCCCCGGCCCCGCCTCTAGTTCACTTCTGGAATTTGAGACTTTAAAGTCTGAAAACTACTGCACCTGCGTTTCCGCGTCCTCGATTCCCCTGATGTTACCAGGAGCCTACGGCGCAGGCACAGACCATACTGGGCCTGCACAGTACGCTCCTGGTGACATCAGGGGAATCGAGGACACGGAAACGCAGGCACAGTGGATTTCAGACTTTTCAGTCTGAAATTTCAGAAGTGAACCGGAGGCGGGGCCGGAGCATTGGGGAGTGGCTGCGCGGGCACAGGATGTCTGCGGGGGACCATTAGAAGCCCCGGGTAACTTCAACTCATTTTCCCCCGACCACCCTACAGTATCCCTTTAAGAAGGTTCTTATTATCATGCAGAACTGTTCTCCCTGCTGGTTAGAACAGATTAACAAGAAAAAACTGTCGGTAATGCATTGATAAATCTCCCCCAGAAAATCCTTGGCTGATGCTATTGTTGTTCCCACAGCAATGCACCTCCCACTTGTACCCCTCACCCTTCCCCCATAACAGGTTGCTTGACAGGGAGCCAAGCAGAGGGTTTGTGCTACAATCATTAAATATCTGTTATCTGAAATAACCAGGAATGATTGCTTTGGGCTACATTTATCATAAGTATGAAGGTAGCTCAAGTCTGATTTCACGCTTTTTAGAACTTTGAAGGTGAACATCAATCATTTACTCACCTGGGGCTTCATCAAGCCCCTTGCAGCCGTCTCAGTACCTCGCTGCAGCCCCAGTCCTCTTTGGTGACCCGCTGGCCGACTTCAAGGCTCACGACACAACGGCGGAATTGGCTCTTCTGCCCATGGGTCCATGTCATCTCATCTGGTCCGTACTATGCCTGTGCAGTAATTGTGCTTAGGCGCAGTACGAGCCAGATGACGTGGACCTTCAGGCACGAGTGCCCGCGCAGGCGCAGAAGAGCCGACCCCACTGTTGAGTCCCCATCATTACGGGTGGCCACCAAGGACAACGAAGCGGACCGGGGCTGCGGCAAGAGACTGAGACTGTTGCTAGTGGCTGGAAGAAGCCCCAGGAGAGTAAAAATAGATTTTGCGGTTTGCCTCAGAAGTCCTTTAAGCAATATAGCCTTAAGTATTTCCCATAACTTAAAATTAAATGTTGACAACACCAACACATGTAGGTCCATATTCAATTCAATTTTTTTAAATGATAATGTTTCATCTTCCCTTTCAATAACTCTTCAGCACTCTGCAATTGAAAAAAAATGATTTGTGTATTTTGTTGCTTGCTGGGGGTTTAAAGGGCATTTTATTTATAAGGTGTGAAAATATCAACTTAGAGAAAACTAAGGAGAAAAATTTAACTACATGGGGGCCATAATGTGTTATATGCATGTGTAAGTGGAGACACATTTGGAAGCTTTTGTACAAAATTCTTCACTTTTTTCTTGTAAGTGACACATCTATTGATTTCTCTGCAATGTGCTACGGTGAATAACACTCATGACAACTTTATACCCCTTCAAGGATTAGATTGAAATCACGGTCCACAGCCAACAATAACTGGCTTAGCAAGGAACTGCATCTTTTTGGTAGGAAGAATAGCAAATCCCTAGCAGATGATAAACTCTTTTCTGTTGTGGTTTTTCCTTCCGTGCAAGATTTGAACAATGACTGATTACTCAGGCCTGACAGGTGTTAGAAAATGTTGGCACAGAATGAACATTTGTATTGATTAGCTGATACATGGTCAGAGTTTTTCCTGGCTGATTGTTTTCCACTAATCTTTTTAGAGAGGACTCTGGCATGCTACATTATCAATTTCTTCAATCCATTTACTTACAGATCTACTGGTGTAATTTAACTATTAGTCTGTTCATGGTAAATAGCCAGGCTATGATTGGTAAATTACTTCAATGTCTTAGAACTTCAGAAACATTAGTTACAATTGAAAAGTCATAACTCTTTGAAGCTGTTCTGCAGTCTGTAATTAGAGACAATAGCCTGCAATTACTCTAAGGAATAATTAAGTTATTTTCTATCTGAAATCAGTTTTAGGCACTTTCATCTCAAAGAATAATTATGTTATTTTCTGGCTAAGCTCAACTTTAAGGGATTTCAATGAAAGTCTTGTGAAATGGTCTTGTGCTTTGACCACTGATGCCTGGACTTTTAAATGTGTGTCCTTTTTTTATAGACACTTTCACAAAATCCCAGTACAAAGAGAAATGGAAAATAATTATTTATTGGTTCTGTTATCAGCTTTTGGTTGCCTAATGCCTATTGATTTAACATGTAAAGTAGAGCTGTCCACTTCCAGTCCTGAGGACCAAGGTCCTCACACATTTTTGGCACAGCCAAATTAATTGATGGGACCAGGGCCGTCTAGCCCATAACACCAGCTGACACTGTTTCCTCAGGCATCAGTAATTACTTCTGGTATACTCGCTGCAATGGGAGCCACTGCGAGTCACGCAGATCTGAGGTCTACTACAAGCAGGACAGACGAGGGGGACTCTGTGAGCCTGTCCTTCTGCAGGAGGCGGCTGATGCTTTTTTCCAAGAAAGTAAGAGGCAGCCAGGGTAGAAGGGCTGCTGCAGGGCCAGGGGGAACCGGGGGCAACTATACTAGCTACCTATTCTGGGGCAACCATACTACCTATACTGGAGGCAACTATACTACCTATACTGGGGGAAACTATACTAGCTACCTATACTGGGGAAACTATACTATCTATACTGGGGGCAACTATACTAGCTACTTATACTGGGGCAACTATACTACTTATACTGGGGGAATTATACAGGTGGCAATAATATTGCCTATCTATAATGGGAGCAACTACACTAGCTACCTATACTGGGGCAACTATACTGGCTACCTATACAGGGGGCACCTATACCTGGCTACCTACCTACCTATACTAAGGGTGAAAATGTTTGAGTGCTGTGTGATCGGGGGGGGGGGGGGCATACTCAAAAACACATATCTCCATTTCTGTGTCCACTGCACAACTGACAACTCCACAGCATAGCAAACAACATAAATATGAAGAGTAGAGAGGAGCAGACACATTTTAATATTACGGTCTTTGCAATGAAATTTGCAGTTTCAAAGTTACAGAAATGCTTTTGAAATTCAATTTTTTATTTTCCATTCAAGTCAGTGGTGCTGACAAAGCATACGTACCAAATTTGATGATAATATCTTGTTTGGGGGCTTTATGATGAACTAAAAAAATCACCACCATAGATATACATGTAAAAAGCTGAAAGTCAAATGCAAAAAATAAAAAATTGCACAGATTGTTTTTCTACATGTTAAACTAATGTTTGGCACTTTCAAAGAACTCTAATAAAGGGTAAGAAACCAGAAGGTGTGATTATGGGTGAAACTTTATTTGAACAAATACAGCTAAACAATAAACTGTTAATGTATTTCTTGGTCTATAGTGGACTCTGGATTGTTACAAACCCAGCATTTAAAGCATACATGAACCTACATTTCCCTAAATTTTCTTTAACTTGATCTTATATTTCCTGCATTCTACATATCTAAATAGCATTGCTTCCAGGCCTGAATTTACATCACAGGAGCTATAGGCACAGATGTCCTGGCACCCTAGACTTCATCCTCCATGAACCTACAAATTCCTGCCGAACAACACTGCAAGTATGCTGGCTGGCCCAGCAGTCACTTATTCTTACATCCCTGGCCCATCATAGGTAAATACTGGTGTCCCTTAGCATTAGGTAGCCAGAGGTATCCTCAGTATTAAGTAGCTAGTGGTGCCCCCAACTGAAGGGAGATCTCATCAGTGGTATGCCGAGAGCTGGGTGAGTAACCTCTTATTTATCGACTCTGCATAGCGAAGGAGAAAGGGAGGCACTAGGGGAGGGGAGTGAGCCACCTTTCCATCATTAGGCACCTGTAGGCATGTGCCTACAGTGCCTAATGGTAAATCCAGCCCTTATTGCTTCACTAATGATTTACAGATTGCCCAGCAAGCTCATGGTGAACCAAAATTCCTAGGAGTGTGTAAGGGGCCTAAAATGACTAAAACACCTTCTTACTAAAAATGCTATGTAAAACAGAAATGTGCCTACTTAAAACAGAAGATATTTGTGATTATTCAGGTTGGAGTGAGCTTATAAGGTGTCCCACAATGCATAACTACTGATAGAGCAATATTAATCCATACCATGCACTGATGAGGACCAACGAGGCAGAAACAGTCTGTGTGCATGTTGGATTCGTATGGCTCTGGGTTCCACAGCTCCCCCAAGGTTAATATGCTTTCAGTTACTGTATGTTAACATTAAATACAGATTTCATGGTGTGTATATAGTGTAAGGTATAGTACTGTATTAGATTTAGATAGGATCTGAGGGAAGAGGTAGGACTGCTGTAAAATCTAAAATTGTACAAGCTTATTTATTGCAGGTGAAATCTTGGCAGGTCCTGCCACAGCATCTTCCCACTCTTCCTCATCTACATCAGCTATATGCACGTCACACTTTTCTTTAAGCCTGTGTGATAAAGGTGTTACCATGGTTAAGAGAGGTATAAAAGGATGAGATAAGTCCTTGCATGCTCTAAGAACTCCAATAAAGGGGTGCTCAGAAAATTGCAACATGAGGCCTGGAAACTGAGCTTGGACACAGTGTCTTGTAAATATCTATAAAAGAATTGCTGTGGTAGGCCAAAGAGCTGCCGGAGTACAGCAAATTCCCTGAAGCGACCCTGTTCAAAAACAGGGTAATTACTCCTTTATCTCTCCAAATATACTTATCCGGTAAAAAGTTGAGATGATCAAACAATTTATTGTGCCACAGTCTGCTGGACTCCAACAACCCTTCATATCCCAGAATAGAGTTGGCTATATTACACACTTTATTTGCATGTGTGTGTAGAATCGTAAGGTGGCCCTGAGATTGTAATTTAGGAGCTTGTAGAAAGGAGTGAAGGTCTTGAGCTCCAACATATTAAGCCAGCAATTTTTCTGATACAGGAACTGCAGGCTGAACCGTCAACAAAGCTTGGAGAAATCTCAGCTGCCTAGCAAGATAGTACAGCCTGAAATTAGGAAGCTCCAAAACCCCCTCCTCCCCCCCCCAATAATTTAGGACATTGGAGCTTTTTAACTCCTACTCTTGCTCTAGACTTACTCCAGACAAATACACAAAATATAATTTAGGGATATAGACCATTGAATGTTCCAGACTATACAGTAATTTAGGAAGGACAACGATTTTAATCAGATTAATCCTACCAATAACATTTAAAGGGAGCTGCCTCCAAAATGTGATCTTAGCTTTAATGAAATCTAACAGTGGCAGGATATTTAGTTCAAGGAACACAGATGGCAACTTAGCCATGTAGAAATCAAGATATTGAAAGGATTCAACCTGAACTAGATTATTGGTAATTGGCGAGTTACTAACCGTCTGACCATCAAGATAGTGTATAACTGAATTTTGCCAATTTATTTTAAGCCCAGAGTATTGCAAAAATTCTTCAATAAGCGTAAATACAGTTGTAAGCTAATCACCCATGTCATTAAGATATACAATCATATCGTCCGCATATAGTGATGATCGTAATAAGCAAAATTACGCATACATTTTCACAATTACGCCTATACGTAATTCCGATTTGCAAACTAAATTGATTTCATAGTCATTCGTAATTTTGCATAATTTTGTCCCGACTTTGGAGGTTAATAGCAAAGCCCTCATACGTGCTATTGACACCAAAATTGCTTCTTATGTTAAAGGGAATGGTGGGTACAAGGGAAAAAATAATTTCCCAAAAAGACATATCGTTTTTGAGAAAATCTCAAAGTTTTTATACTTTGAAAAATGACAGTTTAAAAACCATTTTTCTTTGCATTTTTAGAATAGATTTTCTCAAAAACTACAATGTCTTTTTGAAAAATTATTTTTCTTCCTTGTACCTAATATTCTCTGTAACATGTGTACCAATTTTGGTAGCAATAGCATGTATGGTGACTTTGCTATTAACCGCTAAATGTAGCACAAAATTTCACGAAATCGCGCAAAAATTTAGTGGAAAATTACACGAAATTATGAAATGCTACTATTACATATGAAATCAATTACGATTTTCCCCGAAATTATGCATTACGATTACGATGCGTAAATGAGAATTTCGATGCAAAATTTCGGCCCACCACTGTCCGCATATAATGCGAGTTTGTCAACCACAGAGTTCAGGCCTAGCCCATGGATGGATTCAGTGCTTTGCATGCGAGCTGCAAGTAATTCCATAGTGAGCGCAAAGAGGTAGAAAGATGAGGACATCCCTGTCTCATGCCCCGAAAGAGATAAAAAGGGCTGTTTAAGATGCCCATTGATCATCAATTTAGCCTTTGGGTTAGCATATAAAGCCTGTATCCACTTAATAAATGTAGCACTGAAACCATATCCACCTAGTGCTGCCCAGAGCAGAGGCCACTGTATCAAAAGCACAAGCTGTGTCCAGTGACAAAATAGCTTTATAACCTCCCTGATCATGATCAATTTGCATGTGTACTTGAGTCTTACGAATAGTTATTGATGTCGATTTGCCACCAGGCATAAAACCAGTCTGGTCTGGGTGAATTAGGGTAAGAATTACTTTTTGGAGTCTGTTTGCAATCACTTTAGCTAGCACCTTATAATCGCTATTTAATAACGATATTGGATGATATGAAACACACTCCAAAGGATCCTTACAAGGTTTAGCTAAGATAATAGTAGTTGCTTCGTAGAAAGAGGCTGGTAACCTACCAGTCTCAGTTATAAATTTGAGGGAACGTAATACCTCAATAGGAAACCAATCAGGGCTGGGAGATGTATTACTAGTCAGGGAGACTATAGTCTCCTGAACCTCCTTCAATGTCAATTTTTTATCCAATTCTGAAATCTGGTCTTCAGTGAGAATAAGTAGATCTATTTGGGAGACATAGTGCTGAATCTGGAAAGGGGCATAGTAGACTGGGACTTATATCAATCAGTACAATATTCTAAGAAACAATGAGTTATGTCTGATGTGGTCATATTACTGTATATGGAAAGATCATCAGCACAAATTTCAGTAACGATTGTCGACCTTCTAGCCCCATGCGCCAAATGGGCAAGCAACTTAGCATACTGATTCCCAGGTTCAAAGAACCTCTGCTACTGGAAGAGCTGGGGTTTCCTAACATGTTCACGCATGTATATATCCTAATGACGCCAAGCTATCTGCCATGCAAGCCGATTTCCATCCGGGGGCTGTAAATTGTAAATTCTCTCTGTGGTTGCCACCTGTCTGCCTAATTCCTCGCCCTCTATTCTAGTGTTACGTTTGCCTTTGGACATAGCAGAGTTTAATGAACCCCTTAAAAAAAAGACTTCAATGCTTCCCAGACTATATGGTGGTCTTCCACACCAGGATTTCTGGCAACATATATGCTTAGTGAAGTGGAGACCGGATCAGGTTCCGGAAGCTGCGCCAACCAAAATGGATTCAGCCTCCACTGCCCACCCCGTGGCACTGCCTGGCTCCACTTGTTTATCTCCCCCTGAGATGCAGTCTTCTTACCTGGTCATGTCCCTAGCTACATGGGTGCAAAGCTGCCCTGGCTCTACTCGTCTCTGTGCCCACTAAGGTTCAGTACCCTCATGTGTCCCTTACCTACAAAGGGACATAGTAGTCCCCACTTTTTCCTGTCACAGTGGAGCTGTACAGCCCCTACCTGAAGAATTGCTATGAAATGTGTGTGTGTTTTGCACTTGTTACCCAAAAAATGCACTGAATAAAGTGTGCTAGGATAATGGGATCCATTACAAGGCAAAAATGTGAACATGCCCATACAATTGTAAAGGCAAGGAGTACATACGTGGTGATGCATTAGGTTATTATGCAACATGATTTGTGTCAACACAAATTTACAATCAAAATCCCTAACCTTAATTTAATCAGAGATAACACCATTAACTTGTTATAAACACCATTGCTGACCAGGAACAATTTCACTGAATGTCTGCACCAGGATTTACTGTTCATTCTCTTTTGCACTTTTTGTGCGCTTTATTCAGGTAAATACTAATGCCTGGTACACACCATGCAATTTCTTGTCAGATCAACAGGTCAAATCAATAAATCTCCAACAGGTCTGATAAGCTCCCGATTGATAACACAATTGATTTTGTGCAGTAGTGATCAGAAAATTGATCACATTATTGGTTGGGAACTGATCAGACCTGTCAGAAATTATCGATTCACCATGTCAATCTGATGGGAAATGTAGGCAACACTAGGACGACATCCTTACTATTTATTTATGCAGATATACATTTTGATAAATGAGTAATTTATTGCATTGGTAAAACATATTCTTATATTCGCTTTTTAATAAGCCGTTTGAACTACTAAAGTTTATCTAATGGTTGTTCTTAGTCAATGGTGTGAATGTAATCTGGCTTGAGTTGTTTAAATAATATTAACAGCTGTCTTGTGTAATCCTGAATCATAATTGGGCCTATTTTTAAAAAAGATGATGAAGGTGCAAAATGTTTATTTCACATTGTACTAACAATGTACAACTAGTGCTGCTTATTATAAAATTGTGAAGCAACACATCATCAGAATAGTTTTGCCACCAAGCGATATAAGCAAACATTTTATAACATAGCGTTACCTAACAATAGAACAAATTCCTCACCTATGTCTAAAGCCAGTTGTGATAAGTGGAAAATTCTGCTAACATTAAATCCTCTAGAGTCCCAGGAAGAACAAGCCATGCTAGCAAATGAAAACTACCTCTGCAAATTAACATTAAAGCATATTACTACAATTACTGATTAACAAATAGTAGCTAGTGATTTTAGGTTGCAACTACAACTTCCACTCCTCCTTAGATCAATTGAGATTGTAGGTTAATTGTTGTTTCTTCAAAGAAGCATTAATTCTTTATTAATTTGCCAGTGTTTCTTTGATCACAATTCAGTGATGGCCAGCAACGTGTATTTTATCACCACTATAAATCAGGGACATGGGGTAAAAGCTCACATCTTTTAAGTTAAAACTAAGCTAGCTGTAGTTATTTACCAGCAGACCAAACCCTTTGATTTCTTCACTTTTCCTTTCTTTCTTTGTTTTAACAATTTTGGATAATTAGATATTAGTATTTTTAATACATTTTATACTCTTTCCATGATATATTTCCACTGGATACCTTATCTGTCATTTAACCATGTTTAAAAAATATTTTACCTATTGTAACTTTAACTACAAGGTCTTTTGGAAAGATTTTTCCCTTTGTTTCCACTGTTCTCCTCAACATAGCTAGCAAATTTGATGATTCTAGCATCTATAAGGGGGTTTGCTATTAACCTCCCTGGTGGTAAGCCCGTGCTGAGCACAGGCTATGCCGCGCAGGGGGATTTCTCAGGCCCTGCTGGGCCGATTTTGATAATTTTTTTTTTCCAGCACGCAGCTAGCACTTTGCTAGCTGCGTCTGCCCTCTGATCGCCGCCGCTCTGCACTGACTACGCGGCGCTCACTGCACCGTGAGGCCCCCCCCAGACCCCGTGCGCTGCCTGGCCAATCAGTGCCAGGCAGCGCTGAGGGGTAGATCGGGTCTCCCAATGACGTCACGACGTCGATGACGTCGGTGACGTCATGCCGCCCATCGCCATGGCGACGGGGGAAGCCCTCCAGGAGATCCCGTTCTTTGAACGGGATCTCCTGATCTCCGATCGCCGGAGGCTGGGGGGATGCCGCTGAGCAGCCGCTATCATGTAGTGAGACTTTGTCTCGCTACATGAAAAAATAAAAAAAAAATTAAAAAAAAGACTTTGCTGCCCCCTGGCGGATTTTTTATAAACCGCCAGGAGGGTTAAAGGGGAACTTCAGCCTAAACAAACATACTGTCATTAAGTTACATTAGTTATGATAATTAGAATAGATAGGTAATATAATCTCTTACCCACCCTGTTTTAAAAGAACAGGCAAATGTTTGTGATTCATGGGGGCTGCCATCTTTGTCATGGGGGCAGCCATCTTTTTGGTTGAAAGGAGGTGACAAGGAGCAGGAGACACAGTTCCAACTGTCCTGTGTCCTGATTACCCCTCCCAGCTGCACATGCTAGGCTTCAAATGTCAAATTTAAAATGTAAAAAAAAAAAAAAAATTGCACTAAAACAGCAGAACGAGAACAACAACATCAGAAATCCCATCATGCTTTGCACAGCATCAGGGAAAAAAAGCCCGGGCAGTTTTCTTCTGTGCAGCTAAAAATGAGGCTTGTATAAGAGAAACAAAGTTCTGATGCTGTGAAACTGTTAAAGAAACAGCAGGCCTTTTAAGTGCTGCTGAGTCGATTTTTAGTCCGGAGGTTCACTTTAACTGCTAAAGCCGGTGCCATTGACTTTAATGTAATTTACAAAAATGTTTCTATATAAATTTCTATATAAATTTCATGAACTTTTCAAAATAACATCAGATGCATTTTTGCTCATTCCTACAGCATGCGTCTGTCTTCTGATCTATTTACCCATTTCTTCTTCTGTATACTTCTCTTAGTTTGACATCAACTCCATCTGGAAACTTATTGTTTTCTTCTTTAGTCATAAGGATCCCCATTAGCAGGCTATTTGAATTTTCTGCAGGGGTTCCTGTTGGGCCATTGTGTGGACCAATACAAATTCATTGAGAAAATTCAAATTAACCCCAAGGGTAAATTATTATTATTTTTTTACTTACTTGGTTCTTATTAGCCTAGGAAATTCTCTCCAGCTTCCTACAAGCTCTACCTGCCTAATATGGTTCTGGTGGCACTTTACCCTTCTGGGCCTCAGTCTCAATACCTTACACACTTAAAGGCCTGGGTAACCGAGTGCTGAGATGATGTGTATAGTTGTCTCTCAGCTGAGTGGTGACACACCACAGTGGGTAAAGATGGCGGAGGATATTGGGGTATTGAGACTGAAGGAAGGCCGGAGATCCGGTCAGCCTCACACTAAGCTTAGAATCCTCTTTACTGGAAGCAAAAATTGTTTGTTCCAAAAAAAAAAAAAAAAAAACCTTTCATAGCGCAGCAATCTGATGCCTTTTGAATTTGTTCAGTCCAATACATACCATGTGATTCTCACCCAGAGTAGGAATGGTTTGGACTGAGATAAATGGCCTTTTATTTCTCACCAGAACATCTCTATGATGGAGAACACCAAATTCCGGAGTGTATTGCTTTCTCACCTGTGCACCTGTCTCAGTTACAATGAATCCTGAAGTGAATTTACTAAAATGGATATGATGTGCAGAGGAGAGAAATCTGGAACCTATTTACAAACCATTTACCACTTTCCACGACACTCTCACCCTGCAACTGTCACAATAGGTATACATGAATAATGACATTCAGATTAAATTCCTAGTCTAATGCTTCTTTGTAAAATTCTCCTTTAACCTATTTTGGTTCCTGGACGTAGAAACTACGTCCAGGAACCATGCGCGCTACCGCGCGCTACCACGGTCGATCGCGCGCATGCACGCGCGCTCCCGGCCCGCGGTTCGTTAGCCAGGCAATCAGTGAATTGGGCTATGGTGCCCGATCACTGATTCCTCTCCCCTGCTGAAAAAGCGACAGCTTCTCTCGGAAGCTTCGCCTTTTCTGGCTGTTACCTCCCCCATGCGTCGCTCTAAGCGTGTGTTGTGCTTAGAGTGACGTCATGTAAACAAACTCAATGTAAAGATGATATATTTCTATTTTTTTTTTATTTTAAACTTGTAAATAGTGATAGATGCAAAACGGAAAAAATGCACCTTTATTTCCGAATAAAATATTGTCGCCATATATTGTGATAGGGACATAATTTTAATGGTGTAATAACCAGGACATATGGGCAAATACAATACGTGACTTTTAATTATGGAGGCATGTATTAATTTAAAACTATAATGGCTGAAAACTGAGAAATAATGATTTTTTCCGTTTTTTTCTTATTCTTCCTGTTAAAATGCATTTACAGTAAAGTGGCTCTTAGCAAAATGTACCCCCCAAAAAAAGCCTAATTGGTGGCAGAAAAAACAAGATATAGATCAGTTCATTGTGATAAGTAGTGATAAAGTTATAGGCTAATGAATGGGAGGTGAACATTTCTCAAGTGAAAACGACGGAACGCGAATGGGTTAAATAAAACATTTAATTTGCAGATATATTACTACTATAAATACACATTCCTAATTCATTCACTGCTAGTCCAAGCCAAGGATTTGCTGTTTTCCCTCTGACAGTGCTGTGGATTCTCTTGATTAGCTATGGATTATTGAGGACTGACTCTATGCTTCCCTTAGAGATACAAAAAATTAGATGCTTAATTCTCGGGTTTTTCTTACAGCCTCTCAACTGTAATGCCAGTTAAGATGTGTATTTGCTTGTAAGAGAGACAGTTTGACAAATAATCAATTTCCCATTTTTTCATAGGAGAAAAAAATGCCAAGCTTTCCAACCCCATTCTGATCATCACTGAAATAGAGAGAGTTCCACTATATCATAGACACAGCTTTATAGCAGTTAACTAAAATGGTTCACTTTAGCAGGTGCTACAAAATGATAAGGAAAGAAATGAGATGATTTCTTTTAGTGTTGCAATATCTGTAAATACAGACTTCAAAGGCGACTTTCCTCTACTACCCAAGTCATCAGAATCTAAATACCATTCAGATAAACAAATCCGCACATCTTAAAATGTAATCATCCATACAGAACCTATGATAATATATATCTTTATGTGAGAGAAAAAGAAGCATTTTACTTAAAATGATTGGCTTAGGAACAAATATAGACTGTATTACCTTTTTCACTGCCAAAATAAAGTTGCTGGTAAATGGGGTTATTTTTTATAGTTGGACCAAATACAGCAAAATCAAGAGGTAGGCGGTGGGGGTGGGGGTGTGTATGTGTGTATGTGTGTGTGTATGTGTGTGTGTGTGTGTGTGTGTGCGTGCGTGCGTGCGTGCGTGCGTGCGTGTGTGTGTGTGTGTGTGTGTGCTCTGACTTGTTAAGACTTTGCTCTGATTTATTAGTCTCAGACAAAACATTGATAGCTAAGCTGTTGCTAGAGGCAGTTATTGTTGTTCTCTATAAATTAGATAAGTGCCAGTGATATGGTACATTGTTGGTGCCAGTAATGTGAAGCCATTACATTCTGGTACAAAGAATGCTAAAATCATGTACCGTTCAGCCAATTTCATTGCACCATGAAAGGAAATGGATAGGGCAGGCTTAAGGGGAACCTGAAGAGAGTGGAATATGGAGATACAAAAAGAGGACATCTAGATCCCAATATGGTGTAGTATATACTGCTATCAAGTGAATTAATGAAAGAGCAAATACAATTATACTCACAAGGCAGGGTCACCTCTTAGGGCCCGTTTCCACTAGAGAGAATCTGCATGCGTTTCCTGCATGCAGATTCGCATAGACCATACAAGTGGATGGGCCTGTTTCCACTTGTCAGGATTTCTGAGCGTTTTTTGTGCATAAAATATCTGCACGGTAGACCCCGCAGAATTCGCATACCGCATTCCGCTATGCGATTCGCATACAATGTATTTAATAGGAAATTCGCATGCGTTTTCGTATGCAAATTTTACCACGAATTCACAGGCGTTTTTGCATAAAATCAATGTAAAAGCACACAGGCACTAACATGGTTAAATTCGCATACTTACAAAAATATGCGAAAACGCCCGCAAATTCACGGTAAAATTTGCGGTAAAATTTGCATATGCGTGCAAATTCGTTTTGCGTTTTCCGCAACTAATTTGCACCGCACAAGTGGAAATGGGACCTTAGGCAACCAATGTAAATGCAGGGGGGGATATCTAACCTGACAGCCCTCTACCAGGGGTGGATTTGTACAATGTTACGCATAAACAGAGGTGCCAAAAGTATAAGAATGCTAAAAAGTAGAGGAGGCAGTGGTGAACTTACCTCCTCCAAGCAGACACAAATGCTGATGTTATATCAACAGAGAAATTACAATGCATTGCGCAGGACTGACCCTGCTAAATCATGGTAATAGGTAGGAGTGCATTAAATTACTGGTTTTGATATGAGCCAAGCATCTCTGGAGGCTGCCATCTTCATTCCCATAATGCCAGTTTTCTGGCCGTCATGCTCTCTGAGCTTTTGTCTGTAGTTGTTTGAGTCACATACCTACAACAAGCATGCAGCCAATGGAGCCAGACCACAGTCACAGCATCTGAACTGCATGCTCATTGTGGGCCAGTGACTTAAAGTATTACTAACAGAACATTAGTATAGATGTCAAGCAACTTGCATTGTTAATTAGATAATAAAGGTGGCAAACCTCATATTTCTATCACTTTAGGTTAACCTCAAACCAGTATTTTAGCATTTTGGCTCTGCACCATGCAGTAGAAATACTGGTGTTGAGTTTTCAATGTTAAGCAGCATTTTCCATTCAAAGTTTCCAAAAAAGGATATCCCGCTACACCGATTGGCAAGGTAAAAAATTAAATGCTTTATTTAGAACATCAAATGTCACACAGAAAAATGTTCACGTGTATTAGAGCTCTGCATGGCTCCTTAAAGAGACACTGAAGCGAAAAAAAATATATGATATAATGAATTGGTTGTGTACTATGAATAATTACTAGAAGATTAGCAGCAAAGAAAATATTCTCATATTTTTATTTTCAGGTATATAGTGTTTTTTCTAACATTGCATCACTCTATAATATGTGCAGATTACACAACACTCAGCATTCAAAATGAGTCTTTCAGAGCAGTCTGTGAAGTAATGAACTCTCCTCTAGCAGGGGAAAAGTAAACAGTTCAATTACAGTTGAGATAATAAAAGTCAGATAACAGCCCTCTCCACACTAAGTTAGTCAGAGAGCTTAATAGCTTTTTTGCATAGAGATAACAACTGGAGTTTCTCAACTCTTCCTGTACTGGAAACAATTAGACTGATGTATCTGATCTTAATGTTTTTTTTCGTAGCTGTACTACACATACAAATCATAATATCATCATTTTTTTTTTCGCTTCAGTGTCTCTTTAATCATAGCTATTTTTTGAAACTTTGCTTGGAGACATTTGGATATCTGGCTCCCCTTGGCTCTGCATTGGTGGTTGCAGCGACTCTATCTTCCATTGCAGCATTTTCCACTGTTAGCATTTGGCTTAGGACTGGGTATGTAAAATGTCTAGCCTGACCTAGACATCTTGAGGGTACAAGGATCAGTAAGATCACACCATTCCACTAAACTGCACTACAAGCCATAAGTGCTGCATTTCATCAACCATCCTACACAGTTTCTAATCATGTCTGGGATTTATGTGAGCATATGTGGGTAGCAGGCTGTATGGGAGCGCTCCAAAATTTGCAGGCATTTTTAATTGATTTTCTATTGGTTGATCTGCAGTATCATGTTATGTGCAATAAAGGTGAATTTATATTTTTGCTAAAGCCATGAGTGACAATTAGAGCTGGGCAGATGTATTTGCCAGGTGAATACTACACTGCGAAGAATATGTATTTGCATTCGCCTCTTCATTTGAATACTTAGTGGATTCGATTCGCACATGGCAGCCAATCAGCTAACACCCCCTCCTAGACCCCCCATAAAAAAGCCAGGAAGGCAGCCATCGTTCTGTGGCTGCTGTCTTTGTGAGAGAAGGGACAGTGTGTTGCAACAGGGAAAGAGTTAGGTAGGCCTGTGTTCTGTGTCCTCAGTGCAGATTCTTGCTGCTACCACAGTGTCCTGAACAGCTAAGCCCTTCTTAGGGCTGATACATTGTTTTTCTTGCTATTGTATTGCTGTTCTGTGGCCACTGGCCAGTGCACAAGTTAGCTTTTGGAGACAGGTCTGCTGGTCCTAGTAGTGCTCTGACCATTACCCACCTTCACACCACTACTGGCATCTAGTATCTACTACTTCCCCCTGTAGAAGGCCTCAGTGCAGAATAAGTGTTTTTCTTTTTTTTTTTTTTACGTCACTTAACGGTCCTTGAACTACCTCAGGATGACCATGGGGGCTGGAAGACTGTGATAGCCTGCACTCCCACGATTGTGCACACCAGCACGGTGGCTACTACACTCCACTACACAAAGACTGCCGCAAAGAGGACTAACATTTATGTCCTGGGTGTGTCAACTAGTAAAATCAAAGATATGCTCACCTGATCTAATCACAAAACATCTATGCAGTTGCTTGCGGACTACGGTGCGTTAAATGCAGCGTTTTGTTTGTCAGTGTGAAGTGGGCATAACCCTTAGGGCCTGTTTCCACTACACGCAGATTCTGCATGCAGAAAACTGACTCCAATGAATGCCTATGGGAAATCTGCATCAGAAAAATCACGTTCAGTGGAAACAGGCCCATAGACATTCATTGGAGTCAGTTTTCTGCATGCAGAATCTGCGTGTAGTGGAAACAGGCCCTTACACTACCTGATTGACATGTACACACGTCGGAAGTTTAAAGCATTTTATTTTACCAGTTTAGGAATGTAATGTGATTTCTGCCTTTTAGCAATTAAAACAAGACTCTGCGTCAACTACAACATTTTTGTGGTATTATTGCCATAGACCACCTCCTGCATGCCCCCGTCCAGGTGTTAGGCCCCTTGAAACAACTTCTCCATCACTTCTGTGGCCAGAAACAGTCCCTGTAGGTTTTAAAATTCTCCTGCCCATTGAAGTCTATGGAGATTTGCAAATTTGTGACTTTTTGCGGAAATTCACAAACCCAAAATTTGATATTCGGCCCATCACTAGTGACAACCCTTTGTTTCTTTTCATGTTATGCCTGGTGCCACTTTCCAATAGTTTGCCGAGCACTTACACCACTAACCAAACATTTATTGATGTCTGCCAGACTGCCACTACTTCCTGAACAGTTGTACCACTCTCTGTGTCACTTGTGCTGCTTACCGAAGTCCACAACCCAAAACTACCTCCCCAGTGCCCCATAGCCACAATTAACATTGTGGTCGATAAGATACCCAGTAAGCCCTGGCTGCCGCAGCACCAATATGAAATAGTTACAAAGCTATTTGGGTTGAAAAAAGACATACGTTTATCGTGTTCAACTAGAACAGCTTCACCAATCTTCCCCAATCTATCACCGAGATATCCAGAATACCAGTTCATCTCAGCTGATTGCAGACCGAGCACATTAATACTCTCCTAATGCCTCACAACGTACAGTATATGTATCATGCTTAAAGAAAAAAACATATAGTTTTGAAAACTAATGAGACATTTATATACAGTTGTCACTAAAGTTATCACCTAAATTGACCCTAAGGGCTCTTTCACACTAGAGGCAGCGGTAGAAAAGGCAAAAGTGCTGCCTTTTGGCTGTCAGCGGTTTGATGCGTTTGAAGGCATTTTAACGCCAATACATGACTATCAATTATAATGAGATACGCCACGGTCGGCCCTGAAAAAGCACCGGGGAGCTTCAAAGGGCAACGCTCAAAAACGCGGCGTTAAGTGTGAAAGGTAAAATGAAAGTCTATGGACTTTCATTTTACCATGGAAACCGCTAACTATGGCCGTGGCGGTAAAACGCTGAAAAAGGCCTCTAGTGTGAAAAAGGCCTAAGGGCTAGTTAACAGTGGTCGGTTGCACTGCAGAATAAATCTGCCCATATAATTCTATAGGGCTGTTCACAGTGTTCAACTTGCTGCATGCAGGGTTTGTTTTAAAGTCCATGGGCTTGATTCACAAAGCGGTGCTAACAGTTAGCACGTTGGTGAAAAGCCCTTTATCACGCCTAAACTCAGTTTAGGCGTGATAAGTTTAGGTGTGATAAGTTTAGGCGTGATAAGTTTAGGTGTGATACGTTTAGGCGTGAAAAGCTTAGGTGTGATAAGTTTAGGCGTGATAAGTTTAGATGTGATACGTTTAGGCGTGAAAAGCTTAGGTGTGATAAGTTTAGGCGTGATAACTATAGCACCAACTGGGTTAGCACCGCAGTGCACAGCTGATCAAAAGTTTTGCGCTAGCAAAGTCTGGTGCACTTCGCATAGAGTTTAATGGCGCTGCTTTGCGTGCGGGACTTTACGCGCGATCTAAACTTATCTAAACGTATCATGCCTAAACTTATCACGCCTAAACTGGCTTTTCATCAGAGTGGTGCAATGGTTATCACGCCTAAAGTCTCTACCTGGGTTAGCACCGCTTTGTGAATCGAGCCCTATGTCCTGTCTCCATTGCAGTTCACACACATTATAACAGGTGTGTTATGCAACAGACTTCTGTGAATCCAGCCTTTTGACAAACAGTGTGTCTTTGGATTAAGTTGTAAAATATACGTTTCTTCTTAAATGTATGTTTTATCAATTATTTGCATTTTTTGTTATGTCTGCATTTTGTTTCTTCCATTCTAAACAAAGAATATTTGGCACACTTCAGCTCCGGTAGACACTGACATAATAGCAGGGCATTAGGTCTTCTTATTTACTGAACAGAGGGACTTAAATATTCCTATTCAGAATGTCTGGTTGTTGAACAAGGTTACCTTACTTGATGCATTACAATACTGTGTTCCCGTTGTAATTGTCAATTTAAAGCTGGCTAACAGAAGCAGGGACTAAACAGCAATCTCTCAAAACCAGCTGGCTACATGCTGTAAATCCCTTATAAAATTCTACTACTTGCAGCACAGAAGACCATAACAATTTCAGTAATGACCTCACTTTTCAGACAACTATTTGGATTTAAAAGATACTCTGCAACATCTATCAAATAAATTATCTGCTCATTCTTATGACTACTTATACATTTGGTGGCGTGACATTTTTCAGCGCTTAGAAGAAGTAGGAGAGATATTGATTGCTTTAAAGCAGTGTATTAAAAATGCATACCGATAGAAATACTTCATTAAAACATGCTAAATTTAAAACAGTTGAAATCAAAGATATTTTAATCCTGAGGGCAGACACAAAACACTTGAGTAATAAAATGTTTAAATTGTAACATAATTCTCCCATGTAATAAAAAATATTTAGTAAAATTTAGTGTGCAGAACCACACCAAGTTATTTCTTACCTTAATGATTCCCCTGCAGTAAATGTTTCATGCCCACACTGTCACCTTCTGCCACCTTCTGTACTTCTAGGACTAAAACAAAATTCCCTCTTTAAAGTGGACCTGAACTCTTGCACAGGACACAAATAAAACATAACAAAAATGCACCCTGTGTGTATTTAAAGAGTTTAGCCTGTGTAATTCCCCCTCATTTGTGTCTAATCACTAGTTGCAATTTGATCTCCCCCCTGTGTCACATGACCTCATATGGCAGGTAAACAGATAAGCCCATTTGAAAGTACAGGCTGTAAACAATATGTCCGCTTCCATGAATTTGGAAGTAGAAACAGTGCAGATTTATTTTAGGATTTGTATCAGCTGCAACAAAGAAATTATTTTTGTTTAAAGCGGAATATAACCCTGCATTTCAACTTTGCTCTAAAACATTATTTACAGTTTATTATATGCAACCAGCATTTTTTTTTTACTAGACCAGCATTGGAAGGGTTACACAGAGTTTTAAAGTTCCTGGAGATTTCTGCAGACGCATCCGAAGCTCAGATAGTTACATTTTGTTTACATAAATGTATCTAAGTGTTGAATGTTACACACTTTGGCTGTCCTCCAGCTCAGTCAGAGAGAGTGACATTCAACACTTAGATACATTTATGTAAACAAAATGTAACTAACTGAGCTTCGGATGCGTCTGCAGAAATCTCCAGGAACTTTAAAACTCTGTGTAACCCTTCCAATGCTGGTCTAGTAAAAAAAAAATTGTTGGTTGCATATAATATACTGTAAATAATGTTTTAGAGCAAAGTTGAAATGCAGGGTTATATTCCGCTTTAATGTGAATGCGAGATAAACTTTTATTCATTGCATAATTGTGTTCCTTACATATAGTTTATAGGGCATTCCACAAGCCAAATACTTTTTATAATGATTTTAATATCCTTATTCCCTATAAACTAAACAAGCCTCGCCCACAGCTCCTCCAGCGCCTAGGCACTCTTAGACCCATGTAGCAAGGGCTTATGGGAGCTCAGTCTGGGCAGGAGGATTAGGAGGTTACTAGCCAGAGATTTCAGAGGCAAGGGGGTGGAGAGGGGAGGAGAGATGAGTGGAGTTTTCACAGGCTGAGGGCTGGAGATTCAGAGCAGCTTGCCTGTGTAATGATCACAAGGAGAACATGACTGCTGTCATTGTATGGGCTGGTGCACACCAGAGCGGTTCTGGAGCATGTTTAAAAAACGCTTGCGGGGGGAAAACCGCTTGGCTAATAAAAGTGAATGGGATGGTGCACACCAGAGCGGTTTGTTTTTTCCACAAACGCAAACTTGGGGGCTGCAGCATTTTTTAGATTTCTGAGGCGTTTCTGCCTCAATGTTAAAGTATAGGAAAGTCGAAAACCGCTCTGAAAAAGGCTAGATCAGAGCGGTTTTCCAAGCGTTTTTGTAACAGAAGCTGTTATCTGCTACACAAAAAAGCTCCAAAAAACGCTAGGCATGTTTAGAAAACATGCCTAGAATTGCTCTGAAATCTGTTTCAAAAACCTCTAGCGTTTTGCAGATCTGCTAGAGATTGTTGGTGTGCACTGGGCCTATCACAGGAAGAAACAATCATCTACTGTAAAAGCTGTTTGCAGCTAGATTTGCTGTGTACATTTTAGGTATGATATATAGACAAGTTACTAGTTATAGTTTGTTTTTCATCTCGGATCCGCTTTAAAGGTGATTATGCACATGCGCACACTATGGGGCATCAAGCTGGAGCAAAGCGGGGTCTACATGCACAGAAAAAGCTTTGCTGTGGAGGAATCACCTTTATGGGTCCTTTTCTGAATGTAATCAGTGCTTTGAAAATTAAATACGGCGCCAGCTAGTGATCAGCAACATACACAAGCTAGATTAAACGTGGCTTGGGTGGCCGATATAGACTGCCTTGGGTGGGAATCTAGCATGTGCACAGGATCCTCCCAACATCAACTAAAATCCGGCATGCTGAATTGTTAGCAACTTCCAATGCTCGAATGAGCCTCGAGTGCATTATTTTCCTATTCACCGCTCTCGCCAGCGCTACTCCTTTTTTGTGGTGTGCATTATCCCTCCTGCATTCTTTATAGCAACAGAATGTAACAATAGCCTGAAGGCTAGCAATGCGTCTGTGCAGACTTGGTCCCAAGCTGTTGTCCCAAGGATTGAGTCCTGATCCCTGCTGGCCATGGGCAACAGTCCTCATGCAATTGTATTAGACTTTATTCTTCCTCACATTTGGTACATCTACAAAATGACAACCTATATGGTGGTTAAGGTGGTAAGAAGTTTATTTTTCTTTTTTTACTAATAAAAAAAATAATAGAGAGAAAATTAGGAAAAAAAATTAAATTGAATACTCACAAAGTTGTGCTGCCTGAAAGACAATAAACAACAAGGCAGATGTGGACCACAAACTCACTCAGGTCTGAGAAGGTGATGTCACAAGCAGTTGCACTCTACAGGTTAAAAAAGGAAGAGTAAACAAATTTAAAATCTACCACCAAGTTACGCTAGCTATATAAAAGTGGCCACTAACGGTCCAATTTCTAGCGAAAAATCATTTGAACGATCAGAAATTCTGATCAGATTGGTTGTAAATAATCTCCATAGATGGGCACAATCTATTATAAACTGGATTTTATAGACTGGATTTTTGTCGAACCAAAATTTGGATTTTCTTGTTGGTTGTGATTGATAGGAAGCAAAGATGGTTCGTTAATAGTGTAGTGAATTATTTTTCTTCCGATCAGAATTATTTGATTGCTCAAATGATTTTTCACTAGAAATTGGAGTGTTAGTGGGCAACTTTAGTATTTAAGAAAGCACCATCATCATCAAACATTTCTAAAAACAGATTAAAAGGAAAAAGAGTGGTGGACTTACATCCTCCCACTAGATAACAAAAAAAAATCATCATTAGACATACAAAATTTTGCCATGGCTCCAGGCAGCTATCTCCACCCACTGTGCAATCTACTACATACTCAAAATGATTATACTGTATATACCGTATTTTGTGTTGCAGTGTGAACTAAACCTAAAATATTTCTTGTGCATAAATGCATGTGTTCAGCACAATAGGTTTGTTTGACACAATGAGAATGGTACAGTATATAAGATAAAGTGGAGCACATAGTGGCAGTTCAGCAGGCTGGCAATGGAGATGCTAGGACAGATGTTTGTGCATAAATACACAGTGAGTTTGGGTAAGATCAAAGTAAGAGGTAAGCACAAAATCAGACACATGTATAATGTAAATCCAATTTGATAATGTGCTCAGACAAAAATAGACCAATCATAGGCAGCTCCAGTACTTTGGGTGTGTAAGGCAATCTGAATTTAAAAATAAGGAGCGCTCTATAGTGCATGAATCCATCTTTAAATATGCTGTAAAAAAATTGCTCACTTAAAGAGACTCTGAAGCGAGAATAAATCTCGCTTCAGACCTCATAGTTAGCAGGGGCATGTGTGCCCCTGCTAAACCGCCGCTATCCCACGGCTAAACGAGGGTCCCTGACCCCGCGAAATCCCCTCCGAGCAGCGGGGGATCTCTTCCGGATTGAGGCAGGGCTAACCGCCGCAGCCCTGCCCCACGCGCGTCTGTCAGCGCGTATCTCCGCCTCTCCCCCGCCCCTCTCAGTCTTCCTTCACTGAGAGGGGTGGGGGAGAGGCGGCGATGCGCCGCTGATAGACGCGCTGAGAGGCAGGGCTGCAGCCGTTAGCCCTGCCTCTAGGAGCAGCAAAATCTACGACCTATTTGGTTGTTGATTTTGCGAGGGGGTTCGGGTGAAGGGACCCCCGTTTAGCCGCAGGATAGCGGCGTTTTAGCAGGGGCACACATGCCCCTGCTAACTATGAGCTCTGAAGCGAGAATTATTCTCGCTTCAGTGTCTCTTTAAATGATACAAGCAGAAATCACACTTGTCAACGGTATTTTGGAGCAAGATCGATCTCCCAATGGTGTGCAGCTTTCCCCCAGCACAATGGCCAGCAGCGGGGTGTCCGGATGGATGGAACATCCGGTTTGGCGTAAGGTTGCCATGTCCTAGCTCCTGCATGCTTCTAGAGTCACTACATGCTTTGGCGTTACTATGTCTTCATCAGATGACGTTAGGGCACGTCTTTTTCAATATTTTGCCATTGATGGCAAGTTGTTCGCAAAGTATGGGGCAGGCTGGTGGCAAGATGGTACGTTGGGTAGCTGAGACTTCCTGCTGCTAGCCTATGAAACTATACAGATACACTTGAACTGAACATTTTGATTGTACATAAAGAAATAACAGCCAACTTTAAAATAAAAGATAAAAGGCAAACAAATAAATCTAATCACATAAACTATCTACAGGCAGCAGAAAGACTATATCTTGCCCTGGACCCTCAAACCACACTTACAATTTAACCCTGGATTGCTTACAGTTCAGGAATTGATGCAAGAGAGAATCTACAAGAAAGTGTATGTATGTTTGTGAGAAAGGGTAAAGAGAAGAATAAAAGAGGAAAAAGGTATACAACTGAGAAAGGGCAGGGTCTAGACTTTCTGCTTCAGCCTATCAGGTCCCTCACTGTAGTTTTGCTACTCTCCGCTGTGTCACTGTTCCCCCTCCCTGAAAGATCCCCAACCACAGCTGTGGTTGCGGGCTATTGTTTGGGTGCAGCCATGTGCCTCTCTCAATCGTGCTTCCATGACCAGGAGCATTTTGCACTTGTGCAGTTATAAAAGACTTAAATTTCTCAAGCGCAGATCACTCCCAGCAGCATGAACGAGATTGAGAGAGTTGTGCGGATGTGCCCTCCAAACTGGGCTGTCCATTAAAAGACTGATGCCTAACATTTACTTCCCCCTCCCCCCCCTCCGCAGTACACTGATATATGAAAAAATATCATGCCCTGTGGAACTTTGGGTGCCATCATAGGTATCCATAGAAATTACAGCTATAGGGGGTAATTTGGCCACTGGAGGTGCCCGATAAGATAGTGGGCAGGAAAATGTGGCTACAAATACTGGGCATTTGTCCTCACTATTTTATTAGGTGCCTCAGGTGCCCAAAGTTCGCATTTAGACATCATTTCTATGGACACCTATGATGGTGCCCAAATTTCCATGGCACCTCCGGCATTTAAATTTCCTGCTTCTCCACTAAAGACCTCGATCAGCAGCTTATACCTGCGGTGAGGTGGAAATGGGTTCTGACTTGCCCTCTTTTACATTGATGCTCCTGGTGCTGAAGGAACAGCTGGAGACACACCTGGCAGAGCAGAAAATGTGGTGCACACTTGCTCCTCACTCCCCCCAAACTTCAAAAGCGGTTGCATGGCTGGCAGAGGCTGGGTGGGAGAGAGCGAATGGAGAATCATGCGTAGACATGATGCCCCCTCTCTACTGCCCAGCTTTTGCCTGCCATGGTGCCACCGGGGGAGTGAGAAACAAGTGTGCCCCACATCCTGCCCTGCTATGCTTGTCTCCAGCCCTTCTCATCATCAGCTTGGCTCTGCATGGACACAACTGCAGCTGAGAACTGCGTGCATGGTGGAAAATGGTATAGGGGCCCCATACTCCAATTCCCACTGTGATGCACTGGCGTTTTATCGCCAGTATCTTTATTTGTAGCAAATGAAAGTTAAAATACTTATCTAGCTTGTTTGTAATGCATATGACCACTAACTTTGTCTAACATGTAATATACAGTATAATATAGTATACGATAATATAATGAAGTTGAATTGAGTAAAAATAATTCAAATTGCATAACCCCAAAAAAAAAAATTGTAAAAAGAATATTAAACAGATGAGCTTTTGGACATCTGTTTCCTGTGAATAGCTCTATGCCCTAAATGGAGTAATTTGACGTAGAGAAACAATGTGACATTCCACATTATTGATCTACAGCTGTGTAGTACTTACATTTATTTACTAACCTATAGTCCCATTACTGTGAAATGCAACACAAAAAAACCATGTATTAAATATTTTAAAAGGTCATTTAGTTTACAGGTTCACAACTGCTGTAAATATGTCACAGACTTCTCTTCTCTCTGAAGATTTTCATTACTGTTTAGAACCCAAACATCAAGATGCAGTTATATTTCACAGTTAATGGAAGGCCTGCGTCAGTAATGTAATTTACGGTTTATACATCTTAGATGTCCTCATCTATAATGAAAATGAATTATTGTTTTAAGTCAACCTGGAATGCACAAGTATAGATTGAGCTTTGATTTTCGCTTCAGAATTACCATATTTGTTGTTCCAAGGACATAGAGTGTCACAGGTGTTATTTTCAATGTGTTTCAAAAGATAAAAGACGAGAGATAAACAACAGTATAGTTTTTGTTTATGCACAACTTCCAAAGTTTACTGACAACTTGTGAACCTTGAAACTTTTTATCCAATGATTTTAACCAATGCCCGTCTTTAATCAGATATAGATAGATAGATAGATAGATAGATAGATAGATAGATAGATAGATAGATAGATAAATAGGATTTAGATAGATATAGATATATTTAGGACAAATTACACATTCTTTGTGTGGGATTTCTTGCCAAGAATTATTTTATTTTTTTTTGTTTCTCATTGCAAGCACACAAGCTGTGTTAATTAGTAGCAAAATATGAATATTTATACCCCTGAGGCTTTATAGTAAATTTCAGAGGATATACTGTAAATATACTGTCTGAAAAACAGCAAGTGGTTTAAAGTATACAATACATTTGAAATTATTATCCATCAGTTTACCTTAATGAGTCCTGGTTATGTAGAGCTAGCGGTTATGGTTCATAGTAAATAACCCTCTATCCCGTCCTTCTGGCTTTGGACAGACAGAAACACCTGTGAGGTGGACATTTTGTACAGTGAGGACAACATTTATTCAGGAGGCATGCTAAAGGCCATTGGTGCTAAACTGGCACAGTGATCCCTAAACCAGGTTGAAGGCTTCAAATAACCCTTCATGTGATATGACTAGTAATGGGTGAGAAAATCTTCTAACATGCTAATTAGCATTACATGACAGGTGGAAGCTGGGGCAATGAAATCACTGAACAGTTGAACCAGCTCTACTCAATTGTATCAACTGGTAAAAGCTTTGGCATGCTAATACCTCCTAAATAGGGATATCTAGCAAATTGGTTTAATTTAAAAATTATCACTAATCATGCCAAAGGCCATTATACCATGCACATGTGATAGCCACATTACCACAGTAGTTTACACTGTTCAGCTAACTAGCTGACAAAAATGAACACTTGAATTAGCTGTGAAAACCACTTTTGATACTTCCAATTCTCATTATTTTGGAGCATGGTAACTGAATTACAATACAATGTATTTTTGCAAATATTTTCTCGAAATCGAAAATAGCCTTATTGATGCAAAAATGACTGGCGAAAATTTGCAATCAACACTGTTATTGACTATAGTTTTGCTGGGCTAGAAAACACTAGGAAACACGTGTGCACCTCAAAAATTTACCTTGAGTCAAGAAAAACGACATGCTCTTAAGTGGCACAATTTTGTAACCCTCAGTCCACACCAAGGGTTGCTGAGAAGTAAAATAGTTTACGTGTGAGATTGCAGTTATGTGCTCACAGCCACAGTATTTTTTTTTTTTTTTTTTTATTCTAAGCTGTCCGGGGTTTTGTTAAGGTAAAAGGAAAGTTCTCAGTGGGATTGCACATACAACAATTCAAAAGCAAAAACATACAGAATAGTTTATATCACACTATTATAACACCTAACATTCTTAAATTCTGTACGTGTGTGATATCTGCTCAGACTTCTCCTACCGGTTTCTTTGGTTTCCTTAATGCCAAACTGCTGTTAAAAGTGAAGTATAATGCATAGTATTTTGTTGTAAGTAATAACGCTGATAAAAAAATATCTCAGAAAAGTGAATACACCTCTCACATATTTGTAAATATTTTATCATAGCTTTTTATTATTATTATTTATTTATAAATAATAATAATAATAATAAAAATACTTTTTGTTTCAATAGTTTTTATTAGATTTTGTTAAGCAAGGTGTGTACAACAATTTGTAAACAAAACTTCAGTAACAATCATGAAGAATAATAATCAAAAACAAATTTAGTGTCAATATAGGATTGGTCAATAGTGTACAAATACAAAGGGGGAGGCTATCTATTGAGCATCTGCAATACAGAAAGATTGTGGTCGGGGGCACTACATGTTATGAAGAGTCGTAGTTGTAGCGTGACTTATGTAGTGTTCTTGTATGGAAAGGGTAGCTGGTGTGTATATAGAGTAAACAAAATTTCTCTCACCCATTCACTGAACCAGATTTCTGGCTGGGTAGGAGCCTATTTTGTTAAAGTATAGTGGGAAGCTAATGTTACCTGGCTCCCAGTGGAGGCAGGTGTGAGCTGCGGATTTAGTCCGCCTCTTGTGCTTAAGTAGGTAAGGTACGTATAATTAAAAGGTGCCTCTAAAGCCAGGGGATTAAAAGGCAGGATTGAGTGGAGAGAGGGAGCAGAAAGAGATTAGGGAAGAGGTGAGGGGAAAGGGTTAAGGCATGGGACGAGGAGAGCCAACAGTGTCGAAGTTCCGCTAAAATAAGTAAGGCATGACTTAGGATCCAGGGCAGAGCTAGAGGTTGGCAACTCTGGCGCTATTGTCCGTCCCTAAAAGATACTCTATGAGCGGGGACCATATTTTATTAAATTTGATCATATTGTCCTCAAGCCTAGCTCGCAATTTTTCGAAAAAGAGAATGCGGCCTAATCTATTTTTAACTAGGTCAAAGGAAACCGTTTTAGATTTCCATGTGGCTGCTATCGTCAGCTTAGTGGCGGTAAAGACAAAATTAACTAACTTGTTTTGTGGTTTAGTAAGGTTAGGGTAAGGGAGACCTAGTAAGGTATGGACAGGATTTTTAGGTATTGGTTGATTGACTAAGGAAGATGCCCAAGTACACACTCTTAGCCAGAGTCGGCGAACTTTAGTACATTTCCACCAAACGTGATCATGTGTGCCAGGAGAGTTGCATCCCCTAAAACAGTTGGGGGAGATGTCGTTATTAAATTTAGCCAGCCGGGAGGGGACCATATACCATCTAAAGAGTAATTTGTAGTTTACTTCAACTAGATCAGCATTGATAGAGATTTTGGGAATATTGGTCCAGATATCTGAAAGATCTTCGGGATCTATTGAGACATTTAGGTCTTTCTCCCAGTCAGTGATATACTTAGGCTTGTGTTTAGATTGTTCATGGGATAGTGATTTGTAAATAGATGAGATAATTCCTGGGGAATGCGGGTCTGAGGCGCAGATATGTTCAAATGGGGTCCTGGTTAGTGGAGAATCTGTAAAAGAAAGGTGTGCTTTGACGAAATGGGAGATCTGTAAGAAGCGAAAGGTTTCGTGAGGGGGGAGCCTTTTGTGCTCCCGTAAGGATGCCAAGGACTTCATTCCAGTGTCAGTGGATAGATCAAAGATTTTAGTAAGATCTGAGGTAACCCACCAGCGGAAGCTGGCCGGGGATTCCATAGCCGCGGGGAAGGAGGGGTTGCCCATGAAAGAGGCCAGTGGTCTATGGGGGGAAAGGAGGTTCCCCGAGTATTTACAGCTATCCCAAACTGACAGTGAATGTTTGATAATGGGATTAGTGATTGAGCCTCTATCGGCAAGAGTGATCCAGAGAAGATTAGAGGGCTTGATTGGATTAATGAGTGTTTCTTCGATATCAACCCAAGAGGGTCTGTTGGTGTCTATTTAGCGGGGAGATCTGTGCTGCCTTGTAGTAGTACTTAAGGTTAGGAACGCCTAGACCTCCGTCGTGTCTTAATCGGAATAAGTAGAGACTACGAAACCTAGGTTTTTTGGAACCCCAAATGAAGTGGTTAAGTCTGCTTTGGATATTGTCCAGAAAGGAAGGTGGAAGTGGGATGGGCAGCATGCGAAAAGCATAGAGGAGTTTTGGGAGAAGCGTCATTTTAATCGCCGAAATTCTGCCTAACCAGGAAATGGAGTATCTCTTCCAACATTCCAGGAGTTGGAGTAGTTCTTTTGCTAATGTTGGATAATTATGGTGGAATAAGGTTTCATATGAGTTTGTAAGGTGGATACCTAGATATGGGAGTTTGTGCTGTTCCCATTGGAATTCAAAGGCGTCTTGGAGGGCTTGCATAAGTCTGTGTGGTAGCGAAATATTCAATGCTTTAGTTTTATCAGGGTTTGCCCGCAGGCCTGAGAAATTTCCAAAGGAAGCTAGGAGCTTGTTAAGGGCGAGGAGGGAATTTGTGGGGCGAGAGATACAAAGGACTAGGTCATCCGCAAACATGTTAACTTTGAATTCCTGCTTTCCAATTGGGATACCCCCAATGTCTTTTGAGTTTCTAATTCGAATGGCTAAGGGCTCTATTGCAAGGGCGAAAAGTAGGGGGGATAGGGGGCAGCCTTGGCGTGTACCTCTTGTGATTTTGAAGAAGGGAGATCGGAAGCCGTTATAACTTATGAAGGCTAAGGGAGAAGAGTATAGGGCTCTTATCCAGGTAATGAAGTGATCTCCAAAGCCCCATTTCCCCAGTATGGTAAATAGGTATTCCCAAGATACTGAGTCGAAGGCTTTCGTGATATCTAAGGAAAGCAACATAGAGGGAATATGGGAGGAATTTGCGTGGTGGATGATTTGAAGGAGACGTCTTACACTGTCACCTGCTTGCCGATGGGGCATAAATCCAACCTGATCGTTGTGTATGAGGGAGCAAATTTCCGTGTTGAGTCGAGTGGCAAGGATTTTGGCTAAGAGTTTAACGTCTATATTTAGAAGTGAAATTGGTCTGAAGTTAGACCAAAGTTGGTTGTTTGTATTGGGTTTGGGGAGCATACTAATGGAGGCGGTAACAGAGTCAGAGTGGAACTTAGCGCCCTTGAGAATGCTATTAAAAGCATTAACTAGTTTAGGGACAAGAACTTCGCTTAATTTCTTGTAATATATTGCCTTGAACCCGTCCGGGCCAGGTTGTTTATTTAACTTAAGTTGCTTAATTGCTAATTGGACTTCGGATAATGAGATTTCCCGGTCTAGTAGTTCCCGAAAGCCAGTGGGGAGGTTAGGAAAAGGTAAATCTGATAGGAAGCTAGACAGTGCTTCTGGAGAGTGGTGGTCTGGGGAGTTATATAATTTTTCTAAGTTGTGGCGAAATATTTCCACTATAGTATTGGGATTAGAGGAGGTTAGGCCCGGTCCCTTTTGTAGGGTAATAGGCTTATGTGAGGGGTCAGGTTGTCGGAGACGTCTGGCCAAGAGTGTGTCCGGCTTATTACCTTTAAGATAAAATTTAAATTTAGTATTGGAGAGCTGGCGTTCTGCTGAGTCAGTTAAGCTTAGGTTAAGTGCGGTTTCCGCCCTTAATAATTCATGCTTGTTATCAGGTGTTGGGTTGTTTTGGAAGTTGGTGTGTTTTTCCTGGTAAGTTAATTCTAGTTTATGTAGTGATTGTTGTTTCTCTTTTTTATGTTTAGAGGCCAATTGGATTAAGATTCCTCTAATTACCACTTTGTGGGCTTCCCAGACGGTGAGATCTGAGATATCTTCATCAGGAGTATTCAATTCAAAGTAGTCTGTCAATTTATCTTTAAGTAATTGAACCGTGTCCGCATTAGTTAATAAGTACTGGTTCAGCATCCACCGAAACTCGGTGGGACGCCGAATCAGAGATGAGATAGTTACAATGTTCATATCGTGGTCTGACCATGAGGTGGGGTGGATAAAAGGGTATTGTTGAAGAGGAGACCCAACAATGATCAATCCGAGAGAAGGATGCATGCGGGTTGGAGTAAAAAGTAAAACCTTTTTTAAGGGGATTGAGTTCTCTCCAAACATCAATTAGTTCCAGAGATTGAAACGCTGACTTAATAGTGGCTGTTTGTTTTGGTGTTGTATTTGCGGTAGAGCCATCAGAGGATTGCCTGTCCCAGAAGGGGTTTAGACAGTGATTAGTATCTCCCGCCAAGAACAATGTTCCAACGCTATGTGTAGTGAGAACTTGAAGAATATGGGATATAAATGGCGCTTGTTTATCATTGGGGGCATAGTAAGACATAATTGAGACGGGTACATCTTGAATCTTCCCTATTAAAAGGATGTATCTACCTTCAGGATCTGCGATAGATTTAGAGAGGGTGAAGTTGGTGGAGTTTCTGAAGGCGATTAGGACTCCTCTCTTTTTAATTTGCGCACTTGCAAAATATACTTGTCTATAGTCTTTATGGAGGAATTTAGGCTCTTTGTTAGCGATGAAATGAGATTCTTGTATACAAATAACATCAATATTGAGTCGTTTGAAGTGTTGGAAGGCTTTAGTTCTTTTTAAAGGGGAGTTAAGGCCCTGAGCATTGATGGAGGCAAATTTAATTGGGGATGTCATGGCGGTTTAAAGTCAGACAACTGAGAGGCACTCCTCGTCCCAAGGAGTAGAAACCAAGAAAGGGGAGGGAGGAGGGGTGGAAGGAAAGAAGAATAGAGAAGAAATAGTAGAAAAAGAATCGTTGCATAGGGTATAAAACTCAGCACAGAGCTACCCTTTGCAAAGTACATAGACACCTCAGGGTGACTAGGTGTTGGATTCCCTATTAGGATCAAAAACCCCATAAGGGAAAAAGGAAGGGGCATGAGAAGAGCACGGGACGTTTGTGGCATAAACATATGCGTAAAAGGGTCGGAGTGTAATTATCTAAGTAGGGTCTAACAGAAGGGGAAGGGTGTAGGAAGGAGGGAGAAGGAGCCCAGTGACGGGGTCTCTAGTGAAAGAGACCGGGGTATAGGCGAATGGATAGGGAGGAGGGGAGGGGGATGGCGGAGGGGGGGAGAGGAAAAAAAAATCCTCCAACTGTACCAGGTAGTATGTGAGAGTGGGAGTTATTCGGGGGAGACCTGAGAGATGGTGTGGGGAACCAGTTGGGACTTAGATGGTGGGTAGAAACCAGTGTAGACATTTGGGTTAGTGACCGTAATGCACATCATCTGAAAGCTTAGGTAAAACCATTCTGGATGTAGTAGTAAGCAGAATATAATATTTAACAGATCGTATGGTTGAGGACATAACCTGATATTTGCGTATGGTCTAGTTAGTGGATAAAATGTGTCGCTAGTTGGTTTGACTAAGGCTGTATTACAAGTATCAAGAGATTGCCATAATCAGATACATAAAGTAGAGACCTTGTGTTTTGGTGCCCTCTGGTGGAAGCCATTAATAGTAGGATGCTCTGTGAACTACCGTGTGGACCATATGAACGGCAGCAGTACCATAGATTGAGAATTAAGGGATAATTGAAGAGAGTAGATATGAGGGGTAGGGGGGGGGGGGGGGGGCAGATGGGGAAAGGGTGGATGAGGAAGGTTAGGGTATCTGGGTAGGAGGGAGGGAGGGATGAGTATGGGTGTTTGGAGAACAGTGATATAGGGAGGAGTTCGCTGAGCATCCTTGATCCTTTGTGGAGCAATTAAAGAGAGCATTGCGGAAAAGCAGATATAACAGTTCCAGGTATATATAACTGAACAAAGTTTTTAAGATATATGGGAAGGTTTGAGCCCAGGACTCAGCTGTATGCGAGATACAGTGACAGGAGAGCAATCATATGATTAACATTTGTAGAAGTCCAAAATTATATTAGTAATGTAAAATAAGCACAAAGAAGCTTCTTATACACTTAATAACAGGTAACAGAGTACAATGCATAGTTCTAGTCCATAGCAGAGATAGTAGCTAGACTGAAACTTGGGTGCCAGTATTGAGGTAGAGTCTTGTGAGTTAGGTGCTTGCATATATTGGGAGGTTCATTGAGTATCCCAATTCACAGAGGGATTGGGGAACAGCAAAGCTGCGTTAGTAGGTCTAGGTATTCATAGGTAGCTACTTGGGTGTTAGGGTGAGGGGGTATAGCTAGAGACAACAGATTTAGCCCAGAGAAAAGTAAACTACAGGAATTGGTAGCATTGAGTCGAATATATAAACATTAACGTATTAAGGAGACTGAAAATGCATCAACATTCTAACAGAGGCAACCACGATATACTTAGGGATCTGTCAGCTGATCAAGGATAGGATCTTCTTAGGGTGGATTAGAGTCGACATATTGGAGGAGGCGAGAAGGAGGCATGGGCTCCGGTATAGAATCTTGTAGTTGCAGAGACTGCACTTAGATGGATGAGTGCAGAGGTCGGAGTTCCGACCGGTGGATTATCTTCTGATAAGAAAGAGGGAGGGGGAAGACATTGAACATGGACAGTAGGGGGGCAGTAATTTCAAGTGTCTCTGAAAGGGGAGTTATATGGAAAGGGCGGGAGGGTTATAACTGCTAGTTCGCGATCGGGAAGATCGCGGCCATTTTAACATGTGGTATTCAAACATCAAGTCAAACAAAACTTATTTAAGCTTGTCAAAAGCAACTATGCAAGCTCCTCGGGAGCGTAACAGGCAGTCCAGGGAGAACCTGAGATAAGGCCGGCCTAATCCTCGTCATAAGAGGAGATTGCCTGTGGAATGGCCAAAACTAAGAGTGTACTTATCTGGTCAAGCCGGTTGAAAAACTTGAGATGAGAGCTCGCGGAGTGCGACCGACCTTCTCTTCTTTAGTCTCTGTTCCTTAGGGCTGTCGATGAGTGGTTGGGAGCCACTCTGGATACTGTGCTGAGAGGGTTTAGGAGAGGTAGGCTTCGGAGGGGAAGACGGTAGGGCTGGCAACGGTAGATTCAACGCTTGGAAGTGCTCCTGCAGCTCCCTGATAGAGGTGGCGATGTATTGGCGACTGTCGATGAAGAAGGTGAGGGCGAAGGGAAACCCCCATCTATATTTATGCTGCCGGTCTCGGAGAACTTCAAGATAGGGCTTCATCTCTTTTCTTTTTAAAAGTGTTGTTTGGGAGAGGTCCCCGTAGACCTGATAAGTGTGCTCTTGGAAAGTGAGAGAGGACGAAGAACGCGAGGCAGCCAGGACTGCTTCTTTGGTTTTATAGTAGAGGGGCTTCATGATGATGTCGCGTGGGGGTCCGTTCTCAGGGCGCCGAGTGAGTGCCCTATGGACCCGCTCAAGCTCAAGGCGCTCGACAGGGATGTCCGGTACCAGTTCCTGGAGTAAGGCTGTCATAAAGCCCTGCAAGTCAGTCACAGTTTCAGGGATTCCTCTAATGCGGAGGTTCACTCTCCTGGAGCGGTTCTCGCTGTCCTCTGCTTGTGATTTCAGGAGATCAACTTCATTTTGTAGTTTATAGATGTCCTCCTCATGCCCCTCAAGTACTGTAGTGACATTGTCCATACGGTTCTCAAGTCCTGTTGTGCGCTGAGAGAGAAGCCTCATCTCTCTTAGGATGTCATTGCTAAGCTGTTTAGTGGCGGCAGTAATTTCTTTACGGACAATGTCCCGAACTTTTTGTAGTAAATCCGGATTGGAGCGAGGAAGTGGTCTTTCAGTATCGGAGCAGTCCCTGCTTTCGTCCGAGCCATATCCCTCCAAGCCTGTGTCAGCCATAAAGTCCGTTATAGGCGGTTGTTGGAGGCCACGTGTCTTGTCTGTGCCGGAGGATTTGCCTCTCCTCTGGCTTGATTTAGTCTTGCTGTTGTTCGCCATTACTCCAATTGTGACCCTTAGAAGATCACTCAGCCGTGCCTGGCGAGTTGGGAGGTCAATGGGTGCGTTGACCGGTGATATTCAGAATAATTGTCCCGTGCTCAGCGCGAAGGCAAGGTTAAGCGGCCATAACCCTCCTCCGCGCGCATGCGCCTTCAAAATACTTTTTATTAACGTTCATGGGATAACACTGAAGAAATGACACTTTGATATAAAATAGTCAGTATACAGCTTGAATAACAGTGTTAATTTGCTGTCCCATCAAAATAACTTAAAACACAGCCTTGATTGTCTAAACGACCATTATTGTTTAAACCACCCCTAAGTGAAGAATGTCAAAATTCTGCCCAATTAGAGATTTTCCTTCCCCGTTAGTGCCTCAATGCCTCAGTTATGAAGTAAAGGCAAAGAGAGTTGAGCCTTTCTCTTCAACACTATACACTATAGATCTGGAAGACTTTAGGTGAGTTCCATCTGTTTTACTATCAATCTATTTAGCATTGAATGATTTACTTTTTCAATTCACTACTTCTGATTGTACTGTTGTTCGCCATAATAACACCACCTCCAATCACTATGGCATTAAAATCTTTGATTCCCCCTTCCCCCTCTCTCTCTCCCCCTGCTGTTTCTTCCTCTCCCCCCTGGTTCTTCAGCCACCTAGCTGTCCTTCTCCCCACTCACTTTTCCCCTCAAGATCCATACAATACAAAGCTAATTATATATTTCATATGCTGAAACCACATCACCCATAAGGTTTCATTGATCTGATGGAAGGCCTTATTGACTACATATATATAGTATGTATACGCTATATGCAAAATTTATGGAGTGTATAAGCAAACCTTGTGTTATACATTAAAACGTTCCTTCTGTCGTGTCCTTTGGAGTGGTTAAGAGTCCACCTCCATCACTTCCATGTTTTAAAAAAGTTATATCCTTTTATCCTTTGGGCATCTCTGTTCACTCTTGTACTTCCTCTCCAACACATTTTGTTAAGGTGTGAATGAGTAGCAGGTGTGTTAAATTATTTGTTACTGCTCTCACACTGGTCACTGAACGTTCAACATGGATTGTACCTCATGGCAGAGAACTCTCTGAGAATCTTAAAAAAATAATTGTTCCTCTACATAAAGATGGCCTACGCTATAAGAAGATTGCCAACACCTTGAAACTGAGCTATAGCATGGTGGCTAAGACTAGAGATGTCGCTCATGAACAGCAAATGCAAACTAACCACTTCAGCCTACATTGTCGTTTCACCTTATGCATCCGAGCAACGTTCACCTCCCATTCATTCGTGTGAAGAAACGCGGAAAAGCCGCCGCATGGATGCAGGATGAGGCGGCTGTTTCCGCGGCTGGCATAGCGGAAAGCGGAGAAACCGCCGCGTCTGACGCGGCGGTTTGCGCACATAGGCCTGCTACTGACAGTCTGACCAGGCGCGGGGAGGCCACCGCATGTGCTGTTAGCGGTGCGTCCCACCCCGCGTGCAGGCCAGCAGAGACATTGCAAAGCGTGACTGGTGTGGCTGGGACTGATAGTCCACACAGGTTCAGAATGACGCGCGCGCGCTGAGAGGCAGAGTTTATATGACAGCCACCACTTCTCATTGGTCCAGCACTTAGGGGAGGCGCTGGAAGCGCTGATGTATATATACTGGGTGCTGGTCATTTCTCTGGTGTCTGGCGTTGCGATCACAACGTGGTAGCACTCAGACCTTGTCATATCTGTGTTCTAGCATAGTTTCCAAAGGTGTTGATGATCACGGACCTCACACCTTAGCTTTAGGAAATTGAACTGTATTATTTGTTATGACCTTCTGCTTGCCTGACTTATCCTACACATCTCTGATTCTGTACCTTGCTATTTCTGATTTCCTGTTGCCGACCTCTGCTCGTTCCTGAACTCTGTATTTGCCTCCTGACTCTGTACCTCGCTATTCTGATACCCCGTTGCCAAACTCTGCCTGTCCATTGGATTACGTTTCTGTCTCCTGTATCGGTACCTTATTTGTCTGTGCGTTGACGACCTGGCTTGCCCGACCTCGAGAACTGGCCTTACTGTTAGAGGCAGTTCCCAGATCTGTTAGTGACACCCCCTCTCTGGTGTCACTCACATTCTGTCCTTCCTACTCTCAGCCTAGCTCCTCCCCCGGGAGAGTCTAGGCATACGGAAGGAACATTCTTCTGTGCAGTACTCCTTACTGCTTCTGTACCTTCTCCTAAGGTGCAGTACTCAAGGTATTCCTGTTACACCATACACTCTCATATCTCGGGTGACCAGAGGTTAGAAGATATATCTGATTATCGGTGATACTGCAGATCATCAATAATCGGGTATATTCTGCATTCTCGGTGATACTGCAGATCACCGGTAATCAGACCCTCTCTGTGTTACACCAATCGTTACAATTCGCCAATAACTTTATCACTACTTATCACAATTAATTGACCTATATCTTGCTTTTTCCGCCACCAATTAGGCTTTCTTTGGGTGGTACATTTTGCTAAGAATTATTTTTTTCTAAATGCATTTTAACGGGAATATTAAGAAAAAAAAATGGATAAATTCATTATTTCTCAGTTTTCAGCCATTATAGCTTTAAAATAATACATGCTACCATAATTAAAACCCATGTAATTTTATTTGCCTATTTGTCCCGGTTATTACACCATTTAAATTATGTCCCTATCACAATGTATAGCGCCAATATTTTATTTGGAAATAAAGGTGCATTTTTTCAATTTGCATCCATCACTATTTACAATCGTATAATAATATACTCGCTTGACTTGCATATTAAAAAAGTTCAGACCCTTAGGTAACTATTTATGTTGTTTTTTTATTGTAATTTTTTAATTTATTTTTATTAATACAAATTTTATTTGAGGTTTTTCAGAGTGGGGAGGTAAAAGGGATTTTAAACGAAATTTATTGTGTATATTAAAAAATATATATATGTAGATGTAGTTTTACTATTTGGCCACAAAATGGCCACAGTGAGTGTTTGATTTTTCGTCCTGCAAGCGAGAGCTCTCCCTTACGGGAAAAGAAGGGGTGCCGTGGGACACAGAAAAAACTGCGGCTTTCCAGAGAAAGCCATTGGTTTTTCTTAGGGGGACATAGATCAATGAATGGGATCTGTATTGCCATTCATCGATCTCAGGTGCAGCGAAAGGCAGTGGGAGCATGCGCGGGAGTACAGTACATTTGTGTTATGTTCAGTATTTGGTCCTCCCCAACTTGTATTGTGGTCACACCCATTTTTACACCTTCCTTGGTACCCAGAGGTGCCTTGGATCTGTTAGGACCTTAGAAATGACCTTGGTAGAGAATTTTTAAACCATTGTTTGCTCTTTGGTAGCAAACTATGCTATCATTGCTTAAGTCGTAACACACCACAGCAATTTGAAGATCGGTAAAAGGTTGGTGAACAATTGGTCATATTACTATATTCACATGTACATGCCAATAGTGAGAACTGTTTGTGATATATCCAGAACAAGCCTCTATCCTAGAACTGATTGACCAAACTTGTAGGCCAGTAAGTGGTACTCATTTCAACTGTATGTGGTTTTAATCCGAAGTATAGTATCTCAGGACTGGGTCCTGGATAAGACAGAAGGTTCCAACTTGAACAGATTATGGTTCCATTCAGTGTGTACTAAGGAAGGTGATTGGGAATATAGGTGAACAGCTGTTGCTCTTTTGCTTGTTTTACAGGGTTCTGGGCCCCATAATATAAGAGGAAGAACTGGTTGGATCTTCCCATTCCATACAGATACATAGGGCTTTTGTTCCAGCCAGATAGAGATGGGCCGAACGGTTCGCCGGCGAACGGTTCCAGGTGAACTTTCCCGGAAGTTCGATTCGCCCATAATGCTCTATGAGAGTCAACTTTGACCCTCTGCATCACAGTCAGCAGGCACATTGTAGCCAATCCGGCTACATTAAGCCCTGGAGCCCCACCCCCCCTTATATAAGGCATGCTCCGGCGGCAATTAGCCTCACTCGTGTGCCTGCTAGAGACAGACTAGGGACAGCTGCTGCAGACTTGTTCTCCTAGGGACAGATTAGTCAGGCTCTTGCCTTCTTAGCTTGCTCCTAGCTGAATCTTATTGCTGTAATAGCACCCCAGAACAGCTCTTTTCAGAGCTAATCCTGCTCGTATGATAATTTTTTTTTCCTGTGTTTGAAACTGACACTTGTGTTGCTCAGACAGCATTGCTAATTCATGCTGTGTGTGTCCCACTGCCAGCAGCACCAGCACATTCAGTGACTACCTGTGTGTGTGACTCTTGTGTTGCTTAGAAAGCATTGCTAATTCATACTGTGTGTGTCCCACTGCCAGCAGCCCAGCAGTAGCAGCACATTCAGTGACTACCTGTGTGTGTGACAGGGAGCTGCACATTGTACTACCCAGTACTGCATTTACCTTCTACTAGTACCTGTTGTGTTTAGTTAACCCACTTCACTGCACATAACTACCTTTTGTGTTGAGTGAACTCGCCTCACTGCATATCTACCTTTTGTGTTGAGTGAACTCACCTCACTGCATATAACTACCTTTGGGTTGAGTGAACTCACCTCACTGCATATCTACCTTTTGTGTTCAGTGAACTCACCTCACTGCATCCACCTACCTTTGTGTTGAGTGAACTCACCTCACTGCATCTACCTACCTTTGGGTTAAGAGAACTCACCTCACTGCATCTACCTACCTTTGAGTTGAGTGAACTCACCTCACTGCATATCTACCTTTTGTGTTCAGTGAACCCACCTCACTGCATCTACCTACCTTTGGGTTGAGTGAACTCACCTCACTGCATATAACTACCTTTGTGTTGAGTGAACTCACTGTTATAATTTAAGTAGGCCTCAGTTACTTGGCCTGAGTTTTATGTAAAAGGCTTGTCCGCAGTGTATGCCTTTAAAATAGATAGAGGTTTGGTGATGCAGGCAGAGGCATCTCAGGGTCTGCGTGTAGCAGAAGATACACGCAGATACTGAGAACATGTTCCTAAAGAAGGCCATCGGACTACTCTGACCTCAACCACAGGAACAGAAAACATTGGCCATGTTTACTAAACATCCACGGTCCTGCATCTGGGTCAAGTGCCTCATTGATTATTAATCGAGTAGGCGGGTATGATGACACCATGAGTGGGTCCACCAATAGACTGATATAGGGGGTGGCAAAGATGATGTCATATTTAACTCTTTCCTAGTCGGTATTAAATCTGGAGCGAGCAATGGAGAAGGCACTTCTGCTTCTTCCTTCCTCACTAGCTCGCAATACTGACTGGAACCCAATTATTTCTCTAAGCATGTTCTTCTTTTATGTAAGCTGATATAATGTATGCTATGTACATAGGTAGTTTAGTGTAACGTAGGTAGGAAGAAGCTACCTGATAGACTTCGGTAGGGAGTCTAATCAAGAGCTTGTAACGCAACATGAAGATCGGCATAGCTAGGATAGGATGACTGTATCTATCTGTCTTTCTGTGACTTGAATAAATAACGGAAACATTGGAGAAGCCTGAGAAAGTCTATTTCCTGTTTGCTGTGTGGAGAGTCAAGTGATCTCACAGTCTGTGAGACGATGGTGTCGAAGCAAGGTGATAAGAACAGTTTATAACAGTGGTGCCTGAAATCCTTCCCTGCCTAGCAATACAGGCAGACGGGGCCGGGGCCGAAGGAAAATGGTTTCAAGATATTCCACAGCAAAACAAGCGGAATAGATGGACACGGACTGTAAAGCTTATCAAGCTGAGACTGATAAGCTGGTGTGAGTAGTGTGTGGGAGCCGAGCACACACGGGCTGCAATTCGAGAGAACCAGCGGCGACACTCGTGGATGTTAAACTTAGACTGAAAGTGCACATCAGTCCTAGCCTAAACCGGATCGCAGGTGTCTGGAAGCTCCGAGGCCGGCTGGCAGCTGCCGCTGGAGATTGATCCGCTGAGCCAGTGTGGGTACACAGAGCTGACGCTCAGTAGTTCCAGAGATCCACTCAGTGTCGTGGAAAGTTGCCAAAAGCTGGTCGAATTCGCAGGCTTACAAAGTCTTCTGCTCAGGCAAGTATGTTTTACGTTGTTGTGTTGCATTATCTTTATTGTATGAGAGGAGGATAATGTGTTAATGTGTATATTCTGTGTTAATTGCAGCATGGTGGCTGCGGGCTGTTGTATATTTACGTAGTGGTTATCTCTGCATTTGTCGCAGGCATGTTTTTGCTGGAAAGAAGTCGATTGGGTTTTTTTTTTCTCTTCTCTCCCTGTCTCTACAGAGGCTGGGAAAAAGGGGGGGGGGGGGTCCCCCGCAGCAGGAGATAAGCCAGCGGTGCTTCTGTTAGTACTGGATGTGAGGGAGAGGTGATAGAGAGGAGTGTAGTGAGAGGTGCAAGCTTATCTATTTCCAGTCAGAGCTGCTAACATGCTTGTAAATATCTGCATCTGTTATGTTGTTCAGCCAGCTCGTCTGTTGTTCTGTTGTTCTGATGTTTTGTGAGGAGGGAGAGGGTTCCACGTTCCTGGGTGATGCTAGGATGTAAAATATTTAGCATTGCAGCTGTGACGCGGTTTGTCTCAAGTTTGGCAAGCATCCCAGAGAGTATAGGTAGCGGAAGGCTGACTCTCGGTAAAATGTATAGATGCTGTGTAACTATGAATAACAAATGTTTGTTCTGTCTGAGGTTTGTTTTCTTTCCTAAGGTTATAGGAACGAGAGGCTGCTATGGGAGCAGCCATCTTGGCTGGCAGTCCAGGACTCAAAATGGCGGCAGTGGAGAGAGCCCGCCCCCGTGAGTCATGGCCCCCACACGTCATGGCAGGGGGGAGGAGGGGCTGGGGGATCCACGTCACGTCAGGCTGTGCTCGCGGCTCCGGGCAGAGCAGCTGAAAGGAAGGGGGGTAGAAATACAGAGACATTCTCCTGTGTGTCTCGGTTCTCAAAGTATTTCCCCAGAGCTTTTCCCTGGGTCCATGGAAAGGAATGCCAGAATAGGAAGTGTTTCCCAGCTAGGTGCGGGGACACACGTAGCAGTGCAGATCAGGAAAGGGTCTGTACTGGGTTGCTTATGGGATTATTGCTGTAAGTGGGGCACCTTAATGGGTGGTGCAGCATGAGTTCCCAATAGAGTATAGGGGGAGACAGTGCATCAGGGGGGTGCCGGAGTTGGAAAAAAGGGAGTTGACCAATTCGGGTTTCCGTCGCCGCTTCTGCAGAGCGGTAACGTTTTTTCCGGTTTTGTCGTGAACAGGGCCAGAGCTGGACTGAGAGGTCTATGCTGGGCTGGAGCTGTTTTTGTGTGCGTTTTTTTCGTCCACGGATTGGTCAAATATGTTTTTTCCAGCTCCTATCAATTGTAGCACAAAGAACAAGGACTGACAACAGTTCATGGGGCAATTATACAGATGATAAAATTGCCGTTTACAGAGTGACAGTGTATCAGTACGGTGTTTGCCATGTGACTACCTACCAAGTGGGCATTCAGGGATCTGCATACAGGCATGTGACGCTGGTATGCTTAGCCCTGCACCCTGTGTAGTTTAAGTGCAAAGTGCTCCTTCCTACAGGGAGGCAGCCGTTTTTTTTTGTGAAGTCTGGGGGTAGTGGCACGGCAAACATGGATCAGAGGGTACAACACACAGAACTTCTAGCAGAGCTGGTATCGCGATGAAGTTCTAGATAAGTAAATGCGATAATGAGTAAGAGCATTGCAGGCTCACCTGCAAAGCAGCATCAGGTGTGGCATCCGTAATATGTGCATGCGACGGCCGCGCATGGACAGATAAGGGGGGATGTGGAGTGAGCTGCAATGGGGTGAGAGCTTCCAAAGGTGAAGCGAGCTTCCAAAGGTGAAGTCCGCGGGAGCATATTTAAAACAGGTAAGTACTGAGGATAGTACTGAGGTAGGGGGGTGAAGTTTAACTCCAATCTACCAATAAGAGTAAACAGAGTTCATGAGAACCATAAAGCAACGAGATCAATTACGATATATATTGATCAATCTAAAGTGTAAAGAGTACAAGCCGCAGGGCGAATCCCAAATCATTAATAAGAATTGATTTGTTTGTATTTCGATTTCAGGTGTTTGGCAATATGAATTTGAGACAGATGCAGTGCTGGCAGCAAAGATGGAGATGTCAGTCGGATAAGCGAAAGGTTCCAGATGCCGATCTAAGCTTGGAGGAACACGAGATTCCTGAAATCAGAAAGAGACTAAAACACGAGATTCCTGAAATTGGAAAGAGACTAAAACACGACATTCCTGAAATCGGAAAGAGACTAAAACACGAGATTTCGGAGATCGGAAAGAGACTAACAAAACTGTCGGAGCAAAGCATAATGCAAAGTGCTAATGTTTTTCTTTCCCAGGGTGGTGCTTTTATAATGAAGAGTACCATGCTGATGGTGATCCTAGGTTGCCATTCCGTCCTAGGAGAATGAAGAGAGGACATTCTCATGTATAATAAGGGGTTAATGAGAATGCAAGGCCCAAGCATGTTAATGTTGGGTGACAAAGGTACTGATCCTTTCACACCTCCCTCCGCTTGGCACAGATGGACCATGCAGGGACGGAGGAAAAGAGCACTTGTGCCAGGAGAAAGCAAATTTCATGGCACAAGGTGGGTGAGAGGTCTGAAGGGTCAAGTGTGCGGGCAGTGGGAGTTTAATGGCAGTGTAAATCTGCTATTGAATGCCACACTCCCAGAATCGATGCACCGATCCAAAGGTTTGTTAAAAGGTACATTGCAGTACAATGGGTACATGCAAAAGGTGGAGTGTGTGATTCAGGGGTACCTTGTCTTGGTTATGCAGAGTGAGATGGTTCCAGATTGGAGAGGAACGAGCAGGGGGCGTCAATTCTCTTACCAGAGAGACGCAAGGGACAACATCACACTCTGGAGCTACCAACAGAGAGTGCCTCTGAAACAACTTTACACACGTAAAGGCTGGAAAGCCGAGGGTGGGTGGTTCTCGAAACAAGAAGTAAAAATCGAGATCGAGCCACATTTCCAGGTGACAAAGAGGGTGGGGAGAGCGGTCCCGGGGGAGGGAAAGCCCACACAGGGAACCCCATTCACACCACATGGGTCACAACAGGGGACGATATTACACAGTCCATATGCAGCAGCTTATCCTCATGATAGTTGGGTAAGTGAAGAGGTACTCTTAATCGAAAGATTGCAGAGAGTACAGTCTTCCCGACCTCAGGTACATATTGTGCCTCAGGACGTAAGGGGGGAAGAGGTCCAATCAGGACAGCTGGGGACATATTTTGTCAGCGAGAGATTGGACAAGGGGAGGTATATTAATTTTTCTGGAGAAGGATCTTTTGCATGGCAGCTTCGAGATGTTTGGGTGAACAAATGGAAACGGTGCAACATTCCTTTAGGCACCGCTACTTCCTTAGTTCCCACCTCAACCCGTGTCTTACACCAGGACCTGAGAGGTCAACCTTTTTTGGTGCTAGACAGGGAGGTGATACAAGTAGAGTTGTCCTCATGCGGGCAATTCTTGCAGAAGTATCTGCGTTGGCCGGGGCAAGCCAAATTTAGTGAAGAAGCCTGCAGGCTCAATAACGCAGAATGCGAGGCTACCATTCAAAAGATCCACCCTGAAGCCAAACCAATAGTTCCGGTGGCTGAAGGAAAGGTTTGGTTTTTTAACATAAGGTCTAGTGATACATTCAAGGTATATTCTCATAATTGTTCCGATAAGGGGGAGTTTCCAAGGGGAACATATTGTGTGAGTGGAGATCCCATATGGATCCTGTCATCCAGGTTTGATGACGTTGTTTCTCAGATTGTTAAGAGAACTCTAAAGGTCAAAGTTTCACGGGAAGTTCCCGTCCTGAAAGAGAACCCGACATGGGACAAAGGGGAACAGGATTTGATCCAAGACGACCACATTTTGTTACAAAGGTTAAACAAACAGTACACTAAGTTAGAGGTAAGATTTCACCATGATACAGGTGATCTTAACGAGGTAGAACACAAAAATGAGCAGGTGAGTTCCAGTCTGCCCTGGTGGACAAAGGTTCCGGTGATGTTCCAGGGACACTCGGACGGGGCATCTGCAGTTCCAAAGTTCTTTCTACACCCACTTGTCGTCTGGATGGGGATGACAACTTTAGGCATCATTGTCCAGGTGAGGGTGCGGGTTAAAATTACGTAAAATAAATTAACCTGGTCCAGAGATTGGTGCCTCATAAACAATCTACTGAACCAATAGTTTAAATTAAGGGATCTACAGGGTTACGGGTATAGGTTTAGTAGTACCTGTGATGGAGCTGATTGTATAAAGGCGCTCTTTTAGAAGGCACCTGGCACTGCTCCATCGAGTAACGATCAAACGAGTTTCACTTTTCTGTGGTCATGCAAGTTTGTGAGTGATACGCAAGTGACGCAAATGCTGAGCATGTGGTATTGAGGGACTTAGAAGTAGGGCCTCCCCAGAGAGCCTGGTTACAGGAAGACCAAGAGGTCTTGCTCTCTCTCTTCCAGGGGTAACCGCCTAGAGCAGAGAAGTTGTGTGAGCACGAACATCGAAAAGTGAAACATACAAGAAAGAAACCAGGTACTGGGAGGTTCAGACGCTGGGATCTGCGGGTCAAGCCGTTTTAGGGGGGATTGTTATAATTTAAGTAGGCCTCAGTTACTTGGCCTGAGTTTTATGTAAAAGGCTTGTCCGCAGTGTATGCCTTTAAAATAGATAGAGGTTTGGTGATGCAGGCAGAGGCATCTCAGGGTCTGCGTGTAGCAGAAGATACACGCAGATACTGAGAACATGTTCCTAAAGAAGGCCATCGGACTACTCTGACCTCAACCACAGGAACAGAAAACATTGGCCATGTTTACTAAACATCCACGGTCCTGCATCTGGGTCAAGTGCCTCATTGATTATTAATCGAGTAGGCGGGTATGATGACACCATGAGTGGGTCCACCAATAGACTGATATAGGGGGTGGCGAAGATGATGTCATATTTAACTCTTTCCTAGTCGGTATTAAATCTGGAGCGAGCAATGGAGAAGGCACTTCTGCTTCTTCCTTCCTCACTAGCTCGCAATACTGACTGGAACCCAATTATTTCTCTAAGCATGTTCTTCTTTTATGTAAGCTGATATAATGTATGCTATGTACATAGGTAGTTTAGTGTAACGTAGGTAGGAAGAAGGTACCTGATAGACTTCGGTAGGGAGTCTAATCAAGAGCTTGTAACGCAACATGAAGATCGGCATAGCTAGGATAGGATGACTGTATCTATCTGTCTTTCTGTGACTTGAATAAATAACGGAAACATTGGAGAAGCCTGAGAAAGTCTATTTCCTGTTTGCTGTGTGGAGAGTCAAGTGATCTCACAGTCTGTGAGACGATGGTGTTGAAGCAAGGTGATAAGAACAGTTTATAACACTCACCTCACTGCATCCACCTACCTTTGTGTTGAGTGAACTCACCTCACTGCATCTACCTACCTTTGTGTTCAGTTAACCCACCTCACTGCATCTACCTACCTTTGTGTTGAGTGAACTCACCTCACTGCATATAACGACCTTTGGGTTGAGTTAACTCACCTCACTGCATATACCTACCTTTGAGTTGAGTGAACCCACCTCACTGCATATACCTAGCTTCCCCCCGAGATGGACAAAATGGACAAACCAGGTAGAGGAAGAGGTAGAAGCAGACCCAGAGGAAGGCCACCTGGCACTGGCAGGTCTGTGCGAGGTGGTGTTGCTGTGATTTCGTGCGGACCTGGCCCAAAGTACAGTGCTCAGAAGAAGGCAAGTGCCATCACTTCCCAAAATTGTAAGGACGTGCTTGAATATTTAACACAGAACACCTCATCTCCCCCAGCCACCAGCGCTACAACAAGCACCACAACCGCTGCATTTGACACTTCGCAGGAGTTATTTGGTGTGGAAATCACTGATTTACAGCCAATAATGCAACAACAAGATGAAGGCGCTAAGCAAGTTACAACACCTCATAAGTCTGAGTTAGGTGGCGATAGTATGGACGTAACGTGTGAGGAGGGGGCTGATGAAGCACCTGAAGTTGGTGCAGTTGTGGAGTTGTCTGAGGAAAGCGAAGCTGGGCAGGAGGATTATGATGACGATTATACGGATGCCACGTATGTTCCCAATAGAGGAGATTACCAGGGGGACAGTTCAGAGGAGGAGCCAGAGAGGAGTAGGAAGAGACGAGTCCATGATAGAAACAGAGGGAGCTCGTCCTAAGAAGCAGCTGGGGGCAGTGTCCGGCGCCATGTATCGCCAGCTATGGCCAGCCAGCCAACATGCCCTTCAAGGTCAGCTGTTGATGCCACCATAGTGCCATCACCCCAGGGGGGCTCAGTGGTTTGGAAATACTTTAATGTGTGTACCTCAGATAAAAGCAAAGCAATCTGTTCTCTCTGCCTCAAAAAATTGAGCCGTGGAAAGGCCAACACCCACGTAGGGACAAGTGCCTTACGAAGGCACCTGGAGAAAAGGCACAAACAGCTATGGGAAGAACACCTGAGGAAAAGCAGCACCCCTCAAAAGACAAGCCACCCTCCTTCTACTCTTCCTCCTTCAGGTGCATCGTCTTCATCCGCTTTCTCCCTTGCACCTTTACAGCCACCCTCCTTCACACCGCCTCAGCCCTTGAGCGGTTCCTGCTCCTCTGCCCACAGCAGTAGCCAGGTGTCCATGAAGGAAGTCTTTGAGCGGAAGAAGCCAATTCCGGCCAGTCACCCTCTTGCCCGGCGTTTAACAGCTTGTGTGGCGGAACTATTAGCTCGCCAGCTATTACCATACAAGCTGGTGGAGTCAGAGGCTTTCCGTAAATTTGTGGCCATTGGGACACCGCAGTGGAAGATACCAGGCCGCACTTATTTTTCACGAAAGGCCATACCCAAACTGTACCATGCAGTTCAAAGGCAAGTGGTGTCATCTATTGCAAAGAGCATTGGGTCAAGGGTCCACCTGACTATGGATGCCTGGTCTGCCAAGCACGGGCAGGGCCGCTACATTACGTACACAGCCCATTGGGTCAATCTGGTGACCGATGGCAAGCAGGGAGTACGTGGCTGCACAGCGGACCGACTTGTGACACCTCCACGGCTTGCAGGCAGGCCTCCTGCCACCTCCTCTCCTCCTCCTCCTGCTACATCCTCTTTGCTGTCATCCTCCTCCTCCTCCTTGGCTGAGTGGCAGTTGAACTTTAGCGGTGCTGCCATTTCCTCCTCTCCAGCTACACAGCCCCATCTCCCCAGAACCTACGCTGCATGCCAGGTACGATGGTGTCACGCAGCCTTAGACATGTCTTGCCTCAAAGCGGAGAGTCACAAAGGACCAGCTCTCCTGGATGCTTTTAACAAAGAGGTGGAGCAATGGCTGACCCCGCACCAGCTGGAGATTGGCAACGTGGTGTGTGACAATGGCAGCAATCTCATTTCCGCGTTGAATTTGGGAAAGCTGACACATGTACCCTGCATGGCACATGTGCTGAATCTGGTCGTGCAAAGATTTGTCACAAAGTACCCAGGCTTAGAGGACGTCCTGAAGCAGGCCAGGAAGTTGTGTGGGCATTCCAGGTGGTCTTACACGGCCATGGCACGCTTTGCGGACATTCAGTGGAGAAACAACTTGCTGGTAACACGCCTGATTTGCGATAGCCCGACCTGCTGGAATTCCACCCTACTCATGTTCTCTTGCCTGCTAGACCAGGAGAAAGCCGTCACCCAGTACCTGTATAATTACAGTAAAAGGACACAATCTGGGAAGATGGGGATGTTGTTGCCCAACCACTGGACACTGCTGCAAAATGCATGCAGGACCATTAAGCCGTTTGAGGAGGTGACCAACCTGGTGAGTCGCACTGAAGGCACCATCAGCGACTTGATCCCCTACGCTTACTTCCTAGAGCGTGCCGTGCGTCGAGTGGTGGATGAAGCTGTGGAGGAGCGTGAAAAGGAACAGTTACGTCAGGAGGACTGAGGACTGAGGGAGCGATTTTCATCCGAACCAGATGTTTCCTCGACACCTGCGGCAGCACAGAGGGAGGGAGGAGGAGGAAGAGGAGGAGTCGTGTGGGGAAGGAGAGGAGTCAGACTCGGATGAGGAAGGTGTTTCTGTGGAGGAGGAGGAAGAGGCGTCGGCAGAAGAACAACCGCAGCAGCCGTCACAGGGGGCTTCTGCTGATGCACGTTCCCGTGGTATTGTTCATGACTGGGGGGAGGAGGAGGACTTGCGTGACGTCACTGAGGAATAGCAAGAGGAGATGGATAGTACGTCTGGATCCAACTTTGTGCAGATGGCCTCTTTCATGTTGTCCAGCCTGTTGAGGGACCCCCGTATCAAAAAACTCAAGGGGAATGACCTGTACTGGGTGGCCACGCTACTAGACCCTCAGTACAGGCACAAAGTGGCGGACCTGTTACCAACTCAACAGAAGGCGGAAAGAATGCAGCACTTGCAGAACAAGCTGTCAATGATGCTGTACAATGCTTTTAAGGGTGATGTGACAGGACAATGCAATAAAGGTACCACTGGCAGTAATCCTCCTCCTCCCAAGTCCACGCAGGCAAGGACAGGACGCTCCAGCGATCTCGGGGTGATGTTGGACATGCGGACATTCTTTAGTCCAACGCCTCGCCGTAGCCCTTCCAGATCCACCCTCCACCAACACCTGGACCGGCAGGTAGCCGACTACCTGGCCTTAACTGTGGATGTAGACACTGCGAGCAGCGACGATGAACCCTTGGTCTACTGGGTGCGCAGGCTTGACCTGTGGCCAGAGCTGTCCCAATTTGCCATCCAACTTCTCTCTTGCCCTGCCGCAAGCGTCCTCTCAGAAAGGACCTTCAGTGCAGCTGGAGGCATTGTCACTGAGAAGAGAAGTCGCTTAAGTCATGACAGTGTTCAGTACCTCACCTTTATCAAAATGAATGAGGCATGGATCCCGGAGGGCTACTGCACGACCGAAGATTAAATCAGTCCCCACACACAGCATCTCTGCCTGCAGGCCACTGGACTGCCTTCTCTGCCACCACCAACAGGGTCCAGGACTCTAGACGGATTCCAGAATTTTTTAGGCCGCTGCTGGCAGCGGCCGCTATACTCATTTTTCTGGTGCGTGTACATGCCTGCCTAATTTTTCTGGCTGCACTGCGGGCGGCTGCAACAAAAATAAAGGCATGTACATGTGCCCATCCCCCTTCATGATCATTACCTTGCCGCAGTGAAGGGGCTTGCGCATCACAATGAAGCAATGACCGCCGGCTATAGGAGTGTCTCAGGTGGGGGTGGCACACCAAAGATAATAAGGTTGTTGCTTCATTGTGGTCAGACCAAATTTGATCAGCTGGACAGTCACTGTTCTGTCATTCAGCTACATCAGCCAGGCGACCATATGGGCTGTAAAGCCACCATCACCTGCACTCTCGCCATGGTGTGCACCAGTCCAGCACAGCTGTCACTACACAAATGGCTGTTTGCAGTCACTGCATACCTTTCACTGCATCTGTGACTGCACATTGTATTATACCTGGCAGTCAGTGCATACCTTGCACTTGAATGGATGTCAGACTTGCCCTCCATAACGGTTTCCCTTTAAAGGATTTAAAGTTGATTCATTACAATTAGGGCCTCAAAAAGGCTTCCTGAGTCCTGTATTGTTATTTTTGGTCACTACTTCGGGACGGGCATTCCTGCCTGCTGCATTCCTTGCCTGGATGTGTGGTGGAAGCCGTTTGTTAGGCTACAACTCCGGACCGGAATCACACCAGGAAGGGTTCCCCCGCCATTAGCCATGGTCAGTGGTCACAATGGCAGACTTCCACTGGCAGACACTGAGTAAGCCACTTATATACCTGATATTTAACTCTTTCAGACAGAGAAAGAAAAAAAGGAACACAGCATAGTTATTTGTGTGCTAGGCACTTTACAATACACATGTCTATCTCATCATGTCACATGTCACTTCGGGTATCCTTTAAAGGACTTCTGAGGTGAGGGAGGATGAAAATCTGTTTACTTACCTGGGTTTTCTTCCAGTTCCTAGTTTTTTCAGTTCCTCACCGCAGCCCTGGTCCTCCTCAGTGTCCCGGGTGGGCCGCCCATAATGATCGTGACCTGCTGGCGGGGTCTGCCCTCCTGCGCCTGAACACGCAGATTGTGCTAGATGACATGGACATGTGGGCACTCGGAGAAGAACCGACCCCACCAGCGGGTTGTGATCATTTTGAACGGCCAGTAGGGACACCGAGGAGGACCAGAGCTGTGGTGAGGGACTGAGACGGCTGCTAGGGGCTGGAAGAAGCTCCAGTTGAGTAAAAATAGATTAAGTTGTTAGCCTCAGAAGTCCTTTAACCACCCTGGCGTTCTATTAAGAGCGCCAGGGTGCATGCGCAGCAGTATTTAAAAAAAATGTTTCCCTATCATGTAGCTAGTCTAGCGCTAGCTACATGATGCCCCCCTCCCTGCGCTATCCCTCCCACCCCTTCAATCGCCGCCGGCGCACTCGCCCAAAAGGAAATCCTGTTCTGAACGGGATTCCCTTTAGGGCTTCCCACGTCGCCATGGTGACGATCGTGATGATGTCATTGACGTCATCGACATTGTGACATCATCCGGCGGTCCGATCCACCCTGCAGCGCTGCCTGGCACTGATTGGCCAGGCTGCGCAGGGGTCTCGGCGGGGGGGCGGCGGTTACGCGGCAGATAGCGGCTCATCGGCGGCGAGCGGCGGCGATCGGAATCAACACGCAGCAAGCAAAGTGCTTGCTGCGTGTTTGAAAAAAAATTGTGAAAATCGGCCCAGCGGGGCTTGAGCTGAGCTCGTCCTAAGAAGGTTAAATAAGAATACTGTGAAGGATGAAAAACTGATTTCAGTAAAAATTTCTTGCCCATCTCTAAAAATCCAAACAGATTAGTAACCTTGACATATATTTCATATTCTAACACCAAGCAATTGATGCTTGTTCTACTTTACCCTTGCGCTGCTGTATCATATATATTGCTGCAGGGTGGACAAAGCAATAACTTTTCCTAGCATGTGACTCGGTCATGTAACTTTCTTTTAAGCTTTCCTTTTTTTTCTCTTTCACATTGAAGCACTTCCTTTAGTATTGCTGCCTTGAATCAATTGGATATCTCAAGTAAGTTTATAACAACCTGTCAACTCGAAAGCTTGATCATTTCCTCTATACTTGAAATGTCAATATCTACATTACTTGAATATAAATGAAAACTATCTCCTTGACATGAATTTTAACTAAATACAGTACATCCACGATATTTATGTGAAGTCAACTTGATAATATTTGAAGTGCCATCAATGGTAATCCAATAATTCAGTGTAGGCCTGAGATTTCCACTGACAAGCTCTCACAGTTAAAGAGTTATGTATAATTCAGCTTCCATCTCTGCACCTCTTACCAGATAAATAAGATCACTTTTAAATGTGTTTACTTGTATTTCATTTCATTCACACATCTAGTATATCGAGATGCACTTGAATATGACCTGTGGGTGCTGAGTCTTCCAAGACATTTTGAAGACAGTAGAGTTATTTGCTGCTTTTTCTTTTGCATTATAGCAACGCAGGAACAAACAGTGTTTTGGATAGAAGGACAACAAATGGATATTATAATGCTGTTCATGATGTTTTTTTTTTTTTTTTTTTTTGCTTATAAATGATGAACACTGAACACTTTTTTTTTCCTTGGGGGGGGGGGGGGGGGGGGTGTTCCTGTACATAATGCAGAATATGAGGTCAGCTAATCAAAGACATTATACACAGATAAAAACAAGCTCCGCAAGTGAGTGCCGATCTGGGTCTAGGATAGCATTGGTGTCTGGAAAGAGGCTACAAAAATGCAGGCCATTATGCAGATGCATAACTACATTGTGCTGAGTCCCCCTTCATCACGGGGCTAGGAGGGCCTGGTCCTGTACTTAGAGGGAACCTGAGACAAGAAGCGTCTCAGGTTCCATACTTAATATATAATGCTCCACTGTTGCTCTACATCACAGGTGTTGAACTCCAGGCCTGGAGGGCCAGATCCATACCAGTGTTTAGGATGGACCGAGATAGAAGAATGTTCTACTTGATAGACCACACCACCTTTCCTGATTCAGACCCATTTTGAACTGTGTGAGGACTTCAACCTGCGAAGGACCAGTTTGACATCCTTGCTCTACATTAAAGTGTACCTGAGACGAGAAGTGTCTTAGGTACCATACTTATCTAGGGCTTCCTTAAGCCCCCTTAGGGTCGGTTGTCCCCCGCCATCTCTCCGGGTGACTCTAGTACCTGGCAATTTAGCACGAAAGCCTGGCTGAGTTGCTTTTCGTCATGCATGTGCAGCCCGGTTAGGGCGTCACCCAGTGAGATGGTGAGGGATAGGCGGCCCTAAGGGGGCTTAAGGAAGGCCTAGGTAAGTATGGTACCCGAGACACTTCTCGTCTCAGGTAAACTTTAATGCAGAGCAACAGTAGAGCATTATATATTACCTCCTTCCAGCAACAGGACAGGTCCTCTTCACTCGCCTTCGGTGCAAAAGCATAATACAGCCTATTACCATGTGTGTCCCGTCCCTGTCACATGATATTTAGGGACAGAAGCCGCATGGAGATTGGCTGTAAGGTCCTTGTATACTGAAAAGGAGTAAAGAGGACCTGCCCTACTGCCGGTAGGAGGTAATGTATAACACTTAATGCTGCTCTGCATTACATATTGGCCCCATGATAGAGGGGGGCACAGCCAGGCACCAATGATTACCCAGACCTGGATAGGCATAGTTAAAGAGCCTGTTTATATCTATGTAGAACGTCTTTGATTAGCTGACATCATATTCTATCTCTCTAAAGTGCCTGTTCCAAGGCTCAGATGTCTGCCCATTCCTGCACCACAGACTGTTACTGGTATAAGCTGCAATACTATTCAGTCTGAGATTCAGTCTGTGCATGACTCTTGTAGTCTGAAAAGCAGGATAATGCAATCCAAGCAGCAACAACCACTGAAGAGAGGCTGTACCTCCCTCCCTCAACTTAGCAGCTTCACACTATGTGATCAGAATAATTTTAAGAATTCATTCTATTGCATTATACTTCTTTCACAAAGACAAAAAAACCTCTGGATTGTATGTGTATTTTTATGTACTGTATGTACACCATAAAAACATTTCTGGTTGTTTTCAGTGTTCTAGGTGTATTTTCCAGTGCAGAAACTGAAAATGGAAAAACAATTCTGTCTTTATATATATATGGCAAAAAAAATTAAAAAACCTTTTAAAAAAAATGTTTACCTCCTTTATTTACAATCTGTCTCAGTGGGTAACCCAATTTTACTGGAAGGGCGTTGAACTGGATGTCATGTGAGTGCACATTTGCTGTACATTGATATACCTCTAGATACAAATATTTCAACCTACATGAATGAAATACTGGTACTTGCTGCAGAGGTCCACCAGATGTTTCCATGTATGCGAAGGGCATAGATTTGTATGAATGAATGAATGAATTGCAGTGAGATTGTTCATTCAACACTATTTGGCAATACTTATGTGCCATATTCATTTATGTGAGCTATATAAAGAATATAGGACACATTATAAATATTTTACATGATTTGAAGTGGGAGGAGGGATATATATTGGGGATCATTGATGTGAGCTTACTGTATACTGTTGTTGACCATCAGAAGGGAGTAGCAGCAGTAAAATATTTTTTAGAGCATTTAACAGATATAGCTATGAAACAGATAGAATTTATAGTGGAGGCTATTGATTTTATTTTAAAGCACAATTATTTTATGTTTGAGGATAATTATTATTTACAGTTCACTGGGACGGCGATGGGCGCGAGGTTCACAAATGTATATATGGCGCACTGGGAAGAATTTGTTCTTCGGGGCCCAGAACTCGTGCTCTGGAGATGCTTTATAGATGATGCAGTGTTTGTATGGAAGAGGGGGGAAACAAAGTTGAAAACATTCTTGGAGCAGGTTAATGTAAATAATTATAACCTAAAATGTATAGAAGAATATAGCACTCAAGAAATCAATTTTCTTAGCATATATGTTACAGCTGGTTAGCTGTGCACAAATACCTATTTTAAGAAAGTTGATACTGACTACAGTTTCATTTATCTGGCCAGTTGCCACTTGAGTTGGCTTTGTAACATCCCAAAAGGCCAATATGTAAGAATACAGAGGAACTGTACAAAGGTGGAGGTATACGAGGAACCACAGTTCGAACCACAGGAATCGGTTTGTGGAAAGGAAATATGATGAGGTTAAATTGAGAGAGACAGAGTTACAGGATCTTCTCAAAACATTAGCATATTGTGATAAAGTTCATTATTTTCATAAATTTCATCTACTGAAAAGCTTTATGGAGATGAAGATTTCATTTTTCAGCCTGGCACCTGCTCACACTACCAAAACCACTGGTAAATGGTTTACTGACCATGGTATTACTGTGCTCAATTGGCCTGCCAACTCTCCTGACCTGAACCCCATAGAGAATCTGTGGGATATTGTGCAGAGAAAGTTGAGAGATGCAAGACCCAACACTCTGGATGAGCTTAAGGCCACTATCGAAGCATCCTGGGCCTCCATAACACCTGAGCAGTGCCACAGGCTGATTGCCTCCATGCCACGCCGCTTTGAAGCAGTCATTTCTGCAAAAGGATTCCCGACCAAGCATTGAGTGCATAACTGAACATAATTATTTGAAGGTTGAATTTTTTTGTTTTAAAAACACTTTTCTTTTATTGGTCGGATGAAATATGCTAATTTTTTGAGATAGGAAATTTGGGTTTTCATGAACTGTATGCCAAAATCATCAATATTAAAACAATAAAAGGCTTGAACTACTTCAGTTGTGTGTATTTGTATCTAAAATATATGAAAGTCTAATGTTTATCAGTACATTACAGAAAATAATGAACTTTATCACAATATGCTAATTTTTTGAGAAGATCCTGTAGATGTACGGTTGAGGGATAGAAATGAGTTATTAAAACCAAGAGATAAAGTACAGCAGACATCATCAATTTGCATAAATTTACAATATACTTTATAAGTATTCCCATAAGGGACAGGCCCCTAGCACACTAAAACATAACTTTTATACAATACAATTAAAATACGAAAGGGCGAACAACAATATATGCAGCATAAATAGGTTCAAACATACAGTGGGATGCAAAAGTTTGGGCCACCTTTGGGCCACCTTGTTAATCGTCATGCTTTTCCTGTATAAATCATTGGTTGTTATGATAAAAAATGTCAGTTAAATATATCATATAGGAGACGCACACTGTGATATTTGAGAAGTGAAATGAAGTTTAATGGATTTACAGAAAGTGTGCAATAATTGTTTAAATAAAATTAGGCAGGTGCATACATTTGGGCACCACAAAAAGAAATGAAATCAATATTTAGTAGATCCTCCTTTTACTGAAATTACAGCCTCTAAACACTTCCTGTAGGTTCCAATGAGAGTCTGGATTGTGGTTGAAGGTATTTTGGACCATTCCTCTTTACAATACATCTAGTCATGACGAGTAACAAGGTTGCCCAAACTTTCGCATCCCACTATAATTGTGTCAAGGTTAAGGCACAAACTAGTGTGTGTCATTAAATAATGTTAGGATAGAGAGGATGCATAATGTATGGCAAGAGAACTAAAGGCCATACATACAGGGAGCTACGTATATCAAGGGCTCCCTGTCCTATAAGGAATTGGTCTGGGTTAAAGTTGCACCTATGCTGCCGTGCAGTCTCTATCGATCAACACACATAAGTAGACAGTTTAGGGGTACATAAACACCTGGTGCACTATCTAAACATACTTGACATGTTTCAGTCTTGCGACCTTCGTCAGGAGTGAATCATATATACAGTGCAAGTGCAAGAAAAACAAATAAACCCCCCACCCAACATATATTCACACTGTCCGCATTTCAGCCCCTGTCAGAGAGTGTTGTTCGCAGTGACCAGGCTTATATGCTGGGTGTGTCCACCCTGCCATAGGGTCAGCACACTGGGCGTTTATCCCCAACTCCACCCTCCTTATCAATATTCACGGAGTCTTTCTCCTGTTAATAGGCTCACCAGTGGTCTGTTTTAAAACACAAATGGAAGCAGATCCCATTGTTAGCATAAGACCCGTTTTTATGTCTGTCACTGGGCTGCAACAAGCATACCAAGTGAGTACGCTTTTGGTGTAAGTGGAAATTCAGCCAACGCTGGAAATAGGTCATTCAATTTTATATTAGGTTGGACATTAAAAGCTATATAAAACACAAACCTATGAAAAAAAAGTTTTACTTTTGATTGATGTTTGATGGTTTTGTTCATCAAATATTGACAAGGCTGAATTGGAGGATAATGAGAGGGAACAGCATGTAAACAAGGATCCTAGCTTTATAATGCTGCAAGCAGTACAAAGCTTGCAGCAGAAATGGGAGAGTGATATTAGTCTCTGCTGTGACCGTATCTAATATCCAGTAATGAATGCTTGATGCCCCATCTACCATTTACCATATCTTGTATAACTTCCTGTTAGAATTTAAGTAGGCCTCAGTTACTTGGCCTGAGTTTAGGTAAAAGGCATGTCCGCAGTGTAACCTTTAACTATTTGACATTCCTGGATGTGAAACTCACGTCCAGGAAGCCATGTGCGCTCCTGCGCGTCCACACGGCCGATCGCGCGCGTGCACGCGCGCTCCCGGCCGGCGGTTTGTTAGCCAGTGAATCAGTGAATCGGGCAACGGTGCCCGATCACTGATTCCTCTCCCCCGCAGAAAAAGCGACAGCTTCTCTCGGAAGCTACGCTTTTTCTGCTTCCTATGTCGCTCTAAGCGTACGTGGTACGCTTAGAGTGACGTCACTGTAAACAACTCATGGCTGCCATCTTGTGGCCAAAAAGTAAACTACATTTAAATGTTAAATAAAAATAAAAATACACATATATTTACAAAAAAAAAATACAATTTCAATCCCCCCCTCCCAAAAATACCCACATAAAATGTTTAATTAAAAAAAACAAAAAAACATTACAATAAAAAAAAAAAAAACACAAATATTTACCTAAGGGTCTAAACTTTTTAAATATCTATGTAAAGATGAAATATTTCTTTTTTTTTTTTTATTATAAGCTTGTAAATAGTGATGAATGCAAAACGGAAAAAATGCACTTTTATTTCCAAATAAAATATTGTCGCCATACATTGTGTTAGGGACATAATTTAAATGGTGTAATAACCGGGACAAATGGGCATATACAATACGTGGGTTTTAATTATGGAGGCATGTATTATTTTAAAACTATAATTGCCGAAAAGTGAGAAATAATGATTTGTTTCCGTTTTTTCTTATTCTTCCTTTTAAAATGCATTTACAGTAAAGTGGCTCTTAGTAAAATGTACCCCCCCAAAGAAAGCCTAATTGGTGGCGGAAAAAACAAGATATAGATCAGTTCATTGTGATAAGTAGTAATAAAGTTATAGGCTAATGAATGGGAGGTGAACATTGTTCGGATGCATGAAGCGAAAAACGACTGAATGCGAACTGGTTAAAATAAATAGAGTTTCTTGTAATGCAGGCAGAGGCATCTCAGTGTCTGCTTGAATAAACAAGCGGATACTGAGAACATCCGAGAACATGTTCCTGAAAGAAGGCCACAGGCCTACACTGGCCTCAACATGTACACCACAAGAACAATCAACATGGGCCATGTTTTCTAAATACCAAATTCCTGTAAGGATATCAAGAGCCTCATTAAATATTAATCGAGTAGGTGGGTATTAAGACACCACGAGGGGGCTCAGCCAATAGTCTGGTCTGTAGGAGGGCGAAGAGGAGGTCACATTTAACTCTTTCCTAGTCGGTATTAAAGAAGCGGACGGGCTGCAAGACGGCTTTCTCTGATTCCTGCTCTGCTTCCTACTTCATGCTACCTAGATGCTGACTAGAACCTCTAAGTATCTTTATTCTATATGTAATCTGATATAATGTATGCTGTACATAGGTAGTCTAGATGTAACTTAGAATAGATCTAAGAGGACCTGATTACAGTCACTAGGAAGGTAATCAAGAAGCTTGTAACGCAACATGAAGATTGGCGTGGCTAGGATATGATGAACTGTATCTATCTGTATTTCTGTTTCCTGAATAAATAACGTGAATATTGAAGAAGCCTGAGAAAGTCTATCTCCTGCTTGCTGTGATGAGTCATGTGTGCAACTCTTGCTGATGAGTTGCAACTTGCTGGTGCCGAAAAAAGGTGATTAAGAACAGTTTATAACACTTCCCACCTAAATCCTTTTGTTTACTGCACTGGCACTGAATTAAAAGTGATCATATCTCCGATATGCATGCAAGCCAATTTGTTTGGAAAGAAGACTATACACGTTCTCTTAAAGAGGGCCTGTAACCAAGGATTGATCTTCATCCCAATCAGTAGCTGATACCCCCTTTCCCATTAGAAATCTTTACATTTTCTCTAATAGATCATCAGGGGCATATCTATGGCTGATATTCCCACAGTGTGATGTCAGGTACTAGATCCTGACAGTTTCCTTTCTGTGAGTCTTATTGCATTGTGGGAGTATCTCATTGTTTGCACATGCATATCTATAAAAAAAAGCAACATTTTATGGCCTGTACACACTGCTGCGGTTGCGCTGCATTTTCAAAATTGCATGTGATTTTTAAATCGCAAAGCCTTCATGAAAATAGAAAAACTCATTGCACCAGCGTGTGCAGGTCTTCACAATCTTCATGATTTTTCAAAAGACCTTGCGATTAAAAAATGCATGCGATTTTAAAAGCGCAGCAGTGTGTACAGGCCCTTTGCCTATTGCACTGTTAGGGGGTGTGGTTATAGATAATTGCAGTTGGTGCTGTCTTTTTTTTCATGTCTCCCAGTAGTAAAGATGATCATGTGCAGGCTCATTATGGATCAAACAATAGGAACAAATTACATGGCGAATATCAATCATTTCTTGATCTTTCTTTTGATCTATTTTTTTATCTTCTTACTTTGCAATGTATTCATTTATTTTTTTCCCTTTTTCATTAAAGTTCCTTTTTTTAAATCAGAACAATATATGTGTCCTGTCTGTGAATTTGTATGAGTTAAAGCAATTTGGTAAGCATACCATTCTAGATGCAATGTTCTGTCACTGAAAACAGTGTCTTTTTAAAAAATAGCCACCATACATGACCCGTGGTGTGGGGCAGGGGAGCAATTAACCTTTAAGGTAATTGTAGTGTAACAGATTTGAACAGCTTTCAACACTACAAAAAGTACATTGTCAATCAAAAGGGCACTGTTGCATGACCATGTAAGTAGAGCATAACCTCTTGTTAAACATGGTTGTCAATCTTGTGCTTCTTGATGTTAAAACTGAGGACTGACAGTAGTACACTGCAGGAATCATGAAGGTCTGCAAAGGGTTTGGATTATTTGTATTTAGACAAGTTATAGATAAATACTTTGAACAAGTGACATAAAATCCTTTTCAATCAGCAAGTTAACATTCACATTCAATTATTTTATGTCTGTTCTACCAGTACATGTTATCATTGAGGAAGTACGGAGGTGTAGCAGCCATAACACGCTTTCCTCTCAGTGCTAGAGTCCCAGGTTTAATTCTTAGCCTGAGTACTGTGCTGAGTAGAGATGATCGAAACAAACAAATTCCAAATGGAACCTTGTTTATGCTGTATGGTAGCCCATAGACCTTATGGACTCCCTTAGTCCTTTTTTCCCTCCTCCCTCTCTCCTTCCGGAGGGAGGAGGGTCTTGTCTTCCAGAGAATTGTAGGATTTCAAAAGCCAGCTTACATACCTTGGCCAGGAATTGAACCCAGGTCTAGTGCTCAGTAGGTAGCTCTGTGCACCACTATACCATCACCAACACTACATGCTGAAGCCAGCCTAGCATGTACCATTATGATATATCCAAGAGAAAAATGAGCTTGCTTAGGGATTTGTAGGATTTTAAAAGCCAACTCACATACATTGGCCAGGCCCAGGAATTGAACCCAGGCCTACCACTCTGTAGGCTGCTATCCTTACCATTATACCACCAACACAACACACTACAATGCTACATGCTGAAGCCAGCCTAGCACGTACCAGTATGATCTATCCAAGAGAAAAATGAGCTTGCTTAGGGATTTGTAGGATTTTAAAAGCCAACTCACATACATTGGCCAGGCCCGGGAATTGAACCCAGGCCTACCACTCTGTAGGCTGCTATCCTAACCATTATACCACCAACACAACACACTGCAATGCTACATGCTGAAGCCAGCCTAGCTATCTTTAAGGGTGTATAAGACACCCAGAATTAGCCCAGAATTGAACCAGAAGAGAACAGATGAGAACAAACACAAACCTCTCCGCGGCTGCTCATCTGCTGATCTAACACTGATATGATCTTTTCTCTTTGGTTTCCCTGACCTCCACCACCAGTTCTCTCTATTCTTATTTCTCAAGTCACACATACCTTCCTCCACTTCTCTTAAACAGCCCTCTGTCACATACAAATCACATCCTCACCTCTCTCATCTCTGCCTACTACTCCTACTTGCTGCCGGGGACATATCACTCAATCCAGGACCCTCTCCCAGACCTCACTGCACTCTGGTAAACACCACATCCCGCACTGACCACCTTCACTCCTCCACACATATTAACTGTAGTAACCTGATCACCATTCCTTGCCTTCCCAGCTCCCCCCCTCCCATATATGGGGCCCTCTGGAATGCCCGCTCTGTAGTCAACAAACTAGCTCACGTCCATGATCTGTTCATCACTAATGCTTTCACCTTCTTGGGGCTCACTGAGGCATGGCTAACACCATCTGATACTGTGTCTCCAGCTGCTCTCTCATACGGTGGCCTCAAGTTTAGCCACACGCCTAGAACGGGTGACAAACATGGGGGTGGGAATTCTTCTTTCCAAACACTGCTCCTTTATACCGTTTGTACCTGCACCTTCTCTGGCTTTCTCTTCTTTTGAAGCTCATACTGTCCGCATCTACTCCCCTCACCACCTCCAGGTTGCTGTCATCTACCGTCCTCCTGGACGAGCCTCCACCTTCACTGACCATTTTTCCACATGGCTTCTCCACTTTCTATCTACCGACATTACTTCCATCATCATTGGGGACGACTTTAACATCCCCATAGACACTAACTGTTCCACTACCACAAAATTCCTCTCACTCACCTCATCCTATGACCTCTTCCAGTGGTCCTCAACCTCCACCCACAAAGATGGCCACACTTTGGCCCTAGTTTTTACCTGGCTCTGCCCAGTTTCCACATTTATTAACTCTTCATTCCCCCTTTCAGATCACAATCTCATAACTTTTACAATCAACCCTTCCCTGCTTCCTCCAGCTACTGTAGTGCAGCCATCACGCTTATGCAGGAATTATCACAACCTCGACCTCATCCTACACTGACCAGGAGACAGCATCCATCTACTACTCCACTACTCTCACCAACTTCCGCCCGCGCTGCATCAACAGACAGCCCTGGCTGAATGAATCCATCAAACAACTGAAAAGACAGTCCAGGGCAGCAGAACTGCAGTGGAGGAAAAGTTCCAATGCAGTTGATTTCGTCCACAATAAAAACACGCTGCTCCAGCTCAGGGATGCTCTCTCACTTGCAAAGCAGTCATACTTCTCTACACTTATTTCTTCACAATCCCATAACCCTAAACAACTTTTTAACACTGTTGCCTCTCTTCTCCACCCCCCGTCTCCCCATACAACCACATGCTTCTCTGCAGAATACTTTGCAGCATACTTTGTGAACAAAATTGAAACACTACAGAACAGCTTTCAAAAGCAACCCTCTTCACCTATCCAATCACCTCTTCCTTTTTCTTCTCTGCCTGGCAGCTCCCCAACTATCAACTATCCCTCTCTACATAACCACATACTCACTCAAACCTCCTCCCTGCTAACAACCTTCTCTGCCTTAACTTAACAGCATCTCTCTTCACTAATCTCTAAAGCTCATCTTACTACATGCATCTTGGACCCTATTCCCTCTCATCTTATCCCCCAGCTCTCCTCCCCCCTCATTCCTGCTTTAACAACACTGTTTAACCTTTCCATCTCTACTAGCATTTTTTGCTCTTCATTTAAACAAGCTATCATAAAACCCCTAATCAAAAAACCCTCCTTAGACCCTACTGCCCTTTCTAATTACCGCCCAGTCTCTCTCCTTCCCTTTGCCTCCAAACTATTGGAACGCCACATTTACTCAGAGTTGTCTAACTTTCTCTCTGCTAATTCCCTGTTGGACCCCTTCCAGTCCGGCTTCTGCACTCAACACTCTACTGAAACATTTCTCACTAAGGTTGCCAATGACCTCCTAGTTGCTAAAGCCAAAGGCAGATTTTCGGTACTAATACTCCTAGATCTGTCCTCTGCGTTCGACACTGTTGATCATCCCCTACTAATCCAGACCCTCTCAACACTGGGAATCAAGGGCCTAGCACACTCCTGGATCAACTCTTACCTGTCTGGATGTTCCTTCATGGTCTCCTATGCCAATACCAACTCCTCTCTGAGCCCACTTTCTGTGGGAGTACCACAAGGCTCCGTGCTTGGACCCCTCCTCTTTTCCATTTACACCCATGGCCTGGGACAAATAATAAGCTCTTTTGGGTTTCAATATCACCTCTATGCTGATGACACCCAAATTTATTGTTCTGCCCCAGACCTCTCCACACTACTATAAAAAGTCTCCGAATGTCTATTTGCTGTATCTACATTTATGTCATCCCGCTTCCTTAAACTCAATATGAGCAAAACGGAGATTGTGATATTTCCACCTTCGCTCTCTGTTCCACCTCCCATTGTCACAATCAATGTAGATAACACCCCAATAGCATCAACCCCCAAAGCTCGTTGCCTGGGGGTAACTCTGGACTCTGAGCTCTCCTTTATACCACATATCAACACATTAACTACCTCCTGCTACTTCCATCTCAAAAACATTTCCAGAATCCGTCCCTTCCTCGCACAAGAAGCAACTAAAATGCTTGTGCATGCCATAATCATCTCCCGTCTTGACTACTGCAACACCCTACTCTGTGGCCTACCAAAAAGCAGACTGGCACCTCTCCAATCCCTACTAAACTCCGCTGCCCATCTGATCCACCTCTCTTCTAGATCCTCTGAGGCAGCCCCTCTCTGCCAATCCCTCCATTGCTTACCAGTTGCCCAAAGGATCCAGTTTAAACTTTTCACGCTTGCATACAAAGCTCTACACAAGCTTTTTCCTCCATACATTTCCTCTTTTATCTCTAGATACCTCCCCGCCCGGACCCTCCGTTCCTCACAGGAGACCCTTTTGTCCTCCAGCCTAGTCACCTCCTCTCACTCTCGCATCCAAGACTTCTCACGGGCTATCCCTTTCCTTTGGAACTCTCTCCCTCAGCCGGTTTGTCATGCCACGAGTCTGGTTACCTTCAAACGGACTCTGAAAACACACCTGTTCAGACAAGCCTATAATTTGCTATAGGAAGCACTGAAGGCACACTGGCTCACTCACTAACCCCTGTGTTTCCTTCCCTGTTGTATTCTCCTCACTACCCTCTAGATTGTAAGCTCACAAAGGCAGGGACCTCCTCCTAGGGTTTTTTCATGCTGCTGTAATTTAACGAATACGCATGTACCAACTACACATCAACTATGTATGTATTTGTATTTATTCTATTCAATGTCATGACTGTACAGTGTCTTGTATTTCTAATGTATATTTGTTCCCCATTATTTGTTTGTACAATGTACAGCACTATGGAAGATGTTGGTGCTATATAAATAAATAATAATAATAATATCTACTAAAATCTAAAACTAACAAAACATTCAGCTGGAACTAGGTTTTTAAACATTATTCATTAATGATCTCATGTGATCTTTTTCTCTCCATTATATGTGAATCGCATGTCCGTTACTAAATAAAAAATAAACAACTTTTTTTTCTGGAGAAATATCGCATCTGAAACATCCCACAACAACACAAGTCAAATGCTATGCCATTAACTTGCATTCGATGTGTGGTGAACGCAAGTTCACAAAAGTGGAAATTGCACATGAATTCTGTTATGTGTTAACCTCCCTAGCGGTAACCCTGAGTCAAGCTCAGGGAAGAAATCCGCAGCTCAGAGCGGTAACCCCAAGCCTTACTCATGGTAGCTGCCGGGAGGTTAATGCAGAGCATAGCGCACAGAGAGCTTTCTAACTCACATCCTCCGGGATCCAGACGTTGGCAGCCATTCTCCTTCCGGTCCTCGAAGGCTCTTGGTCCCTCTGGTGAGATCGCCGTTTGTCGTCATGATGACAGCCGGTGATTTTACTATAGGGTTACAGTGCCACCTGGAGGATGGAGGGAGAATTACAGCACTGGATCCCTGGGTGGGGAGTAAGTGCAGGGGCTGCTTAGTGCCTCAAAGCTAATGAAAAAAAGTACTGCTTTTGGACCCTAAAATCAGGAAAGAATCATACCTCCAGGGAGGCTAAAGATGCCTCATTGTAAATTAGTTGGTCCATTTAGAAGCTGCATGGTTTTGCATAATTATATATATCACCTTGCATCAACTACCATCCATCATGGGTGTATTTGAGCAGCATCAACCCAAGGCTGTAAAATGAACATTCAGAATTTTTGCTGCAATCCCTTGTATTGATTCATGATGCATTCTTCTTATAGTAATTGTCCCTATGAATGAAAAACACATAATTGGCATGTCTATAAAATAATTAGCAAAATGGCTTGTATATTAATTGTTTGGCATATGTTTGACCAATTCCTCACTAAAAGTAAAATTACTGTTTGAATGGGCATACAAAAATTCCAGTGTTACTTTTTCATTCTTTGCTTGAGAAGAGTTGACCAGAGAACATCTGTATAATGCTTATAGGCTGCTAGCTACAGATGAACAGCTCAGATAATGTTTCTGTGAGCACCGAAACAGTTAAATCCGCTAATTAGGATATATAGATCACATTTTCCCTTATACAAATGCGAAGACAGAGAACCACAAGCAGTCAATGACTATCCATCTATTACGAAGCAGAGAGTTCTTGTCTCATGCGTTGATCTTCTGGACCCGGAGGCGAGAACCTGAATAGCAGTTTTGCTGTTAAAACACAAATCCAATAGACAAATTTAATCAGGATATTTACTTTCACTGCCTCCATAAATTTAAGAGTGGTCTCTGACACAATAAGCAATTAATTAAATTTTAATAAGCTTTCGCCTCAGGTTTTAATGGAGTTCTGCAATGCAATAGTGCTATTAGAGGGGAATAAATACCATAACTGTTTCTTTTAATTACATGACTGCTCAAGATAAGTGTCCTTTCTTAGTTCAGAGGTGACTTTATGATAGAGGAAATGTGAACAGTGTTTACTAATTCCTTTAATTCATGAAGACGTTACTGCTGCAAAAAAATCATATCAACTTTGGAGAATAAGCCAAATACAGGGTAAGAGTGGTAAGGCATAAGATTATTTTTATTAAAGAGCACAATTTTCGCATAATCCTAATTTCGCATTGTAATTTCCAATTACTATGCGAACTCGTAATGCAAAATTTCAGAAAAATCATAAATCATTTCGTTTGTAACCATAATTTCACATTTGTGCGCAATTTTGTGCTGACTTTAGGGGCCATACTATGTAATAATGATTTGGACATTCAATTGATTTTGTGTAATACATTCATAATTTGTGAGTGCTGACTTCTACCTTCGTAGATACTATTATCACAAAAAATGCTGCGTACACTGAGCAAAAATATAAACACAACACTTTCAGTTTTGCTCTCATTTTGCATGAGCCGAACTCAAAGATCTGAAACATTTTCTACTTATACAAAAGACCCATTACTCCCAAATATTGTTCACAAATCTGATCTGTGTTAGTGAGCACTTCTCCTTTGCGGAGATAATCAATTCCACCTCACGGGTGTGGCATATCAAGGTGCTGATTATACCATATAAATATTGCACAGGTGTCAGATAGTGTTGGGTGAACACCTAGATGTTCGGGTTCGCGAACGTTCGCCGAACATCGCCGCGATGTTCGGGTGTTCGCGCCGAACTCCGAACATAATGGAAGTCAATGGGGACCTGAACTTTCGTGCTTTGTAAAGCTTCCTTACATGCTACATACACCAAATTTGCAGGGTATGTGCACCTTGGGAGTGGGTACAAGAGGAAAAAAATATTTGAAAAAGAGCTTATAGTTTTTGAGAAAATTGATTGTAAAGTTTCAAAGGAAAAACTGTCTTTTAAATGTGGAAAATGTCATGTTTCTTTGCACAGGTAACATGCTTTTTGTCGCCATGCAGTCATAAATGTAATACAGAGAAGAGGTTCCAGGAAAAGGGACCGGTAACGCTAACCCAGCACAAGCAGCAGAACACGTGATGGAACAGGAGGAGGCGCAGGAGGAGAAGGCCACGCTTTTTGAGACACAGCATCCCAGGCCTTGCATGAGGACAAATAGCGTGCGGATATAGCAATGCTTTTTGCCGCCATGCAGTCATAAATGTAATAAAGATGAGAGGTTCAATAAACAGGGACCGGAAACGCTAACCCAGCAGCAGCAGCACACGTGATGGAACAGGAGGAGGCGCAGGAGGAGAAGGCCACGCTTTTTGAGACACAGCATCCCAGGCCTTGCATGAGGACAAATAGCGTGCGGATATAGCAATGCTTTTTGCCGCCATGCAGCCATAAATGTAATAAAGATGAGAGGTTCAATAAACAGGGACCGGAAATGCTAACCCAGCAGCAGCAGCAACAGCAGCACATGTGATGGAACAGGAGGAGGCGCAGGAGGAGAAGGCCACGCTTTTTGAGACACAGCATCCCAGGCCTTGCATGAGGACAAATAGCGTGCGGATATAGCAATGCTTTTTGCCGCCATGCAGTCATAAATGTAATACAGATAAGAGGTTCAATAAACAGGGACCGGAAACGCTAACCCATCACAGATGGTCATTGTTCATGTTACTTGGTTGGGGTCCAGGAGTGTTGCGTAGTCGTTTCCAATCCAGGATTGATTCATTTTAATTTGAGTCAGACAGTCTGCATTTTCTGCGGAGAGGCGGATACGCCGATCTGTGACGATGCCTCCGGCAGCACTGAAACAGCGTTCCGACATAATGCTGGCTGCCGGGCAAGCCAGCACCTCTATTGCGTACATTGCCAGTTCGTGCCAGGTGTCTAGCTTCGATACCCAATAGTTGAAGGGTGCAGATGGATTGTTCAACACAGCTACGTCATCTGACATGTAGTCCTTGACCATCTTCTCCAGGCGATCGGTGTTGGAGGTGGATCTGCACGCTTGCTGTTCTGTGGGCTGCTGCTGCATGGGTGTCATAAAATGTTCCCACTCCAAGGACACTGCCGATACCATTCCCTTTTGGGCACTAGCTGCGGCTTGTGTTGTTTGCTGCCCTCCTGGTCATCCTGGGTTTGCGGAAGTCAGTCTGTCGGCGTACAACTGGCTAGAGGAGGGGGAGGATGTCAATCTCCTCTCTAAAGTCTCCACAAGGGCCTGCTGGTATTCTTCCATTTTGACCTGTCTGACTCTTTCTTCAAGCAGTTTTGGAACATTGTGTTTGTACCGTGGATCCAGAAGGGTATAAACCCAGTAATTGGTGTTGTCCAGAATGCGCACAATGCGTGGGTCACGTTCAATGCAGTCTAGCATGAATTGAGCCATGTGTGCCAGAGTCCTGCCAGAATCCGCATCATCCTCTTGTGAGCGTTGTGATAGTTGTTGTGATGCATCATAGTCGTCACCTTCTTCCTGGTCTGCTTCTGCTGACCATTCGCGCTGAATTGTGGAAGTCCAACGTGCACCGCTCTGGCCCTCGTCAGTGGTGGCAGGAAATTCCTGCTCCAACTCCAGCTGTTCCTCCTCCTCTTCTTCGTCATAGCTGCTGGGGCCAGCGTTTCCTGATGCGGATGGCCTGATGTTGGTACCATCACGCTGATCGTTTTCTCCTTCAGATTTCCCCAGTTGCATCATGACAGCTGTTTCCTTGATTTTCAACATTGACCTCTTCAGTAAACACAGCAGTGGTATGGTAATGCTGACTGAAGAGTTGTCACTGCTCACAAGCAATGTGGATTGCTCAAAATTTTGGAGGACTTGGCAGAGGTCCAACATGTTGGCCCAATCGGATCCACAGAAGCTTGGCAGCTGTCCGGATGCGCCTCAGTACTGCGCCGTCATGTACTGGACCACTGCACTCTTCTGCTCGCAAAAGCGGGCCAGCATGTGCAGCGTATAATTCCAGCGCGTAGGGACATCACACAGCAAGCGATGGTTGGGGAGATTGAAGCTCTCCTGCATCTTGGCGAGTGCCCCCGAAGCAGTACTGGAATTTCTGCAATGTTTGGCCACTCGTCGCACCTTCAACAGAAGATCGGCCACGCCTGGGTATGTCCTCAGGAACCGCTGAACTACTAGGTTCATCACGTGCGCCAGGCAAGGGATGTGTGTCAGCTTAGCCAACCTTAAAGCGCAAATGAGATTACTCCCATTATCACACACAACCATGCCCGGTTTCAGGTCCAATGGTGCCAGCCACAAATCCGTCTGTTCCTTTATTCCCCTCCAAATTTCCTCCCCTGTGTGCTGCTTATCCCCAAGGCAGATCAGCTTCAGCAACGCTTGCTGACGCATGCCAACAGCTGTTCTGCACTGCTTCCACGATCCTACTGCTGCTGGGTTAGCGTTTCCGGATGAGGTACAGCTTTGAGATGCATTGGAGGAGAAGGAGTCAGAGAGGTAGGTGCTGCTGATGTTATCCAGTGGGAGGGACGGCGGTGCAGCTGTTTGCGGCGTGGGCAACACCCGCGCCGTAGCAGGTGAGGAATCGCTGCCAGGCTCCACAAGGTTCACCCAGTGCGCGGTAAGGGAGATGTATCGACCCTGGCCGAACGCACTCGTCCAGGTGTCAGTGGTGAGGTGAACCTTGCAGGCAACGGCATTCTTCAAGCTTCGGGTTATTTTGCTGACCACGTGCTCATGCAACTCAGGCACTGCAGAGCGCGCAAAGTGGTAGCGGCTGGGAACCACGTAACGTGGGATGGCCACTGACATCATGTCCTTGAAGCTGTTTGTCTCCTCCACTCGATATGGCAGCATTTCGCAGGCCAGAAGCTTGGCTATGCTGGCTGTTACTGCCATGGCCCAGGGGTCATTTGCTGGCAATTTCCTCTTGCGATCAAACATCTCCGAGACAGACAACTGAATCGTAGGGCTGCACACTGAAGGGCTGTTGGTTGTTGTGTTTGATGCACACTGGGAGACCTCAAGAGCACTACTCCGGAAAGTGACAGTGTCAGCGTCTGTTGTTTGTGAATGTTGTGAACCACGCAATGGCTGGGCTACTGCTGCTGCCGAGGCGGGTCTGGTGGTGAGTCTGGTGACCCCAAGGGAGGCAGTGTTGCTGGTACCCTGTTCTGCCGCGTTTGCCCACAGAGTGGGATGTTTGGATAGCATGTGGCGGCTCATGCTGGTGGTGGAGAGGTTGTTAATACTTTTCCCCCTGCTCAGGCGGGTCTTGCACACCTTGCAAATCGCCATAGTACCATCCTCAGTGCAGTCTTCAAAGAAAGCCCAGACTTTGGAGCACCTGCCTTGCTGGCGATTTCTGTTTGCACCTCTTTTGCCTCTCACTTGAACTTCCACGCTTGTGGTGCCTGAAATTGCGCGCCGCCTACCTTGTGGCACAAGGCGAACTCGTGCAGCAGTGGGTTCTTCAACAGACTCATCTGTGCTGCTGCTACGACGGCGATGTTCTCGTTCACAAACAAAATCTGGGTCTATGTCCACTTTGTCCATACCCTCCTCTTCCATCTCCTGAAACTCGTCATATGTCATTGTGGGGGGCCGCCGCCGTGGAGTAGAGCTCCCCAGAACAACCTCTGCGCAGCTCACTCCAACGTCGTCTTCCAGATCTTGTCGGCCGACCTCCTGCAATTGCAACCCCTCCTGCCCAACTTGCTCTGGGATTTGGGTTTCCGAGTCCTCCTCGGACTCGCCTTGTATTTCAGTGCGCGGTGCATTTCCCACAGTTAATGGTTGTGAATCCGGGCACAACATTTCTGGCTGTTCCTCCATTGACCTTTGAAAGGTGGAAGTTAGTTGGGCTGGGAATAGCTCCTGCGAATACCCCATTGTGTCCTGAGGTAATTCATCGGACTGGTTATCTGGCAGTTGTGTGCGTGGTGTCGCTGCCAGTTGTGTCAGCTTTGTGCCCACTGGCTCCTTGTAACTGGCTGAGGACTCGGACCTCGTGCGTGATGTGCTGGTGCTGCTTAACCCACTGCTGGACGCTTGAGAGGTCATCCAAGTAATTATCTGTTCCTGTTCTTTTGGATTTGTGAGGGTTGTTGTCCTGGACAACATGGGCGGTATTGAGTGGGTTTTCTTGGGTGCTCCCCTGTGGCCTGTACGTGAACCGTCAGGGGAAACACCTCTTCCCTTGCCCCTCCCTCTTTCACCGGATTTCTTCCTCATTTCACTTATCCTTAAAGTACATGCTGACTGGCAGCAGTACAGTGGCAGTACAGAAATGCTATACAGTGGTGGGTGTGCGGTGTACCACTATTCCCAGCAGTGACACAGAGCACAATGCTATACAGTGGCGGGTGAGCGGTGTACCACTATTCCCAGCAGCGACACAGAGCACAATGCTATACAGTGGCGGGTGAGCAGTGTACTACTGTTCCCAGCAGACACAGAGTGGCAGTAAACACAATGCTATATAGTGTGGCTGAGCAAGGTACACAGAGTGGCAGTAAACACAATGCTATATAGTGTGGCTGAGCGAGCGGTGTACTACTATTCCCAGCAGACACAGAGTGGCAGTAAACACAATGCTATATAGTGTGGCTGAGCGAGGTACACAGAGTGGCAGTAAACACAATGCTATATAGTGTGGCTGAGCGAGCGGTGTACTACTATTCCCAGCAGACACAAAGTGGCAGTAAACACAATGCTATATACTGTGGCTGAGTGAGGTACACAGAGTGGCAGTAAACAGAATGCTATATAGTGTGGCTGAGCGAGGTACACAGAGTGGCAGTAAACACAATGCTATATAGTGTGGCTGAGCGAGCGGTGTACTACTATTCCCAGCAGACACAGAGTGGCAGTAAACAGAATGCTATATAGTGTGGCTGAGCGAGGTACACAGAGTGGCAGTAAACACAATGCTATATAGTGTGGCTGAGCGAGCGGTGTACTACTATTCCCAGCAGACACAGAGTGCCAGTAAACAGAATGCTATATAGTGTGGCTGAGCGAGGTACACAGAGTGGCAGTAAACAGAATGCTATATAGTGTGGCTGAGCGAGCGGTGTACTACTATTCCCAGCAGCGACACAATGACTGGGGGGACCCTGACTAGCGTGGCTGGAGCGCGAACTACCCTGCCTGCCTACCCAAAGCTAAACCCACAGACAAATGGCGGAGATATGACGTGGTTCGGGTATTTATTTACCCGAACCACGTGACAGTTCGGCCAATCAGAGCTCGTTTGGGTCCGAACCACGTGACCCGTTCGGCCAATCACAGCGCTAGCCGAACGTTCGGGGAACGTTCGGCCATGCGCTCTTAGTTCGGCCATGTGGCCGAACGGTTTGGCCGAACACCATCAGGTGTTCGGCCGAACTCGAACATCACCCGAACAGGGTGATGTTCTGCAGAACCCGAACAGTGGCGAACACTGTTCGCCCAACACTAGTGTCAGATACACCGATCCAGAGCATTTCAAACATGCTCCATGGGTGACATGTCTGGTGAGTATGCTGGCCATGCATGAACTGAGAGGTGATGTTCGTGGAAGAATGGCACAACAATGGGCAAAGGAAAAAATGCAAAGGAAAAATGTTTTTTAAACTGTAATTTTTCTAACTGTAAAAACCATTTTAAAAATGCAAAGGAAATTATGCAAAAAATATGAATGGATTAAAGATGTTGATGAGTTAGTGAGGAGATAGTCCACTAATTCTGAGTAGTTTCAGTAATTTGGATTAGAAGGCAAGAAGAGTAAAATGATTGTTCAGGTCTAGGCAATGGAATACTCAAAGATTTGTTTTTGTTGTTTTTTACAGTTCTGGCATTATGAATGATTTTTTTGAGATGGGAAAATGTTAGGGACAGGTCAAAAAAATGATGTACTAGGCTGAATTATTAAGGTACCTGAGGAAAGGGATAAAAAAATTAGATTTAAAGCAGAGACACTAGAAGTGAGCAGGGGTCAGAAAAGTCAAGAAATTAGTAAAATAGAAGACCGAAATATATTAAAGAAAGCGGTCTTGTGCCTAGATATTGGGTATGTGCTTGACTGAAGGGCTTCAAACTGAAGTCATAGCATACTTAATTTCCTATGAGAAGTACATGGAAATGCCTTCAGATGATAAGCAGACTGTAAGAAGGCAGTAGAACAACAAAGTGGGGATTGAAACTTAGCGACCAGTTGCTTTACAATGTAATGATGGAGAAAGAAAACATAACACTGATTTGAAGTAGTGTAACTTAGGAGCTCTGGGTCCCAGTGCAATTTTTACATAACAATTGATATAGAGCACCAAAACCTTCCAAGGACAGATGCAGTGTCAGAGTAGTATAGGCTGGGGAGGAGAACAGTCTATTAATAGTTACAACTAATTAAAGCACATATAGAGGTGATCATTACCAGCTTAGCAATATTAAAGAGCTAATACAGCAGTTAAAAGAGGGCCCCTACTGGGCCCCTCTGAACCAGGGGCCCTGGTACAGTCGCTACCCCTGCATCCCCTTTTGCTATGGCACTGCTGATTTGTGCATAGCTCATGTATGCACTGGTGTTCAATTTGCATGTATCTCTCTATGAATATAGCTTGTATACTGTAGTTTGCCACAATTAGTTCATGATACAATTCGTTCAGGTATTAGGGAGGGAGGCAAAAGAGTCCATGACTTATGCAACTGAGCTGTAAAAGTGTTTGGCCGCAATGTCTGGTGCTGGCAAAGGAGGACATGTTGAGTAGGCCTCTTTTACACTATACGCTGAACAATTGATGCATTTTAGCTTTCCATAGCAGTGCATTGTGAAAAAGATTTCAGTTGAAATGCGTATAGTGGGAACTGAGCCTTAGGAAAACATGGCCATTACTTTGAAAATCAGTTGTCCTTTCAGTTACAACTGAGAGCAACTGATTAAGTGTAAAAGGGCCCTTAAAGGGAACCTGAACCAAGTAAATGTATTTAAAATAAACACATGATGTACCTGCAAATGATTATTACATACTTATCTCACAATCAGTTCCTCTTAGAATATTACAGTTTTCTTCTATCAACGATCCCCTCCGGTTCTGACAAGATTTTGTCAGAACTAAAATATATATGTTGCTGTCAGTTATAACTGGAAGGACAACTGATGAGCAAGGTAATGTCCATGTTTCCCTATGGCTCAAATGAGCAATATTACAGTGTGCTGACCAGGAAGCTAATATGGGGTAATGGACATTTTCAAAATGGAGGATGGAGAATTCCATTGATTACAGTGGACAAACTGGGCATGGGAGAGGAGAAAGAGATTGATGAGTAAAATACACAGGAGGTAAGTATGACATGTGTTTGTGAATTTTGACATTTCATTTTTAGTTCAGGTTTGCTTTCAGGTTAGAAAACATCATAAAAAGAATTAAGACATATTGTATGATTTGTATGTATTTGTATGGATGTATGATTGATTTAAAGGGGCAGTTGCCCTATTGGGTTTATGAATCTGGTACTTCAAACTTTTTTTTGGTTTTCATTCACCACCCTGGCGTTCTATTAAGATCGCCAGGGCGGCTGCGGGAGGGTTTTTTTTAAATAAAAAAAAAACTATTTCATGCAGCCAACTGAAAGTTGGCTGCATGAAAGCCCACTAGATGGCGCTCCGGAGGCGTTCTTCCGATCGCCTCCGGCAGCCAGAAGTAACACGGAAGGCCGCAATGAGCAGCCTTCCGTGTTTGGCTTCTCCTGTCGCCATGGCGACGAGCGGAGTGACGTCATGGACGTCAGCCGACGTCCTGACGTCAGACGCCTCCGATCCAGCCCTTAGCGCTGGCCGGAACTATTTGTTCCGGCTGCGCAGGGCTCAGGCGGCTGGGGGGACCCTCTTTCGCCGCTGCTCGCGGCGGATCGCCGCAGAGCGGCGGCGATCGGGCAGCACACGCGGCTGGCAAAGTGTCGGCTGCGTGTGCTGCTCTTTATTTCAGCAAAATCGGCCCAGCAGGGCCTGAGCGGCAGCCATCAGCGGTGATGGACGAGCTGAGCTCGTCCATACCGCTAAGATGGTTAAAAGGTTTTATTACTTTTTAAATTAGCGCTGTGGACTATTTTGTTAGAATTAAGACATAAGTGGTTGTAGTCTTGCACAAGTGTGTGCTCTTCTGTACAGGGGAGGAGAAGCTGATGATGAATATTATAATCTGACCAGGGTTAGGAAAAGGTCTGTGAAAACCAGGATAGAGAAGAGATGAAGAAACATGTTGTCAACATTAGTGATGCCTGAAGACCACTGAGAAAGTCCACAGAAAGTGTTTGGTGAGTAGCAGAACTACCGGTGGTGCCAATGGGGAAATCTCCCATAATCAAAGTAAGAATGTTACTATATGGGGGATCAAGAGGAATGATTCAGAAAAAACTTACCAGTCCAGGAGTGCAAAATAAAACTTCAGATTTTGGATAGAGTATGGACAACAGATGTGAGCAGTTTGTATGGGAGTAAGAGGACCCTCGCCACTACATGCATGCAGAGCCGGGACAAGGTCCTTCAGCACCCAAGGCTGAGACAGCAAAGTGCGCCCCTCCATCCCTCCCACCCCAGCCGTCACACACTAATTGCTATTAGACTAAGAGGCGCCCCAGGGCCTCCAAGATCCCCAACACCTTAATCTCTAGTTATCTGGCTTGCATTCACTGTCATGTATCCCCTTTTCTTATTTCTTTCTGCTTCAAACACAATTGGGAATGACAGCTGAATGAATTCTGCGCCCCCTCCTACACTGCGCCCTGAGGCTGGAGCCTCTCCAGCCTATGCCTCGGCCCGGCCCTGCATGCATGTTTCTGTTTCTAGGGGCAGTGGTCGCCCTTTAAATGACAATGCATTGAGTGAAAGTTCATCAAATAGCCATTTCTCAGTGAGCCTCATTAAAGTAAAAGTCTAGCTAATGAAAATATCATGGATATGGGAAACTTCACTACAGACAGATCACATATTCCATAGGGCACCAGAAATGAAGCATAGATTACAGTGAAATGCCAGTGATGACTACAATCCCCCCAGACAAGACAGTTGCACAGAAATCTTTTCTCACATTGGTACATTTTTATTTTACAATACATTATTAGGTATTTTTTGCACAAATGATATTTGCGTTAATGCTCTCTGAGTGTCTAATATACACTTTGAATGAAAGCATAGATTTAATACCATGGAGAGCTCCTGCCTGCTGTGAGATCTAAAGTAGTTATATAGAAAATATAAAAGAAAATATAATTTGTTTTAAAAAAAAAAGTAGTTGCACAGAAGGGAATTTACTAAGCCGCACAATTGCCCACCATGGCTTAGTGCTGCCATGATTGCCTGAGCAGTAGGCGAGTGGCAGCGATGTACGGGAAAAGCAAGCTATCTTGCTGCTCTGCATACCTAGTGCCATGTTCGGTTGCTGCAGTAGCAGCATGCAGCTCAAAATGAAATGAATATGGAAACTGTGCAACAGTGGTTTTACTATGTGAAATTCAAATAAGTCTGAGTAGGAATTCATATCAATCACACTGGGGTGTACTTGAATTTCCTGCCAAGCATCCCACTATATGAATGAACAATAAGGATGCTCATCAGGAAATTCAAATAATGAATTTCCTGCCACAGACTTCTTTAAATTTCCCACTGGGGGTTTACTTGTTTTCCCTGCCATTGATTCTCATTGGTCCACATGAATGAACGTGACAGCAGATTCAAACATAACCTAGATAGGAGAATGTATGAAGTTGGCTCAAAACCTGATCTGTTGTTGATTAGATGTACAGTTACGTTATAATATCGCCACAGAAACACTAATGCCAAGAAGACCTGATCCACTGGATAGTCCTTCTTTTACGGGTTATCACTACTATTATTATTCAATGTAACAATAGCATCCTCCAAACAGACAGTATGAGACATGTGGCTGGCAAGATTCAAGCAAAATAAAGAGAAAGGCGCAAGACAGAAGAATAAGGTAGCAATTAATTTCCTTGTGGAAGAGTACTTTGAATAAAAAGATGCTTTCACCATGGACGCTTTTTATTTACTTATACCATCTTGTAAGCAAACCTTAGGATCTAGGACACAAAGATAACCCATTTGTTCATGTAAAAATGCTATTGTCTGCTACATCCTCTAACGTTAAGGCAATTCTACAGAAGGGGTACAAAGTCTTTGGAAAAGTAAGTATGACATATGAATGATGTAGGGTTGCATAACTCTCTCATGCATGCACAGGGAGGGAAGTTTGGGATAACTAAGATAGCCCTGCCAAATCTCTGTATCTAGCTGTACCCCATTTTCATTCTCATCAGCATTCCCCCTCCCAAACTATGCCATTGAGAAAGCAGTTAACTATTACTGTGATCCATGAACCAGCAGGCATGTGTAAAGTCTTTATAAGTCACAGTACACTGGGCCACACTGCTAAGTGCAGACCATGGTGTGGCAATGGGCACTTCTCTTAATCCCAATTTACACGAGTGCAGAGGGTGATACCAGCTGATGTTTAACCATCTCATCTGCTGCTACAATCATCTATTCTGCTAATCCCACAGGGCCCCCAATCAAATGTCCCCTCAGCTATCTTGCAATACAAGTGTTGTCAGGCAGTCACACAGACCCAGACATGCTGTAAGCATTGCAGGTGCAAATGTACAGGTGTCAGATGCCTTGTCAGCTCACAGCCAGGGATGTTGTTAGTAACAATGGTAAAAACACGATTGAAGGTAATGCGTTCTCACCAAGCTGCACTTGCTCTTCAACTGGTCTGCAGGTTTAAGCCAGTCAGCAAACTGAAAGACACAGTGATGTGTCCAGACCTACAGTCCTGAATCTAGCAGGGGCTGAACTTAATTCACTATCTCCCCTATACTACAAGGATACTTTCAGTTTCAAATAGTAATGTAGAACCAGGGGCAGCACATGTAGACCGTCTCTAGGCCCCAACCTACCACTAATATGCGACCTGTGAAATGCATTACCTGCGGGATGCTAAAATCTTCAGAGGTGAGAAATACCAGGGGTGTGAGAAGAAGGTGATGGGCAGGTGCTGCCACAGCTCGGGACACCCAACTGCATGCTATACCACAGGGTGCAGAGTGGGCAGCCCTCACAAGTGCCCTAACCACTGGAGAAAATTCCAGTTGCAACCAATGCTGATTACCGATTCTGCAGATTTCAGATTTTTCAGAGGTCCAATTTCCAAGGACTCTTTACGTATCATTTTGTTGCATTCTGTGATTGGTCAAATACTTCCGAATTAACTCAGAAGTATTGGACCAATCACAGAATGTAGAATTCTACCGTGGTAATAAGTTTATCACAAAAATTTTAGGTGAACCCCAAGACTCAGGAATACTTGCTAGTATCCCAGTCTTGTGATAGGTCTAAAATTACTGCAATGATCCGCTTTCTGTGTGTAAAATTCTGCGTTCTCTGATTGGTCCTGTGCTTCCGAGTTCTGTGACTGGGCTAAAATTACCAAGTTGCAATAAATCAGATTTTCGATTGGAAATATGGAAATTTCAATTTTGTGAAATCTGAATAAGCATTTGTGCAGAGATATCATCATGACTTTGATGTCAAACAAGAAAGCAGAGCCAAAATAATATGTATTGTAAATAAAATGCCATAGATATGCGTAAATGTTATTAAATCATACAAAAAAAGATAACTACAAAACAAATAAAACAGCAACCAAGTTGTAACAAGAATTATTTATTGGAGACGTATCCCTGGATAAAGTTAATTAAAATGATGTCGACAAGCAGAAAACAGTACAGCAAGGCACAATGTACAATATCAAAAGATGTATAAATAAGTAAATGTAAGTACGATATGCCACTATGTAGATTTCCTATATAACTGATAGACTGCTGCAGCACAGCTTACAATCCAGCAACAAGCGTAAATATAGCATGAAACAACAAACTGCTTAAAGGGAAACTTAAAGGACTTACGAGGCCAAATGCTAAAAAAAAGTGAAATACCTGCATCCTATTTTAAGGCACGGAGGACGCCGTCTGCAGTAAGATGGCTGCATGAGCTGGCCGCAGCTGCACAGTCCGCATAGCCGTGAGTGCCAACGCCCTGATCCTCGCAACAGGCTGTTTCCTGTAGCGTGGATCAGGGGGTTGGCCCTAGAGCTGCTCAACCGCACTCGCAGCTATGCGGACTGCGCAGCCACGGCCAGCTCATACAGCCATCTTACTGCAGGCAGGAGAGCCCGACCCGGGCCGTGAGGTCGTGAGCCAGCCCGGGGGGCTATTGAGAGACGGGGACCCGGCGGAACGGCGTCCTCCGTGCCTTAAAATAGGATGCAGGTATTTAACTTTTTTTACCATTTGGCCTCGTAAGTCCTTTAACCACCCTGGCGTTCTGATTAAATCGCCAGGGTGGCTGCGGGAGGGTTTTTTTTAAATAAAAAAAAAACTATTTCATGCAGCCAACTGAAAGTTGGCTGCATGAAAGCCCACTAGAGGGCGCTCCGGAGGCGATCTTCCGATCGCCTCCGGCGCCCAGAATAAACAAGGAAGGCCGCAATGAGCGGCCTTCCTTGTTTTGCTTATATCGTCGCCATAGCGACGAGCGGAGTGACGTCATCGACGTCAGCCGCCTCCGATCCAGCCCTTAGCGCTGGCCGGAACTTTTTGTTCCGGCTGCGCAGGGCTCAGGCGGCTAGGGGGGCCCTCTTTCGCCGCTGCTCGCGGCGAATCGCCGCAGAGCGGCGGCGATCAGGCAGCACACGCGGCTGGCAAAGTGCCGGCTGCGTGTGCTGCTTTTTATTTCATCAAAATCGGCCCAGCAGGGCCTGAGCGGCAGCCGCTGGCGGTGTTGGACGAGCTGAGCTCGTCCAGACCGCTCAGCTGGTTAAGCCTGGGAAAAAAAATGTTTTACTTACCTGGGGCTTCAACCAGCCCCCTGTAGTAGACCTGTACCCACGCAGATACTAAATCATCCTCCGGTCCCCAGCTGCAGCTTAGTTTTACTTTCGGTGACTGGCTCGGTCGCCAGCCACTGCATCTGCACAGGGCCACGCAGATGCAGTGACGGGTGACAGAGCCAGTCACCCAAAGTGAAACTAAGCTGCAGCTGGGGACCGGAGGCTCATTTAGTACCAGCGCGGGCATAGGTCAACTGCAGGGGGTCAATAGAAGCCCTAGGTAAGTAAAACAGTTCTTTCCCACATGCTTAAGTTTTCCTTTAACCAGAGATAGAGTGCCGTGATGCGTGATCTGCTTGTCCACTGACCGCAGCACCTCTGCACTGTTTTCTGCTCAATACCATGGTTTCAATTGGTTTCATACAGTAATATGTCACCAATAATTAATTTGTTTTACTTCTTGGACAACTTGGTTGATGTCTTCTTTGGTTTATGGATATCTTTTCTATTTAATGTCATGGCTTTGATACTTTACTACAACAGCAGAGTCACTTCAGTAGTCATTTCACAGATCCCCAACAGTTAAGGAAGCATTGTATAAATTACAGCTACAGGAACATCTGCTCCACTACACAGTAGTGATGTGCAAACATCAAGAAAGAACCTTTGTGGACCTGTTTGTGGATTTTACTGCAAAGATTTGTGAACTGACCGTTCATGGTGAGCTCCATTTACTTTACTGGCGGCAAACGTCTTAAGCCTTCAGATCATCTCTGCAGCAACAATTTCTTTAAAAAAACTTTACAAAATGTCCAAAAACCCAGAAAGTGGCATGGTAAAGACAGATGTATTTTATGTAAATGGTTTTTTATATGCACGTTGGTTTGTTTAACAAAGGCTGCTAACTTTAGTGGTGAATAGCAAAGCCATACATGCTAGAACAGGGGTGCCCACACTTTTTTGGCTCGCGAGCTACTTTAAAATTTGCCAAGTCCAGGAGATCTACCAACAATTAAAGTGTTGCAGACACCGCCCCCCCCCCCCCCCCGGTCATGAACAGCCCCGAGGTACAAGTGCCTCCAGTATAGGTAGCTATGTATAGGTCCCTTCAGCAAAGGTAGCTGGGTACAGGTCCCTTCACTGGGTACAGGTGCCTCTAGTATAGGTATGTAGGGATGGGTGCCTCTAGCATAGGTAGGTGGGGATGGGTGCCATTAGCATAGGTAGGTGTGGATGGGTCCCATTAGCATAGGTAGGTGGGGATGGGTCCCATTAGCATAGGTAGGTGGGGATGGGTCCCTTTAGCATAGGTAGGTGGGGATGGGTCCCTTTAGCATAGGCAGGTGGGGATGGGTCCCTTTAGCATAGGTAGGTGGGGATGGGTCCCTTTAGCATAGGTAGATGGGGATGGGTCCCTTTAGCATAGGTAGGTGGGGATGGGTCCCTTTAGCATAGGTAGGTGGGGATGGGTCCCTTTAGCATAGGTAGGTGGGGATGGGTCCCTTTAGCATAGGTAGGTGGGGATGGGTCCCTTTAGCATAGGTAGGTGGGGATGGGTCCCTTTAGCATAGGTAGGTGGGGATGGGTGCCTTTAGCATAGGTAGGTGGGGATTGGTGTCAGCATAGGTAGGTGGGGATGGTTCCCTTTAGCATAGGTAGGTGGGGATGGGTCCCTTTAGCATAGGTAGGTGGGGATGGGTCCCTTTAGCATAGGTAGGTGGGGATGGGTCCCTTTAGCATAGGTAGGTGGGGATGGTTCCCTTTAGCATAGGTAGGTGGGGATGGATCCCTTTAGCATAGGTAGGTGGCGATGGGTCCCTTTAGCATAGGTAGGTGGGGATGGGTCCCTTTAGCATAGGTAGGTGGGCATGGGTCCCTTAAGCATAGGTAGGTGGGGATGGGTGCCATTAGCATAGGTAGGTGGGGATGGGTGTCAGCATAGGTAGGTGGGGATGGGTGTCAGCATAGGTAGGTGGGGATGGGTGTCAGCATAGGTAGGTGGGGATGGGTGCCTCTAGCATAAGTAGGTGGGGATAGGTGCCTCTAGCATAGGTAGGTGGGGATAGGTGCCTCTAGCATAGGTAGGTGGGGATAGGTGCCTCTAGCATAGGTAGGTGGGGATAGGTGCCTCTAGCATAGGTAGGGGGAAATGGGTCCCTTTAGCATAGGTAGGTGGGGATGGGTCGCTTTAGCATAGGTAGGGATAGGTGCCATTAGCATAGGTAGGGATAGGTGCCATTAGCATAGATAGGGATAGGTGCCATTAGCATAGATAGGGATAGGTGCCATTAGCATAGATAGGGATAGGTGCCATTAGCAGAGGTAGGTAGGATGGGTGCTCAAACACTTACCTCCCTCCAGCGGCGATGTCTGGTCTCCCCTCTCGGACTCGGAGCGCTCCGGCGGGCAGCGTGCTTGAATGAGGCGGGCAGTGTGCTTGAATGAGGCGGACAGGCGTGCGTGCGTGCCCGACGCCGCCTCTAGCCATGACGTCGCGTCATGGCCTCTTCAGCCGCGCCTCCTCTCTCCTCCCCTGCTTCCTATTGGCCAGCGGCTGGCAGCAGAATTTGATGGGACAGCTGCCAGCCGCAAAATGTGATGGGACGCGCCCAAGAGGCCGCGATCTACCAAATAGGCGGTCGCGATCTACCGGTAGATCGCGATCGACCTATTGGGCACCTACGTGCTAGAATCACCAATTTTTTATGGAATGTTTAGATGAACAGTGGGAACAAGTGCCAAATGCCACCTTTAACACCCCCCGGGGCATTAACTGCCCCGCCTCTCCCTGGGGATTGGAGGTGGGGCAGAGCCCCTTGTCCATTGATTGGAGGAAGGCTATGGGCGAGAGGGGGAGGCTTCTAGATCCTCCCATACCATGGACAATGTGATTCTGGTATAGTTCAGGCTGCAAAGCCCCAGGCAGTCCAGGATCCACAATCTGGCTATTCCAGCCTGCATGTGGGACAAGAGGTTAAAGAGGCTCAGGAGAGGGGCCCCACTCTATTTGTTTTTAAAAAAAAAAACGTTTTCAGTGGCCAAAACATAGCAAAATTTGCCAGGGAATCTTATAAAGCAATAAAGCGGCTCTACAGCAATCCCTGTTCAAAGCTTTGCAAGTTTCACCGGGTTTCCAGGTGGTTATTATCCACTGCGTACTGACCACCTGGAATCTCCGGCATGAAATTCACTGCTCTTTTTTTTAAATATCTGTAAATTTACATTATCATTTATCAGCATTTGCAAAAACTTTTTTTCTATTATGTACTTTAAAAATGATTTTCTCACAAATTACACTGTGTTTTTGAAAACTCCCCTTACTCCTACTGTTCTCCTTAACATAACCTGCAAACTTGGCCATTGACTTCAATGTTAAAATCAAACCCAAATTTTGGACATGAAAATTTGCAGTAGGAACTACTTTGCAGTTTGCCGGCAAACAAGTTACATCATCACTAGAGATGTCGCGAACCCTCGATTTTCTGTTCGCGAACCCCATTCGCGAACCTTCGCGGAAGGTTCGGTTCACCGAAAAGTTCGCAAACCGCAATAGACTTCAATGGGGATGCGAACTTTGAAAAATAGAAAAAATTATGCTGGCCACAAAAGTGATGGAAAAGATGTTTCAAGGGGTCTAACACCTGGAGGGGGGCATGGCGGAGTGGGATACGTGCCCAAAGTCCCGGGGAAAAATCTGGATGTGACGCAAAGCAGCGTTTTAAGGGCAGAAATGACATTGAATGCTAAATTGCAGGCCTAAAGTGCTTAAAAACATCTTGCATGTGTATACATCAATCAGGGAGTGTAATTAGAGTTCTGCTTCACACTGACGCACCAAACTCACCATGCTGGCGAGAGTGTAGGCCGTGGCGGTTTTCAAGCCCATATGGTCACCGGGCTGTGGTAGCTCAATGATAGAACAACAGTGACTGTCCAGCTGATCAAATTTGGTCTGTCCACAATGAAGCAACGACCTTATTATCTTCTTGTATGTAGGTAGGCATATGTAGGTGTCCCAGTAGTTAGCTAGGCATAGGTAGGAGTCCCAGTATAGGTAGGTAGGCATAGGTAGGTGTCCCAGTAGTTAGCTACTAGCTAGGCATAGGTAGGAGACCCAGTATAGGTAGGTAGGCATAGGTAGGTGTCCCAGTAGTTAGCTAGGCATAGGTAGGAGACCCAGTATAGGTAGGTAGGCATAGGTAGGTGTCCCAGTAGTTAGCTAGGCATAGGTAGCAGACCCAGTATAGGTAGGTAGGCATAGGTAGGTGTCCCAGTAGTTAGCTAGGCATAGTTAGGTGTCCCAGTAGTTAGCTTGGCATAGGTAGGAGTCCCAGTATAGGTAGGTAGGCATAGGTAGAAGTCCCAGTATAGATAGGTAGGCATAGGTAGGTGCCTCAGTAGTTAGCTAGACATAGGTAGGAGACCCAGTAGTTAACTAGGCATAGGTAGGAGACCCAGTATAGGTAGGTAGGCATAGGTAGGTCCCCTAGTATAGGTAGGTAGGTAGGTGTCCCCGTATAGGTAAGTAGGTGCCCCAGTAGTTAGGTAGGCATAGGTAGGTGTCCCAGTATAGATAGTTAGGAAGGGCCTGGCTGGCACAGTAATAACAATTACCAAGGTCCAGCTGCAACAGATAGGGCTGTATAATGTCAGTGAGCAACACACACACAAAAAAAAAACACATCAGGAAAACATTAGAGCTCTCAAAAGAGCTGTTGAGGGGTGCTATTTTAGCAATAACAATCTGCCAGGAGCAAGCTAAGAGCCTAACTAATCTTTCCCTAGGAGAACAAGCCTGCAGCAGCTGTCCCTAGTCTGTCTCTAGCAGGCACACGAGTGGGTGTAAAGGCCGGCAAACCTGCCTTATATAAGGGGGGGGGGGGGTGGAGCTCCAGGGCTTAGTGTAGCCTGAATGGCTACAATGTGCCTGCTGACTGTGATGCAGAGGGTGAAAGTTGACCCTCATAGTGCATTATGGGGCGAATCGAACTTCCGCAAAAGTTCGCTTGGTCCAGGTGAACGTGAACCCACAAAGTTCGCCTGGAACCGTTCGCCGGCGAACCGTTCGCTACATCTCTAATCATCACTACTACAAAAATTACAGGAATAGGCCTTCCCAGATGCCAAGCTGATTTCATGTGACTAAGGGCTCATTTACACTAGAAGGGCTAGTACATGTGATTTTGAAGTTAATTTCATTGGTATGCACAGAAAAAGGTCTCAATCGGAAAATTTACCTAAAAACGTGCACTTACTGGTACATCACTATTAAAGAATTTAAGGTATCACAAACTGCTTCTGAAGCAAACATATGGGAATACAAAATACCTAACTCATATAAATTCAAGATTTCTATTGTTAAGACTATATGACGATTTGATGACCAATTTACAATTGGAATAATGCAGGAGTTACCATTAAGCTGATCCATAACCAGTAGATGGCTTAAATTAGAAGTTCCGTAAATGTGTTAAGAAGGGTTCTCCACACATGGGTCTTTGTTTTCTCAGTTCTTTTATGCATACTAGGGATGGGACGAATCCACAATTTCTTCGAATCCGAATCCGGATCCGAATCTAAAAAGGTTCTCGAATATCTCGAACCTTTCGAATCCCGAATCTAACAAAGCCTGCGCATAAGAATTGTGCGATCCATGGTATACTTGCCCGCAGGATAGGTACCCAGGCATAGGTGCCCGCAGTATAGGTAGCTAGGTAAAGGTGTCTTCAGTATAGCTACCAAGGTATAGGGGCCTTCACTATAGGTTGCAAGGTATAGTGGCCTTCAGTATAGGCAGCAGGGTATAGTGGCCTTCATTATAGGCTGCAGGGTATAGGGGCCTTCAGTATAGGCAGCAGGGTATAGGGGCCTTCAGTATAGGCAGCAGGGTATAGGGGCCTTCAGTATAGGCAGCAGGGTATAGGGGCCTTCATTATAGGCAGCAGGGTATAGGGGCCTTCAGTATAGGTAGCAGGGTATAGGGGGCTTCAGTATAGGTAGCAGGCTATGGGGGGCTTCAGTATAGGCAGCAGGGTATAGGGGCCTTCATTATAGTTAGCAGGCTATGGGGGGCTTCATTATAGGTAGCAGGCTATGGGGGTGCTTCAGTATAGTTAGCAGGCTATGAGGGACTGCAGCATAGGTAGCTGGGTAAGGGGGCTTTAGTATAGGTAGCTGGGTAAGGGGACTTCAGTATAGGCAGCAGGGTATAGGGGCTTCAGTATAGGTAACAGGCTATGGGGGGCTTTAGTATAGGTAGCAGGCTATGGGGGGCTTCAGTATAGGTAACAGGCTATGGGGGGCTTCAGTATAGTTAGCAGGCTATGGGGGGCTTCAGTATGGGGGGCTTCAGTATAGTTAGCAGGCTATGGGGGCTTCAGTAAAGGTAACAGGCTATGGGGGGGGCTTCAGTACAGTGAGCAGGCTATGGGGGCTTCAGTATAGTTAGCAGGCTATGGGGGGGCTTCAGTATGGGGGGCTTCAGTATAGTTATCAGGCTATGGGGGGCTTCAGTATAGTTATCAGGCTATGTGGGGGCTTCAGTACAGTGAGCAGGCTATGGGGGCTTCAGTATAGTTAGCAGGCTATGGGGGGCTTCAGTATGGGGGGCTTCAGTATAGTTAGCAGGCTATGGGTGGCTTCTGTATAGTTATCAGGCTATGGGGGGGGCTTCAGTACAGTGAGCAGGCTATGGGGACTTCAGTATAGTTAGCAGGCTATGGGGGGCTTCAGTATGGGGGGCTTTAGTATAGTTAGCAGGCTATGGGGGACTTCAGTATGGGGGGGCTTCAGTATAGGTAGCAGGCTATGGAGGTGCTTTAGTATAGGTAGCAGGCTAAATGGATTATGTTGTGTCTAGAAGATGCTTATTATCAGAGAAGGGTGTGGTGCTCCTAGGAGGTGCCTGGCATGAAGGACAGATTATGGGGCACCTGGAAGGTGGTCAAAATCCAGCAAGAAGAAGCCAAACCGGAGCACTTGAGACTTCAGCTATTTCCATTTATTGATCAAACTGTGACACAGTGAAGCAAGGAAGGGTGGCAAAAGCAAGCAGCAGATGTGAGACCGACCGACCTAACTATTTGCAATATATGTTGCTCCTAGATTGTGGTCTGTCTGAAATACCCTCCTCCCTCCCCCCGCAGCCTCCTCCTCTTGTCCCCCTGCATACATAAGGAGAAGCAGCCTCTCACCTCCAGCATCAGCGTGGAGCCCGGAGTGGCAGCCTTCTCCCTTCACTTCCTAGTTCCCCCTAGTGGCAACCGGACCGGCTCTTACTGATGACGCGTAGTAAGAGCCGGTCACTAGGGGGAATAAGGAAGTGTGCAGGAGGTTTGCCGCTCCGGGTTCCACGCTGGAGGTGAGAGGCTGCTTCCTCTTATTTATGCGGCGGGCGAGCGAAGGAGGCTGCGGGGGGAGGGAGGAGGACAATTGCAAACGGGTAAAGCGGCGGATGCGCGGCGATGCAGCGTCGGGATTCGGCGATCAGAAAATGGCGTCGGGATTCGATTCCACGAATCTCGAATATTTCCTAATATTCGAGGGATTCGTGGATTCGCCGGATTCGTCGTCCCATCCCTAATGCATACTCTTTTTCAAAAACATTGTTAATTTATGAAACTGGTCTGGTTTATAACCAAGTTTAAACATAGAGTCAAGCCAGGCTTTTACAAACAGATTTTTTAAATAATTATAATTTTCATATAATTCAGTATCGAAAAATCCAAAAACGTACGTATTTCTTGTTACTTTTTCCTACTAGAATTTATTCTCGCTTCACTTAATGTCAGAAAAAAAAGCTTCTCAAGCACCCAGTTATGGGAAGAGAATAGAAAATACCTAGTTCATATCAATTAAAGATCTATTTTGTAAAAACTATGCAAGGGTCAATTTACACTAATTTGAATCATGTCTGAATTTTCATTAATCTGAAGAAAATCACCATCTATGCCTGAATTCCGGTCTTCTGCCACCATCATTCATTCATTAATATTAAAAAACAACCTGTAGCCAAGTAATAACAAATGTCAAATGACACATTAAGAAGATTCATAATAAAAGGAAAGGCATTTCACAAAGAGGTTTAATTCATTTATTGTGGCAAGTGTTATAAACTGTTCTTAGTGGTATAGTACAACTCACACCGCTGTCTGCCTTAATAGGTCATTGGAAATTGTTTTCATTACACAGATTCCACTGAAAAGTAGAACTCTGGGTAAAAAGAATTAAAGAACAGAGATGGCCCGAACGGTTCACCAGCGAATGGGAACCGGCAACTTCCGGGGTTTGCGATCGCGGAGAACCTCAAACTTTTCCGAATTCGCCCCCAAAGTGCATCATTAGGGTCAACTTTGACCCTCTACATCACAATACAGGCACATTGTAGCCAATCAGACTATACTCCCTCCTGGAGCTCCCCCCCCCACCCTTATAAAAGGCAGGCAGCGTCAGGCATTGGACTCACTCGTGTGCCTGCAGTAATTAGAGAAGGGTCAGGTGAACAAAGAGTGGATAAGTCGGCACTGCTGTAAACTGTCATTTATTCCAAAGGGTGGTAACACGTCATATCATATGCAATGTGGAAGAGTTACATATACCCTATAGGTGGAGGCTGTGAGCTGGTGGTGGGTGCTGGGTACAGACGAGCCTTGTCTGTGCCCAGCCTATATGAAGAGGTACACATACCACCTATATGGTATGTGTACCTCTTCAACATTGCATATGTTATGATGTGTTACCACACTTTGGAATAAATGACAGTTTACAGCAGTGCCGACTTATCCACTCTGTTTACCTGACTCATCGACTGCTAGAATTTAAGTCTGAGCACGCTGACTGCGCCAAAGGATAGGAAGGCTGTGTTTCCTGCCATCTTCCCTCCTGTATGCAGAGAGAGCTGTAGTGCCGACTCCCTCTTTCCCTCTCATGCTCTTCCAACAGTAATTAGAGAAGGGAGAGCTGCTGCTGCTGCAGAGAGAGCTATAGTGAAAGCTTAGTTAGGCTCTTGTACACTTGTTAGCTTGCTCCTTGCTGATTCTTATTGCTAAAAAAGCACCCCTCAACAGCTCTTTTGAGAGCTAATCTTGTTCTTTTTTTTGTGTGTGTCCCACTGCCACTTGTGTTGCATAGACAGCCTTGGTAATTCCTACTGTGCCACCGCCAGGTCCAGCAAATTCAGTGACTACCTGTGTGTGTGACAGACAGCTGCACATTTTTAATCCCAATCACTGCACCTGTTCACTGTTCAGTGCACCTACCTACCTATACCTACGTGAGCGCACGCATTGTTAATACCACCAGTCATTGCACCTGTTATGTTCACGGTACCTGTGTGTGTGACAGACAGCTGCACATTTGTAATCCCAATCACTGCACCTATTCACTGTTCAGTGCAACTACCTACCTACCTACGTACGTGAGCACACGCATTGTTAATACCACCAGTCATTGCACTTGTTCACGGTACCTGTGTGTGTGTGTGTGTGACAGGCAGCTGCACATTTGTAATCCCAATCACAGCACCTCTTCACTGTTCAGTGCACCTACCCACCTACGTGAGTGCACGCAGTTTTATATACCCCGACCAGTCGCTGCACCTGTTCACGGTACCTGTGTGTGTGACAGCTGCACATTTGTAATTCCAGTCACTGCAACCTGTTCGCTGCACCTGTGTAACCGGACATTGTTGTACCAGCAGTCACTGCAACCTGTTCACTGCACCTGTGTAACCGTATATTGTATTAGTCAAGTCCATGCATACCTTTCACTTCATCCCCCCCAATATGGACAAAACAAAAGGCAGGGCCAGAGGGAGGCTACCTGACAGGTCTGTTGAAGGTCGTGCTGTTGTGATTTTGTGCGGCCCTCGATCAAAGTACAGTGTTCAGAAGAAGGCGTGTGCCATCAACCCCCAATATTGTCAGGACGTAGTTGACTATTTAACACAGAACACCTCATCTTTCTCAGCTTCCGCACAGAAGTGCAACATATCTTCCTCCTCCTGCTCTGATTCTGGCACCCCACTTAACATTCAGTCTGCCGCCACCACCAAAGTGCTATCACCCCAGGGCTCAGTGGTGTGAAATTTTTTTGTGTGTCTGCCTCAGATGAGAGAAATGCCATCTGTACTCTCTGCCACCGAAAATTAAGCCATGGAAAGACCAAGACCCACGTAGGAACAACTACCTTACGAAGGCACATTATTACAAAGCACAAACTGCAATGGGATGACCACCTGAGGAAAAGCAGCACACAAAAGCAAAGCCACACACTGCAGTGGAAGATACCAGGCTGCAATTGTTTCTCAAAAAAGGTGACACCTTAACTGTACAGTGATGTTGAAAGGCAAGTGGTGACATCTCTGGCACACAGCGTTGGGTCAAGGGTGCATCTGACCACGGATGCCTGGTCTGCAAAGCACGCTCAGGCTTGCCCGAAGACTAAGTCAGTCCCCACACACAGCATCTCTGCCTGCACGCCGTGTGACTGCCTGCCCCAAGACTAAGTCGGTCCCCACACAGCATCTCTGCCTGCAGGCAGCTTGACTGCATTCTCCGCCACCACCAACAGGGTCCACCAGGACTCCAGGCAGATTCCTGAATTTTTAAGGCCACTGCTTGCAGAGACCGCTATAAGAATTTTTCTGGTGTGTGTACATGCCTGCCTAATATTTCTGGCTGCACCGCAGCTGCAACAACAAAACAAAAGGCATGAACAGTGGGTTGCAAAAGTATTCGGCCCCCTTGAAGTTTTCCACATTTTGTCATATTACTGCCACAAACATGAATCAATTTTACTGGAATTCCACATGAAAGACCAACACAAAGTGGTGTTCACATGAGAAGTGGAACGAAAATCATACATGATTCCAAACATTTTTTACAAATAAATAACTGCAAAGTGGTGTGTGCATAATTATTCGGCCCCTGAGTGCAGTCAGTTGCCTATAGACATTGCCTGATGAGTGCTAATGACTAAATAGAGTGCACCTGTGTGTAATCTAATGTCAGTACAAATACAGCAGCTCTGTAAGGGTCTCAGAGGTTGTCTAAGAGAATATTGGGAGCAACAACACCGTGAATTCCAAAGAACACACAAGACAGGGATCAAGTTATTGAGACATTTAAAACAGGCTACAAAAAGATTTCCAAAGTCTTGAACATCCCACGGAGCACTGTTCAAGTGATCATTCAGAAATAGAAGGAGTATGTCACAACTGTACACCTACCAAGACAAGGCCATCCACCTAAACTCACAGGCCGAAAAAGGAGAGCGCTGATCAGAAATGCAGTCAAGAGGCCCATGGTGACTCTGGACGAGCTGCAGAGATCTACAGCTCAGGTGGGAGACTGTCCATAGAACAACTATTAGTCATGCACTGTACAAACTTGGCCTTTATGGAAGAGCGGCAAGAAGAAAGGCATTGTTAACAGAAAGCATAAGAAGTCCCGTTTGCGGTTTGCCACAAGCCATGTGGGGGATACAGCAACCATGTGGATTAAAGTGCTCTGGTCAGATGAGACCAAAATGGAACTTTTAGGCCAAAATGCAAAATGATATGTGTGGCAGAAAACTAACACTGCACATCACTCTGAACACACCATCCCCACTGTCAAATATGGTGGTGGCAGCATCATGCTCGGGGCTTGCATCTCTTCAGCAGGGACAGGGAAGCTGGTCAGAGTTGATGGGAAGATGGAAGGAGCCAAATACAGGGCAAACTTGGAAGAAAACCTCTTGGAGTCTGCAAAAGACTTGAGACTGGGGTGGAGGTTCACCTTCCAGCAGGACAACGACCCTAAACATAAAGCCAGGGCAACAATGGAATGGTTTAAAACAAAACATATTCATGTGTTAGAATGGCCCAGCCAAAGTCCAGATCTAAATCCAATCGAGAATCTGTGGCAAGATCTGAAAACTGCTGTTCACAAACGCTGTCCATCTAATCTGACTGAGCTGGAGCTGTTTTGCAAAAAAGAATGGGCAAGGATTTCAGTCTCTAGATGTGCAAAGCTGGTAGAGACATACCCTAAAAAGACTGGCAGCTGTAATTGTAGCAAAATGTGGTTCTACAAAGTATTGACTCAGGGGGCCGAATAATTACGCACACCCCACTTTGCAGTTATTCTTTTGTAAAAAATGTTTGGAATGATGTATGATTTTCGATCCACTTCTCACATGTACACCACTTTGTATTGGTCTTTCATGTGGAATTCCAATAAAATTGATGCATGTTTGTGGCAGTAATGTGACCAAATGTGGAAAACTTCAAGGGGGCCGAATACTTTTACAACCCACTGTACATGTGTCAATTCCCCTTCGTGATCGTTACCTTGCCATGGTGAAGGGGCTTGCGTATCGCAATGAAGCAATGACCGACGGCTATATGAGTGTGTTGGATTTGGGGGGCACACCTGACCCAAGAAAATAGATAATAGGGTCGTTGCTTCATTGTGGACAGACCAAACTCGGTCAGCTGCACACTCAGTCACTGTTGTTCTGTCATTCAGCTACCTCAGCCCAACCATATGGGCTTGAAAACCGCCATGGCCTGCACTCTGGCCATGGTGTGCTGTGCACCAGTCCAGCACGGCCGTCACTACACAAACAGCTGTTTGCGGTGCATTACACACTGAGTTTGGTCTGTCAGTGTGAAGCAGTACACTAATTACACTACCTGATTGATGTATACACATGCAAGATGTTTTAAAGCACTTTAGGCCTCCAATTTAGCATGCAATGTGATTTCTGCCCTTAAAACTATGCTGTGCATCAAATCCAGATTTTTCCCGGGGACTTTTGGCGTCTATCCCACTCCTCCATGCAACAAATCAGATGTTAGATCCCTTGAAACATCGTTTCCATCATTTTTGTGGCCAGCATAAATGTTTCTAGTTTTCAAAGTTCACTTCCCCATTGAAGTGTATTGCGGTTCGCAAAAGTTGGCATGTTTGCGAACGTTTGCGGAAGTTCGCGAAAGTGGTTCGCGAACTGAAAATCTGAGGTTCGGGTCATCTCTATCAAAGAAACATGATATGTTAGGAATGTGGTGTGGATGTCACATTTTCCTTTTAAGAAATGTAATTTTCTTGGCTGCTAATTCTGATTTTGATGCATTCAAAATCAGATCCTGTATGCAGACTAGGGGCCTGACTCAATTGAATAACTAAATAAACTTTTTTAAGTTAACTTTGACCCATGTTACCAGGGGTGGACCTATCATGAAGACACCTGAATCACGTGATTCAGGCAGCAAAATCTAGGGGGTGGCGTTTGGACAAACAGTTTGGGCCATCTGGTGCCTGCCTCATCTTCCCTTTCGACCTACCTGGCACACACACTACCTTCCTCATCCACGCATCCCCATCCTCATTCGACCGGTGGCACCTGCTGCCCTTCCTTATTACATCATAAGCAGGTGAGGTGTTGATATATTCCTCTTATCAAGGTATTGTATGGTAAAATCCCATCACCAGCAAGAGATCACCATGGCCAGTTAGGAGGAAGCTTTGGCACGCAACCAAACAGGCGGGGGTGCCAGATCGGCCATTTAAAGTGGCCCTACTGTTCCTTTTGCTTATTGGTGCCAATGGTCTGGTGGGTGGGACCTTGGAACCATCATTTGACCAATCACTGCACTGGATCAGTGATGGGGTTTATATGGGGGGTACATTTGATATGAGGTACATATGATGGGGTGTGTAAGGGAGGAAGGTTTTTAAATGCTGTGGGCTTTTTGGTTAGGCAGCGGGCATTTACTTACCTCCACAGCTCCCCCATACAGTGACTCTTATATGGCATGAACTAGAGATCAAATCTTGCAATGTAAAATTTTTATAAAAATGTACACATGGGGACCTTGCATATATAGTGAGCAGTATGGTTGCTGAGTGGCTTTTTTTTGTTGCACTAGATTCCCAAGTCTGAATCCTAGTTAGGACATAATTTAAACAATCTAAAGGTTTCCTGTTTTTTTTTTCTTCCTGTGGTTACTCTAGTTTCTCCCCACAACTGTAAGGCCCAGTTAGCACTAGCATTAAAAATGGTTCCGGGATCGGAAGGGAACGGATCAAAACGGATGTGAAAGAATCCAATGTTAACCTATGGATCTGTTCACATTAGTCTGTTCTACACAATCCGCTGCACAGACCACAAGTTTTGTTCTGGACCAATTTTTCTGGACTGCTGAGCCCAGTGGAACGGAAATGGATGCTGAAGCACCTCAATGGGGCAATGAGATAATGGAATGTTTCTTCACACTAGTGAATAAACAGACTGTTCTAGACAGCAAAATCTACTTTGGTGATGGAGGTCTGAGGGAGATATGGGGAAACGGAACAGAAGCAGCTGAACATCAACGGGGTGCCACTTAATTGCCAGTGTGAACTGGGCCTAAAACACAAATGCAGATAAATAGACTTTATCCAAATGATCCTTAACCACTTCACAACGGAGGGGTTTTACCCCTGAAGCACCAGCGCGATTTGTAACTTGCAGCGCTGCTTCGATTCATTTTTTTCTGTGATATGATTGGTTATTGGGGACTGGGGTCCCCATAACCAATCATTGCACTGCAGAGCGGGGATGTGCGCGCGCACGCGCGGGTCGCAGGGGCGCGCGATCGCGCGCTGCACGTTTGTTTACATTCTATTGTTATCAATGGAGATTGCTTCTGTTTGAAGCAGTCTCCATTGTGTCCGCAATCGGCGCGTCTAATTGGATTTAGGAACGCTTGTTCCTAACATCCAATTAGTCACCTGCTGTGCTGGCTGGCTGGAGTGTGCGCGCAAGGTCCCCGCCAACTCCCAGCCAGTAAACAAACAAGTGCGCCTTTCTCCGTCCCTGGGGGTGAAGCAGTGCGCAGAGGGACGGAGAAATTTAGCACGGGGGGGTAAAGTGGTTAAAGGAATACTGAAGGGGGGTCGGGGGAAAATGAGCTGAACTTACCCGGGGCTTCTAATGGTCCCCCGCAGATGTCCTGTGCCCACGCAGCCACTCACTGATGCTCTGGCCCCGCCTCCGGTTCACTTCTGGAATTTCAGACTTTGAAGTCTGAAAACCACTGCTCCTGCGTTGCCGTGTCCTTGCTCCCGCTAATGTCACCAGGAGTGTACTGTGCAGGCCCAGTACGGTCTGTGCAGAAAAAGTGGGATCAGCGCATCACCAGGCCACCTCTGAATGGCCTCAGCTCAGAGATGCGCTGAGCCCCCCCAGGAACTACGAACGCACCTTGAACCAAACAGAGGCTCTGCATATACACCAAAGAAAAACTAACAAGTGGGAGCAGCTGACCAGAATTAAATCAAACATAGCAAAGAAATGAACAGCGCTACTTAAAAACAGATGAATGCTTACCTGCAAAAAAGTGCAGACCCCACTCATGGGATACAAATACACAATGAGCACACATACAACCTGTCTACCACTTGGAGGATGTTAGTTTCCAGTACGGTCTGCGCCTGCACAGTATGCTCCTGGTGACAACAGCGGGAGCAAGAACACGGCAATGCAGTCGCAGTGGTTTTCAGACTTTAAAGTCTGAAATTCCAGAAGTGAACTGGAGGTGGGGCCGGAGCATCAGTGAGTGGCTGCGCGGGCACAGGTTGTCTGCGGGGGACCATTAGAAGCCACAGGTAAGTTAATCTCATTTTCCCCCGACCCCCCCCCCCCCCTACAGTATTCCTTTAAACTATGATACTGACATAACCTTCTGAGTCCTGCTGAGGGACAGTAAAGTTACATATAAACACGTTTTATTTTACACAATGGCAGTTTTTGATTGTGTCAGCTGGCACCAGCAAAGCAATTGGCTTGAAAAACTTCCTACCGCCTGTTTCTTCTTGACTGTGTTTAAGGGGTGATTTTAGCTTTCAAAACATTATTTTAGTTATGCGAAGTCTCTTTTTTAAATGGCTGAGTAAAATGTATCAGCAATATAAAGATTAGTAGTAATAATAATAACTACCTAAGTTAAAGAGGAACTTTAACCAAGGATTGAACTTCCAATCAGTAGATGATACTTCTTTTCACATGAGAAATCTTTATATTTTCTCAAATAGATAATTATCGGGCTCCGTATGGCTGATATTGTGGTGAAATCAATCCCATAGTGTGATGTCATGACCATGGTCCTGGCAGTTTTCTGTCTGTAAACCTCATTGGATTGTGGGAAATAACTTTTTTCAACTGCCAAGCAAGCAATATCTCCCTCCCTCCCTCCCTGTGCATAGAACGCTTAGTAACGAACATTTCAGTTTCATACAGATCGTCTAGCAGAACTAAAGATGTCATCATCAATGATACATTTCGGAATAAAATAGGGCCTAATATTAAAGCAGGCCCTACATGGGTCTGTGGCAACCCTGCATAGAGTTAGAGATGTAATTTCTGTCATAGAGAGTTTTGTAATTTCCCTCTCTGAGGTAAAGTGTCTGCTGATTGGCTGGCATTTGGTGCAAGATTAAAAAAAAGTCAGTCAGGTCACAAAGGTCTGTGATTGGTCGGCAGGCAGGAGAAGATATGTCTGCCAGGGGTTGCTGGGGGTCAGAAAAGTTTACCTGGGCCAATCAGGAGAGAGTAAGGGCTATATAAGTAGGGTCCTGTAACGATCGGTGTAACACAGAGAGGGTCTGATTACCGGTGATCTGCAGTATCACCGAGAATGCAGAATATACCCGATTATTGATGATCTGCAGTATCACCGATAATCAGATATATCTACTAATCTCTGGACACCTGAGAGATGAGAGTGTTTGGTGCAACAGTAATATTTAGAGGAAAGCACCCATAGGAAGAATAGCTACTGCTATGGATCAGATTCCTTCCACAGGTCTGATGCTCCCCAAGGGGCGGAGCCAGGCTGAGACCGTGGGAAGGACAGAACATGAGTGACACCAATGAACAGTGTCACTAACAGAACTGCAAACTATCTCCTAACAGGAGAGATAGTTCTCGAGGTTGGACAGGCCAGGTTGTAAACACACGGACAGATACAGTACAGAGCCAGGAGACAGATGCAAAATCCTAGGACTAGCAGAGTTTGGCAACAAGGTATCAGAAAGACAAAGGTACAGAATCAGAGATCAGGAGAATGGTCAGGAAGGCAGAAGGTCATAACAGATAATCAACAATGCCTAGAATTGAGTGTGAGCTCCAAGATTCTCACACTCCAGGAACTAGACTGGATAATACAAATAATACAGATGGAACAGAATTCCTAGACTAAGGTGTGAGTTCCTTGGCCGTCAACACCTTGGAAACTGGTCTAGATAACAATACAGATGATAACAGAATTCCTAGGCTAAGGTGTGAGCTCCGTGATCATCAACACCTACGAAACTGTCTAATAAACACAGATACTGACAAGGTCTGAGTGCTACCACGTAGTAATCGCAACGCCAGACCCCAGATGAATGACCAGCACACAGTATATTTACACTGGCGCTCTCCAGCGCCACCCCTAAGTGCTGGACCAATGAAAGTTGCAGCAAATGTCAGCTGACTGGCTTGGTCAGCTGACCCTCTTCTGACTGCCATAAAGGCCCTGCCTCTCTGCGCGCGCGCGCGTCCTCCTAAACCAGTGTGGACTATCAGTCCCAGCCACACCAGTCATGTGTTGTAATGTTTCTGCTGTGTTAGATGCGGAATCCGCCGCACCGCTGTCTGAGCGTGCGGCGTTTACTCCGCATTCCGCCTTACTGAGAGGAGCAGGCCTATGCGAGCAACTTGCCGCATTGGACGCGGAATCCGCCGCCCTGTTGTTTGAGCATGCGGCGGTTTCTCCGCGCTCCGACTGCGCGCCAGCTGCCATGTTGAACGCGGAGTCAGCCGCCTCACCTTGAGTATTGGCGGCGGCTTTTCCGCGTTTTCTCACAGTACCCCCCCCCCCCGAGGAGTGGACTCTGGACAACTCCTACCAGGTTTCTCAGGATATCAAGTGTGGAACTCCCTTCTCAATTTGTCCGCATGCATGCGACACTCAGGTACCCATGTTCTCTCCTCTATACCATACCCCTTCCAGTGAACCATATATTGTAGTGAGTTCTGTACTACTCGTGAATCTAAAATTTTCTCTACTTCATACTCAGGTTGGTCGTCTACCATCACAGGAGGAGGAGGATTGGTACCCACATGGACTGCTGGCTTAAGCAGGGATACATGAAAAGATCTTACACCACGCATGCTAGCAGGAAGATCGATATACTGTAGATTCTTCAGATTCGCACCATCTAAAATTCTTTATTAAGTATTGCTCATTAAAAAGTTACATCATAAAAAATGTGGGTGTCTGTAAAGTTGATGATGCACAGGCGTTTCGGGCTGCCTCAGTCCTTTCTCAAATCATGACAGACCCACAATGAACATACAATCACGCAAGTTACTTATAAAGGTCCACAGTGGACCACATAGAGAACTGATCTTTTACATAAATGCAAATACGTATAGTGACATGCTCCAATCACAGTTCACCCTATGATACATAGCTCATTAAACTTATTTATGTTCTTAGCACATTCATACAGAGGTGACTACTTGTGTATAAAGAATAAGGACACTCACCTATAGGTCTATCCGGGTAAAAAACCAGGAAAAGACCAAGTAACCCTCAAAAGATCATTGTGTCCAATAAGAATCCAGCCTACAGCGTCCGCCGCAGAACTGGAAAACCATAACCAATCAGGAGGCGCAGACCTTTTGCCACTATCCCCATGGCCAACCATATGCGGCGCGCTGTTTATAAGTAGACCAACCACATGATGGCTGACACAGTCCGCACAAAAAACAGGCAAAGGGCACGTGATCGGAGATCTCCACGTCACGTGTCTTCATCGTCCAATGGATACAACGTTAACACGGCCTCCGCCCCGCAAAGGAAGAACCAATGAACTGGAGGCCGACGACGTCCGCCACATAGACAGGCAGTGGGAACGTGACGATTGTGGACTTTAGATCGTGACGGGAGTACCGTCAACTGCACGATGGAAGACCTGGGAACACGGGCATCGAGTAAATCTTTCGCTTACTCTAATGAGCAGGCTGCCAGCATAGTTGCATCAGTCCCCAGCAGTGGAGGCTTCCTAAAAAAAACCTGACTTGAAGGTGACAAAACGGGAATTAGAAAGTTTGAAGAAAAAATATGTGGAGTTGGAACTACATGCTAAAACTATTGTAGGGTATTATAAAGAAGGGAAAATCTCCAGGAACATTAGAGCACAAGTTGCACCGATAAGTAATGAGCTATGTATCATAGGGTGAACTGTGATTGGAGCATGTCACTAAACGTATTTGCATATATGTAAAAGATCAGTTCTCTATGTGGTCCACTGTGGACTTTTATAAGTAACTTGCGTGATTGTATGTTCATTGTGGGTCTGTCATGATTTGAGAAAGGACTGAGGCAGCCCGAAACGCCTGTGCGTGATCAACTTTACAGACACCCACATTTTTTATGATGTAACTTTTTAATGAGCAATACTTAATAAAGAATTTTAGATGGTGCGAATCTGAAGAATCTACAGTATAAGTGTCTTGTGACTCCAAAGACGATTTCAGCACATCTAGTAAAGTACATTGGTGCGGTGACGATTGTGGACTTTGGACAGCAGGAAGATTGATGGCATAAGTAACATTGTTGATCTTCCTGGTCACAGAAAAAGGGCCCACAAACCTGGGACCTAACTTGGCCGAGGGTTGTTTCAGGGTCAAATGACGAGTGGAGACCCAGACCAGATCTCCTGGTCGGAACTTCCACTCTAAGGATCGTTTCTTGTCAGCTTGACCTTTCTGACTTTGAAAAGCCTCTTCCAAATTGCTTTTCACTATCCCCCAAATGGTTTTGAACGACTTTTTCCAAGCCTCCAGAGCTGGAAATGGAGTGGAGGCTACTGGCAATGGGGAAAACATGGGCAACTTTCCAGTTACCACTGAAACGGAGAGAACCCAGAGGAAGCGCTTTTCAAATTATTGTGCACAAATTCTGCATATGGCAAGAACTTAACCCAATCAGTTTGCGCTTCTGCAACATAACACCACAAAAATGTTTCCAATGACTGATTAACCCTCTCCGTCTGACCATTGGTCTGTGGGTGGTAGCCCGACGAGAATGACAGTTCCATGCCCATTTGATGGCAAAACGCCCTCCAAAATCTAGAGACAAATTGGACTCCCCAATCTGACAAGATGTTTGCCGGAATGCCATGAAGTCGGAAAACGTGAATGATGAAAAGATCGGCCAACTCCTGGGCCGAGGGGAGTCCTTTCAAGGGCACAAAATGGGCCATTTTACTGAAACGGTCGACTACCACCCAAATGACCGACATGCCTTCAGACCTAGGAAGCTCACCTACACAATCCATGGACAGATGGGTCCATGGTTCACTCGGGGTGGGCAAAGGCTGCAACGTTCCCACAGGTGCCAGACGGGAGGGTTTACTTTTAGCACATACTGCACACTCTCTGACATACTCCTTGCAGTCTGTTGCCAAAGAAGGCCACCAAGCACATCTAGCAATCAAGTCTTGTGTTCTGGAGGCCCCTGGATGTCCAGCATTCTTGTGTGAATGAAACATCTGTAAAACCTGGAGACGAAAGGGCAGTGGCACAAACATAACCCCTTCAGGCTTTCCTTCAGGGACATCCTGCTGGAAGGGACCTAAAGTCTCCGTCCAGTCTTTCCAAGTCTCTGTAGCTCCCAGTACTACCTTCTGTGGAACAATGGGTTCAGGTTCTGAGGGCTGTGCTGTCTCTGGCTCAAAACATCTGGACAAGGCATCTGCCTTAATGTTTTTACTACCAGGAGTGTACATAATTACAAATCTAAATCTCGAGAAAAACAGTGACCACCGAGCCTGACGAGGACTCAATCTCTTAGCCCCCTCAATGTATTCCAAATTTTTGTGATCCGTGTAGACTGTAATCGTATGTTCAGCTCCTTCTAACCAATAACGCCATTCTTCAAAGGCCAACTTAATGGCTAGAAGCTCCCTGTTACCTATATCATAGTTTTTCTCTGCTGGAGAGAACCTCCGAGAAAAATAGGCACACGGGTGCAATCTTCCCTGCAGCCCAGAGTGTTGAGACAGCACAGCCCCTACTCCAACCTCTGAGGCGTCAACCTCTACAATAAATTGATAAGAGGTGTCCACGTGTCTCAATATGAGTGCAGAGCAAAACAGTTCTTTCAGAGTGGAGAAAGCGGCCAGAGCTTCGGGGGACCAATGGTTGGTATCTGCCCCTTTTTTAGTGAGACTGGTGAGGGGTGCTATGACTGTGGAGTACCGCTTTATGAACCTTCTATAGCAATTTGCAAACCCTAGAAATCTCTGAAGAGATTTGAGTCCTACTGGTTGGGGCCATTCCAAGACAGCAGAGACTTTGGCGGGATCCATAGAAAGGCCTGAGGTGGAAATTATGTATCCCAGAAAAGCGACAGATGTCACCTCAAAAATGCATTTCTCCAATTTAGCATAAAGCCTGTTTTGTCTGAGCTTGTGTAACACGAATCTGACATGAGCCCTGTGCTCATAGAGGTTGTCTGAGAAGATCAATATATCGTCCAGGTATATTAGGACAAATTTACCCAACACCTCCCTGAAAACCTCATTAATGAGTTCCTGGAAGACGGCCGGGGCGTTACACAACCCGAAGGGCATCACCAGATACTCATAATGCCCGTCGGGTGTGTTAAAGGCCGTCTTCCATTCATCGCCCTCCCTGATCCGCACCAGATTGTATGCACCTCGTAAATCCAATTTTGAAAAAATCTTAGCATTGGTGATTTGAGTGAATAAATCGTCTATCAAAGGTAACAGATAGCGATTTTTAACTGTGATTTTATTCAGTCCCCGGTAATCAATGCATGGCCGAAGGCCTCCGTCCTTTTTCTTTACAAAAAAAACCCCCGCTCCGGCAGGCGACCGGGAAGGTCGAATGAACCCCTTAGCTAAGTTTTCACGGAAATATTCTTGCATGGCCACCTTTTCTGGCCCCGACAGGTTGTAGAGATGACCTCTAGGAGGCATACAACCTGATCGGAGATCAATCGGGCAATCAAAAGGGCGATGTGGAGGTAATTTATCGGCAGCTTTGGGACAAAACACGTCCGAAAACTCCGCATATTGTTCCGGAACACCCTCCACATGAATCCTGGTTTGGCCTAAGGTCACCTTCGCTAAACAATGATGAAAACAGTGGGCTGACCAGCTGGCTAGCTGACCGGTAGCCCAGTTTATCTGAGGGGAGTGAAGGTGTAACCACGACATGCCAAGGATGACTGTGGAGGTTGTCATGCGCAACACAAAAAACTGCAATTTCTCTCTATGCAGCACCCCTATAGTGACTTCCACTTCTGGTGTCTGAGACAGAGGATGGTTACGCTGCAGTGGGGAATCATCCACTGCCGTAACCTGTAGAGGTGGTTTTACCGGGGTGAACGGAATACCTAATTTCTTAGCAAATTCGTAATCTATAAAATTAGCCAATGAGTCAATGAAGGCCTCAGAGACTTCCGATTTATCTTCCCATGTAATCATACAAGGAAGAAGTAACCGCTTATCCTTTAGGGGTGAGAGCTGTACGCCTAGGGTATCACCCCCAACTACTCCTAGGCAATGGCGTTTCCCGACTTTTTAGGGCAATTTCGTACTCTATGCCCCCCTCTGCACAATAAAGGCACAAATGCTCAGAAATCCTGTGTCTCCGCTCCATTTGAGACAGTTTTGACCGACCAATCTGCATTGGCTTGGGGGGAGGAGAAACGGGCGGAGATGGAGTCACCGGAGGTGTAGCATAGGTCAACATTTTAACATTGTCTCTGCCCCTGGTCTGCCTTTGATACCGTAACCTATGATCAATCCTGATTGCCGATGAAATGGCCTCATCGACGGTCTTAGGTTCAGGCAGACTTAACATTAGATCTGAAACCTCATCTGATAATCCTGATAGGAAATAGTCTAAAAGGGCATAGGTGTCCCACCTGGCTGAAACTGACCATCTCCTAAATTCTGCCGCATACTCCTCGACCGGACCCTTGCCTTGACGCAATAACTTGAGCTTCCGCTCAGAAGTCGAGGCAATGTCTGGATCGTCGTAAATTATTGCCATAGCCTTAAAAAATTCATCTACAGAGGTTAAAGCTACATCTCCAGTGGGCAGACTGTATGCCCAGGTCTGGTAATCGCCTGATAACAAAGTCTTCATAAATGTGACCCTTTAGGTCATGGTTCCTGAAGATCTAGGTCTTAACTCAAAGTATGACAACACTCTACTCCTAAAATTTCGAAAGTCAGATCTGTGACCAGAAAATTTTTCATGTACAGGCATACGTATGTCTGTGCTAGGAGGGGATCGCACCTCATCCACTGTCGTCTGAAGGGTATGTAGAGAACCAGACAAAGTATCAATCATAGCTTTGTGATTACCCAGCACTTGGTTGATAGAGTCCACCGAAGTGGTAAGTGCGCCCAGGCGGTCAGTGTGTGCGTCCATTTGCATTTTTTGGTCTGGCGTTCTGTAACGATCAGTGTAACACAGAGAGGGTCTGATTACCGGTGATCTGCAGTATCACCGAGAATGCAGAATATACCCGATTATTGATGATCTGCAGTATCACCGATAATCAGATATATCTACTAACCTCTGGACACCTCAGAGATGAGAGTGTTTGGTGCAACAGTAATACTTAGAGCAAAGCACCCATAGGAAGGGTGCTAGACAGTAATAGCTACTGCTATGGATCAGATTCCTTCCACAGGTCTGATGGTCCCCAAGGGGCGGAGCCAGGCTGAGACCATGGGAAGGACAGAACGTGAGTGACACCAATGAACAGTGTCACTAACAGAACTGCGAACTATCTCCTAACAGGAGAGATAGTTCTCGAGGTCAGACAGGCCAGGTCGTAAACACACGGACAGATACAGTACAGAGCCAGGAGACAGATGCAGAATCCTAGCACTAGCAGAGTTTGGCAACAAGATAGAAAGACAAAGGTACAGAATCAGAGATCAGGAGAATGGTCAGGAAGGCAGAAGGTCATAACAGATAATCAACAATGCCTAGACTTGAGTGTGAGCTCCAAGATTCTTACACTCCAGGAACTAGACTGGATAATACAAATAATACAGATGGTACAGAATTCCTAGACTAAGGTGTGAGTTCCTTGGCCGTCAACACCTTGGAAACTGGTCTAGATAACAATACAGATAATAACAGAATTCCTAGGCTAAGGTGTGAGCTCCGTGATCATCAACACCTACGAAACTGTCTAATAAACACAGATACTGACAAGGTCTGAGTGCTACCACGTAGTGATCGCAACGCCAGACCCCAGATGAATGACCAGCACCCAGTATATATACACTGGCGCTCTCCAGCACCACCCCTAAGTGCTGGACCAATGAAAGTTGCATCAAATGTCAGCTGACCGGCCTGGTCAGCTGACCCTCTTCTGACTGCCATAAAGGCCCTGCCTCTCTGCGCGCACGTCCTCCTAAACCAGTGTGGACTATCAGTCCCAGCCACACCAGTCATGTGTTGTAATGTTTCTGCTGTGTTAGATGCGGAATCCGCCGCACCGCTGTCTGAGCGTGCGGCGCTTACTCCGCATTCCGCCTTACTGAGAGGAGCAGGCCTATGCGAGCAACTTGCTGCATTGGACGCGGAATCTGCCGCCCTGTTGTTTGAGCATGAGGCGGTTTCTCCGCGCTCCGACTGCGCGCCAGCTGCCATGTTGAACGTGGAGTCAGCCGCCTCACCTTGAGTATTGGCGGCGGCTTTTCCGCGTTTTCTCACAGGTCCGGCCTGCTATTAGCTGCCTTTCACCTCTGTGGCTAGAAGGTGAGCTCTGAGCTGTAATACAGAGCTGTAATACTTGCTCACCTGGCCACTATGAAGGTCCTGAGGCAGTTGGCGGCAAGAGCGGAGGAACCCGGCGGACTGGAGGTCTTGGAGCAGTGCCTGCGGCTGGCTGAAGCGTAGAGATGTCGTGAACCTCTGATTTTCAGTTCGCGAACCCTGTTCGCGAACTTTCGTGGAAGGTTCGGTTCGCGCAAACTTTTGCGAACCGCAATACACTTCAATCAGGAGGCGAACTTAAAAATTTGGAAAAATTTCTACTGACTAGAAAAATGATAGAAAACATGTTTTAAGGGGTCTACTACCTGGAGGAAGTCATGGTTAAGTGAAATACACATCAAAAGTCTCATAAAAAAAATCTACATTTAACACAAAGCAGTGTTTTAAAGGGAAGGTTCAGGGAAACGTTTAAAAAAATAAAAATCCATATCCACTTACCTGGGGCTTCCTCCAGCCCGTGGAAGGCAGGAGGTGCCCTCGCCGCCACTCCAGAGGCTTCCGGTCGTCTTCGGTGGCCGACCCGACCTGGCCAGGCCGGCTGCCAGGTCGGGCTCTTCTGCGCTCCAAGAACGGGCTCTTCTGCGTCCCACGCGGGCGCACTGACGTCATCGGACGTCCTCCGGGCTTTACTGCGCAGGCGCAGAACTACTGCGCCTGCGCAGTACAGCCCGGAGGACGTCCGATGACGTCAGCGCGCCCACGTGGGACGCAGAAGAGCCCGTCCTTGGAGCGCAGAAGAGCCCGACCTGGCAGCCGGCCTGGCCAGGTCGGGTCGGTCACTGAAGACGACCGGAAGCCTCTGGAGCGGCGACGAGGGCACCTCCTGCCTGCCACGGGCTGGAGGAAGCCCCAGGTAAGTGGATATGGATTTTTATTTTTTTAAACGTTTCCCTGAACCTTCCCTTTAAGGTCAGAAATCTCATTGAATGTTCAATTGCAAGCCTACACTGCTTTACAACATCAGGAAGTGTAATCCCTCTCTCCCTCCTCGCGGAGGAAGGAGGGTCTTGTGGTAGGTAGCTCGCTTCACCACTATACCACCACCAACACTACATGCTGAAGCCAGCCTAGAATGTACCATTATGATATATCCAAGAGAAAAATGAGCTTGCTTAAAGATTTGTAGTATGTCAAAAGCCAACTCACATTGGCCAGGAATAGAACCCAGGCCTACCACTCTGTAGGCTGCTATCCTAACCATTATACCACCAACACAACACACTACAATGCTACATGCTAAAGCCAGCCTAGCATGTACTATAATGATATATCCAAGAGAAAAATGAGCTTGCTTAGGAAATTGTAGGATTTCAAAAGCCAACTCGCATTGGCCAGGAATCTAACCCAGGCCTACCGCATGGTGGGCTGCTATCCTACCCATTATACCACCAACACAACACAATACACTACAATGCTACATGCTGAAGCCAGCCTAGCATGTACCATTGTGATTTACCCAAGAGAAAAATGAACTCTCTCTCTCTCTCTCTCTCTCTCTCTCTCTCTCTCTCTCTCTCTCTCGGACTTGATGCTATTGAAGTGAATTTTCAGCTTAAAACCATCAACGGATAACAGCAGAATTTCACAGGCAATTTCAGAATTCTGCCGAATTGAAAAAGCAATTCCGTTCCGATCAAACGGAATGGAATAACCAATTTCTGCCCAAAATTGCGGAAAATACAATTCCGCGGAAAGCGGTGACCATCCCTAGTAGAGAGAGAGAGAGAGAGAGATGACTCTACATGGCTATCTGGGGTTCTCTTCAGACAACTGTTGAACACAAAATGCCTAACCAATTGTGCCACAGAGACTGTGTACCACAAAGACTGTGCACGCAGTTGCTGTTGAATGATTTTATGGGAATGTATGTGTGTCTTTTGGGGGGAGGAAGTAAGTCTGCTCCAAGATATTTCAGCATGTAGTGTTGGCAGGGCCCGGGCCGAGGCAGAGGCGAGAGAGGCTGCAGCCTCAGGGCACAGTGTAGGAGAGGGCGAACAATTCACTCGGCTTTCATTCCACTATTTTGTTTGAAGCAGAGAAATAGGAAAAAGGAATACTTCTCCATTTATACATAATACTCCTCCATTTATACTTAATACTCCTCCATTTATACTAAATACATCCCCATTTATACTAAATACTCCCCCATTTATATTTAATACTCCCCCATTTATACTAAATACACCACCATTTATACTTAATACACCCCCATTCATACTTAATACACCCCATTTATACTTAACCACTTTGTCCTCCTTGACGTATAAATACGTCAAGGAGGACAGGCGCGCTCCCGCAGCCAATCGCGCGCGTGCACGCATGCTCCCGGCCGCGGATTCGGTAGTCCAGGAATCAGTGAATCGGGCTATGGTGCCCGATCACTGATTCCTCTCCCCCGCAGAAAAAGCAACAGCTTCTCTCGGAAGCTTCGCTTTTTCTAATTCCCATGACCCTCTAAGCGTACATTGTACGCATAGAGTGACGCAATGTAAACAAACTCAAGGTTGCCATCTTGTGGCCAAAAAGTAAAATTACATCAAATAGTAAAAAAAAATTAACACACACATATATTTCCCTAAATCAAACCCTATTTACATTCCACCCTCCCAAAAATACCCACATAAAATGTATAATAAAAAAAAACAAAAGACATTACAATAAAAAAAATAAACACATAAATATTTACCTAAGGGTCTAAACTTTTTAAATATCTATGTAAAGATGAAATATGTCTATTTCTTTTTTTTTATATAAGCTTGTAAATAGTGATGGATGCAAAACGGAAAAAATGCACCTTTATTTCCAAATAAAATATTGTCGCCATACATTGTGATAGGGACATAATTTAAATGGTGAAATACCCGAGACAAATGGGCGAATACAATACATGGGTTTTAATTATGGAGGCATGTATTATTTTAAAACTATAGTGGCCGAAAATTGAGAAATAATGATTTTTTTTCCGTTTTTTTTCTTATTCTTCCTGTTAAAATGCATTTACCATAAAGTGGCTCTTAGCAAAATGTACCCCCTAAAGAAAGCCTAATTGGTGGCGGAAAAAACAAGATATAGATCAGTTAATTGTGATAAGTAGTGATAAAGTTATAGGCTAATGAATGGGAGGTGAACATTGCTCGGATGCATACAGTGAAAACGACTGAGAGCTTAAGTGGTTAATACTCCTTTATTTATACTTAATACTCCCCCATTTATACTTAATACTCCCCCAGTGTAGGAGGGGACGCACAATTCACTCGGCTTTCATTCCACTATTGTGTTTGAAGCAGAGAAATAAGAAAAAGGGATACTCCTCCATTTATACTTAATACTCCACCATTTATACTAAATACACCCCCATTTATACTAAATACTCCCCCATTTATACTTAATACTCCCACAGTTATACTAAATACACCCCCATTTATACTAAATACACACCCATTTATACTTAATACTCCCCCATTTATACGTAATACTCCTCCATTTATACTTAATACACTCCCATTTGTACTTAATACTCCCCCATTTATACTTAATACTCCCCCATTTATACTAAATACACCCCCATTTATACTAAATACACACCTGTTTATACTTAATACTCCCCCATTTATACTTAATACTCCTCCATTTATACTTAATACTCCCCCATTTATATTTAATACTCCCACATTTATACTAAATACACCCCCATTTATACTAAATACACACCCATTTATACTTAATACTCCCCCATTTATACTTAATACTCCTCCATTTATACTTAATACTCCCCCATTTATACTTAATACTCCCACATTTATACTTAATACTCCTCCATTTATACTTAATACTCCCCCATTTATACTAAATACCTAAATACACCCCCATTTATACTTAATACACCCCCATTTATACTTAATACACCCCCATTTATACTTAATACTCCCCCATTTACACCCCCATTTATACTTAATACACCCCCATTTATACTTAATACTCCCCCATTTATACTAAATACACCCCCATTTATACTAAATACACACCCATTTATACTTAATACTCCCCCATTTATACTTAATACTCCTCCATTTATACTTAATACTCCTCCATTTATACTAAATACTCCCCCCTTTATACTTAATACTCCCCCATTTATACTAAATACTCCCCCATTTATACTTAATACTCCCCCATTTATACTAAATACACCCCCATTTATACTTAATACTCCTCCATTTATACTTAATACTCCCCCATTTCTACTAAATACAGTGTAGGAGGGGGCACACAATTCACTCGACTTTCATTCCACTATTGTGTTTGAAGCAGAGAAATAAGAAAAAGGGATACTCCTCCATTAAAACTTAATACTCCTCCATTTATACTTAATACACCCCCATTTATACTAAATACTCCCCCATTTATACTTAATACTCCCACAGTTATACTAAATACACCCCCATTTACACTTAATACACCCCCTTTTATACTTAATACTCCTCCATTTATACTTAATACACCCCCATTTATACTTAATACTCCTCCATTTATACTTAATACTACCCCATTTATACTTAATACTCCCCCATTTATACTAAATACACCCCCATTTATACTAAATACACACCCATTTATACTTAATACTCCCCCATTTATACTAAATTCACCCCCATTTATACTAAATAAATGGAGGAGTATTAAGTATAAATAGGGGAGTATTAAGTATAAATGGGTGTGTATTTAGTATAAATGGGGGTGTATTTAGTATAAATGGGAAGGTATTAAGTATAAATGGGTGTGTATTTAGTATAAATGGGGGTGTATTTAGTATAAATGGAGGAGTATTACATATAAATGGGGGAGTATTTATACTTAATACTCCCCCATTTATACTTAATACTCCTCCATTTATACTAAATACACCCCTATTTATACTTAATACTCCCCCATTTATACTAAATACACCCCCATTTATACTTAATACTCCTCCATTTATACTTAATACTCCCCCATTTATACTAAATACACCCCCATTTTTACTTAATACACCCCCATTTATACTTAATATTCCTCCATTTATATTTAATACTCCCCCATTTATACTTAATATTCCCCCATTTATACTAAATACACACCCATTTATACTATGTATATATACAATAAGTAGTATTCAAAAAGGTTATTCACATGCTCATATCGCAAAGTACTTGTCGGGCATTTCCTTTTTCCTTAAATTGCATAATCTCCCTTCTTGTAATTCTTATTTTTCCGTGCGACAGCTTTTGAAAGGATATAAGCGGAGACCTAATCAACCAGATTCAAGACGGCCAATTACTGTGGATGTGCTTTCAAAATTATGGGAGTGTTTGGAATCGGTGTGCAGTTCGAGTTTTGAACTTTTGCTTTTTAGATGCGCTTTTACTTTAAAGAGACTCCGCAACAAAAATTGCATCCTGTTTTTTATCATCCTACAAGTTCCAAAAGCTATTCTAATGTGTTCTGGCTTACTGCAGCACGTTCTACTATCACCATCTCTGTAATAAATCAACTTATCTCTCTCTTGTCAGACTTGTCAGCCTGTGTCTGGAAGGCTGCCAAGTTCTTCAGTGTTGTGGTTCTGTGATGCATCTCCCCCCTCCAGGCCCCTCTCTGCACACTGCCTGTGTATTATTTAGATTAGGGCAGCTTCTCTCTTCTCTCTTATCTTTTACAAGCTGGATAAATCCTCCTCTGAGCTGGCTGGGCTTTCACATACTGAGGAATTACATACAGGCAGAGCTGTCTGTACTCTGCAGGAAGAAACAGCCTGACACTTCAGTGGAAGATAGCTGCAGGGGGAAAGAAACACACAAATGATCTCTTGAGATTCAAAAGGAAGGGTGTATACAGCCTGCTTGTGTATGGATGTATTTTCTATGTGTGGACATAGTGTACATCAACCTACTTCCTGTTTTGGTGGCCATTTTGTTTGTTTATAAACAAACTTTTTAAAACTGTTTTTAACCACTTTTAATGCGGCGAGGAGCGGAGAAATTGTGACAGAGGGTAATAGGAGATGTCCCCTAACGCACTGGTATGTTTACTTTTGTGCGATTTTAAGAATACAGATTCTCATTAATGTTTTTTGCGGCTTTGCGGATTTCCGAACTGGTGTCAAAAAGTGTAAAAATGAATTCTGGCCTGAGATATGAGCACATGAGTGGATCTGATTCTAAACTGGGATTATTCATTCAAAAATCGAAGACAGATCCGGCTGGAAAAGGGCCTTTTATTGAATTGAATGCTTGGCCTACAAATAATCTCTGCCCAGTTAGTAATTTTGACAGCTATTTCATAGTCAGGGGCACTTCCCCAGGCCCATTGCTTATACACAAAACAGGTTCACAGTTAACAAATTTCCAGTTTACCGCAGTATTAAGACTCTGCGCCAATAAGATGGATTTAGGACCAGTTAGATTTACCGCCCATTCTTTTCGTATAGGGGCAGCCATGGAAGCAGCCAAGTTAGGTCTAGATGAAAGTGTAATCAAACGAGTAGGTTGTTGGAAGTCTTCAGCATTCAAACTCTACATTCATGCTTGACTCCAAAATTTATTTTTACAGTTGACAAATAGGGATGGTCGTAGTCAGCCAACTTCGCTACGCTGGAACTATGCGTAGGTTTCGGCAACTACGCGTAGTACAAATTCGTCTACGGTACATGAACTACACTACAAAAGCACCTATGCAAGTACGCTTTGAACTACGCAATAACGCGTAGTAAACGTAGTCGTAGGCGTAAGACCATGCTCCCATGCGGAATCCTTTCCGCATCAACTCAAGTAGTACTGCGCGTGCGTTACCCGTTTCTATGCGTAATGTCTAGTTGTCATGCGGAAATAAGTACGCATGTGCCGGGTACATGAATTTTGTCAGTGCGCATGCGCTTGCGTAGTTTTCATCTGTACACGTAAAACCACGCATCCGTCACAAACACGTTTCTGATTGGCTGATTTCCACACAAAATGCAATCAGATTGTCGGCCGCTTTCCACACAAAATGCAATCAGATTGTCGGCCAATTTCCACACAAAATTCAATCAGATTGCCGGCCAATTTCCACACAAAATGCAATCAGATTTTCGGCCGATTTCCACACAAAATGCAATCAGATTGTCGGCCGATTTCCACACAAAATGCAATCAGATTGTCGGCCGATTTCCACACAATATGCAATCAGATTGTTGGCCGATTTCAACACAAAATGCAATCAGATTGTTTGCCGATTTCCACACAAAATGCAATCCCTGGGGCCCCTGTGCTGAAAGGTAGGGAGTACAGCGCAGAAAGGGGGGAAAGTGGCACAGAGCAGCAGGGAGGGGGGGGAATCCTCCCCCCTCCCTCACCTGGGGCCCCCCTTCCACGCTTCCCCCTCCAAAATTGCAGCCAGCCAGCAACTGGTCTGGTCTCCTGCAATGCACTGTCCAATCACGCTCTCACAGGAAGTACTGTGAGAGCATGATTGGATAGTGCAGTGCGGAGCTATCGCTCTCTCAGTTCCCCGCTGCTCGCTGGCTGGCTGCAATTCTGGAGAGAGGAGCGTGGAAGGGGGGGTCCTTCCTGCATTTTGCCCCCCCTCCTTTTCAGCATTAGGGTCCCCAGGGCCCCGGAGGCCCACCGGGAAAATTCCCGAGCTCCCGGTGGGCCTGTCCGAGCCTGCGCACACCCTCTCGGCCGTCCTGCCTCCTTCCCAGTCCTGCGTCCTGTCCCAATGTCTGTGTCGGTGCAGGACATGCGCAGTAGCACAAAAGCTCTCACCCTGGGACAGGATGCAGGGACACTTGTATTTTACCAATAAACGAAAAAATGTCCTACGATCCAGACTACTTTTTTGAAGTAGTCTGGATCGTAGGACATTCTTTAGTTTATTGGGCATATGAGAAAGCCTAAAAGAGATCCTACTCCTCTAACTTGAATATGGATTCTAGCAAGATTACAGTTTATTGGTATGGTATTCCAGGAATGTTGTGGTCGCAATTAGAATCTGAATTGAAACTAGCAAATGATTATAGCGCACCTTTTCCAAAATATAAAAATGGGCTGCTAGGAGACAAGTGGAAGAGCACCCCTACTTCCACTCACAAATGTTCAAATAAATTATAAACTGGAACTCCTGCGCACTCAGCTTATGAAAGCTTTATTGAAATGTATTATGCACAGCTTTCAATTAATGCACAATTAAATCCTCATACATAAAGGCCATCCACTAACCCCACAATCAATCTCCCAACATCACACATCCAACCAATTCAGCAACAATCTGCACCTAACACTCCATACACTGCAAGATCTTGCCTCACTGTGGTTGATGGTCAGTGACCCTGAGCTATCTCAATCATGTATTTGCAGCAAATGGCCATTCATGTATTCAATAAAAAATGTCTGCAGACAAGCTAAAATCATGTATAAAAAATATATGCAAAAATATGCGCAATTAAAAAAGCAACATTCCTTCCCAAAAAATCTTCTGCCTCAGCATGGGCTTTCAAATGGATATTAACCACTGCTTCAATAAAAGTCTATTAATCTTGCTTAGCATTCCATCATATTGGTATCAATTGCCCCCCCCCCCGGAATCAAACAGCGTGTTGCAAGCAGTAGTCAATCTTGAATTGACTGTATTACCCCATACAATCCAGAACATCAAATCTTGTGAGTGTTTAATAGCATGAGAAACAAGCACTTACTGATTCCGTGTTTGAGAGGGGGAGGTAAGCCAGGATACGTTCTTTCATACCATTTGTAGGATCAAGAGGACAGGCATAGAGCGATGTTGTGCAGCCCCAGAATACCTCAGCGTGACTGCGGCCGTCAGTCTACGCACATTAAGAAGTCCATGCTCGATTGCCTGGTAACAAAGCCCGGTCTGTTGAAACTTTCCGGGAAGGGTACTGCGTGACATCACCTTGCAGCTGACCTCGAAAGCAGGGCCTCGAAAGTCCTCCTCCTGTATTGTTATTTTTGGTCACTACCTTTTGTGTTGAGTGAACCCACCTCATCACTGCATATACCTAGCTGTTTTGTTGAGTGAACCCACCTCATCACTGCATATACCTAGCTTTTGTGTTAAGTGAACCCACCTCATCACTGCATATACCTAGCTGTTGTGGCAAGTGGTGTCATCATTGTCCGCTATAACAGATTCTCGTTAAAGGATTTAAAGTTAATTAATTTCAAATACAGCAAGCCCTCGAAAGTCCTCCTGTATTGTTATTTTTGGTCACTACCTCGGGATGTGCATGCCATGCCAGCTGCCTTCCTTGGATGTGTGGTGGTAGCCGTTCCTGCTCCTTTGCCCACAGCGTGCCTGCTGCCTTCCTTGGATGTGTGGTGGTGGTAGCCGTTTCTTATGCTCCCACTCCAGACCAAATCCAACCAGGATTCCCCGGCCATTACCCCTGGTCAGTCACCATGGTACTGAGAAAGTACCGTCAAAAGTTTCACCAAGTTGAATGAATGGCAGACTTGCCCTCCATAACACATTCTTGGCAAATGCGTTCAAATTGGTTTGTCTTCCGCTGGGTCAAGGCTCCATCTGACCACAGATGCCTGGTCTGCAAAGCACAGTCAGGGCAGGTACATTACTTATACAGCATGGGTCTCAGGCTCCCCCTTTGGACCGGAATCAAACCCTGATTGCCCATCCATTACCTTCTGGTCACAATGGCAGACTTGCCCTCCAGAACAGATTCTCGTGAAAGGCAAGTGGTGTCATCAGTGTCCGCCATAACAGATTCTCATTAAAGGATTTAAAGTTAATCAATTTCACATACACAGCAGGGCCTCAATTTCCTCCTCCTGTATTGTTATTTTTGGTCACTACCTCGGGACGTGCATGCCATGCCTGCTGCCTTCCTTGGATGTGTGTGGTGGTAGCCGTTTCTTAGGCTCCAACTCCGGACCGGAATAGAACCAGGATTCCCCGGCCATTACACGTGGTCACAATGGCAGACTTGCCCTCCATAATAGATTCTCGTTGCAGGTACTGAACCGCAAGCAGAAAATGTAATGTAAAAAATATAGATGTAAGCTTTAACAATGGTAGAGAAAGAACCAAAAGAACCATGGAAAGTTGATAAGGCAGTCAGACATTACCTAACCTGACATCTCTGAGTGAGGAAGAGGAATCTTGCCATGGTGCGCAGTAGTCCAGCATGGCCGTCACTACACAAACAGCTGTTTGCGGTGCGTTACACAGTGAGTTTGGTGTGTCAGTGTGATGCAGTACACTAATTACACTACCTGATTGATGTATACACATGCAAGATGTTTTAAAGCACTTTAGACCTGCTATTTAGCATTCAATGGGATTTCTGCCCATAAAACGCTGCTTTGCATCAAATCCAGATTTTTCCCAGGGACTTTTGGCATGTATCCCACTCCGCCATGCCCCCCTCCAGGTGTTAGACCCCTTGAAACATCTTTTCCATCATTTTTGTGGGTAGCATAATTTTTTCTAGTTTTCCAAGTTTGCCTACCCATTGAAGTCTATTGCGGTTCGCGAAAGTTCACGCAAACCGAATTTTTGCGGAAGTTCGTGAACCCGGTTCGCGAACCGAAAATCAGAGGTTTGGGCCATCTCTAGTCTCCGGGTTTTGTTCCATGTGAAAAAAACCGGAGGTGGCTCAATCACCAGTTGGCCAAGTGTCTTCCAAAAATAGGAATTCTTACCTTCAGGCATGTCGATCTGGAAGGTGGTTTACCAGGTCTTTATAAGCAAGAAGAGGTTCACCTTAGTGACATAGGTTTGGACATTTTCAATCTAGACCTCCAGAGCTGTATTGAGATGGTTGTGGGTGGGGTGCCAGTCTAGGAGCCTGGCTGGTGGGGTCTAGTGTTGGGCGAACAGTGTTCGCCACTGTTCGGGTTCTGCAGAACATCACCCTGTTCGGGTGATGTTCGAGTTCGGCCGAACACCTGACGGTGCTCGGCCAAACCGTTCGGCCACATGGCCGAACTAAGAGCGCATGGCCGAACGTTCCCCGAACGTTCGGCTAGCGCTGTGATTGGCTGAACGGGTCACGTGGTTCGGACCCGAACGCGCTCTGATTGGCCGAACTGTCACGTGGTTCGGGTAAATAAATACCCGAACCACGTCATATCTCCGCCATTTGTCTGTGGGTTTAGCTTTGGGTAGGCAGGCAGGGTAGTTCGCGCTCCAGCCACGCTAGCCAGGGTCCCCCCTGTCATTGTGTCGCTGCTGAGAACAGTAGTACACCGCTCGCTCAGCTACACTATATAGCATTCTGTTTACTGCCACTCTGTGTACCTCGCTTAGCCACATTATATAGCATTCTGTTCACTGTTCTGTGTCTGCTGGGAATAGTGGTACACCGCTCGCTCAGCCACACTATAAAGCATTCTGTTTACTGTTCTGTGTCTGCTGGGAATAGTGGTACACCGCTCGCTCAGCCACACTATATAGCATTCTGTTTACTGTTCTGTGTCTGCTGGGAATAGTGGTACACCGCTCGCTCAGCCACACTATATAGCATTCTGTTTACTGTTCTGTGTCTGCTGGGAATAGTGGTACACCGCTCGCTCAGCCACACTATATAGCATTCTGTTCACTGTTCTGTGTCTGCTGGGAATAGTGGTACACCGCTCGCTCAGCCACACTATATAGCATTCTGTTTACTGTTCTGTGTCTGCTGGGAATAGTGGTACACCGCTCGCTCAGCCACACTATATAGCATTCTGTTTACTGTTCCGTGTCTGCTGGGAATAGTAGTACACCGCTCGCTCAGCCACACTATATAGCATTCTGTTTACTGCCACTCTGTGTACCTCGCTCAGCCACATTATATAGCATTCTGTTCACTGTTCTGTGTCTGCTGGGAATAGTGGTACACCGCTCGCTCAGCCACACTATATAGCATTCTGTTTACTGTTCTGTGTCTGCTGGGAATAGTGGTACACCACTCGCTCAGCCACACTATATAGCATTCTGTTTACTGCCACTCTGTGTACCTCGCTCAGCCACATTATATAGCATTCTGTTCACTGTTCTGTGTCTGCTGGGAATAGTGGTACACCGCTCGCTCAGCCACACTATATAGCATTCTGTTTACTGTTCTGTGTCTGCTGGGAATAGTGGTACACCGCTCGCTCAGCCACACTATATAGCATTTTGTTTACTGTTCTGTGTCTGCTGGGAATAGTGGTACACCGCTCGCTCAGCCACACTATATAGCATTCTGTTCACTGTTCTGTGTCTGCTGGGAATAGTGGTACACCGCTCGCTCAGCCACACTATATAGCATTCTGTTTACTGTTCTGTGTCTGCTGGGAATAGTAGTACACCGCTCACCCGCCACTGTATAGCATTGTGCTCTGTGTCGCTGCTGGGAATAGTGGTACACCGCTCACCCGTCACTGTATAGCATTGTGCTCTGTGTCGCTGCTGGGAATAGTGGTACTGTATAGCATTTCTGTACTGCCACTGTACTGCTGCCAGTCAGCGTGTACTGTAAGGATAAGTGAAATGAGGAAGAAATCCGGTGAAAGAGGGAGGGGCAAGGGAAGAGGTGTTTCCCCTGACGGTTCACGTACAGGCCACAGGGGAGCACCCAAGAAAACCCACTCAATACCGCCCATGTTGTCCAGGACAACAACCCTCACAAATCCAAAAGAACAGGACCAGATAATTACTTGGATGACCTCTCAAGCGTCCAGCAGTGGGTTAAGCAGCACCAGCACATCACGCACGAGGTCCGAGTCCTCAGCCAGTTACAAGGAGCCAGTGGGCACAAAGCTGACACAACCGGCAGCGACACCACGCACACAACTGCCAGATAACCAGTCCGATGAATTACCTCAGGACACAATGGGGTATTCGCAGGAGCTATTCCCAGCCCAACAAACTTCCACCTTTCAAAGGTCAATGGAGGAACAGCCAGAAATGTTGTGCCTGGATTCACAACCGTTAACTGTGGGAAATGCACCGCGCACTGAAATACAAGGCGAGTCCGAGGAGGACTCGGAAACCCAAATCCCAGAGCAATTTGGGCAGGAGGGGTTGCAATTGCAGGAGGTCGGCCGACAAGATCTGGAAGACGACGTTGGAGTGTGCTGCGCAGAGGTTGTTGTGGGGAGCTCTACTCCACGGCGGCGGCCCACAATGACATATGACGAGTTTGAGGAGATGGAAGAGGAGGGTATGGACAATGTGGACAGAGACCCAGATTTTGTTTGTGAACGAGAACATCGCCGTCGTAGCAGCAGCACAGATGAGTCTGTTGAAGAACCCACTGCTGCACGAGTTCGCCTTGTGCCACAAGGTAGGCGGCGCGCAATTTCAGGCACCACAAGCGTGGAAGTTCAAGTGAGAGGCAAAAGAGGAGCAAACAGAAATCGCCAGCAAGGAGGCAGGTGCTCCAAAGTCTGGGCTTTCTTTGAAGACTGCACTGAGGATGTTACCATGGCGATTTGCAAGGTGTGCAAGACCCGCCTGAGCAGGGGGAAAAGTATTAACAACCTCTCCACCACCAGCATGAGCCGTCACATGCTATCCAAACATCCCACTCTGTGGGCAAACGCGTCAGGACAGGGTACCAGCAACAACACTGCCTCCCTTGGGTTCACCAGACTCACCACCAGACCCGCCTCAGCAGCAGCAGTAGCCCAGCCATTGCGTGGTTCACAACATTCACAAACATCAGACGACGCTGACACTGTCACTTTCCGGAGTAGTGCTCTTGAGGTCTCCCAGTGTTCATCAAACACAACAACCAACAGCCCTTCCGTGTGCAGCGCTACGGTTCAGTTGTCTGTGTCGGAGATGTTTGAGCGCAAGAGGAAATTGCCAGCAAATGACCCCCGGGCCGTGGCAGTAACAGCCAACATAGCCAAGCTTCTGGCCTGCGAAATGCTGCCATATCGAGTGGTGGAGACAAACAGCTTCAAGGGCATGATGTCAGTGGCCATCCCACGTTACGTGGTTCCCAGCCGCTACCACTTTGCGCGCTCTGCAGTGCCTGAGTTGCATGAGCACGTGGTCAGCAAAATAACCCGAAGCTTGAAGAATGCCGTTGCCTGCAAGGTTCACCTCACCACTGACACCTGGACGAGTGCGTTCGGCCAGGGTCGATACATCTCCCTTACCGCGCACTGGGTGAACCTTGTGGAGCCTGGCAGCGATTCCTCACCTGCTACGGCACGGGTGTTGCCCACGCCACAAACAGCTGCACCGCCGTCCCTCCCACTGGATAACAACAGCAGCACCTACCTCTCCTTCTCCTCCAACGCATCTCAAAGCTGTACCTCATCCGGAAACGCTAACCCAGCAGCAGTAGGATCGTGGAAGCAGTGCAGCACAGCTCAGCTGTTGGCATGCGTCAGCAAGCGTTGCTGAAGCTAATCTGCCTTGGGGATAAGCAGCACACAGGGGAGGAAATTTGGAGGAGAATAAAGGAACAGACGGATTTGTGGCTGGCACCGCTGGACCTGAAACCGGGCATGGTTGTGTGTGATAATGGGAGTAATCTCATTCGCGCTTTAAGGTTGGCTAAGCTGACACACATCCCTTGCCTGGCGCACGTGATGAACCTAGTAGTTCAACGGTTCCTGAGGACATACCCAGGTGTGGACGATCTTCTGTTGAAGGTGCGTCGAGTGGCCAAACATTGTAGAAATTCCAGTACTGCTTCGGGGGCACTCGCCAAGACGCAGGAGCGCTTCAATCTCCCCCACCATCGCTTGCTGTGTGATGTCCCTACGCGCTGGAATTCTACGCTGCACATGCTAGCCCGCTTTTGCGAGCAGAAGATTGCAGTGGTCCAGTACATGACGGCGCAGTACCGAGGCGCATCCGGCCAGCTGCCAAGCTTCTGTGGATCCGATTGGGCCAACATGTTGGACCTCTGCCAAGTCCTCCAAAATTTTGAGCAATCCACGTTGCTTGTGAGCAGTGACAACTCTTCAGTCAGCATTACCATACCACTGCTGTGTTTACTGAAGAGGTCGATGTTAAAAATCAAGGAAACAGCTGTCATGATGCAACTGGGGGAATCTGAAGGAGAAAACGATCAGCGTGATGGTACCAACATCAGGCCATCCGCCTCAGGGAACGCTGGCCCCAGCAGCTATGACGAAGAAGAGGAGGAGGAACAGCTGGAGTTGGAGCAGGAATTTCATGCCACCACTGACGAGGGCCAGAGCGGTGCACGTTGGACTTCCACAATTCAATGCGAATGGTCAGCAGAAGCAGACCAGGAGGAAGGTGACGACTATGATGCATCACAACAACTATCACAACGCTCACAAGAGGATGATGAGGATTCTGGTAGGACTCTGGCACACATGGCTCAATTCATGCTAGACTGCATTGAACGTGACCCACGCATTGTGCGCATTCTGGACAACACCAATTACTGGGTTTATACCCTTCTGGATCCACGGTACAAACACAATGTTCCAAAACTGCTTGAAGAAAGAGTCAGACAGGTCAAAATGGAAGAATACCAGCAGGCCCTTGTGGAGACTTTAGAGAGGAGATTGACATCCTCCCCCTCCTCTAGCCAGTTGTACGCAGACAGACTGACTTCCGCAAACCCAGGACGACCAGGAGGGCAGCAAACAACGCAAGCCGCAGCTAGTACCCAAAAGGGAACGGTATCGGCAGTGTCCTTGGAGTGGGAAAATTTTCTGACAGCCATGCAGCAGCAGCCCACTGAACAGCAAGCGTGCAGATCCACCTCCAACACCGATCGCCTGGAGAAGATGGTCAAGGACTACATGTCAGATGACGTAGCTGTGTCGAACAATCCATCTGCACCCTTCAACTATTGGGTATCGAAGCTAGACACCTGGCACGAACTGGCAATGTACGCAATAGAGGTGCTGGCTTGCCCGGCAGCCAGCGTTATGTCGGAACGCTGTTTCAGTGCTGCCGGAGGCATCGTCACAGATCGGCGTATCCGCCTCTCTACAGAAAATGCAGACCGTCTGACTCAAATTAAAATGAATCAATCCTGGATTGGAAATGACTACGCAACACTCCAGGACCCCAACCAAGTAACATGACATGAATGTTAAGAATTCTCTTACAGCTGTCCTCAACGATGAGATGGAGGAAGATTGCGAAGATGTGGAGTCCGTTTGGGTAAATATTCATGGTGGAAATAAAAGTTGCCAATTGCTTATTGGGGTATGCTACAGGACACCTCTTATTAATGAAGCTGCAGAACTGCGATTACTACAGCAGATTGAAAAAGCTGCAGGTAAAAATGAGGTCATAATTATGGGCGACTTCAACTTTCCAGACATTGACTGGAGTATTGAGGCTACCCATTCTGGTAAAAGCAGCAGATTTCTGGCAGCACTACAGGACAATTACTTGACTCAAATGGTAACTGAACCAACTAGGGGGAATGCGTTACTGGATCTGATCATTTCTAATAGACCAGATAATGTATCAAATGTGCAGGTTCAAGAACATTTGGGAAATAGTGATCACAACATGATAACGTTTGAGCTGGTGACTGATAGGCCACGGGGCAGCGGGACCACTAAAACTATGAACTTTAGAAAAGCAAAGTTCACTCAAATTAGGCAGGCACTAAGTTTGGTGAACTGGGATAATGTACTACAAGGGGAAGACACTGAAGGGAAATGGCAAGCTTTTAAACTTATACTCAATCAATACTGTAGTATGTATATTCCATATGGAAACAAAATGTCTAGGAATAAAAAAAGGCCTCTATGGATGAATAGAAAGGTTAAAGATAAAATGAAGAGGAAAAAGAATGCCTATAAGGTCTTAAAACAGGAGGGGACCGAGGCTGCACTAAGCAATTATAAGGAGTGCAATAAAAATTGTAAAAAAGAAATTAGGCAGGCAAAGATTGAAGCTGAAAAACAAATCGCTAAGGATATCAAATCTAACCCAAAAAAGTTTTACAAGTACATTAACTCTAAAAAAAGAAAGGTTGACTGTATAGGACTCCTAAAGGATGAGGATGGGAACTCAATGGTGGATGACCAAGGTAAGGCAGAGTTATTAAATGCTTTCTTTGCTTCTGTCTTCACAAAAGAAACAGCACTGTTGCAAACTACAGAGGCGGAAGAGTCTCAATCTTCTAACTGTAATATTAAATACTTAACGCAGGAAGAAGTGAAGGCAAGACTAAATAAATTAAAAATAGACAAGGCACCTGGCCCGGATGGCATGCATCCTCGGGTCCTAAGGGAATTAAGTTCAGTTATAGCTAAACCCCTTTATCTTATCTTTTGTGACTCTCTTGCAACTGGCAGAGTCCCAGTGGATTGGCGTACAGCCCACGTTTTCCCATTATTTAAGAAGGGCAAAAAATCTGATCCAGGAAATTATAGACCTGTAAGTTTAACATTAGTTGTATGCAAACTATTTGAGGGGTTACTAAGAGATACTATACATGACTTCATAGTAGAAAATAATCTTATTTCTCAGCATCAACATGGGTTTACTAAAGACAGGTCCTGTTTGACTAACATGCTCAGCTTTTATGAGGTAGTGAATGCTAATATGGATATTGGGAATGCTGTAGATGTGATATACTTGGACTTTGCAAAGGCCTTCGACACTGTTCCCCACAAAAGTCTGGTGCAAAAGTTGAGGATGCAAGGACTGGGGAAGAGTCTGTGTTCATGGATAGGGAACTGGCTAATGGACAGAAAACAAAGAGTTGTGGTCAATGGATCATACTCAAAATGGGAGACTGTTAGCAGTGGGGTCCCACAGGGGTCTGTTCTGGGTCCAGTGCTCTTCAATTTATTTATTAATGACCTAGTAGATGCAGTAGTGAGCAATGTTGCTATTTTTGCAGATGATACAAAATTGTGCAGAATCATTAACTCTCAGGAAGATAGTGTCATATTGCAACAGGATCTGGATAGGATGGCTATATGGGCACATACATGGCAGATGAAATTCAATGTTGACAAATGTAAGGTCATGCATTTTAAACGTACTAATGGTCTAGCACCATACAAAATAAATGGGATACAGTTAGGGACATCAAACTTGGAGAAGGACTTAGGAGTACTCATTGACAACAAGTTAAATAATCGTACTCAATGCCAAGCAGCTGCAGCTAAAGCTAACAAAATTTTGGGATGCATTAAAAGGGAAATAAAAACTCGAGATGCTAGCATAATATTGCCCCTGTTTAACTCTCTAGTAAGGCCACATCTGGAATATGGAATTCAGTTCTGGGCACCACATTACAAAAAAGATATTGCAGTTTTAGAGCAGGTGCAGAGACGAGCAACAAAATTGATGCGTGGGATGGAAGGTCTCACTTATCGAGAAAGGTTAGATAAACTGGGTTTATTTAGTCTAGAGAAAAGACGCCTTAGAGGGGATCTAATTAACATGTATAAATACATCAGAGGGCAATATAATACCTTGGCGGATGAGCTTTTTGTCCCTAGGCCTTCTCAAAGGACTAGAGGACATGATCTGCGCATGGAGGAAAAATGTTTTAGCCATTTATTTAGGAAAGGGTTCTTTACAGTAAGAGTGATTAAGATGTGGAATGCATTGCCACAGGAAGTCGTTATGGCAAACTCTATACCTGCATTTAAAGGGGGCTTAGATGCTTTCCTTGCGTTGAAAGACATCCATGGCTACAATTACTAGGTAATGCCTAATGATGTTGATCCAGGGATTTTATCTGATTGCCATCTGGAGTCGGGAAGGAATTTTTCCCTTTAGGAGCTAATTGGACCATGCCTTGTAAGGGTTTTTTCGCCTTCCTCTGGATCAACAGGGATATGTGAGGGAGCAGGCTGGTGTTGTACTTTATACTGGTTGAACTCGATGGACGTATGTCTTTTTTCAACCAAAATAACTATGTAACTATGTAACATCTGGGATGGTGTAGCGTTTCCGGTCCCTGTTTATTGAACCTCTCATCTGTATTACATTTATGACTGCATGGCGGCAAAAAGCATTGCTGCTATATCCGCACGCTTTTTGTCCTCATGCAAGGCCTGGGTTGTTGTGTCTCAAAAACCGTGGCCTTCTCCTCCTGCGCCTGCTCCTGTTCCATCACGTCTGCTGCTGCTGGGTTAGCGTTGCCGCATGGTCCCTGTTTATTGAACCACTTATCTTTATTACATTTATGACTGCATGGCGGTACAAAGCATGCTATCCGCACGTTTCTTGCCCTCATGCAAGGCCTGGGTTGTTGTGTCTCACAAAGCGTGGCCTTCTCCTCCTGCGCCTCCTCCTGTTCCATCACGTCTGCTGCTGCTGGGTTAGCGTTGCCGCGTGGTCCCTGTTTATTGAACCACTTATCTTTATTACATTTATGACTGCATGGCGGTACAAAGCATGCTATCCGCACGCTTCTTGCCCTCATGCAAGGCCTGGGTTGTTGTGTCTCACAAAGCGTGGCCTTCTCCTCCTGCGCCTCCTCCTGTTCCATCACGTCTGCTGCTGCTGGGTTAGCGTTGCCGCGTGGTCCCTGTTTATCGAACCACTTATCTTTATTACATTTATGACTGCATGGCGGTAAAAAGCATGCTATCCGCACGCTTTTTGTCCTCATGCAAGGCCTGGGTTGTTGTGTCTCACAAAGCGTGGCCTTCTCCTCCTGCGCCTCCTCCTGTTCCATCACGTGTGCTGCTGCTGCTGCTGCTGGGTTAGCGTTGCCGGTCTCTGTTTATGGAACCTCTTATCTTTATTACATTTATGACTGCATGGCGGTACAAAGCATGCTATCCGCACGCTTCTTGCCCTCATGCAAGGCCGGGGTTGTTGTGTCTCACAAAGCGTGGCCTTCTCCTCCTGCGCCTCCTCCTGTTCCATCACGTGTGCTGCTGCTGGGTTAGCGTTACCGGTCCCTTTTCCTGGAACCTCTTATATGTATTACATTTATGACTGCATGCCGACAAAAAACATGTTACCTGTGCAAAGAAAACAGACATTTCCCGCATTTAAAAGACAGTTTTCCCTTTGAAACTTTAAAATCGATTTTCTCAAAAACTATAAGCTCTTTTTGCTATTTTTTTTTCCTCTTGTACCCACTCCCAAGGTTCACATACCCTGTAAATTTGGGGTATGTAGCATGTAAGGAGGCTTTACAAACCACAAAAGTTCGGGTCCCCATTGACTTCCATTATGTTCGGAGTTCGGGTCGAAAACCCGAACATCGCGGCCATGTTCGGCCTGTTCGGCCCGAACCCGAACATCTAGATGTTCGCCCAACACTAGTGGGGTCTTTAAAGTTGTTACCGGTTAAACATATCTGGACTGTGGTAGTCAGATATGCATCTGAGTTCCATATATTTTATATATTTATGTTTTTAATAAAATTGGTTTTATTGACCTCAATTCATCTCTAATTTTAAGTTAATACGAATAAAGATGGCCACGGCCTTTAAAGAGACTCCGTAACAAAAATTGCATCCTGTTTTTTATCATCCTACAAGTTCAAAAAGCTATTCTAATGTGTTCTGGCTTACTGCAACACTTTCTGCTATCACAGTCTCTGTAATAAATCAATGTATCTTTCCCCTGTCAGACTTGTCGGCCAGTGTCTGGAAGGCTGCCAAGTTCTTCAGTGTTGTGGTTCTGCTATGAACTCCCCCTTTCAGGCCCCTCTCTGCACACTGCCTGTGTGATATTTAGATTAGTGCAGCTTCTCTCTGCTCTCCTATCTTTTACAAGCTGGATAAAGTGTCCTCTGAGCTGGCTGGGCTTTCACATACTGAGGAAATTCAGACAAGGGCAAAGCTGTTTGCAGGAAGAAAAGAGCAGCCTGAAACTTCAGTGCATGAGAGCAGAAGGGGGAAAGAAACACACAAATGATCTCTTGAGATTCAAAAGGAAGGGTGTATACAGCCTGCTTGTGTATGGATGTATTTTCTATGTGTGGACATACTGTAGATCAACCTACTTCCTGTTTTGGTGGCCATTTTGTTTGTTTATAAACAAACTTTTTAAAACTGTTTTTAACCACTTTTAATGCGGCGGGGAGCGGCGAAATTGTGACAGAGGGTAATAGGAGATGTCCCCTAACGCACTGGTATGTTTACTTTTGTGCGATTTTAACAATACAGATTCTCTTTAAAAGCCAGCTTGTGTCTGTTATTTTTAATTACATGTATATATTTTACGATATGAATTGCAGTGTTGCCTACAGTCCCATGTACATCAGAGAAAGGAAAAATTTTACAATGGGCAAACATTGACTAAATAATCTATAAATGAATATTGTAGAAAAAAAGCAATTTTATTTATTTTGTTATTTTTACTACAGTTTCTCTTTAAGTTCCATATGGGTGTTTGAAGTAAGTCCACTTAATGTGAAGCAATTTGTTAAACTCTAATCAATAACACTTTCAAGACCCATCACACTTTCCAGTAAAGGTGTTTTGTTTTATTAAGCTGTTGATGTTTCTTACGGTTAGGCATCTTATTGCCATGACTACAGTCCTTGCCACTTGTTCTTTTTCCAGCTTTACATCTAGCAAGAACACATGACAGCTTTTTATTTTTTATTCTATTTTCTGATGCTAATAAGGATCAAACTTCAGCATATAAAAAAATATATATTTAAGTTAAGACCAGCTACCATGTATATTAATTGCCCTAGTCATAATTCCCAGGTACATTTTTTTATTTTCAGACTCACCATAAGCAAGGATAAAATGTTAGAATAAGTCAATGTCTAAAAGCACAGAGCAAAAATAATTTGGAAAGGCTGATAAACTTGAGACCCAACCACAGTGTAAATGCAGAATTAACTCTACAAATAGAATTCACCAAGCCCTCCAGCAAGTCATAATTTGTAGATCAATCAGGGTAATTCTTGTGTGAAAGCCAAAGGCATGGAGAAAGAGGACACTGGAAAGGGGAAACCAAAACACAATTTCATCTGAAAAATTGCGTCAATGAATGTTTAGGAATGTTAATGAAAATCACAGTGCAGAAGTCAAAGAATACATATAATATATATATATATATATATATATATATATATATATATATATATATATATATATATATATATATATATATATATATACAAGCCCTGTGCCACGCAAAAAAAAATGTCCATGGCCACCTATCAGAATGTGGGCGCGGTTATGGATGGAGCTATGACTATGGCAGGGATTAGATTGCAAGCTCCTCTAAGGACAGCCATTGACATGAGTATGTACTCTGTAAAGTGCTGCAGAGGATGTCAGTGCTATATAAATACATAACAATAATAATAATAATAATAATATGGTAGGATATTAGACTATGACTATGGTAGGGATTAGACTATGAACTCCTCTGAGGAATGTCAGTGACATGACTAATTGACTATGTACTCTGTACAGTGCTGCAGACGATGACAGTGCTATATAAATACTTAAAGAACAACTGTACAGTGTTGCGCGGATACCCCTTAATCACGGATCCGAATGCGGCGGTTTTTATTGGAGCCGCATTCGGATCGACCTGTGATCGCATCCCGTAATTTTTGACGTGAAACCGGCTCGACACGTATTTTTCCTGTCGTTAGTGGTAAAAAAAATTCGCAATGATGGTCCGTGATCTGTATTTTTTATGCATAACACTGTGCCCGTATGCGTAAAAATGTACGGGTGTATGGATCATGTTGCACCTGCGCAAGAGTACCCGTAATCAACACATGTATAAAATTACGTGTGTACGTACGTGTCGTAGTATTCCATGCATAATGGTGGTTCAGTACCAGCATTCCCTGAATGCGCATGCGTAAATGCAACTCGTACACGTAAAAACGTACGTGTACGTATGCGTGCTGGGCATGTGTAGAACTGTCTGGGTGTTTGAGCAGGGAATCAAGTAGGTGCCCCAGGACTTACAGAGACACCAGACAGATCGAAGTATGGCTCCCAAGTTCCCCCTGAGCTAAAAAGAATGATGATCATGGTAAGTAATCGATATTAACAAAATGAATATTGCAGAGTGTTATTGAAAGTGATATATGGTGTAGTTATATTGTAATGGTACTGTTAACTTTGGGAGTGCCAGGGGCATAGCAATAGGGGGTGCAGAGGTTGCGACCACATCGGGCCCTTGGGCCAGAGGGGCCCCAAAGGGCCCTCCCTCAACTACAGTGTTAGCTCTCTATTGGTCCTGTGCTCATAATAATCACTTCTATAGATATGTTGAATAGTGGTAGTTATTATTAACACACTGTTCCCCATCCCCTTCTTACATCTCTGACTGTAGTTGCTGTTGGCCGGTTTTGGTGTGCCGTCTCAATTGCTATGTAATATGTATAGAGTACTTGGGGGGGGGGGGGGCAATGCAAAACTTGCATCGGGGCCCACAACTCAGTATCTCCTGCTGTCTTCTGTCGGTTAAGAAATTGGTTATATATTTACAGATGGATTCAGGTATGTGTAGCTGAGTTTGCTGTGTAGCAGTGATGGAAGAATTACGGAATTATATGCAGAGCTGAAATCTATGAATAAAATCCTGGTGTAGGTTCCTGGGGTGTCTAGATGCTGTAGTACATAATGCATACACATGTTAACGGCATCATCTGCGGATCTATTAGGCCTGTAGGCAAATTGCAGAGTGTCCAGCAGGGGATCTGGGATGGATTTCAGATAAGCCATTATGAGTTTTTCAAATGCTTTCATAACCAATGATGTCAGGGCAACAGTGAGGTCACTGGTAGTGTTGGGCGAACAGTGTTCGCCACTGTTCGGGTTCTGCAGAACATCACCCTGTTCGGGTGATGTTCGAGTTCGGCCGAACACCTGACGGTGCTCGGCCAAACCGTTCGGCCACATGGCCGAACTAAGAGCGCATGGCCGAACGTTCCCCGAACGTTCGGCTAGCGCTGTGATTGGCCGAACGGGTCACGTGGTTCGGGCCCGAACGCGCTCTGATTGGCCGAACGGTCACGTGGTTCGGGTAAATAAATACCCGAACCACGTCATATCTCCGCCATTTGTCTGTGGGTTTAGCTTTGGGTAGGCAGGCAGGGTAGTTCGCTCTCCAGCCACGCTAGCCAGGGTCCCCCCCAGTCATTGTGTGTCGCTGCTGGGAACAGTAGTACACCGCTCGCTCAGCCACACTATATATAGCATTGTTTACTGCCACTGTGTACCTCGCTCAGCCACGCTATATATATAGCATTGTGTTTTCTGACACTCTGTGTACACGGCTTAGCCTGACTAATATAGCATTGTGTGTACTGCCACTGTGCACCTCGCTCAGCCACGCTATATATAGCATTGTGTGTACTGCCACTGTGCACCTCGCTCAGCCACGCTATATATAGCATTGTGTGTACTGCCACTGTGCACCTCGCTCAGCCACGCTATATATATAGCATTGTGTTTTCTGACACTCTGTGTACACGGCTTAGCCTGACTAATATAGCATTGTGTGTACTGCCACTGTGCACCTCGCTCAGCCACGCTATATATAGCATTGTGTGTACTGCCACTGTGCACCTCGCTCAGCCACGCTATATATAGCATTGTGTGTACTGCCACTGTGCACCTCGCTCAGCCACGCTATATATAGCATTGTGTTTTCTGACACTCTGTGTACACGGCTTAGCCTGACTAATATAGCATTGTGTGTACTGCCACTGTGCACCTCGCTCAGCCACGCTATATATAGCATTGTGTGTACTGCCACTGTGCACCTCGCTCAGCCACGCTGTATATAGCATTGTGTGTACTGCCACTGTGCACCTCGCTCAGCCACGCTATATATAGCATTGTGTTTTCTGACACTCTGCGTACACGGCTTAGCCTGACTAATATAGCATTGTGTGTACTGCCACTGTGCACCTCGCTCAGCCACGCTATATATAGCATTGTGTTTACTGCCACTCTGTGTACACCGCTCAGCCAGACTATATACCATTGTTTACTGACACTCTGTGTACACCGCTCAGCCAGACTATATACCATTGTTTACTGACACTCTGTGTACACGGCTCAGCCTGACTATAAAGCATTGTGTGTACTGCCACTGTGCACCTCGCTCAGCCACGCTATATATAGCATTGTGTTTTCTGACACTCTGTGTACACGGCTTAGCCTGACTATATAGCATTGTGTGTACTGCCACTGTGCACCTCGCTCAGCCACGCTATATATAGCATTGTGTTTACTGCCACTCTGTGTACACCGCTCAGCCAGACTATATACCGTTGTTTACTGACACTCTGTGTACACCGCTCAGCCAGACTATATACCATTGTTTACTGACACTCTGTGTACACGGCTCAGCCTGACTATAAAGCATTGTGTGTACTGCCACTGTGCACCTCGCTCAGCCACGCTATATATAGCATTGTGTTTTCTGACACTCTGTGTACACGGCTTAGCCTGACTATAAAGCATTGTGTGTACTGCCACTGTGCACCTCGCTCAGCCACGCTATATATAGCATTGCGTTTTCTGACACTCTGTGTACACGGCTTAGCCTGACTATATAGCATTGTGTGTACTGCCACTGTGCACCTCGCTTAGCCACGCTATATATAGCATTGTGCTTTCTGACACTCTGTGTACACGGCTTAGCCTGACTAATATAGCATTGTGTGTACTGCCACTGTGCACCTCGCTCAGCCACGCTATATATAGCATTGTGTTTTCTGACACTCTGTGTACACGGCTTAGCCAGACTATATAGCATTGTGTGTACTGCCACTCTGTGTACACCGCTCAGCCAGACTATATAGCATTGTGTTTACTTCCACTCTGTGTCTGCTGGGCCTGGGAACAGTAGTACACCGCTCACCCGCCACTGTATAGCATTGTGCTCTGTGTCGCTGCTGGGAATAGTGGTACTGTATAGCATTTCTGTACTGCCACTGTACTGCTGCCAGTCAGCGTGTACTGTAAGGATAAGTGAAATGAGGAAGAAATCCGGTGAAAGAGGAAGGGGCAAGGGAAGAGGTGTTTCCCCTGACGGTTCACGTACAGGCCACAGGGGAGCACCCAAGAAAACCCACTCAATACCGCCCATGTTGTCCAGGACAACAACCCTCACAAATCCAAAGGAACAGGACCAGATAATTACTTGGATGACCTCTCAAGCGTCCAGCAGTGGGTTAAGCAGCACCAGCACATCACGCACGAGGTCCGAGTCCTCAGCCAGTTACAAGGAGCCAGTGGGCACAAAGCTGACACAACCGGCAGCGACACCACGCACACAACTGCCAGATAACCAGTCCTATGAATTACCTCAGGACACAATGGGGTATTCGCAGGAGCTATTCCCAGCCCAACAAACTTCCACCTATGAAAGGTCAATGGAGGAACAGCCAGAAATGTTGTGCCCGGATTCACAACCATTAACTGTGGGAAATGCACCGCGCACTGAAATACAAGGCGAGTCCGAGGAGGACTCGGAAACCCAAATCCCAGAGCAAGTTGGGCAGGAGGGGTTGCAATTGCAGGAGGTCGGCCGACAAGATCTGGAAGACGACGTTGGAGTGAGCTGCGCAGAGGTTGTTCTGGGGAGCTCTACTCCACGGCGGCGGCCCCCCACAATGACATATGACGAGTTTGAGGAGATGGAAGAGGAGGGTATGGACAATGTGGACAGAGACCCAGATTTTATTTGTGAACGAGAACATCGCCGTCGTAGCAGCAGCACAGATGAGTCTGTTGAAGAACCCACTGCTGCACGAGTTCGCCTTGTGCCACAAGGTAGGCGGCGCGCAATTTCAGGCACCACAAGCGTGGAAGTTAGAGTGAGAGGCAAAAGAGGAGGAAACAGAAATCGGCAGCAAGGAGGCAGGTGCTCCAAAGTCTGGGCTTTCTTTGAAGACTGCACTGAGGATGTTACCATGGCGATTTGCAAGGTGTGCAAGACTCGCATGAGCAGGGGGAAAAGTATTAACAACCTCTCCACCACCAGCATGAGCCGCCACATGCTATCCAAACATCCCACTCTGTGGGCAAACGCGGCAGGACAGGGTACCAGCAACACTGCCTCCCTTGGGTTCACCAGACTCACCACCAGACCCACCTCAGCAGCAGCAGTAGCCCAGCCATTGCGTGGTTCACAACATTCACAAACATCAGACGACGCTGACACTGTCACTTTCCGGAGTAGTGCTCTTGAGGTCTCCCAGTGTTCATCAAACACAACAACCAACAGCCCTTCCGTGTGCAGCGCTACGGTTCAGTTGTCTGTGTCGGAGATGTTTGAGCGCAAGAGGAAATTGCCAGCAAATGACCCCCGGGCCGTGGCAGTAACAGCCAGCATAGCCAAGCTTCTGGCCTGCGAAATGCTGCCATATCGAGTGGTGGAGACAAACAGCTTCAAGGGCATGATGTCAGTGGCCATCCCACGTTACGTGGTTCCCAGCCGCTACCACTTTGTGCGCTCTGCAGTGCCTGAGTTGCATGAGCACGTGGTCAGCAAAATAACCCGAAGCTTGAAGAATGCCGTTGCCTGCAAGGTTCACCTCACCACTGACACCTGGACGAGTGCGTTCGGCCAGGGTCGATACATCTCCCTTACCGCGCACTGGGTGAACCTTGTGGAGCCTGGCAGCGATTCCTCACCTGCTACGGCGCGGGTGTTGCCCACGCCGCAAACAGCTGCACCGCCGTCCCTCCCACTGGATAACAACAGCAGCACCTACCTCTCTGACTCCTTCTCCTCCAACGCATCTCAAAGCTGTACCTCATCCGGAAACGCTAACCCAGCAGCAGTAGGATCGTGGAAGCAGTGCAGCACAGCTGTTGGCATGCGTCAGCAAGCGTTGCTGAAGCTGATCTGCCTTGGGGATAAGCAGCACACAGGGGAGGAAATTTGGAGGGGAATAAAGGAACAGACGGATTTGTGGCTGGCACCGCTGGACCTGAAACCGGGCATGGTTGTGTGTGATAATGGGAGTAATCTCATTCGCGCTTTAAGGTTGGCTAAGCTGACACACATCCCTTGCCTGGCGCACGTGATGAACCTAGTAGTTCAGCGGTTCCTGAGGACATACCCAGGCGTGGCCGATCTTCTGTTGAAGGTGCGTCGAGTGGCCAAACATTGTAGAAATTCCAGTACTGCTTCGGGGGCACTCGCCAAGATGCAGGAGCGCTTCAATCTCCCCCACCATCGCTTGCTGTGTGATGTCCCTACGCGCTGGAATTCTACGCTGCACATGCTAGCCCGCTTTTGCGAGCAAAAGAGTGCAGTGGTCCAGTACATGACGGCGCAGTACCGAGGCGCATCCGGCCAGCTGCCAAGCTTCTGTGGATCCGATTGGGCCAACATGTTGGACCTCTGCCAAGTCCTCCAAAATTTTGAGCAATCCACGTTGCTTGTGAGCAGTGACAACTCTTCAGTCAGCATTACCATACCACTGCTGTGTTTACTGAAGAGGTCGATGTTAAAAATCAAGGAAACAGCTGTCATGATGCAACTTGGGGAATCTGAAGGAGAAAACGATCAGCGTGATGGTACCAACATCAGGCCATCCGCCTCAGGGAACGCTGGCCCCAGCAGCTATGACGAAGAAGAGGAGGAGGAACAGCTGGAGTTGGAGCAGGAATTTCATGCCACCACTGACGAGGGCCAGAGCGGTGCACGTTGGACTTCCACAATTCAACGCGAATGGTCAGCAGAAGCAGACCAGGAGGAAGGTGACGACTATGATGCATCACAACAACTATCACAACGCTCACAAGAGGATGATGAGGATTCTGGTAGGACTCTGGCACACATGGCTCAATTCATGCTAGACTGCATTGAACGTGACCCACGCATTGTGCGCATTCTGGACAACACCAATTACTGGGTTTATACCCTTCTGGATCCACGGTACAAACACAATGTTCCAAAACTGCTTGAAGAAAGAGTCAGACAGGTCAAAATGGAAGAATACCAGCAGGCCCTTGTGGAGACTTTAGAGAGGAGATTGACATCCTCCCCCTCCTCTAGCCAGTTGTACGCAGACAGACTGACTTCTGCAAACCCAGGACGACCAGGAGGGCAGCAAACAACGCAAGCCGCAGCTAGTACCCAAAAGGGAACGGTATCGGCAGTGTCCTTGGAGTGGGAAAATTTTCTGACACCCATGCAGCAGCAGCCCACTGAACAGCAAGCGTGCAGATCCACCTCCAACACCGATCGCCTGGAGAAGATGGTCAAGGACTACATGTCAGATGACGTAGCTGTGTCGAACAATCCATCTGCACCCTTCAACTATTGGGTATCGAAGCTAGACACCTGGCACGAACTGGCAATGTACGCAATAGAGGTGCTGGCTTGCCCGGCAGCCAGCGTTATGTCGGAACGCTGTTTCAGTGCTGCCGGAGGCATCGTCACAGATCGGCGTATCCGCCTCTCTACAGAAAATGCAGACCGTCTGACTCAAATTAAAATGAATCAATCCTGGATTGGAAATGACTACGCAACACTCCAGGACCCCAACCAAGTAACATGACCAATGAACATCTGGGATGGTGTAGCGTTTCCGGTCCCTGTTTATTGAACCTCTCATCTGTATTACATTTATGACTGCATGGCAGCAAAAAGCATTGCTGCTATATCCGCACGCTTTTTGTCCTCATGCAAGGCCTGGGTTGTTGTGTCTCAAAAACCGTGGCCTTCTCCTCCTGCGCCTGCTCCTGTTCCATCACGTCTGCTGCTGCTGGGTTAGCGTTGCCGCGTGGTCCCTGTTTATTGAACCACTTATCTTTATTACATTTATGACTGCATGGCGGTACAAAGCATGCTATCCGCACGCTTCTTGCCCTCATGCAAGGCCTGGGTTGTTGTGTCTCACAAAGCGTGGCCTTCTCCTCCTGCGCCTCCTCCTGTTCCATCACGTCTGCTGCTGCTGGGTTAGCGTTGCCGCGTGGTCCCTGTTTATTGAACCACTTATCTTTATTACATTTATGACTGCATGGCGGTACAAAGCATTCTATCCGCACGCTTCTTGCCCTCATGCAAGGCCTGGGTTGTTGTGTCTCACAAAGCGTGGCCTTCTCCTCCTGCGCCTCCTCCTGTTCCATCACGTCTGCTGCTGCTGGGTTAGCGTTGCCGCGTGGTCCCTGTTTATTGAACCACTTATCTTTATTACATTTATGACTGCATGGCGGTAAAAAGCATGCTATCCGCACGCTTTTTGTCCTCATGCAAGGCCTGGGTTGTTGTGTCTCACAAAGCGTGGCCTTCTCCTCCTGCGCCTCCTCCTGTTCCATCACGTGTGCTGCTGCTGCTGCTGCTGGGTTAGCGTTGCCGGTCCTTGTTTATGGAACCTCTTATCTTTATTACATTTATGACTGCATGGCGGTACAAAGCATGCTATCCGCACGCTTCTTGCCCTCATGCAAGGCCGGGGTTGTTGTGTCTCACAAAGCGTGGCCTTCTCCTCCTGCGCCTCCTCCTGTTCCATCACGTGTGCTGCTGCTGGGTTAGCGTTACCAGTCCCTTTTCCTGGAACCTCTTATATGTATTACATTTATGACTGCATGCCGACAAAAAACATGTTACCTGTGCAAAGAAAACAGACATTTCCCGCATTTAAAAGACAGTTTTCCCTTTGAAACTTTAAAATCGATTTTCTCAAAAACTATAAGCTCTTTTTGCTAATTTTTTTTCCTCTTGTACCCACTCCCAAGGTGCACATACCCTGTAAATTTGGGGTATGTAGCATGTAAGGAGGCTTTACAAACCACAAAAGTTCGGGTCCCCATTGACTTCCATTATGTTCGGAGTTCGGGTCGAACACCCGAACATCGCGGCCATGTTCGGCCTGTTCGGCCCGAACCCGAACATCTAGATGTTCGCCCAACACTAGTCACTGGTAATGATAACTGTCATTTTGAACTTGTTGTAATGAATCATCTGTGCCATACCTGGGGCTTCCTACAGCCCAGTGTAGGCCTGGAGGTCCCCCGGCATACTCTTGGCTTCTCTTCGGGTCCCGCAGGCGGCTTTGGTAACCGGCGACACTCGGGCCTAGTGTAGGGATGGTTACTTCCTGGTCTGAGGCCAATGGCGTCTTCACGCCGGCCACTACACGTCATTGTGGCGGCTGGCATGACGCTGCACGGTTTACAGTTATAAAATATGCGCACGCCTCAGACCAGGAAGTAACCACTAGCCAGACTTGAGTAGGGGAAAATGCGGCAGAAGGGTGAACTGTGGCACCCTTGACGGTACCACAGCATGATTGTAATTCTGCCCCAAAAAATTGAGGAGGAATCTGTGTGTGGCATGGACCCTGGTGGTGTCCAGCGGTAACACAGAATTGAGTAGGAGAAAATGTGGCAGAAGGGAGAACTGTGGCACCTTTGACGGTACCACAGCATGGTTGTAATTCTGCCCAAAAAAATTGAGGAGGAATCTGTGTGTGGAGTGGACCCTGGCGGTGTCCGGCTGTAACACAGAATTGAGTAGGAGAAAATGCTCAGCAAGCATTAGCAGCATATGTGAGGCCATTGGACCTGTCACCTGACAGGTGGAACCACAGGCAAAAAATCTAAAGATATTCCCTATACAGGGAAACAAAAAAGTAATAATATCCTCTCAGGTGGGCCACAACACCTACATAGAATTTATACAGGATATACAGTGGCTTGCAAAAGTATTCGGCCCCCTTGAAGTTTTCCACATTTTGTCACATTACTGCCACAAACATAAATCAATTTTATTGGAATTCCACGTGAAAGACCAATACAAAGTGGTGTACACGTGAGAAGTGGAACGAAAATCATACATGATTCCAAACATTTTTTACAAATAAATAACTGCAAAGTGGGGCGTGCGTAATTATTCAGCCCCCTTTGGTCTGAGTGCAGTCAGTTGCCCATAGACATTGACTGATGAGTGCTAATGACTAATAGAGTGCACCTGTGTGTAATCGAATGTCAGTACAAATATAGCTGCTCTGTGACGGCCTCAGAGGTTGTCTAAGAGAGTATTGGGAGCAACAACACCATGAAGTCCAAAGAGCACACCAGACAGGTCAGGGATAAAGTTATTGAGAAATTTAAAGCAGGTTTAGGCTACAAAAAGATTTCCAAAGCCTCTAACATCCCACGGAGCACTGTTCAAGCTATCATTCAGAAATGGAAGGCGTATGGCACAACTGTAAACCTACCGAGACAAGGCCATCCACCTAAACCCACAGGCCGAATAAGGAGAGCGATGATCAGAAATGCAGTCAAGAGGCCCATGGTAACTCTGGACGAGCTGCAGAGATCTACAGCTCAGGTGGGGGAACCTGTCCATAGGACAACTATTAGTCGTGCACTGCACAAAGTTGGCCTTTATGGAAGAGTGGCAAGAAGAAAGCCATTGTTAACAGAAAAGCATAAGGAGTCCCGTTTGCAGTTTGCCACAAGCCATGTGGGGGACACAGACACAAACATGTGGAAGAATGTGTTCTGGTCAGATGAGACCAAAATGTAACTTTTTGGCCAAAATGCAAAAGCTATGTGTGGCGAAAAACTATAACTGCACATCACTCTGAACACACCATCCCCACTGTCAAATATGGTGGTGGCAGCATTATGCTCTGGGGGGGCTTCTCTTCAGCAGGGACAGGGAAGCTGGTCGGAGTTGATGGGAAGATGGATGGAGCCAAATACAGAGAAATCTTGGAAGAATACCTCTTGGATTCTGCAAAAGACTTGAGACTGGGGTGGAGGTTCACCTTTCAGCAGGACAACGACCCTAAACATAAAGCCAGGGCAACAATGGAATGGTTTAAAACAAAACATATCCGTGTGTTAGAATGGCCCAGTCAAAGTCCAGATCTAAATCTAATCGAGAATCTGTGGCAAGATCTGAAAACTGCTGTTCACAAACGCAGTCCATCTAATCTGACTGAGCTGGAGCTGTTTTGCAAAGAAGAATGGGCAAGGATTTCAGTCTCTAGATGTGCAAAGCTGGTAGAGACATACCCTAAAAGACTGGCAGCTGTAATTGCAGCAAAAGGTGGTTCTTCAAAGTATTGACTCAGGGGGTCGAACAATTACGCACGCCCCACTTTGCAGTTATTTATTTGTAAAAAATGTTTGGAATCATGTATGATTTTTGTTCCACTTCTCACATGTACACCACTTTGTATTGGTCTTTCACATGGAATTCCAATATAATTGATGCATGTTTGTGTCAGTAATGTGACAAAATGTGGAAAACTTCAAGGGGGCCGAATACCTTTGCAAGCCACTGTATGTAGCAAAAAACTGAAGAACCTTGAGGAGTTTATATGCAAAAAAATACAAAAGATTTTTATTAAAGACAACAATTGTGCAAAGATATTTATAAAAAGTATCCGTCAGGAAACATTTTCTATAGCAGAGAATGGCAAGAATGCATCAGTTGTTAACATTAAGATTAGTGCAGTTGTGCAAATTGAGGCGACAACGTCGACTTGTTGTTTCGGGAAAGACCCTTCATCACTCAGGCCTCCACAAATAGAAACAAATCTGTATAGTTAACAGCACATGTTTTTAATAAACATCTGGACAACATGAAGCCAGGTATAACCACGCATCCAATTTTCAAACACGGGAACCGCACAAGGCAGGAGCAGGAGAAGAATGGCCATTCTTCTTCTCCCCTCCTGTGATTGGTTATTGTAGCCTGCGCTAGGGGCCTATGATTGACCCAGTGACGTCATCCCTACATTTTCCCGAACACGGGTCGTGATCCGGATATTTTTACGCAACCCGTGATCCGAATTTTACGCATAGCCGTGATGCATGCGGATCACGGCATCCAGATCATGGCCCGTGATGCGTGAATATGGTTGTGAATCACGCGGATCCGTGATTACGACCACCCGTGATAGCACCACTGCAACTGTAGTGAGAGGTATATAGAGGCTGCCATAGTTATTCCCTTTTAAACAATACCAGTTGCCTGGCAGCCCTGCTGTTCTATTTAGATGCAGTAGTGTCTGAATAACACCAGAAACAAGCATATAGCTAACCTTGTCAGTTTTGACATTAATGTCGTAAACACCTGATCCACTGCATGCTTGGTCAGAGTCTATGGCTAAAAGTATTAGAGGTAGAGATGGCCCAAACGGTTCGCACGCTAACTTATTCGCGCAAACTTCGGTGGTTCGCGTATGCGGTGAACCGCAAACTACATGCAAGTTTGACCCGCCCCCTATACTACAACATTAGGGTCAACTTCGACCCTTTACATCACAGTCAGTAGGCACAGGGTTAGCAAATCAGGCTACACTCCCTCCTGGAGCCCCCCCCCCTTATAAAACGCAAGCAGCATCAGCCATTTCACTCACTCATGTGGCTGCAGTAATTAGAGAAGGGATAGAACCTGGCCGCTGACATAGAGAAAGCTTAGTTAGGCTCTTGTGTTAGGCTTGTTAGGTTGCTCCTTCTTGCTGATATTATTGCTAAAAAGCACTCCTCATCCTTAACAGCTCTTTTGAGAGCTAATGTTGTTCTTGTGATCTATTTTTTTTTCATGTGTCCCACAGACACTTGTGTTGCATATACAGCCCTGTCAGTCAGTCGCAGCTGCTGGTGGAAACTTGGCCCCTTTGGTAATTCCTACTGTGCCACTGCCAGGCCCGGCACATTCAGTGACTACCTGTGTGTGTGACAGCTGCACATTTGTAATACCAATCACTGCATACCCACCTGTTCAGTGCACCTTCCTACCTACCTACGTGAGCACACACAGTGTCACTGCACCTGTTGACAGTACCTGTGTGTGACAGCTGCACATTTGTAATATCAATCACTGCATACCCACCTGTTCAGTGCACCTACCTACCTACGTGAGTGCACGCAGTGTCACTGCACCTGTTGACGGTACCTGTGTGTGACAGCTGCTCATTTGTATACCAATCACTGCATACCCACCTGTTCAGTGAACCTACCTACTTACGTGTGCACACGCAGTTTCAATGCACCTGTTCATGACGGTACCTGTGTGTGTGACAGCTGCACATTTATAATACCAGTCACTGCATACCCACCTGTTCAGTGCACCTACCCACCTACGTGAGCGCACACAGTGTTATATACTACCAGTAACTGCACCTGTTCACGGTACCTGTGTGTGTGACAGCTGCACATTTGTAATACCAATCACTGCATACCTGTTCACTGCACCTGTGTGACCACACGCTGTTTTATATACCAGTCCGTGCATACCTGTTAACTGCACCTGTGTAACCTCACATTGTTGTACCAGTAGTCACTGCAACCTGTTCACTGCACCTGTGTAACCGTACATTGTATTAGTTAAGTCAGTGCATACCTTTCACTTCATCCCCCCCCCCCCCCCCCCCCAATATGGACAAAACAGCCCTTACTGCTGCAAAAAGTGCATCACTGTGAGATGTTTGTTTTTGTGATATAAGCAGGAACAACACCTGATCTCCCAGAGTACTCTGGGGCAGAAGGCAGTGTGACATCATAGCCTCACTAAGCATCACTGGGAGGGTGGGGTTATAGACAATCTATAGTAATATATAGATATAGGAAATATGTATAATGCTAAACCCTGGATAATGAAAGTATAATTGGGTATTCTGATTCTGAATAATTTACTACATTTTCTTATATGCCATGACTAATTACGGTTCCTCTTACATTAAACTGGAACCAAAATGTCAACATTCATGCATCCTTTGCTAATAAAGACAATGGCAATTATCTGCACTTTCATTCAAATGACTGTTATTATTTGGCAAAGATTTTTGATTAGAATGAATATCATTGGAATGATTACATCATTCCTGTGAAAGAGATATGAGCTGTCTCAAAAGACTGCATTTGTAATCTAGTCACTCAACCAATTAACATTATTATCTAACTCCACATTACCATTCATGTTGTCATAAAAACTATACTGAACTTTAAAAATAAAATAAAATGTTCAATATTTTTATTTTGCTCTTTAATTGGCTGTAAACAGTTGCAATGAAATTAATTAAGTGTGTGTGTGTTTGTTTAGTGTATGAAGTATGGAAATTACGCAAAGGAGAACTCCACACAAATGTAAAAAACAGTGTAAGTAATTGCAATAAATATACAGTATGTATAAGGTTTTACTCTTGAACATAATATGGTTTAAAAATGGCTGAAAGCTTGCTAGAAATATTATTTTTGATACTGAAAATATGCTCTACCTTGGAGTGAGATAAATATACTTTTTTATACTTTCCGTTAGGTAAAGACTGATACTCGTTGTTCATATGCCTGTATTAGGGCCCGTTTCCACTATTGTGAATTTGCATGCGCATCCCGCATGCAAATTCACATAGGCAATACAAATGGATGGGACTGTTTCCACTTGTCAGGATTTCTGAGCTTTTTTCTGTGCAGAAAAAATCTGCACGGCAGAGCCATCAGAATTCGCATACCGCATACTGCTATGCGATCCGCATACAATGCATGGTACTTATCCGTTAGCCGGGCGCATCCGGCAGGTGGCGACAAAACTCCACCAGAGTTACATCTTTCCCTACTATCCATGGTGGCCTGGAAGGGGAATAGTAATTAGTGCCACTTACCGGATGCGCCCGGCTAACAGATAAGTACCCAATGCATTTAATAGGAAATTTGAATGCGGTTTTGGTATGAGAATGTTCATGCGACTTCGCATACGATTTCGCATAGAAACAATGGAATAGCACACAGGCACTGGCATGGTTAAAATCGCATACATGGTCAACCATGCAAAATCGTATGCGAATGAAAATTTGCATACAACCGCATGCAAAATTCGCATCCGCATGCAATTTTTTTACGCGGCGATTCCCACCGCACAAGTGGAAACGGGCCCTTATTGTTAAAAAATAACACGTTTCTCCAGAGTCATTGAAAGAGGTAAGTCAACTGGCTGGCTAGAAAAAGACTTCTGCAGCGATAACTTTTGTCCAGTCCAATGAAAGTTTATAGAGTCCCCATTTAATGTGTCTAAAAGTACTGACTACATACCAACATCAGTAGCAGGAAAAGCATTATGGTATGAGGGGAATGATAATTTCCACTGATAAAGATAGCATATAGCAAGGGGAGAGAGTAGAAAAAAGCCTGCTTGGCTGCTTCATTCAACGATCCATACCTGATCTCTATGTACTGTTAACAATTTAAAAAATATATAAATTATGAACTATATAAATATAAAAAACATTTGGAAAAATATTGTCTGGAACCTTCAGAACTATTGCAGCATATTCACAAAATAATGATAAAGAAAGATAAAGCATCCATGTAAAGGGAACGGAACAATTTTACCACCAGTTACAGTGACAAGGTAGCAGTCATTGCACAATTAGCACGGAACATGTTGCACACAAGCGTTGCTAGGGTAACACATGCTATGCTACTAGCTACAAATTATGTTCGAAAGCCCGATACCACATGTAATGTATGTGTGTGCATGTGTGTAGTAACACCTCTATATAAATCACTTGTGAGGTCACATTTGGAGTATACAGATTTCTGGCATGTCACTGCAGGAAAGACATTGCAGTTTGTGCTCTCTCTCTCTCTCTCTCTCTCTCTCTACACAACATGAAAAATTGATCAAAGAACATACTCTCTCTTCCCTCCATTTTTTCAATTTTACATACAAAATAAATCCAAACAACAACAACAACAAAAAAATCCTCCCCTTCTCCTTCACCAAATCTATAGGGGGTTAGGGCAGCCGGATCCCTGTAGGATCTTGCTGGGCATTGTCCTCCTATGGTGGCCAGGTGTCCCCCCTTCATGCAGACCCCATCATTCACTTTCCAGGCGACGAGCCGCAGCGGACCCCTCTGCTCCAGCCAGCATCTCTGCTCCTACTGCCGATCAATTCCGGGTCACGGCTTGATGACGTCATCAAGCCAGAACCCGGCGCTGTCGTCAGAAGGAGCAGAGGCGCCGGCAAGAGCGGTGGGGAGTGCCGATCATCATGGGAAAGGCAGGGAGGTGAGTGGATCCTCTTCTTTCCCCCCTACTGCCGCAGCTGTCAAATTGATCACTACGATCCGCCGGTGATCGTAGTGATCACGTGATCAGCAGCCATAAGCGATGGCTGCTGATCACTGAGGGGAGATGTCAGCTGTCATATGACAGCTTAATCTCCCCTCTCCGGTGCGCACGATCGCGCCGGGACGGTTCGTTAGCGCAGACCTTGAATCAATGTCCAGTCAGGGCGGCAGCAGCAGCACCACTTGCTGGATGTAGATCCAATCCAAAAAGTTAAGAACAGGTAAGAAAATAGGCAAATACATTTATCAAATTCAAATTACTGAAAAGTCTCACTTACCAAGGAAGATTATATAAACTGGAATTTTTGGCTTGGTAAAGATAAGAAACCACTTAGAAGATGACCTAATTAACATATATTAATACATACATCCCCTTCTCCTCCACCAAATCTGCTCTTATTATATCTCGATTGGACTATTGCAATATATTGCTTGGTGGACTTCCAAGTAACCGACTAACACCGCTCAATTCTGTACTGAACTCTGCTGCTCGACTCATTCATCTCTCCTCTCGCTTTTCCTCTGCTGACCCTCTCTGTCAAGCTCTTCACTGGCTACCAATTAATTATTATTATTATTATTATTATTTAGTATTTATATAGCGCTGACATATTACGCAGCGCTGTACAGTATATATATATATATATATATATATATATATATATATATCTTGTCACTAACTGTCCCTCAAAGGAGCTCACAATCTAATCCCTACCATTGCCATATGTCTATATTATGTAGTGTAAGTACTGTAGTCTAGGGCCAATTTTTAGAGGGAGCCAATTAACTTACCTGTATCTTTTTGGAATGTGGGAGGAAACCGGAGTGCCCGGAGGAAACCCACGCAGACACGAAGAGAACATACAAACTCTTTGCAGATAGTTCCCTGGCTGGGATTCGAACCAGGGACCCAGCGCTGCAAGGCGAGAGAGCTAACCACTACGCCACCGTGCTGCCCTTAATGAAAGGATTCAGTTCAAACTCTTAACCCTAACCTACAAAGCTCTCCACAATCTCTCTCCCCTGTACATCTCCTCACTAGTCTCCAGATACCAACCCAACCGCAATCTCAGATCTGCACATGAGCTTCTTCTTCTATCCTCTTCTACAATTACCTCTTCACATTCACGTGTACAAGACTTCTCACGTGCCTCACCTCTCCTCTGGAATGCCCTTCCACAACACATCCGCCACTCTCCCACCTTTGAAATCTTTAAACGCTCCCTCAAAACCCACCTTTTCCGACAAGCATATTCTCTAGCTTAGGCCATGCACCCACTAAATAACCTAATTATGCACTGCCTGTACATATACTGTATACATCCCCACCTCTTGTTTCCACCCCATTCCTTTAGATTGTAAGCTCGCAAGGGCAGGGCTCTCACCCTTTTGTGTCATGGACTGTTATTAATTTAATTGCTTGCACACTGTTAGACATTTATACATTTTAGTCATCATGTTAAATCAAATTGTAATCAGCAGTGCTGTATCTTGTATCAGTGTTTATATTTGATGTATATCATTGTCTGTATCATTATGTATCCCTTGTTTGTTTTCTTACATTGTACAGAGCCACGGAATATGTTGGCGCTTTATAAATAAATAATAATAATAATAACAATACATCCAAATGCAATATAAAAACTTGCCAAATAAGCTTTTATCCCTAGATCTGTACAAAGGACAAGAGGACATGCACTACACACTGTGGAAAGGAGATTTTTCTGCCTGTTTAGAAAAGGATTAATCACAGTAAAGGAAACCAAAGGCGAGAGGCATATAGAGAATTGAAATGTGTGCATTTTTGATTGGAAATCGGCAATTTTTCCACAAAAATCGTATTACCGCAGTAATTTTAGACCAGTCACAAGATTCCTGTTTTTCCAATTTCCAATTTATTTAAAGTCATTTTTTGCATTCTCTGATGCAAAGAAAAAAAATCACAAATAAAATACTTCTTGGAAACTGGAAAATTAGAAACACAGAAAAGCAGAAATCGGAAAAATGGAAATCAGAAATTGGCATTGGTGGAAGTCAGAATTTCCACAGAAATGAAAATGGGCATTTCTGACTATCCCTTACTATCAGCACAAAACCCTGGTAAAATTGTAATGCATAATAGTGCATGACAATTTACTTGGGTTTTGTGAATCAACCCCTATGTGAGATAATATTTAGCAGCAGACCAGTGCTGCTCGTATACCAGTTTTCACTATCTGTATCTAATTTGGATCTGCATACCCAGATATCCGATCCCGGTCGGATATCCCTGTTTAAAATTTTCCAATCCAGACTCGAATCGGATATCCGACCTTAGTACCTCACTATCTGGATAGAAAACCGGAAGTGACCTAAAATTAGCTTAAAATGCTTCCTAAAGTCTCCTCAAATGGCCAAAATATCTCTCTCTCTCTATCTCTCTCTCTCTCTCACACTCTCTCTCACACTCTCTCTATCTCTCCATAGTTGAAGAGACACTGAAGCGAAAAAAAAATATGATATAGTGAATTGGTTGTGTACTATGAATAATTACTAGAAGATTAGCAGCAAAGAAAATATTCTCATACTTTTATTTTCAGGTATATAGTGTTTTTTCTAACATTGCATCATTCTATAATATGTGCACATTACACAACACTCAGCATTTAAAATGAGTCTTTCAGAGCAGTCTGTGAAGTAATGACCTCTCCTCTAGCAGAGGAAAAGTAAATAGTCCAGGAACAGTTGAGATAATAAAAGTTAGATAACAGCCCTCTCCACGACTAACTTAGTCGGAGAGCTTAATGGCTTGTTTGCATAGAGATAACAACTGGAGTTTCTCAACTCTTCCTGTACTGGAAACAATTACACTGATGTATCTGATCTTAATGTTTTATTTCTTAGCTGTGCTACACATACAAATCATAATATCATCATTTTTTTTTTCGCTTCAGTGTCTCTTTAACATGTGTATTGCGTAGTGAACTACGAATGCCTTACTCGGGTCTAATTTTCCGAGTGCGATTGTATGCTTACAAATTTACTCATTGGAAAGGGGAATGAACGCATAGAAGAGTTCCCAGTATAAGCATTTAAAAGGAATTAATGCGTAAAATTTTCTGCATGCGGGCATAAGCACTCCCACTACGCGTAATTGCGTATATTAACGCATAGTCTACGAAATGTATTCGAAGTGAATATTTGATTTCAAAGCCGTAGTTTGGCGAAGCGTAATTGCGTAAAACTACGTGTAGTTCCAGCGTAGCGAAGTTGACTGACTACGACCATCCCTGCCGCTATTATATCCCCTAGCAAAAATGATGTGATGTTGTATGTAGATGCTAATACTCATAAAAGGGGGAGGGGTTTAGAGAATAGCAGCATACAAGAGAATAGCACTAGAAAATAAAATGTAATAATCTCAGTCACACTATGGTTTATGTTTGCTCAATCACCATAAATATCACGCTATTGCTCATTTTAACAATGTAAGCAAACATGAAATGAACCTCTGACATGAAATCTCAGATAGGTCATTGCTAAAAGTTGAAAAGGTACAAGTTTCTTTCATTGGTCACTTTTAATATAATCATTCTGTGAACACTGTAGTAGCAATGTTGACTTTGATAACTGTTTTACAGGCCATTAATGTTTAATGTTTATTGGCCATAAAAGTCAAAGAGCATTTAGTAAAGCAAATTACATAAAACATAAGCATTGGCCATGCTGATGAGCTCAAAACACAAACGGAAAACAATTTCATTAGCATTCAATAGTCATTGTTAGAATGTTGCTATTTGTATGCCATTTACTGTTAAACCAAAACATATTTTTAAAGCTTTTGATCAACAGTAGCAATGATTCTCAGTGGTATATAGTAATGTAGTTAAGATACAGCGCCTTGCAAAATTTCACCCCCTTGGCATTTCTCCCGTTTTATTGCTTCAGCACCTGTAATAAAAATGGATTGTTTGAGAGTTTGCACCATTTCATTGACAGAACATTCCTACAACTTTGAAGACATATTATTTGGTTTACACCAATTGGGATAAAGTAACTGAAAACTTCAGTATGCATAACCATTACTCCCCCCCCCCCCCCCCCCAGTACCTTGTGATAACACAACATTGCAGCAATTACAGCTGTGAGTTGCTTTGGATAAATCTCTATGAGCTTTTCACATCGTGCCACAGGGATTTTGTACCATTCCTTAAGGTGAAACTGCTACAGCTCCTTCATGTTGGATGGTATCTTGCTTGTGAATAGCAATCTTCAAGTCTGACCACAAAGTCTCAATTGAATTAAGGTCTGGACTTTGATTAGGCCATTCCAACACATTTCAGTGTTTCACCGTAGACCAATCGAGTGTTGCTTTAGCAGTATGCTTTGTGTCATTGTCCTGTTGGAAGGGGACTCTTCATCTCAGTCTCAAATTATCACTGTATAGAGCATCACCCATAGTTCCCTTCACTCAGACCAGTTTTTCAGTCACTGCTGCTAAAAAACTCTCGCCAGAACATGATGCTGCCACCACGTTTCACTGTGGTGATGGTGTTCCTGGCATGAGGAGATGTGTTGGATTTGCATCAGACATTTTGCTTGGTAACTGAAAAGTTAAATTTTAGTCTCATCTGACCAGTGCACCTTGCTCCATACATCTGAGGAGTTGCCCAATGCCTTTTGTCATACTCAAAAAGGTGCCTTCTTATTTTTTATGCTAAGTAATGGATTTTTTTTTCTGTCCACTCTTCCATAAAGGCCAGCTTTATGGAGTGTATGGCTTATTGTGGTTCTGTGGACGGATACTTCAGTTTCAGGTGTGGAACTCTGCAACTCCTGCAGGGTTATCTTTTGTCTTTGTGCTGCCTCTCTGATTAATGTCCTCCTTGCCTGATCTGTGAGCTTTGGTGGGCAGGTATCTTAGCAAGTTGGTACCACGTTCTTTCCATTTTGAGATGATGCATTTGATGGAGCACCAGGGAATATTCAAAGCTTTGATTATTATTTTTTTAAACCAACCCTGTCCTGCCTCTCTGATTAATGCCCTCCTTGCACAATCTGTGAGCTTTGGTGGCAAGGTATCTTAGCAGGTTTGTTGTGGTACCAGATTCTTTCCATTTTGAGATGATGCATTTGATGGAGCACCAGGGAACATCCAAAGGTTTGGATATTTTTTTTAACCAACCCTGACTTGTACTTCTCATTAACTTTGTCCCATGACTTGTTTACAGAGCTCCTTGGTCTTCATGGTGTGATGCCTCTTGCTTAGTGGTATTAAAGCCTCTGCAGTCTTTCTGAAAAGGTTTGTTTATAGTGACAGATCTGTATAGTGACAGATCATGTGACACTTAGATTGCACACAGGGGGACTTCACTTCACTAATTTTGTGACTTTTGAAGGTAATTGGTTGCACCTTGAATTTTTAGGGGCTTCATCGCAGAAAGGTGTGAATACATATGAACATGTCAATTTCCAGATTTTTTTTAAATATTTTAACAAATTTCGACTGTAACAAAACAGGTTCATAGCCAAAGTTTTTTTAAGCATATAAGTTGAGGAAGAATAAAACTTTATTACTATATTTTTTTCATGTTTTTAAAGCCATACACACAGAATAGCAGACACAATTGAAGTGTAAGTTAAGTTTTTAAAAATTGTAGTACAGCTGTGAAAGAATAAACTTTGCAAACTACTTATTTTATTTTTCTATCTGAATTTCACAGGCATTTGAAGGATCCATTATGTCCACAGAAAATTGTTCAAAATTGGTTACTTTGGCAGTCAGTCATCATTAAGTTACAGCTCACAATAAATGTTTCAAGCAGATCAAGCTTTCCATTTTATCGAATGATTATCACAAACAACAACCCATATCCAAACATTTACAAAGCTGATTATTTTGATGGCTTGCTGTATAACACAATTTTCTGGAAAGTGGAATACTTTTTCCTAAAAAGTGAAATTCATTGTAAAAAATGGACTTCTACAGGCACTCCTGTAACAATTCCCAATGTTGCTCATAAGAAGGACTGCAAGCTGGAACTTTGGTTCTATATAGCCTGGATTTGGTAAACAACGGTCACAATTAAAAATAATTTCCCTTTTTTAATCGGCATAACAATAGCAGTGCAGAAGATATTAAAGGTAGTCATACATTACTCGACGGCTACCAGATCAACCATCAGATAGATACATCTTTGATCAAATCTGATAGGAAAAGGATTTACCTGCCGACACACTGTACACTGAGTTCTAATTGATTTTAGCATGAAATCTATTGGAAATCAATCATGCTAGCACTGTTGCCTCTGCCTGCTGGGCCCCCAGGTCTCCACCCATGCATTGTGTACATCTCCATCAGCGCACCTCCTCCAGTGTCCCCTATCTTCTCTCTATTGCCACCAGGAGCACCTGTACCACATGACCCAGGTGGCACATGCGTGACCTTTTACATGCTGTCGTGTCATATGGTACAGGCACCTGGCGTTAATGTAGAAAATACTTGGGACACTGGAGGAGGCATGTCGGCAGATAGGTGAGCCCTGGGAGTAGACATTAAATTAATAACAGGTACATATTACATAAAAGTACCCGGCCAAGCCGTTTTGAGCAACATCTTTCTAGCATGCCAGATCATTTTTTCAATCAAGAAATTGATTGAAATTAAGATCAGATGACTACGTTGGGCCATCTATCCCTGGCAGATTCAGTCATTATAACTGAATCTACCACAAATTAAGCAATGTACGGGTAATGTACTCTCTCTCTCTTTCTCTCTCTCTTTCTCTCTAGGCCTGAATGCCTTCAAAAGGGATTTTTGCCATTGAAGGTGATTTTAGCTTCTGCTCGGATATCTGAACTAACTATCCACCCGGATTTCGGATTTCAAATGGGAAATCCGAGTTTGCTCGGATAGTTTTATTCGGATTTTAAAAAATATCCGAATCGCTTTTCAAAGTTCGGATAGTGGAAAAAGTTTGGATTATATGGGTAACTCGGATATCCGAAATCTTGCTGAGCAGCACTGTCATAGTAGACATTGAAACCCTTCTGGATCACAGACATAACTATGTTCTATTGCTTCCAGAAAGAGAATCCTCCTAAACCCCAGAACAAACATATCCAATGGATTAGGTATGTCTGTTTCAGCCTGAGTGGTGGTACTCCTTTGGCCATAATCAACAGGTTCCTATAGAATGTGGAGCCATTTGTAGAGTATTCTTTCATGCTGAAAAAGATTGTGCCATATGCCACATGCTGTATGAGATGCAATCTGTATGCATTTTGTGTTGGAACCACTGCTCTGCCCAAGCCGTGCTATACTTGGAAAGCATGGTAACTTTTCCATGCAGACTGGTTGGCAGAATTAAGTTGGCAGGCATGGTGTGTTCACTAAACATCATTAAACACAATCAATCATCACTATACACAGCATGTATAAATTGTACTGGTCTGTATGCAAACTATGTAGCATACATTACATAGTTTGTGTAACTTATGTTACACACAGAAAGCATAAGTTGCTTTTGTAATCCATGTTTAGGGCAGAAATTGACAGTATAGCCAGTGTACCAGAACACCTGTCTTGGCAATGGCAACATATCTTCTGTATAAGATAAGTCCTGACTTATTTGTGTATGTGGAGGGGTGAATACAGTACGTGTGTCATTTGGTCTGGTGGCATACTCCAAAAAGCTTTTTTAGTTGCTTCAAGCATACCATTTTAAATGACTTTAAATATTGTTGGTCACTAAAAAAAGTTTTATATTTTAACATTAGACAAAGTAAGTAGCTCTGTTATGCCAGTTTTTATTATTGTTTGGTGTGTTGATATTTGGCAATTGAGCCTTCCCTGTTAGTGTGGTAATTTTGACATCTGTTCCACCAATGACGTTGTCTTCATTTCTTTATTTTTCCATGGATAAAATGCTTTTCCTGTATCAAAAATTTGCATTGGTCACTCTACCTAACTGATGTAGTCATTTTCAGCACAGATTGAGAAAAGTCTGGGGAGGTTTCAGTTGAAGGACCATCACCCTTTCCTGAAAAATTTCCACCCCATTTATGTTACCGATACTGAAAAGCTGGAGTCACCCCATAGGTTTCTTTATTAGACACCATTTTTGGTTAGAGACAGATCTGCACTTTTTCTCCTCAGGATGTTTTGGTAAGTGTCTGCCCTTCAATAAAGTTTTTTTGTTTTTTTGTTTTAATCTTTATAGACAGGTGCAAACCCTGAGGCTGGTTTCACACTGTAAGCCGGCATTAGCGATGCGGTGTGTCGCTTCCACTGCACCACATCCCTCCACCAGAAACAGGCTTTCAGAAAACATTGCCTTATTACACGGTGTTTCCTGTCTGGCCACCAACCAAGCAGGAAGTAACATGCGCTTGTGGGTATGTGGAAGTGCACGGAAGCGTATTGTAAAAATACACTTGCACGAATGTGCGCCACAACGTTGCGTCTGTAATTTTTTTTAAATCCACATATCCCCATAGATTAACACGACTTCTGGGCTTGCACAGATTGCTGCAAGTCAACGCAAAACCGCGCAGTAACATAGTTTTGGACCTGCGTCAGGGATGCAGCGAAAACATCACTTCTGTCACGTTGTTCCATACCGCGGAAGTATGAAAGTCTCCGTAGACTTTCATTGCCCAGCGGTGGGGTGTGGTAAAAATATCACACCGCCCCAGTGTGAAAGGTCCCTTAGGCTAATTTTACATATGGTGCGGTGCGATTGTTCTGCGGCAGGGGAGGCCGCCACAGGACAATTGCACCACACTATTACCCCATGCACATTACCCCACAGCAGACTGTGCCGACAGGGTAATATGCATATGTGATCAGAAGCCAGAAGAAGAAGTCGGGATTGCATTGCCATGGGTGGAGGAAGAGAAGAAGTCGATTCAGCTGTCCGGACAAGTTAATATAAAAATGCTCCCTGCGCCACTCTGCATAGCTGCATTATGCTGCAAAATTATTTTAGCTGACTGCAGATGGCCTGCCCTTGTGCAGGGCTGCTAAACAGTTATAAGTGTTATTTTAGAACCCTTTATAACCTATGGTTCCATATGTAAAACCCTATTATATTGAAACTTAGTTATGAGCACGACTTAGAACTAGAAACTCTAAAAAAAATTCTTCAGTTGCGGCCCCATAGACCTATTATAACAAATTATCTTATTTATTTTAAAGTGTTACGGTATGTGAGTCATTCACCATTAGGATGAAATCATTATTTTTCTTAAGTATAAGAGCAGAATGCCAGCAGTCTTCTGCTTTTTCATCTGTTTGGTTCCAATGCACTGTAAACAAAGAACAGCTTCTTGACTTTTTTTTTCTACCCAAGTCATGTTGGAAAATGTTTTGCACAGATAATTTAAAGGGACCCTATAGTGAGAGATATATTGAGGTTGCCATATTTATTTTTTGTTTAAACAAAACCAACAGCCTGGCTGTCATACTGATCATCTGCCTCTATTACTTTGAGCCTTAGGCCAAGAGCAACTACACAAATCAAGTGTTTTAACTAAAGTTTGTCCCCACTAACTACATGTTTGTTTCAGATATGTGATGTAGACACTTTTTAAGCTAACTAAATTAGTAGAACATTCAAGACAAATGGAATTGTTTAAAAGCAAAAAAATAGTCTCAATAACCCACTTCTAGAGATGTCCCGAACGGTTCGCTGGCGAACTTCGGTGGTTCACGAACCGCAAACTTTTCCGGAAGTTTGGTTTGCCCCCATAGTGCATCATGAGGGTCAACTGTGACCCTCTACATCACAGTCAGCAGGCACATTGTAGCCAATTAGGCTACACTCCCTCCTGGAGCCCCATCCCCCTTAAAAAAGGCAGGCAGCGTCAGGCATTGGACTCACTCGTGTGCCTGCAGTAATTAGAGAAGGGATAGCTGCTGCAGACTCTCATCGAGAAAGCTTAGTTAGGCTCTTGTATGCTTGTTAGCTTGCTCCTGGCTGATTGTTATTGTTAAAAAAACACCCCTCAACAGCTCTTTTGAGAGCTAATCTTGTTCTTATGATCTATTTGTTTTGTGTGTGTGTCCTACTGACACTTGTGTTGCATAGACAGCCTTGGTAATTCCTACTGTTTGTGCCACTGCCAGGCCCAGCACATTCAGTGACTACCTGTGTGTGTGACAGGTGCACATTGTAATACCCATCACTGCATATGCCTACTACCTGTTGTTCACTTCAGTGCACCCACCTACCTACGTGAGCGCACGCAGTGTCACTGAGCCTGTCTGGTACCTGTCTGTGTGTAACAGGTGCACATTGTAATACCCATCACTGCATATACCTACTACCTGTTGATCACTTCAGTGCACCCACCTACCTACGTCAGCACACACAGTGTCACTGTACCTGTTGGGTACCTGTCTGTGTGTGACAGGTGCACATTATAATACCCATCACTGCATATACCTACCTGACAGTCACTGTTGTTCTCTCATTGAGCTACCACAGTCCGGCGACCATATGGGCTTAAAAAACGCCATGGCCTGCACTCTGGCCATGGTGCGCACCAGTCCAGCACGGCCGTCGCTACACAAACAGCTGTTTGCGGTGCGTTACACACTGAGTTTGGTGTATCAGTATGAAGCAGTACTCTGATTACACTCCCTGATTGATGTATACACATGCAAGATGTTTTAAAGCACATTAGGCCTCCAATTTAGCATTCAATGTGATTTCTGCCCTTAAAACGCTGCTTTGCATCAAATCCAGATTTTTCCCCGGGACTTTTGGCGCCTATCCCACTCCGCCATGCCCCCCTCCAGGTGTTAGACCCCTTGAAACATCTTTTCCATCACTTTTCTGGCCAGCATAAGTGTTTTAATTTTCAAAGTTCGCCTCCCCATTGAAGTCTATTGCAGTTCGCAAAAGTCTGTGTGAACCGAACTTTTGCGGAAGTTCGCAAACCAAAAATCAGAGGTTCGGGCCATCTCTACCCACTTACCATGAGGTCACTTTAAAACTCTCTGTTGATGAGAAAATATATACAGTGCTGCCCATAATTATTCATACCCCTGGCAAATTTTGACCTAAAGTTACTTTTGTTCGACCAGAAAGTAATTTTTTTGATGAAAAATGTCATAGGTGACTCCCAAAAGATAATAAGACAATGTACAAGAGACATTATTGTAAAAAGTAAAAAAAAAAAAAAAAATCTCAGCTTTCTTTTTACATTTGAGCAAAAAGTATCTAGTCCAAAATTAGATAGGTAAACTTAAATAACCCCTGTGCTGGAAGAACAGGGGGAGCGAGCTGCATGAAATTAGTCTTCTATATGTAGAGGATCTGTTGGGTGATGGAAGTCGGTGCTGCTCTGTGTGGTCCACTTGCAGTGGCAGAGAAATCTATAAAAGACATGGGGTAGGGGAAAAAACACAAATAGAGTGCACTCAGAAGACTGGTGATAAAAGGGAGACCAGCCAGTCGTAGACAGATCTCACCTGATGTGGTGGCTGATATGCCCTTATGGGTATTATCAGCTTGCAGGTTTTTGTCCCTCTTAGACCAGGGACCAGGGAAAAAACAGGCTCATTGTCCAAAGGGATCCTGTGGCTGGAAGCAGGATATCAGGAGTAGCTGTCTGGTTTGTAGCCTTTGGTGTCCCAGCACTGGCTGCAACACCAGAGCTGAAGGCACCTGTGTTTTTGCCTCAGGAAAGGAGGAATGGCCTTCTGAAACTAGTTATATTTGTTACATTAAAGATATGTAAACTGAAGAAAAAAAGGGAGTTAACACCTATGCCTCAATGCCCATTCATCATGCTTCAACTGCGGTGCAACATCCAGAAAAAAACAATACAGTAGATGCAAACAGTCTTAGAGAAAGAATCCAGGAGCAACTCACCACATGACAGCCTTTAAAACTTCAAAACTTTAATTTTACTCTTCATAAAAATATTTCAGCAGTTAAGAGACATAAAAGTGCATACTTCACAGACAGAAGGCAGTATGGCAGGTGGTGCACAGGAGGGTCAATGATCGTTTCGCCAAGACCATTTGAGAAACGGTCTTGAGAAAGCCCTTACTGCAGGGTGAAACGATCGTCAACCCTCCTCCGCACCACCTGCCATATTGCCTCCTGTCTGTTAAGTATACAATTTTATGTCTCTGAAATATTTCTGCTGAAATATTTTTATGAAGAGTGAAATTAAAGTTTGAAGTTTTAAAGGCTGTGGTGTGGCGAGTTGCTCCTGGATTCTTCCCCTAGTCTGTTTACATTAATTAAAGAATCAGTTACTTCCAGCACGGGTGTCCTGTGCTTTCTTCCAGCCACTTCAGTGCTACTGCTCACCACCCATCCACCGCTGTGGTGCATCTGAACAGAGCAGTGTGTGGATTGCACAAAAGCTTGCTTGGCCTTTGCAAATGCTCATCTGGACAAAGAGGAAGACTTCTGGGGCTATATGCAATTCACTTTTTCTCCTGAGTTTTCTCCTAGGTGATATTTTTAAACTTGTCAATAAAATGCCCTTTTAAGCCACCAGAAAGCAAGACAAAACTCAAAATAATTTTGACAGTACTTTTTCACCTACTTTTTGGTACTTTTTTAGTTGAAAAGTGCTGGAAAGTTATTTAAAATCGAAGATAAAAAATTATCTCCTAGGAGAAAACTCAGGTGAAAAAGATAATTGCATATGGCCCCTGGTGTTCTGTGTTATAGTCAGATGAAACAAAAATTTAATTGTTTGGTCACAATGATGTTTCCTTCATTTGGCGTAAAAAAGGAGAAGTCTTCAACCCAAAGAACACCATCTCCGCTGTTAAACATGGTGGTGGGAACCTAATGCTTTAGGGGTGTTTTTCAGCCAATGGACCAGTGAACCTAATAACAGCAAACAGCACCATGAAAAAAGAGTAATACATGAGGCTTCTCAACTACAACATCAGGCAGTCTGCAGAGAAAATTAGCCTTGGGCAGTGGGCACCAGTGGACATTTCAGCATGGCAATGACCCAAAACACACAGCAAAAGTGGTGAGGAAATGGTTAGCAGACAACAACATTAACGTTTTGGAGTGGCCAAGCAAGAGTCCTGTCTTGAATCCAGTTGAGAATCTGTGAAGGGAGATCAGGGTGATGGCAAGAAGACCCTCCAACCTGAAAGATTTGGAGCTCATTGCTAAAGTTGAATGGGCAAAAATACCTGAGGAGACATGCAAAAAGCTGCAATTATAGGAAGCATTTAATTGCTGTAGTACGCTTTCCTATTGATTATTGAGAAGGGTATGAATAATTTTGGACTGGACACTTTTTACTCAAATGTAAATAAAAGATGATAATTTTTTTTTACGCAATAATGGGTCTTGTACATTGTCTTATTATCTTTTGGGAGACACCTATGTAATTTCCCATCAAAAAATTACTTGCTGGTTGAATAAGTAACTTTAAGTCAACATTTGCCAGGGGTATGAATAATTATGGGCAGCACTGCAACTTGTGCACTGAGTGGTCTTAAAGTGGAACTTTAGGCAAAATTCCCCCTCTTCTTCAAAGGAATACCCACATCAAAAGACGCACATCAGAAGACATTCTAAGAACAATTCACTCTTTGATGACATTTTTTTTATAAGGTTAATAGATTGTGTTTCACTTTGCTCAAAGGCTTATTAGTTAAACTGTCATTGCTCTGCAGCTCCCTAGATTGTTCTTTTATCACTAACTGCAGTAGATACAGAAAAAAGAAGAATTCACTTCTGTTCCAAATTATTCGGAATTGTGTTCTGAACTGGAACACCCAGTGACGATCTAATTCTCAGATTGCTACTCAGTCATCACAAGTGAGCTATGGTTCACACAAACTGTGCAAGAAGTCACTATTTATTTCAGTGCTTGATGTCTGGAAAAATGAGAACATTATGCCGTAGGCATGGGTGGTTCTAGCAACAATGCCGTCCCCGGATAAAATTAGCCCGGGGGCCTCCCAAAAGCCACCCCTGACCAAAAAGTGGCATTAGTGGCCCTTTGTTGCAGTAAAATTTCCCTCCTGGGCCCCTGAACCGGCTGCTGACTCTCCCTTCCAATCACCACCCAACTTTCCTGTACTCCATGGCGCTCCTTCAGAGTCTTTGGTAGAGTAGTGTCGAGCCTTCCAGTCAGCACAGGTGAGACACTACTCTGCCAAATACTTTGCCGAGGCCCAGGGGAGCAACAGTTAGGGCCCATGTCCATTAGTGAATGGGAGCTGAAGGCATTCCCACTAGCGAATGGGAGCTGAAGGGATGCGATGAGGCTAGGCATTACACTTCTGCTCCCATTTGCATCACTTCGCATCTCCTGATGTGGAAGTGAATAGGAGGAGATAGGACGCGGATTTGGCTGTGCAAGAATCTGCAGCATGCTGCAGATTCTCGGATCATTCTGCATAACCAGCACGCAATAGAAACTGCTCCATTGCCGTGCATTGGTTTCATTTTGGCCACGGTGTGATGCGTTTATTTAGCTGCATTGCACCGCGTGTAATGGAAGATGTAAAGATGTGGGGGGGAAACCTTGGGGCCCCTACAGGATCTTGGGGCCCTGGGGAGATTGCCCCCTTCGCCTCTATGGTAGTGCCAGCCCTAGCTGTAGGTTCACTTCACTGCCTTTCACCTTATTTCTCCTTTAGCAAATGATCCCAATATCTACAATTGTAAGCGGTTAAGTAACTTTATAGTCAGATTACAGGAAAAATGCAAAGTTATACAGGTGTGGCATTTAAGCTACAGGGTATTGCTGAATGCATAGCATGAAAATGCATTTCCTCTCTATTTTTCTGTAATCAATGGTATTTCAATCCATTAAGCTATGCAGAGAACTTACTCTCGATTATTATTCGGTCAGTGCATTCCTAACTTGCATTATGATTGATTGATATTATTGTTGAATTAATGTTTCATGAGATGAGCTGCCCAAATTATAGAGCCACTGCCAAGTTATATTAGGTCCACTGAAAAGTAATTTGCACCATTTTTTTTTTCTTTTGCTTTTCATTTTTTCCCCATCAAAAGCCATGATGAATGAAGATCATGTAGTGAAAGCACTGCCTTAACCATCTGTTTTTCTTTTATCCTGCCTTTTTTCAGAAGGCACGGATATTGCCACAAGCTGGGAGTTTTTGGGTGTTCAGCTTATTTGTGATGCTTTGTGTGATGGATATCTTTGATCTCGGCTCCCTTAGAATACAGAACAAACTGTCTTTTTCAGTGAAATGGGAAGACGTAATCCTTAGACACTTGCAAATGTTGATAGACTGCAATAATTAAAAATGTAATGTGCTATAAACATTGGAAAGGAACACATAGCTAGCTCTGGGTGAATGTGATTGATCATTCTAATGGGGGAACACAGAAGCATCTTACATCCGGAAAGCTGATTTTTTTTTTTTGCAAAACAACACCACAATAAACAAAACAAAATAAACCGCTTTGCTTTGAAAGTAAGTTCTGTCTAATCTGAATAAAATAATGTAGTATTAAGCATTTCAGTGTAATAAAAACTGCAAACGGGTGCAGCTTCTGCCTTACGTATACATATAGGTAAATATAATGGTGATATTATTTATTCCCTTCTCCAAAGAAAAAGAGTTAACTACAAAAACCAAAGCCCCACCACTGTATCTGATGTGAATGGCACAATCAAGGTACTGAGTCACTGAACCTTGATTGCATCAAGTATTTCAAAGAAACACTCTCCATTTTTATTATTCCCAACATAAGCTATAAGTCCTACTGAATAGAATACACATGATTGGTTAAAAATAGTATTACGTGAAGAAATAGTCTAAATTCTTGCATTTCTTTATTTAAACTTGCAGACATATTATTACCAAATACTCTCATCTCTGCTGTTTTCTTTGTACAACAATTGTATGGCTTTGCACTCCTTAAGCCCCATACACACTCAACAGCGGTCTTTTAGGCTCTCACAACTTTTCTTGTGAAACACCTAAAAAAATCTCTTGCTATTCTTCAAGCAGCTGATAAGACTGATAAGAAGTCAATTCAACATTTGGATTGACTTCTTATCAGTCTTATCAGCTGCTTAAACAATAGCAAGAGATTTTTCTTAGGTATTTCACAAGAAAAGTTGTGAGAGCCTAAAAACCGCTGTTGAGTGTGTGTATGGGGCTTTAGGTATGCAGTCTTGATACTGAGGTGCTCAGGCTCATGGCATCTTAAAGGGGAACTTCAGCCTAAACAAACATACTGTCATCAAGTTACATTAGTTATGTTAATTAGAATAGATAGGTAATATCATCTCTTACCCACCCTGTTTTAAAAGAAAAGGCAAATGTTTGTGATTCATGGGGGCTGCCATCTTTGTCATGGGGCAGCCATCTTTTTGGTTGAAAGGAGGTGACAAGGAGCAGGAGACACAGTTCCAACTGTCCTGTGTCCTGATCACACCTCCCAGCTGCACACGCTAGGCTTCAAATGTCAAATTCAAAATGTAAAAAAAAAAAAATTGCACCAAAACAGCAGAACGAGAAAAACATCATCAGAAATCCCATCATGCTTTGTGCAGCATTAGGAGAAAAAAGCCCGGGCAGTTTTCTTCTGTGCAGCTAAAAATGAGGCTTGTATAAGGGAAACAAAGTTCTGATGCTATGAAACTGTTAAAGAATCACCAGGCCTTTTCAGTGCTGCTGAGTCGATTTTTAGTCCGGAGGTTCACTTTAAGAAAGATCTGAAACTTGCAAAAACAAACCGGACCAGTGAACCAAATCCACATGCTATATCACAGTTATAAGAACCAGTTCTAACAAATGTAATATAGCATGTGGATTTGGTTCACTAGTTCTTGGTGGTGGACAACTGCTTATGAGACATGTATACTGATATGATGGATGTGATTATTTATAGGTGTTTCTGTGATTCCTTGACAGAAGGTCTGGGACACTGGGCCTGATTCAGTTTACCCTTTCTCCTAAATTTTTTCCTAGGGAATATTTTCAAATGCTATGAACAACATGCAACTGAAGCTAATAACAAGAAAGAAAATACTCCTTTTCGCCTACTTTTGGTACTTTTTCAATAGCAGAGTACAGAAAAGTTATTTTAAATAGAAGATGAAAAATTATCTCGTACGAGAAAACTTAGGAGAAAAAAATGGATCTGGCCCACTATGTTGCCCTAAAATGTTGGAATTGCTCACCATAAATATTTTAATTGTGTATAGAAGAGCATGATGTCAATTCCCTTTTTGCTGTTTACTTTAAAAAAACAGTAACCAGCACAACTGTCATCTTCGTATTTACTGTTTACCAGCATCAGTCTTTTACTTCAGCTAACATCTGGAAATATGCCTGAAGAAGGGAACTAGATCTCAGAAAACTTATATAATTTAACTCTATCGGTTAGCCATTAAAAGGTATTATTTTTTACAAAAAGTTTTTTTCTCCCTATATATATATGCTGTTTACTTTGAAACTAAATAAGAGTCAAAGTGTAGTCAAGAACCCTATACTGATCCCTCTCTGGTCAGATTTAGCGCAGAAAGGGTTTAATTCCTACCACACTCAGCACATTGATCTTCTATAGATTTCAGCATGAAATCTATTAAAAATCAATTGGGCCATGTCATTGCACTGCTCAATACAATTTATTGCTATGGGTCAATAATCTGCTGCCTCTCTTGCCCCGCTCTCAATCAACAGACAAAATTGCTGAAATGTGCTCTTGGTGTGAAATAGCCCTCATGGCTACTTCTGTATATATATATAAAAAAAAATACTGTAAAAGAAAATGTAAATTGCACATTTGTATAAATACAAATCCTAGCACATTTATTTACATCCTAGCACATTTATTTTACACCTCACACATACCAGGGTTGAGATGGCAGTGCAACAAGAAACAGCATCATCATCATGCAATCTCTTGTCAGCACGTACATGTGAACAGCTACAGCCCATCCCTAGTCACAAGAAGACCTCTTACTCTTTTATGCTATCCCTGTTCTTCTAGGTAAATATTACAATACTAGCAAACCTAAGCCTGTTTACACAGGCTCTAGGTCTCTCTCATCACAGCCACGGCCGCATATCAGTGCGCACACACCCGTTGCGGGCACACCCACACCTTCCCCCCGCCCTCCACCCACACCCACTGGCCCCAAACTTCTCCTGTCCCAATGGCTACACATGCGCAGTAGCCTTAACTCACGGGACACAGCGACAGGAGGATGATGCAGGGACAGTTAGGGTATTTTTACATAGGATTAAAATAAAGGTTAAAACATTAATAGTAGCATCTGCCGGATGCGCCCGGCTAATGGATAAGTATCCAAAGCATTTAATAGGAAATTTGAATGCGGTTTTGGTATGAGAATGTTCATGCGACTTCGCATACGATTTCGCATAGAAACAATGGAATAGCACACAGGCACTGCCATGGTTAAAATCGCATACATGGTCAACCATGCAAAATCGTATGCGAATTTGCATGAAAATTTGCATACAACCGCATGCGAAATTCGCATCTGCATGCAATTTTTACATTAACTAAAAAACAAAAAAAAAAACAATACAATAGTATTAAAAGATTACAGCAATAATAAAACATAACAATAATATTGTAAAAGACTAGTTCCAAAGCCTGTCTAATTACAGGCGATAGGGAATGCACTGTCCACAGTTGTGTGCTGCGTGCGCATGTCCACGACCCCCAGGGGCTGTTCATGCATGTGCACAGACCCAACTCCTGTGCACCCGAATGGCACCCCTCACCACTGCTGACGAAGACTGCAGACGGCCGTGTGCTGCACATGCACAGTAGGCACCCCTGACATGGACACAGGGACACAAAAGAAGCAGAGACACAGGGAAATTTATACATAGGATTACAACAATATTGTAAAAAAAAAGATAAAAAATCATTACACTTAATACATGTTCTGTAGTTTGGATGATTTTAAAAGGCAGCTTTGTTTGTTTCAGGTTGCCTTGTACAATTATAATCACCTTTTTCATCTTGTTAATTGCATTTGTGGAAAAAAAATAGTCACTGGGTATCAGGCAGCAATACATTACAACTATTACATTAACCACTTAAGGACCAGGGGATTTTTCAGTGATCGGTGCTGCGTGGGCTCTGCAGCCCGCAGCGCCGATCAGGAGTGCAGCAGGGCGATCAGACTACTCCCCTTTTTTCCCCACTAGGGGGATGTCCTGCTGGGGGGGTCTGATCGCCGCCGGCTGCATTTGCTTAGCGGGGGGGCTCTTCAAAGCCCCCCTCCACAGCGTTCTCCACCCTCTCGCCTGTTCCCTCCCTCTCCCTTCCCCTCTGAGTGGCGCAGGACGGATATCCGTCCTGCGACTGATAGGATAGGCCGGGGATCGCCGATCTATGTCACGGCGCTGCTGCGCATCAGCGGCGTATTGATGTTAACAGCGGGGATTTCTTCCCCGCGTGTTTACATTATGCGTGCGAGCCGCGATCGGCGGCTCGCACACTGTTCACGGTGGCAGCCTCCGTGAACTGGCATGGAAAGGCCGCTCGATCGAGCGGCCGTTTCCATGCTATACCACTAACGACCCGCCGACGCCTATCGTCGTTAGCTGGTCGTTAAGTGGTTAAAGACGGAAAATCAAAAATAAAGATATATTTTAATATATTTTAATAGGTTTTAAAACATAACAAATGCAAAGGTTCAAAAAAAGGTTCTTAACTCATTAGCAGCCTTTATAGAGCTATCTCCTTTGAGATAAGTGCACTGCTTTTGACCTCAGTCAGCATAAAGGTGGCCACTAATTATACAATTTGCTGAACGATGGATTACGAACAATTCTTTGTATGAACGATCGTAAATGATCATTTGGGACCGCTAATGGACAAAAATCTCCTAACCAATCCGATCAGATTAATGCAATTTCAGTTTGTTCCCATCAATCTGATCGGATTGGTTAAGAGATTTTTGACCATTAGTGGTCCAAAACAATCATTTACGATCATTCATACAAAGAATCGTTCATAATTGATCGTTCAGCAAATTGTATAATTAGTGGCCACCTTAACTCATTGTGCTGTAAATTCTTAAAATGTTTTTATCTTCTCTACTAGCAGAAGATATAGAAACTGAAAGCAAAAGTTCTCTATTATTGTTGCACACTGTGCTAAGTGGCCATAAATACACATTATAGCAGTACTAATTAGAAGCAAAGGAACTGTAGCACATTAGAAATAAAAAATGTGCTAAAATAAATTGACCTGGAGCATGTGCAAGACGCTAAATAAATTGGCTACTCAAGGGTTAAAAAATGTCTTCAAGCAGACCTTCAGGGAGAGCAGTGCCAAGGTAAAGGGTCATTTACCTCTGATCTCTGTCTCATATTGGGAAGACCACTTTAATAGCCACAACCACCATCTCAGACCCATGCTATGAAACGCATGGACCACTACATACCTCCCCCAGTGATGGAGTAAAAACCTGGACACCATTTTGGGGATGAATCTTCTAAATGCCTGTACATTTTTTGGGTGGTGGTATCATCTCTAAAATGTCTTCTACTACTTTCTCAGACTAATGCTTCAAGTCAAATATGACCCACTGTATAGCTCTAGCGTATGCCCTGAAAATTTCACAAAGATTGAACAAATTGGCATTGTCATGCTGCACAGACATTCTCAACTTTCCATGAGCTAGGATAATTGGCACATGTTCTGATGTATAAGTATTAAAGGGAAGGTTCAGGGAGGGTGGAGGAAAAATAAAAATCAATTTCCACTTACCTGGGGCTTCCTCCAGCCCGTGGCAGGCAGGAGGTGCCCTCGCCGCCGCTCCGCAGGCTCCCGGTGGTCTCCGGTGGTTGACCCGACCTGGCCAGGCCGGCTGCCAGGTCGGGCTCTTCTGCGCTCCAAGTCCTGGTACTTCTGCGTCCCACGCCGGCGCTCTGACGTCATCGGACGTCCGCCGGGCTGTACTGCGCGTGCCTGCCACGGGCTGGAGGAAGCCCCAGGTAAGTGGAAATTGATTTTTATTTTTCCTCCACCCTCCCTGAACCTTTCCTTTAAGCCTTCAACCCAGTGGGCAAAGTGTGTGCTTGCAAAGTGCAGTGTTACCCCCAGAAATGAACTCTGGTAACAGCATGTACAGGATTTAAGGACCCCGCAAAATGGTGAACTACATCATTTATATCTTTACCATTCTGTCCTCCAAGCTTCATAAAATGGCTCCTAACCCTCCATTTAATACCACATCTCTGGGGGCTGGTGCACACCAGAGTGGTTCTGGAGCGTTTTTTTAAACATTTGCAGGGGGAAAACCGCTTGGCTAATGAAAGTGAATGGGATGATGCACACCAGAGTGGTTCGTTTTTTCCGCAAACTCGGGGGCTTCAGCAGTGGCGTAGCTACAAACCTCTGGGCCCCAATGCGGAATCTGGATGTGGGCCCCCCCCCCCACGGCAACAACAGCCCCCCCTCCCCCGGCAACACCCGACGCACACACATATCCGAATCCCTATAGCCAGCTATAGGTCCCCCCAGTATAGGTAGCCAGGCATAGGTACGCCAGTATAGTTGCCCCCGGTATAGGTTAGCCAGGTAGGTGCCTCCAGCATAGGTAGCCAGTATAGTTGCCCCCAGTATAGGTTAGATAGGCAGGCGCCGCCAGTACAGGTTAGCTAGGTGGGTGCCTCTAATATAGGTAGCCAGAATAGTTGCCCCCAGCATAGGTTAGATAGGTAGGTGCCCCCAGTATAGGTTAGTTAGGTAGGTGCCTCCAATATAGGTAGCCAGTATAGTTGCCACCTGTATAGGCTAGCTAGGTGCCCCGAATACAGGTTAGACAATTAAGTGCCCCCAGGTTAGATAGGTAGGTGCCCCCCAGTATAGGTTAGATTAGGTAGCTGCCCCCCAGTATAGGTTAGATGAGGTAGGTGCCCCCCAGGATAGGTTAGGTAGCTGCCCCCCAGGATAGATTAGGTAGCTTTCCCCCAGGATAGGTTAGAGTAGGTAGCTGCCCCCCCGGATAGGTTAGAGTAGGTAGCTGCCCCCCAGGATAGGTTAGGTAGGTAGCTGGCCCCCAGGATAGGTTAGGTAGGTAGCTGCCCCCCCCAGGATAGGTTAGGTAGGTAGCTGGCCCCCCAGGATAGGTTAAGTAGGTAGCTGCCCCCCCAGGATAGGTTAGGTAGCTGCCCCCCCAGGATAGGTTAGGTAGCTGCCCCCCCAGGATAGCTTAGGTAGGTAGCTGCCCCCCAGGATAGGTTAGGTAGGTAGCTGGCCCCCCAGGATAGGTTAGGTAGGTAGCTGGCCCCCCAGGATAGGTTAGGTAGGTAGCTGGCCCCCCAGGATAGGTTAGGTAGGTAGCTGGCCCCCCAGGATATGTTAGGTAGGTAGCTGGCCCCCCAGGATAGGTTAGGTAGGTAGCTGGCCCCCCAGATAGGTTAGGTAGGTAGCTGGCCCCCCAGGATAGGTTAGGTAGGTAGCTGGCCCCCCAGGATAGGTTAGGTAGGTAGCTGGCCCCCCAGGATAGGTTAGGTAGGTAGCTGGCCCCCCAGGATAGGTTAGGTAGGTAGCTGGCCCCCCAGGATAGGTTAGGTAGGTAGCTGGCCCCCCAGGGTAGGTTAGGTAGGTAGCTGCCCCCCAGGATAGGTTAGGTAGGTAGCTGGCCCCCCAGGGTAGGTTAGGTAGGTAGGTAGGTCGCTAGCTGCCCTCTCCCTCCCTTCCTCTCCCCCTCAGATGCAGAGTGCGCAGCGCATGGAAGCGCTGTAGGCGGAACTCACCTCCGTCCCTGCGCCGCTGGTCTCCTCCCGCTCTGTATAGATGTTGTTACACACTGCTTCCTGTTTAGCCGGATGCAGTGTGTAACAGCAGATCTATGCAGAGCGGGAGGAGACCAGCGGCGCTTGGAACGCAGGCAGGTGAGTTCTGCCTACAGCGCTTCCGTGCGCCGCGCACTCTGCATCTGAGGGGGGGGGGGGGGGGCCCGGGGAGAGGTCGGGCTGCCCTCCGCACGGCTGCAGCTCCCCCCTCCCAATAACGCACGCAGGGATCTCCGAGTCCAAACGGACATGGGCCCCCCGGGCCCCTCCCCCGCCTCTTCAGGAGCCGGGCCCGGTCGCCGAGGCGACCGTTGTGACCACAGGCCCTACGCCCCTGGGCTTCAGCATTTTTTAGATTTCTGAGGTGTTTCTGCCTTAATGTTAAGTATAGGAAAGCGGAAAACAGCTCTGAAAAACGCTAGATCAGAGCAGTTTTCCAGGCATTTTTGTTACAGAAGCTGTTCAGTAACAGCTTTACTGTAATAATATTTGAAATCTGCTACACAAAAATGCTCCAAAAAATGCTAGGCATATGTAGAAAACCTCTCTAAACATGCTTAGAATTACTCTGAAATCTGCTTCAAAAACCTCTAGCGAGGACCGCAGTGTTAACCCCCCTGGTGACCAGGCCATTTTTAGTTAAATAGGCCACTGCAGCATTAAGGCCAAGCTGCAGGGCCATACAACTCAGCACACAAGTGATTCCCCCCCTCTTTTCTCCCCACCAACAGAGCTCTCTGTTGGTGGGGTCTGATCCCCCCCCCCCCGTTTGTTTTTTTAATAAATATTTATTTATATGATTTTTTAATAAAATCCTGCTTTTTTTATTAACTTTATTACCCTCCCTCCCCCTGCCAGCCAATCAGCGTGATCGGCTGTGATAGGCTTCAGCCTATCACAGCAGATCGCCTCCCCGTGTCCCAGGGGGACAGCCGAGTCAAACGGTGATCACTGTGATCAGGGTCGGACTGGGACACCAAGGGCCCACCAAGGAAGTTTCAGACTAGGGCCCACCCCCCTCTCCTCCTCCTCCCTCCCCCCCCCCATTTTGAGGCTCACATACACATGTAATTGTGCCCAATTCCCCCCCTTCCAAGCTGCGCCCCCCTCCAGTGGCGTAGCTAGGGTGTTTGACACCCGGTGAGGATAATTTACCAACACCCCCCCCCCCCCAAAAAAGCAAAGCGCGCAGCGACAAAAAAAAATGGGTGTGGACATGACATCACATGGGTGGGGGGTAATTGTAATGTAACTGTAACAGTAAGGCAGTGGGCTAATATAGGTAGCCAGAATAGTTTCCCTCAGCATAGGTTAGATAGGTAGGTGCCCCCAGTATAGGTTAGTTAGGTAGGTGCCTCCAATATAGGTAGCCAGTATAGATGCCACCAGTAAAGGCTAGCAAGGTAGATGCCCCCAATACAGGTTACATAGGTAGCTGCCCCCAGTATAGGTTACATTGGTAGGTGCCTCCAGTATAGGTTAGATAGGTAGCTGCCCCCAGTATAGGTTAGATAGCTAGCAGGGTGAGAGGGCGGGCAGATAGCTAGCCGGGTGGGCAGATAGAAAAAAGGGGGAGGGGGAAGAAGTGGTGCGGTCATGGAAGAATTGGGTGTGGTCATGGACCAGAATGTGGGTGTAGTCATGGGTGGAGACAAATTTGCATGAATGGTGGGACATTAGATTAGGACAGTGGTGGCGAACCTTTTGAAGGCAGAGTGCCCAAACTGCAACCCAAAAGTCACTTATCTATTGCAAAGTGGCAACAGCAATTTAAACTAAATAAAAACGTTTTAACTCATACATGAACATTATGGAAAATCCAAGTTGAAAATAAACTGTGAAGATAAACAATTTCATCCATCCTACTCCTGAAAAATGTATTCATTTTTTTTTTTTTTTTTTTTAGAACCTCCCAGTTTTATTTTCTGTTTTAAAAAGCTAAAAAGTAGCTATTGTCTCATATGATGATGATTCAGCTTTTTCCATAGTCTCGCAGTTAGCAATCATGTGACCCTCAACAAGACAAATTCAGCAATCATGAGGTCCCCCATCAAGACAAAATCAGCAATCATGAGGCCCCTAACAAGACAAATTCAGCAATCATGAGGCCCCCAACATGACAAATTCAGCAATCATGAGGCCCCCAACAAGACATTCAGTAACCATGAGGCCCCCAACAAGACAAATTCAGTAACCATGAGGCCCCCAACAAGACAAATTCAGCAGTCATGAGGCACATAAATAAACAGCATTTCACATAAATAGGCAGAATGCCCACTTAATATGGTAGACACCTCTCACCTGGCTTCTGAATTCTCCTCTACTGGCTGCTGTGCCAGGCAATACTGTTTTTGGCTGGATTGGGGATGATGTGTGGGCTGAAAGGCCTGGCGGTGATGCTGTGGCCGGCCTGGCGGTGATGCTGGGCTGTACTTGGCTGGTTGAAGTAAATGTTGGCCTGACTGTTGGTGGTGATGCTGTGGCCTTTTTGACAGTGATTCTGGGCTGGTTGGCTGGTGGTGATGCTGGGCTGGCCTGGATAGTTTAGGTAGTGACAGGTGCACCCTAGTTTAGGTAGCACCAGGAGCCTCCCAGCTTAGGTAGTGACAGGACCTCCAAGTTTAGGTAGCGACAGGAGCCCCCCAGTTTAGTTAGTGACAGATACCCCCCGTTTAGGTAGTGACAGGAGCCCCCAGTGTTTGTAGTGACAGGTGCCCCCCAGTTAAGGTAGTAACAGGTGCCCCCCAGGGTATGTAGTGACAGGAGCCCCCAGTTTAGGTAGTGACAGGGCCCCCCAGTTCAGGTAGTGACAGGTGCCCCCAGTTCAGGTATTGACAGGCGCCCCCCCCCCAGTTCAGTTAGTGACAGGTACCCCCAGTTTAGGTATGACAGGAGCCCCCAGTGTATGCAGTGACAGGGACCCCCCCCCCAGTGTATGTAGTGACAGGGCCCCCCAGTATAGATAGACAGGTCTATAGGTGTCCCCAGTTTAAATAGCCAGATCTATAGGTGTCCTCAGTGGCAGCGGAGAGAGAAGAGAAGCGGTGGGGAAGGGAGGACGTTTCCCCCTCCCCCTTCCCTCACCTTGGGGCTCCCCCTCTCTCGCTCCCCCCTTTAGAATTAAGTGATGCGGCAGGCAGCGCCGCTGTGCCTGCCGCTTCTTTTCTCTCTCCGCTGCCACCCCAGGGCGGGCGGGCCAGCCACGTCCGGGTAGCTAGGGGGGGCAGCAGCTAGCCAGGGGAGTGCGCATGCCCCATTTTGCCCTATGTAGGGACGCCCATGGCATGGTAGGCAGATAGGTAGCCGGGTAGGCAGTTATGTAGCCAGGTGGGAGGGTAGGCAGATAGGTAGCTGGGTGGGCAGTTAGGTAGCCGGGTGGGAGGGTAGGCAGTTAGGTAGCCAGGTGGGCAGATAGGTAGCTGGGTGGGCAGTTAGGTAGCCGGGTGGGAGGGTAGGCAGATAGGTAGCTGGGTGGGTAGATAGGTAGCCGGGTGGGCAGATAGGTAGCCGGGTGGGAGGGTAGGCAGATAGGTAGCCGGGTGGGCAGATAGGTAGCTGGGTGGGTAGATAGGTATCCAGGTGGGCAGATAGGTAGCCAGGTGGGCAGATAGGTAGCCGGGTGGGAGGGTAGGCAGTTAGGTAGCCGGGTGGGCAGTTAGGTAGCCGGGTGGGAGGGTAGGCAGAAGGGTAGCCGGGTGGGAGGGTAGGCAGTTAGGTAGCCGGGTGGGCAGTTAGGTAGCCGGGTGGGAGGGTAGGCAGATAGGTAGCTGGATGGGCAGTTAGGTAGCCGGGTGGGCAGTTAGGTAGCCAGGTGGGAGGGTAGGCAGATAGGTAGCTGGGTGGGTAGATAGGTAGCCGGGTGGGCAGATAGGTAGCCGGGTGGGAGGGTAGGCAGATAGGTAGCTGGGTGGGTAGATAGGTAGCCGGGTGGGCAGTTAGGTAGCCGGGTGGGAGGGTAGGCAGAAGGGTAGCCGGGTGGGAGGGTAGGCAGTTAGGTAGCCAGGTGGGCAGTTAGGTAGCCGGGTGGGAGGGTAGGCAGATAGGAAGCTGGGTGGGTAGATAGGTAGCCGGGTGGGCAGCCAGTTAGGTAGCCGGGTGGGTAGATAGGTAGCCGGGTGGGAGGGTAGGTAGTTAGGTAGCCGGGTGGGCAGTTAGGTAGCCGGGTGGGAGGGTAGGCAGAAGGGTAGCCGGGTGGGAGGGTAGGCAGTTAGGTAGCCGGCCCGGGTGGGCAGTTAGGTAGCCGGGTGGGAGGGTAGGCAGTTAGGTAGCCGGGAGGGCAGTTAGGTAGCCGGGTGGGAGGGTAGGCAGAAGGGTAGCCGGGTGGGAGGGTAGGCAGTTAGGTAGCCGGCCCGGGTGGGCAGTTAGGTAGCCGGGTGGGAGGGTAGGCAGTTAGGTAGCCGGGAGGGCAGTTAGGTAGCCGGGTGGGAGGGTAGGCAGTTAGGTAGCCGGGAGGGCAGTTAGGTAGCCAGGTGGGAGGGTAGGCAGAAGGGTAGCCGGGTGGGAGGGTAGGCAGTTAGGTAGCCGGCCCGGGTGGGCAGTTAGGTAGCCGGGTGGGAGGGTAGGCAGTTAGGTAGCCGGGAGGGCAGTTAGGTAGCCGGGTGGGAGGGTAGGCAGACGGGTAGCCGGGTGGGAATGTAGGCAGTTAGATAGCCGGGTGGGCAGTTAGGTAGCCGGGTGGGTAGCCAGTGGGGGCCCCGACTCCTATGCTCCCCCTCACCTGGGTGTCCCCCCTCCTATTAGAAGCCCCGGGGAGGGCAGCCCGACTGTTTTTTTTTTTTTCCCCTTAAAAAAAACTATTTTCCCCGGGGGGCCCCCTCCTATCCTCCCCCTCCTATCCTCCCCCTCCCTCACCTCGGAGGGCCCCCCTCCTGTTACGAGCGGCGGGTACAGCAAACTTCCGGGGACTCGGGGAGGTAAAGCAGAAGATAGAGGTCCAGCTGCCTCCCAGTCGCTGTCTCCTCTATGCCGCTCGCACTAAACCAGGAGGCAGTGCGAGCGGCATAGAGGAGACAGCGTAGCCCGAGAGGCAGCTGGACCTCTATCTTCTGCCTTACCTCTCCGGAAGTTTGCTGTACCCGCCGCTCTCCCGCCGCTCGTAACAGGAGGGGGGCCCTCCGAGGTGAGGGAGGGGGAGGATAGGAGGGGGCCCCCCCGGGGAAAAGAGTTTTTTTAATGGGGAAAAAAAAAAAAACCAGTCGGGCTGCCCTCCCAGCGGCTCTCCCCTCCAGCGCACCCCTTCTAGGGGCCCCCAGCAGGAGGGGCAGTCGGGGCCCACCGATGGGACCGTCGGTGGTTCGGCGGCTCTGTCCGAGCCTGACTGTGATTGATATTGGCTCACAGTGATCGTACAGTCAGCAGCCACCCATGCACAGAGCTCTGCTGTCAATGTGACAGAGCAGAGCAAGTGGGTTACAGCATTGGGGCAGACAACAGGAGAGGTGTGCAGGTAGCAAATGCGGAAGGTGAAATCTACATGCTGGCAGGGAACACAGTCATAAGGCGTAGATTTCAACTAGCCCAGTCCGGAAGCTGTTAAGCACTGACAAAAGCTGTATTTCATTTTAAGGAGGCAGGTTTGAGGGCTCCCAAGATGTGACCCCTGTATTAAATTCAAACACTTTTTTTATCTCCAAAGTCAATTCTGACTGCCATATGTTTGAGAATCCCCACCTCCTCCTGATCAGAGGTGAATGTGTTGGAACAATCTGATGTCCTCTAGATATGCGCAAAATGTTCCAGTCTACTCTTGTTCTCAGAGCATCAAATCCAATTTGAAACAGACACGGGTATATTGGCTCTTTTATAGCACATTTTGAAGTACATTTAAAGATCCAAATCAGTGTCTGCTGCACATATAAGCAATTTTTCAAAAGATGTCATTCACTATTAAATCCTGAGAAGTAAATTTACTGTGACGACGGCAAAATGCTTGAGTACAGTCAGAGTTTAAAATAAGAGGCTCATTAAAAGTTAACACATTCTGATGAGAACTGAAATGGCAGCTATAAGAAAGAGGTAAAACACAATCAATCATCTATTCCATCTCATATTACTCTTAGAGGTCTTTCAATAAGCAAAATGTGCATCTGAAATCGCTGAGTGGCGCCTGCAATTGCAAATTATAGGGCTGTCAGATCACAGCTAAAGTGCAGACATTACCTTTGAAGCACAATCCTTTGCCAATTAAGGATGTTCCAGAGCACAGTAATGGAATGTTCATTACTTATTTCAAGTCTGTTTTACCCCTGCAAGTGGTACCCTTTCTGGCTTTAGTATGATGATGGATTTCTCTCCTGTTTTATTCATTAAGTTAGTGTCATAGCATGATTCCCTTTGCACTAAAGGCATGTGTGCTGTAAATAAGTAAGGGTGGTTTTAAGAAACGCTCCATCACCTTTTGCTCTTACTTGACTCGTTTCATGCATTCTGGAGAAAATATGGTTGACATAAAAAAAATGAATACAGTTCTAGGTAACTGATTGACATTTTTGCCTCTCAAGGAATAATGGAATTTTGTATAGTTTGTTATAGTTACAGACCGCTTAGTCAACATCATTACAAATGTGTGCGCCTCACATATGTCATTCCTATTGTTTCTATTAAAGGGAAGGTCCAAGCAACATGTGTATTTTATGACTTTAATTCGATTTTGGGGGTTGTGTTTGCCTTTAAAGGGAAGGTCCAAGCAAAAAAAAAAAAATGAGTTTCACTTACCTGTGGCTTCTACCAGCCCCATGCAGCCATCCTGTGCCCTCGTAGTCACTCACTGCTGCTCCAGTCCCCCGCTGGCAGCTTTCTGACCTCAGAGGTCAGGGCCGAATTGCGTACATTTTTACGCATTCCAGCTAGTGCAGGAACATTAACACATACATTTTTACGCGTTAGTGGTGCACTGCGTACATTTTTTTCCTGCACTAGCTGGAATGCGTAAAAATGTATGCAATGTGGCCCTGACCTCCGAGGTCAGAAAGCTGCCAGCGGGGGACCGGAGCAGCAGTTAGTGACTACGAGGGCACAGGATGGCTACCTGGGGCTGGTAGAAGCCCCAGGTAAGTGAAACTAATTTTTTTTTTTGCTTGGACCTTCCCTTTAAAGGCAAACACAACCCCCAAAATCGAATTAAAGTCATAAAATACACATGTTGCTTATTGCAATTTATAATCACTACTTTTGTCACTAAGTGAAGTATTTTTCGCAAGTTTAACGCAGTTTTAGCTATGTGCTACTCAAAGTTGCGATGGTTGCCATTGTTTGCACTTATGCTGGCCTATGGGGAATATGAGCCCGTCCCCCCACTCAGGTCAGTGGTGGAATTTTTGCTTCTGCATACCCGGTCGCTCTCCAATGTATGATTACCCTTCACCATCTTTCCTATTCCTGTGGGCTGTCCTTTCCCCTGCTTCTACTGCTATCAAATTAATAAGAACCATATAAAAAGGAAAAGAAAAAAGTGAAAAGAGCAGCCCAGAAGTTGACACATGAAAGCTGTGATGCAGTATACGCAGTGCACTGGACAGCTAATACACTGGGAGTAATGTGGCTCTGCACACTTTTGGCCACACCTTCTACCCCACTTTTTGCCCCTTCTCCTCTTCCCTATATGAGCCAATCAGTTGTCTTCATTCCCTGAACCATTGATATCCTTAAATATACAGTGTGTATGTGTAATTGCCTTTTCAGAAATATAAAGTTTATATGCTTAGTAGGGATGCTCATTCCTATTTTGCAGAAATACAAATGTCCACATTTCCGATCAGAACTCAGATATCAGATTTCTGAGGAAATACTGCATTACTGCAACTTGGTAATTTTAGCCCAGTGACAGAACATTGGACCAATCAGAGACTGCAGAGTCAACTCAAAAGTATTTGGCCAATCAGAGAATGCAAAAAATGACCAAAAAAAGACTCCTCAGATAACGGAAATCGATAATCAGCATTGGTGGCCGGAAATTGGAATTTCTGCAGAATAAGAAATCAGCATTTCAGATCATCTCTAATGGTTAAAGAAAACCTGAACTGAAAATTAAAAGACAAAATAATCATACACAGGTCATACTTACCTCCTGTGTAGTCTACTCCTCAATCTATTTTTCCTCTCCTGCGTCCTGTTTGTCCACTGTGATCAATGGAATTCTCCGTCCTCCATTTTGAAAATGGCTATTACCCCATAACCGCTTCCTGGTCAGCACACTGTTAAACTGTTACATCGCTCACTTGAGCCATAGGGAAACATGGACACATCAGTTCTCCTCTCAGCTGTAACTGACAGCAACTGATATATAACTGACAGCAACTAGTATATTTCAGTTCTGACAAAATGTTGTCAGAACTGGAAGGGATCACTGTAAGAAGAAAATGGTGAGCTTCTGAGAGGAACTGATGGCAAGGTAACTATGTAATGTTCATTTTAAGTTACCTCATGTGTTTATTTTAAATAATTTAACTCAGTACAGGTTCTCTTTAATGATTTTTATTCTTACCAAAGTGAGAAACACCTACAATGGGGCAGCATTTAGCTTCCTTGCCCCTTTATAATATGGCAGTACCATAGTTTTGCTGTACTGTTGTACTGTATTTACTGTTCTTATAGATCTGACCGCTTTTATCACAGTAATGCTGGATGGACATTTGTAAAGCATTATTGCATCTAATTTTCATCTTTTTCTCAGCACAGATTCTGTTTTTAGATTACCAGTACAGATTTTCTTCATGTGTCTATCATTCATGTTGTTAAAAAAGATGTCATATCTGCATGTTATTATAAGCTTATAAACTGTGAAATATTTTACAGATGTCATAGTGACAAAAATAGACCTAATGTATGGTAACAGATATCAATGTCACTGTTAAACTGTCACCATTCAGATGTTATAAAGAATAACAGAACTTTACTTTGACACTGTCTTATGGTTTAAGTCTGAAAAATTTATAAGAATACTACACACATACACTTGAAAAAGGCGCCTGTAGAAAATGCCGCAGGATAACAGTTAGAAGAATACCAGTAAATTTACACTCCTGATGCTGGATGCACTGCAAACACATGAGCTCTGACCTGTCTCCCTGTCTCACGTTCCTCCTTTGCTTTGTTAGTGAGAGAGAGGCGGAGGCGGTCCCGGAGCCTGACTGGCAGAAAGGATAGAGGAGGCTGGGAGGGACCAAGGCTGGAATATGGGCTGCGATTGGCTGGCTGTACAGAGAGAGGAGACTGACTGTAATCTCTGTCAGCTCTGTCTCTGTTGTGAGGCAAGGACTCCCCGGCTGGAAGCCCCGCCCCCGCCGATGTATTTTTACGGACAGCAGCAACACACCTACGGATTTTACGGGTAGGGAAAATTGATACATTATTTACTGACAATCCGTAAATTCACGGACGCTTGGCAACACTGCGCCTGCGCCCTTTTCACCTTTTCAACTGCTCCGCACGTTGCAACCTTTATACCTATATTATGCATTGGCAGATACCACTAACCAAGTGTGTATGAATCTACAATGTGCAAATAATGTCTTTGTATTATTTAATAGCTATGTAAGTATTTTCCCTCATGTTATGTTAAAAATCAGAGCCAAAAAGCTCTGCTTTACTTTGAAGGTGCCCATACACTATACTATTTTTTCTGAGCAGATTCCATAACTTTGATCAAATCTTCCCTACATGTCTGCTTGATCATAATTTTGATTAATTTCCAATCAGACAGGTCTTTTTTGATATTGAAATTGGGCAGAGGCACAGTATGTATTGCTGTGGTAGCTCCCCCAGGCGTCCCCCAAAGTATTGCGGAAGCATGCACACGCTGCTCACTGTGTCTGGTTGGCACATTCCCTCCTATGTCTTTACGCTATCTCCCAGTGCCCGCACTCAGTGTAGTGTAAATGAGTATGCACATGCCACGGGTCATGTGATCTGGGCAACAGGAGATCTCAAAAACACACAGGAGGGAATGCACCAACTGCATAGGTGAGCATTGAGTGCACTCTACCGCATTAATGCTCTGCAAGGGCCCCAGGTAACTTGAGGGAGATGGTCCTATAGGTTTTTAATTGATTACAAAGTAAAATCTATTAAAAATGAATATGCAGTATGTGGCAGTGATAGATGCCTCTCTGATCAGATGTCAGTCAGAGAGGGATCTATATATTTGGCATGTCGGGAGAAAAGTGAGGAATTAAACAAATGTTTAGGAGAGATGAGTCTATGTTTTATTTGAAATGTGGCAAGAGTACAGAGTATTTTAACAGTGAAAGTTGTTTAGCTTCCCTTGGAATTAGGGTAAACTGTTTGCTCATTTTAGCAAATAAGAGGAACAAACTTTCCTTCTGTTTAGTGAGGCACATGGTTTCAATACATTCTCTTCAAATATTTCAGGCATCCCTGGGAGCCCAGCATCTGGACAGCTCATTCAGAGAGAGAAAACCAGCAGCTACAGTAAGATCAAGTGTATTCCTTTTGCAAGTCTGACTGGCGAAAGTAGACACCAGGGGCCATATGCAATTCGAGGAGATAAGAAGCTGAAAACATGCGAGCTTCTTATCTCCTCACATCGCTCAGGATTTACCGGCAAATTCAATTGCCAGTTTCACCTGAGCGATGTCCTTGCGTAAAGGAGCATAACTCAGGCAAATACTAGGTATTCGCTGAGCGATGCTCTTGTGTGGCCAGCGATGTGGAGCGAGGCATTTGTGCCGTAGAGCTGTCCTTCAGCACGACAACACTGCTGCCTCACTCCCCGGGAAGATGCGCGTGCATCGTCGCAAGAGCCAGCGCATCATCGCAAGGCTCGTACCCGCTGCCCGTCGCCTCCTGCCGCTCGTCGCTACCGCGGAACCTTCAGAAGATACATACCTGCATTGTTCCCGTCTCGCCGCATGTCCCACACCGCTCCTCCGCTCATCTCTGTGACTGCCATTGTTCTCGGAGCCCGGCAAAGCATCTTTGAGTCTCCCGGCGGGGCTCCCCATTCCTCCACTAGGTGGCCCAATGAGAATCATCCTGATTCTAATTGACCAATGAGAATCAGGATGATTCTCATTGGGCCACCTAGTGGACATGCGGCGAGACGGGAATGATGGCGGTATGTTTTTTGTTACATTTTAAATAGGTAAGGAGTCAAAACTGACTCCTTTACCTATTTAAATCACTGGTATCTGGGGTTTCCTTAGTAAAGGAGGCTCCCAGATGCCAAAATCAGCCCGCTGACCGCAGCGATAGGTCTTTTCGCCTGCTCAGAGCAGGTAAAAAGTTAGCACCTATGTTTGGCGGGGGTGCAAAATGCAATTGCGTAGGGGGAAAGGAACTTGCTGGGCGATTATATCGCCCAAGCAAGTTCTTTTCCGCCCTGGGGGGTGTTAAATGCAATTGCATTAGGCGACCCTGCTGACGCCTAATTTAAGAACTCGCCAGCACTTAGCGCTGGCGAGTTTGGTAATTGCATAGGGCCCCAGGGGTCATATGCAAATCACTTTTTCACCCGAGTTTTCTCCTAGGTGATATTTTCACAATTTATAAATAAATTGCCTTTTAACCTCCCTGGTAGTATTGATATTGACGTGCATGCACATCAATTCAAAACATGCTGCGAACGTCAATACTCTCCTGCATTGTATATTAGACTCTTGCATGACACATTTTGGAAAGTTACAGGAAACTTTTAACTGATACCTTTTTTTGCATGTACACCCAGCTAGAGGTGGAAGAGAATTAATCCTAGTAACAGCGTGGAAATAGAAAGGAGTGAGGGAAATCTGATCTGGTGATATTAGGTGGCACTGGTGCATCTTCTGTATACTGTACACTAGGAAAGGAGCAAACAGAAAAGATATGCATTCACAGTGTGCAATAGTAAGGGGTCAGTGGCCAAATGGAAATAGCTCCCCTGATGGATATGGCTGTGATCAAGCAGCCAGAAAGTTCTGGTGTCCCACTTAGAGCCAGGTACCGGGCATATAGTAAATGTCAAGGTCACTTACGTGTCCAGGGAAGGCGGTGGCTACAGACTGATGTCCGCGGGCATCCTGAACCTGTTGGCCCCACCCTGGAGGCAGCTGTGCCAACAAACTATTCCGTGATATACTGCAACAGGAAAGAACGCAGGGGAGGAGGGGTTGCACTTTGCTTTAGATCAGCTTTGAAAATCAGACTACTTACTGTAGGTCCTACCAACTCGTTTGAATGCTTGGGGGTGCAACTTTCAGCTGAGGAAAACATTAACATATTGCTGATCTACCGCCCACCAGAAAAATACTCAGACTTCCTTGAGGAACTTGTAGACCTCCTATGCAACCTAACACTGGAACACCCCAGATGGATTGTTCTTGGAGATTTCAATACATGGGTGGACGACTCCTCCTCACAATTTGGAAAAGAGCTACCTCGTGCCTTACATGAACTGAGCTTCCTCCAATCAATCAGCTCTGCTACTCACAGGAAAGGTCACACTCTGGACCTTATATTGCATACTGGGCTGTCAATAGCCAATGTGGAAATTAATCCTGTTGCCTGGTCAGACCATCACACTATCCACTTCTCCCTCTCAATACCAGCCGTCAAACACCAGGTCAAGAATCAAATAAAATATCGCCGCTTAAAAGGGCTAACACCTCAACATATCCGAGATAACCTTAGCTTTGATGAATTGACTGACTCCAGCTTGGACCCTGATACTCTGGTGTTTAAATACAACAAATGTGTGTCCTCCACCTTTGAGACCATTGCTCCTCTGCGCACCAAATATCTTACTCCACACCATCATGCACAGTGGTTTGATAACGCTATAAAAGAGCTGAAAAGACAAGGCCGAAAACTTGAGAGGCTGTGGCGCAAATCTCAGTCCCCAGAAGACAAACATGCCTTAATCTTCCACTTGAAGAGCTACCAAAAGGTAATCACGGGAAAAAAATCATCCTTTCTATCACAAGAGATTGCAAATGCAGTTAACAAACCAGCCCAACTGTTCCGCACAGTGGAAAAACTCTGCAACCCAGCATGTCAAAAACGTAATATCGAGTCTTCAAAGGACCTTTGTGACCAATTTGCCCATTTCTTCACAGACAAAGTCTCCGCTATAAGGTCCGCCATCCAACTTACAGCATCTGAGCCTAATATAGCGCCGAAGACCATTAGCAGAGACAACGTAACACCTTGGTCAAACTTCAAAGAAATTGATGAAGAAGTCACATCAAGCATCCTCCTTCACGTCCGCCTAACTACCTGTGACCTGGATCCTGGCCCAACACAGTTCATGTTGAACTGCCCCGACCTGTTCGCACCGGTATTCCTCAAAATTGTTAACTGTTCCTTACAATCAGGGATATTTCCTGCTTTACTGAAGGAAGCAATCATCAGGCCTCTCCTCAAAAAACCCTCCCTGGACCCAGATGCAATGACCAGCTACAGACCTGTCTCTAACCTCCCCTTTCTGGGAAAGCTAATTGAAAAAGCTGTATACCTCCAGCTAGAAGCCAGAATCCTACAAAATAACAGTTATGACCCATTCCAGTCTGGCTTCAGGAAACACCACAGCACTGAAACTGCCCTCATCCAAATATGCAACCACCTGCTCATGGCAAGAGACAGAGAAGAGTGCTCGATCCTCATACTGCTAGACCTTTCTGCAGCCTTTGACACAGTTGACCATGACATCTTGATAAACAGGCTACAGGAATACTGCGGCATTGATGGCATAGTACTTCAGTGGTTCCAATCCTTCTTGAGTGGCAGAACCCACAAAGTGTCTATGGGGCCCTTCCTGTCCACCCCTGTAACACTTAAGTATGGGGTGCCCCAGGGCTCAATCCTCTCTCCCCTGCTTTTCACGATTTACATGCTACCGTTGGGAAAACTAATCCAAAAACATGGCCTGACATACCACTGCTATGCAGACGACACCCAACTATATCTTTCCTTCAAGCCTGGTGTGACAGACCCAACTCTAACTATAAACGCCTGCTTACGTGAACTACAGCAATGGATGAATGACAACTGGCTGAAACTAAATGCAGACAAAACTGAAGTCCTTCTGATTGGAGGGCAGAGCATGATAACAAAACAACTTAACTTGCAGTCTTCACCACTGGGAATAGGAGGCACGGATCTACGCAGCTCTGATCATGTGCGTAGCCTGGGAGTTCTAATTGATGGGGATTTAAACTTCAGAACTCAAATCTCTGCTGTGGTGAAATCATCCTATTTTCACCTGAAGAACATTGCAAAAATCAAGCACCTCATACCCCCAGAAGATCTGCCAACCTTAGTCCACGCCTTCATCACATCCCGACTGGACTACTGCAATGCTCTCTACACTGGCCTTCCAAAAAAGGCCTTGTACCGCCTACAGCTGATACAGAATACTGCTGCCAGACTGCTAACCAACCAACCCCGTCACTGCCACATAACGCCAGTCCTGCATTCCCTTCACTGGCTACCTATAGAATGGAGGGTCCTATTCAAGATCGGCCTACTGACATTTAAATCCCTGAATAATCTAGGCCCTGGATACATTAAAGATATGTTACAGCTGCGTAGCAATCCCCGCATTCTCAGATCCACAGGTTCTAATAATCTAGTCATACCCAGAGTGCACTTAGAAACTTTTGGTCCCAGAGCCTTCTGTCATGCTGCCCCTACGTTTTGGAACTCTTTACCTCAACAGATCAGGACAGCCCCATCCCTGGACGTGTTTAAATCCAGACTGAAAACCCACCTGTTCAGTCTGGCATTTGCAGAAATGTAACTTTTGTTGTGTGAATACTTCATCCTACTAATTACTGAATCTGAGAGAGCCTAAGCGCTTTGAGTCCTATGGGAGAAAAGCGCTATAGAAATGTTATTGTATTGTATTGGTGTGGGTGGCCGGGCTCCTGGGGGTCTTGCTGCCTGTACCCGTGGGTGTTATTCACGCTAGCATAAGCATGTGAGTGTGGGCATGCGTGCGCTCGTACTGGATGTCCGCGCGTGCATGTTTGGAATGACGTGCGTGTTGCGTATGCGTAGTATGCGTATTAACCTGCGCGTGCGTGATGTGATGCGTACTTCACTTCCGTCCAAAGGCATATTTAACCTGGAAGAGAACCAACGATCAGTGTTGTAGTATTGCAGCTTGTCTGTCCGTGCTGTTTGTTGTGTTCTCCCGTGCTTGATCTCTGAATCTGTCCTGTTCCTGGTATGCTGATCCTGGCCCGGCTGATTACCCGCTCCATTGCTGAACTCCTGCCTGTATGACTTCCCGCTCTGTTACCGACCTCTGCCTTGTTTCCTACCTGCTCTGTTGCTAAACTCCTGCCTGTACGACTACCTGCTCTGTTACCCACCTCTGCCTGGCTGCCTACCTGCACCGTTGCTGAACTCCTGCCTGCACCCAGATCTATCCTGCTGCAAACCCCTGCTTGTGCAAACAATACTGTGAAGTTTCCAGCTGAACGAATATCTTCTGGAGTTATGACTCTAACTTGCCTCAGACACCACTCCTTCTGCAAGTTCATCGTCCAACCCCTATGGGAGTGCCAGGGAGTCAGTCTGGTCACGCATCCCTACGTCATGCTGGCTGTCTCTCTAGCGCTCCTGCCCTTTGTCTCCCGCTGGTCCCTGTTCCAACTCCAGGGCCTGAGGGTGGTAAGTCGCAGTGGAGGCTGTCTTCTACAATTTGGCCGCATCTGCTCCAGGTACGTAGTGATTCTTGTGACAGTAAATGGCAGTGCACTTGGATTCTCCTATTAACAATGGGCAGGCTTTGAGGTTGGTAGTTGCTACTCTTTGGTGTGAAGGAAGCCTCTTTGCTTACATGTGTGAGTTTCCAAGCTAACAGGTCAGAAACTAAACTTGCAATTTGGACTCATCTATAAGCTTTCACTTGAATTTGCAGGTTTATTTGGTGTGGCATCATCCTGGCCTCCGGGTCTCACAGCTCAAGTTTTAAAAAAAGGTCTTTGTGAGATTGTTGGTATTTGGGGAAATAGTTTTTAATGAATTGTATAGGTGGCCAGGAAATAATACTGTCAGATTCCATCAAAGTGATCAGATTTGGTAGACTGTGTTCCTCATTGTTACTCACACAGGCAAAGAAACTTCAGGCAAAGAAACTTCTTCCACATCAAAGGATAACAGTTACTCACCAAGAAGTCTGTCTATTGATTATAGGATGATCCCAGTGTGTTGTGCCTTGTCATATGCTCAGTCCCTGACTCTAAGTGGGACATCAGCACTTCCTGGCTGCTTGATCACAACCATTTCCATCAGGTGAGCGCTTTCCATGTGGTCACAGGCCACTTATAGTACTAGTGCACACTGTGAATGCTTCTCTTCTCTGTTTGCTCCTTTCCTAGCCTAAAGTTGGTGAGTCATTTCAGGAACCTTACCATTTCCCTTCAAACTATTTTTTTCATACAAAAACTGCTAATTTCACAAAGAAATAATTTAATGGAAACACAAAAATGCATTATACCATTGCTGAGTGACTCATGTATTTTAGCAAAAATTTATGTTTTGAGAAAATTGTTGCACAATAAAAAAGAAGAAAATTGACAAAGTCAAAATTAGACACATTGGCCCATATGCAATTAACTTTTTCACCTGAGTTTTCTCCAATGAGATAATTTTTATCTTCTCTTTCTACTAACTTTTCAGCATTTTACAATGGAAAAGTACCCAAACATTGATGAAAAAGTACCATCAAATTTATTTTGAGCATGTTCTTGTTTGCTGGTGGCTTAAAAGGCATTTTATAAAAATTTATGAAAGTATCACCTAGGAGAAAACTCAGGCGAAAAGTGAATTGCATATGGACCATTGGCCTATATGCAATTCATTTTTTCTCTTGTGTTATCTCCTAGGAGATAATTTTTCATCTTCTCTTTAAATCATCTTTTCATGACTTTGCTATTGAAAAAGTACCAAAAAGTAGGTGAAAAAGTATTAACAAAATATGTTTTTTTTTTTTAGTATTTTCTTGCTTGCTTGCTGGTGGTTTAAAATGCATTTTATTTAAGGTGTGAAAATATTACCTAGTAGAAAACTCTGGAGAAGAAATTAGTTGCATATGTGTCATTCACGCTTACAACTGCTTGCAAAGAAAAACAACCAAGTATACCAAGTACCAAGAGGCCTCTCATTTAAAGCCCTAGCTATCCCTCCCAGTCATTTCCTATACACTGCAGTTTTCCAGATAAACCTGAATAAGTCATGTGAGCCAATACAAACTGAGCTTGATGTTCCTCACTTAGAGAGACCAGCTGTCACTGTTCACCACTGTACTGTGCAGCTGAAAGATTACCTCTTTGTGGCCAGCATTGCTGCTCAGTAGATTATTATTTTTGGGATACTGAGCTGTAGATGAAGTACTGACCACAACATATTAATCTCTCAGCTAAGGGTGTTGGTGGAAGAGATGAGGTGCTATGTGCTCACAGGGAGAGACTGGCTGGTGCAAACTCCCAATTCCTCTCTGACTACTTCACGTCTGTGTGATGATGAGGTAGAATGAGGATTATATGCAGCTTTCCCTTTATTTAACTTGCACTCTCATCTCAGCAGGGGAAAAAATGCTAAGCAAAATATTTTTTGAAATACAGTATATATATTACTACAGACATAAAAAAACACTGTAAGTTGCTAATAAATGCATATTTACAGCCATAAGTATATAAAAATGGGAGGCTGAAGTGTCTATTAAATCTTCTAATCTGTTTGTATAGCTTCATTTAATAGGAAGAAGTCAAAACTTTTTCTTCTGTCGCTGGAAGAGAGCAGAATTCTGCTGTAATGTACAACTCAAACAATCTCTAATACAGAAGCATTCAGTTTTTCTGAGATGAGGTAGAATTTTTTTACTTTAATTCACAATTGCTGTTCTCAACTTTCTTCACACCAGGACATAGGTGAGATTTTGACCTTAACATACATTTTAAAAGATAATTATCAAGTCTGCACAAGACAAAAAATTAAAAATAAGCGGCTAGAATCAGATTGCTTTTTATAACCGGTACAATCATTTTACTTTTTTTCTAGTTTCAAACAATAGAATTTAGTCAGATAATTACACAGTGCAATATAAAGAGACCCTCTCGTTGGAACTATTCTGCTGGTTAAGCTATTTGGATCCCACATTTTTTAGTTAGGAAAGTAAAAAAAATTATAAGAACTTGGCCAACATTAGATTAAAAACAAACAAACAAAAAACATAAAAACAAAGCAAACAGCTGCATAGTGAACTATGTTCTCATTGGTTGCTGGATAATTTAAGAGAAACTTCGATAAGAATTAAGATGGCAGGTCTTCAAGGATTGGTCCCAACTTTAAGAACAATGTTGTTCACCAGCTAACAAGGAAAATGGGTTTCTGTAAAAAAATAAGTTTAAGGGGTTGGATATGTAAAATATTTATGTATACAAGAGGTATACAAATGCAGGTGTGGATGGTAAAAGAAGCTCCTTAGAATTAGAATTAAAGTTTAGACATATATATGAGGCACGTAAGAATTCTGTTAGAACTATGACCAATACTTTGTAGTAGATACCGGCTTCCTCATTTTTAATATGAAGCAAAAAATAAAATGTAAGCAAAAAACTTATTGGTAATGTAATATACTGGACAAACAAATACATGTCAAAAGTACATGTAAAACTTTAAAAATGTCATTAGTGATCGTTAGTGTTGTTCAAATTTGGGTCATTGCTATATTCTACCTGAATATGGGTGTTCAAATTTGGCTTGGGTCCTCCTAACAACCCCCCCCCCCCCACCCACCCAATTTAAGTTTACAAATTCAGCAAAATTGCATTGAAGTCAAGTCAAGCCAACATTCGTTAATCACAAAGCTATACATGCCAGAGTCACCAGATTTGCAGGATATGTTAGGGAGAAGGATGGAAACAAGGGGAAAGCCTTTTGGAAAAGAGGCCTTGTAGTGTTTGAGAAAATCGATTTTAAAAAATGTAAGAAAATATGTTTTTTTACAAAAATGACATATGCTTTGGTTTACCTTCTAATGTATACCTTTTCAGAGCTCTGTAAACACATTTTACATATTTAAAAGATAAAATGGACAGTGTGAGGGTTCCTTAGGGATTTAAAAGCGACTCCTTTATGCATTTTACATGCTAAAAGGGCACAGATAAAAGTGTTGGTGAATATGATTATCAACCCTTCTGATCCACTTTCATAAAAATTATGCACTGGACAGCCCCTTTGTGGAGTGTAAATGTATACTGCAAGGATCAGAGCCGGGACAAGGTCCTCCAGCACCCAAGGCTGAGACACCAAAGTGCGCCCCCCCCCATCCCTGCCACCCCAGCCGTCACACACTGATTGCTATTAGACTAAGAGTGCCACAGGGCCCCCAACACCTTAATCTCTAGTTATCTGGCTTGCAGTCACTGCTATGTATCCCCTTTTCTTATTTCTTTCTGCTTCATACACAATTAGGAATGACAGCTGAATGAATTGTGCGCCCCCTCCTACACTGCGCCCTGAGGCTGGAGCCTGTATAGCCTATGCCTCGGCCCGGCTCTGGCAAGGATGATTTCTGCCACAAGAGATGTGTACACATTATAGGGGGTGGGGCTGTACAGTCAACATAAATAGAAGATTAGCTACCTGGGGTGGAAAGTTTAGTTCCACTTTAAATCCCTCCACAAAAGATGTAAAAATGATGGAATCATGTGTAATAGGATGTTGTTTCACCTGCTTTCTACCGTAAAGGTTAACATTTTTAGTAGATCTTATTGGTGACATGTACATTTGTAGAATGAGCTGGAGACGTCTTTTTTTTCTTGAACACATAAGTGAATGAATGACATTATGGTTAAAAAATGTGGTTCATATCAGATAAATCCACCTTATCTTCTGTTTCTTTCCCCATGTTTTTTCCTATAGCCTATTACATGTTTAAGTGATAAGGACACAGATTGCTGCAGCACCAGCTTTAATATGTCCACCAGACACAATAATGTCCAGTTGTCAAATAATGAAAATCTATCTTAAACGGAAAAAGATGATATTGATATTGTCAATTCACTTGACAGACATAACAGTAATAGTAGGATATCCACTAAATAAAAAAGAGCGCTCATGAACTAGACGTAGCATGGTTTTATACTGAATGACAACACAAGCTTATTTTCACAGTACGATGTTGTGATGGCAGAAACATTTTACTCTTCAAAGAGAATATATATATATACAGTGGCTTGCAAAAGTATTTGGCCCCCTTGAAGTTTTCCACATTTTGTCACATTACTGCCACAAACATGAATCAATTTTATTGGAATTCCACGTGAATGATCAATACAAAGTGGTGTACACGTGAGAAGTGGGATGGAAATCATACATGATTCCAAACATTTTTTACAAATCAAAAACTGCAAAGTGGGGTGTGCGTAATTATTCGGCCCCCTGAGTCCATACTTTGTAGAACCACCTTTTGCTGCAATTACAGCTGCCAGTCTTTTAGGGTATGTCTCTACCAGCTTTGCACATCTAGAGACTGAAATCCTTGCCCATTGTTCTTTGCAAAACAGCTCCAGATCAGTCAGATTAGATGAACAGCGTTTGTGAACAGCAGTTTTCAGATCTTGCCACAGATTCTCGATTGGATTTAGATCTGGACTTTGACTGGGCCATTCTAACGCATGGATATGTTTTGTTTTAAACCATTCCATTGTTGCCCTGGCTTTATGTTTAGGGTCGTTGTCCTGCTGGAAGGTGAACCTCCACCCCAGTCTCAAGTCTTTTGCAGACTCCAAGAGGTTTTCTTCCAAGATTGCCCTGTATTTGGCTCCATACATCTTCCCATCAACTCTGACCAGCTTCCCTGTCCCTTCTGAAGAGAAGCACCCCCAGAGCATGATGCTGCCTCCACCATATTTGACAGTGGGGATGGTGTGTTCAGAGTGATATGCAGTGTTATTTTACCGTCACACATAGCGTTTTGCATTTTGGCCAAAAAGTTCCATTTTGGTCTCATCTGACCAGAGCACCTTCTTCCACATGTTTGCTGTGTCCCCCACATGGCTTGTGGCAAATTGCAAATGGAATTTTCTATGCTTTTCTGTTCACAATGGCTTTCTTCTTGCCACTCTTCCATAAAGGTCAACTTTGTGCAGTGCACGACTAATAGTTGCTCTATGGACAGATTCCTCCACCTGAGCTGTAGATCTCTGCAGCTCGTCCAGAGTCACCATGGGCCTCTTGACTGCATTTCTGATCAGCACTCTCCTTGTTCGGCCTGTGAGTTTAGGTGGACGGCCTTGTCTTAGTAGGGTTACAGTTGTACCATACTCCTTGCATTTCTGAATGATCGCTTAAACAGTGCTTCATAGGTTGTTCAAGGCTTTGGAAATCTTTTTGTAACCTAAGCCTGCTTTAAATTCCTCAATAACTTTATCCCTGACCTGTCTGGTGTGTTCTTTGGACTTCATGGTGTTGTTGCTCCCAATATTCTCTTAGACAACCTCTGAGGCCGTCACAGAGCAGCTGTATTTGTACTGACATTAGATTACACACAGGTGCACTCTATTTAGGCATTAGCACTCATCATGCAATGTCTATGGGCAACTTACTGCACTCAGACCAAAGGGGGCTGAATAATTATGCACACCCCACTTTGCAGTTATTGATATGTAAAAATGTTTGGAATCATGTATGATTTTCGTTCCACTTCTCACGTGTACACTAGTGTTGGGCGAACAGTGTTCGCCACTGTTCGGGTTCTGCAGAACATCACCCTGTTCGGGTGATGTTCGAGTTCGGCCGAACACCTGACGGTGCTCGGCCAAACCGTTCGGCCATATGGCCGAACTAAGAGCGCATGGCCGAACGTTCCCCGAACGTTCGGCTAGCGCTGTGATTGGCCGAACGGGTCACGTGGTTCGGACCCGAACGCGCTCTGATTGGCCGAACTGTCACGTGGTTCGGGTAAATAAATACCCGAACCACGTCATATCTCCGCCATTTGTCTGTGGGTTTAGCTTTGGGTAGGCAGGCAGGGTAGTTCGCGCTCCAGCCACGCTAGCCAGGGTCCCCCCCAGTCATTGTGTGTCACTGCTGGGAACAGTAGTACACCGCTCGTTCAGCCACACTATATAGCATTCTGTGTACTGTTCTGTGTCTGCTGGGAACAGTGGTACACCGCTCGTTCAGCCACACTATATAGCATTCTGTGTACTGTTCTGTGTCTGCTGGGAACAGTGGTACACCGCTCGTTCAGCCACACTATATAGCATTCTGTGTACTGTTCTGTGTCTGCTGGGAACAGTAGTACACCGCTCGTTCAGCCACACTATATAGCATTCTGTGTACTGTTCTGTGTCTGCTGGGAACAGTAGTACACCGCTCGTTCAGCCACACTATATAGCATTCTGTGTACTGTTCTGTGTCTGCTGGGAACAGTAGTACACCGCTCGTTCAGCCACACTATATAGCATTCTGTGTACTGTTCTGTGTCTGCTGGGAATAGTGGTACACCGCTCGTTCAGCCACACTATATAGCATTCTGTGTACTGTTCTGTGTCTGCTGGGAACAGTAGTACACCGCTCGTTCAGCCACACTATATAGCATTCTGTGTACTGTTCTGTGTCTGCTGGGAACAGTAGTACACCGCTCGTTCAGCCACACTATATAGCATTCTGTGTACTGTTCTGTGTCTGCTGGGAACAGTAGTACACCGCTCGTTCAGCCACACTATATAGCATTCTGTGTACTGTTCTGTGTCTGCTGGGAACAGTAGTACACCGCTCGTTCAGCCACACTATATAGCATTCTGTGTACTGTTCTGTGTCTGCTGGGAACAGTAGTACACCGCTCGTTCAGCCACACTATATAGCATTCTGTGTACTGTTCTGTGTCTGCTGGGAACAGTAGTACACCGCTCGTTCAGCCACACTATATAGCATTCTGTGTACTGTTCTGTGTCTGCTGGGAACAGTAGTACACCGCTCGTTCAGCCACACTATATAGCATTCTGTGTACTGTTCTGTGTCTGCTGGGAATAGTGGTACACCGCTCGTTCAGCCACACTATATAGCATTCTGTGTACTGTTCTGTGTCTGCTGGGAATAGTGGTACACCGCTCGTTCGCCACTGTATAGCATTGTGCTCTGTGTCGCTGCTGGGAATAGTGGTACACCGCTCACCCGTCACTGTATAGCATTGTGCTCTGTGTCGCTGCTGGGAATAGTGGTACACCGCTCACCCGTCACTGTATAGCATTGTGCTCTGTGTCGCTGCTGGGAATAGTGGTACTGTATAGCATTTCTGTACTGCCACTGTACTGCTGCCAGTCAGCGTGTACTGTAAGGATAAGTGAAATGAGGAAGAAATCCGGTGAAAGAGGGAGGGGCAAGGGAAGAGGTGTTTCCCCTGACGGTTCACGTACAGGCCACAGGGGAGCACCCAAGAAAACCCACTCAATACCGCCCATGTTGTCCAGGACAACAACCCTCACAAATCCAAAAGAACAGGACCAGATAATTACTTGGATGACCTCTCAAGCGTCCAGCAGTGGGTTAAGCAGCACCAGCACATCACGCACGAGGTCCGAGTCCTCAGCCAGTTACAAGGAGCCAGTGGGCACAAAGCTGACACAACCGGCAGCGACACCACGCACACAACTGCCAGATAACCAGTCCGATGAATTACCTCAGGACACAATGGGGTATTCGCAGGAGCTATTCCCAGCCCAACAAACTTCCACCTTTCAAAGGTCAATGGAGGAACAGCCAGAAATGTTGTGCCTGGATTCACAACCGTTAACTGTGGGAAATGCACCGCGCACTGAAATACAAGGCGAGTCCGAAGAGGACTCGGAAACCCAAATCCCAGAGCAATTTGGGCAGGAGGGGTTGCAATTGCAGGAGGTCGGCCGACAAGATCTGGAAGACGACGTTGGAGTGTGCTGCGCAGAGGTTGTTGTGGGGAGCTCTACTCCACGGCGGTGGCCCACAATGACATATGACGAGTTTGAGGAGATGGAAGAGGAGGGTATGGACAATGTGGACAGAGACCCAGATTTTGTTTGTGAACGAGAACATCGCCGTCGTAGCAGCAGCACAGATGAGTCTGTTGAAGAACACACTGCTGCACGAGTTCGCCTTGTGCCACAAGGTAGGCGGCGCGCAATTTCAGGCACCACAAGCGTGGAAGTTCAAGTGAGAGGCAAAAGAGGAGCAAACAGAAATCGCCAGCAAGGAGGCAGGTGCTCCAAAGTCTGGGCTTTCTTTGAAGACTGCACTGAGGATGTTACCATGGCGATTTGCAAGGTGTGCAAGACCCGCCTGAGCAGGGGGAAAAATATTAACAACCTCTCCACCACCAGCATGAGCCGTCACATGCTATCCAAACATCCCACTCTTTGGGCAAACGCGTCAGGACAGGGTACCAGAAACAACACTGCCTCCCTTGGGTTCACCAGACTCACCACCAGACCCGCCTCAGCAGCAGCAGTAGCCCAGCCATTGCGTGGTTCACAACATTCACAAACATCAGACGACGCTGACACTGTCACTTTCCGGAGTAGTGCTCTTGAGGTCTCCCAGTGTTCATCAAACACAACAACCAACAGCCCTTCCGTGTGCAGCGCTACGGTTCAGTTGTCTGTGTCGGAGATGTTTGAGCGCAAGAGGAAATTGCCAGCAAATGACCCCCGGGCCGTGGCAGTAACAGCCAGCATAGCCAAGCTTCTGGCCTGCGAAATGCTGCCATATCGATTGGTGGAGACAAACAGCTTCAAGGGCATGATGTCAGTGGCCATCCCACGTTACGTGGTTCCCAGCCGCTACCACTTTGCACGCTCTGCAGTGCCTGAGTTGCATGAGCACGTGGTCAGCAAAATAACCCGAAGCTTGAAGAATGCCGTTGCCTGCAAGGTTCACCTCACCACTGACACCTGGACGAGTGCGTTCGGCCAGGGTCGATACATCTCCCTTACCGCGCACTGGGTGAACCTTGTGGAGCCTGGCAGCGATTCCTCACCTGCTACGGCACGGGTGTTGCCCACGCCACAAACAGCTGCACCGCCGTCCCTCCCACTGGATAACAGCAGCACCTACCTCTCTGACTCCTTCTCCTCCAACGCATCTCAAAGCTGTACCTCATCCGGAAACGCTAACCCAGCAGCAGTAGGATCGTGGAAGCAGTGCAGCACAGCTGTTGGCATGCGTCAGCAAGCGTTGCTGAAGCTAATCTGCCTTGGGGATAAGCAGCACACAGGGGAGGAAATTTGGAGGGGAATAAAGGAACAGACGGATTTGTGGCTGGCACCGCTGGACCTGAAACCGGGCATGGTTGTGTGTGATAATGGGAGTAATCTCATTCGCGCTTTAAGGTTGGCTAAGCTGACACACATCCCTTGCCTGGCGCACGTGATGAACCTAGTAGTTCAGCGGTTCCTGAGGACATACCCAGGCGTGCCCGATCTGCTGTTGAAGGTGCGTCGAGTGTCCAAACATTGTAGAAATTCCAGTACTGCTTCGGGGGCACTCGCCAAGATGCAGGAGCGCTTCAATCTCCCCCACCATCGCTTGCTGTGTGATGTCCCTACGCGCTGGAATTCTACGCTGCACATGCTAGCCCGCTTTTGCGAGCAGAAGAGTGCAGTGGTCCAGTACATGACGGCGCAGTACCGAGGCGCATCCGGCCAGCTGCCAAGCTTCTGTGGATCCGATTGGGCCAACATGTTGGACCTCTGCCAAGTCCTCCAAAATTTTGAGCAATCCACGTTGCTTGTGAGCAGTGACAACTCTTCAGTCAGCATTACCATACCACTGCTGTGTTTACTGAAGAGGTCGATGTTAAAAATCAAGGAAACAGCTGTCATGATGCAACTGGGGGAATCTGAAGGAGAAAACGATCAGCGTGATGGTACCAACATCAGGCCATCCGCCTCAGGGAACGCTGGCCCCAGCAGCTATGACGAAGAAGAGGAGGAGGAACAGCTGGAGTTGGAGCAGGAATTTCATGCCACCACTGACGAGGGCCAGAGCGGTGCACGTTGGACTTCCACAATTCAACGCGAATGGTCAGCAGAAGCAGACCAGGAGGAAGGTGACGACTATGATGCATCACAACAACTATCACAACGCTCACAAGAGGATGATGAGGATTCTGGTAGGACTCTGGCACACATGGCTCAATTCATGCTAGACTGCATTGAACGTGACCCACGCATTGTGCGCATTCTGGACAACACCAATTACTGGGTTTATACCCTTCTGGATCCACGGTACAAACACAATGTTCCAAAACTGCTTGAAGAAAGAGTCAGACAGGTCAAAATGGAAGAATACCAGCAGGCCCTTGTGGAGACTTTAGAGAGGAGATTGACATCCTCCCCCTCCTCTAGCCAGTTGTACGCAGACAGACTGACTTCCGCAAACCCAGGACGACCAGGAGGGCAGCAAACAACGCAAGCCGCAGCTAGTACCCAAAAGGGAATGGTATCGGCAGTGTCCTTGGAGTGGGAACATTTTCTGACACCCATGCAGCCGCAGCCCACTGAACAGCAAGCGTGCAGATCCACCTCCAACACCGATCGCCTGGAGAAGATGGTCAAGGACTACATGTCAGATGGCGTAGCTGTGTCGAACCATCCATCTGCACCCTTCAACTATTGGGTATCGAAGCTAGACACCTGGCACGAACTGGCAATGTACGCAATAGAGGTGCTGGCTTGCCCGGCAGCCAGCGTTATGTCGGAACGCTGTTTCAGTGCTGCCGGAGGCATCGTCACAGATCGGCGTATCCGCCTCTCTACAGAAAATGCAGACCGTCTGACTCAAATTAAAATGAATCAATCCTGGATTGGAAATGACTACGCAACACTCCAGGACCCCAACCAAGTAACATGACCAATGAACATCTGGGATGGTGTTGCGTTTCCGGGCCCTGTTTATTGAACCTCTCATCTGTATTACATTTATGACTGCATGGCGGCAAAAAGCATTGCTGCTATATCCGCACGCTTTTTGTCCACATGCAAGGCCTGGGTTGTTGTGTCTCACAAAGCGTGGCCTTCTCCTCCTGCGCCTGCTCCTGTTCCATCACGTCTGCTGCTGCTGGGTTAGCGTTGCCGCGTGGTCCCTGTTTATTGAACCACTTATCTTTATTACATTTATGACTGCATGGCGGTACAAAGCATGCTATCCGCACGCTTCTTGCCCTCATGCAAGGCCTGGGTTGTTGTGTCTCACAAAGCGTGGCCTTCTCCTCCTGCGCCTGCTCCTGTTCCATCACGTCTGCTGCTGCTGGGTTAGCGTTGCCGCGTGGTCCCTGTTTATTGAACCACTTATCTTTATTACATTTATGACTGCATGGCGGTACAAAGCATGCTATCCGCACGCTTCTTGCCCTCATGCAAGGCCTGGGTTGTTGTGTCTCACAAAGCGTGGCCTTCTCCTCCTGCGCCTCCTCCTGTTCCATCACGTCTGCTGCTGCTGGGTTAGCGTTGCCGCGTGGTCCCTGTTTATTGAACCACTTATCTTTATTACATTTATGACTGCATGGCGGTACAAAGCATGCTATCCGCACGCTTCTTGCCCTCATGCAAGGCCTGGGTTGTTGTGTCTCACAAAGCGTGGCCTTCTCCTCCTGCGCCTGCTCCTGTTCCATCACGTCTGCTGCTGCTGGGTTAGCGTTGCCGCGTGGTCCCTGTTTATTGAACCACTTATCTTTATTACATTTATGACTGCATGGCGGTACAAAGCATGCTATCCGCACGCTTCTTGCCCTCATGCAAGGCCGGGGTTGTTGTGTCTCACAAAGCGTGGCCTTCTCCTCCTGCGCCTCCTCCTGTTCCATCACGTCTGCTGCTGCTGGGTTAGCGTTGCCGCGTGGTCCCTGTTTATTGAACCACTTATCTTTATTACATTTATGACTGCATGGCGGTACAAAGCATGCTATCCGCACGCTTCTTGCCCTCATGCAAGGCCTGGGTTGTTGTGTCTCACAAAGCGTGGCCTTCTCCTCCTGCGCCTGCTCCTGTTCCATCACGTCTGCTGCTGCTGGGTTAGCGTTGCCGCGTGGTCCCTGTTTATTGAACCACTTATCTTTATTACATTTATGACTGCATGGCGGTACAAAGCCTGCTATCCGCACGCTTCTTGCCCTCATGCAAGGCCGGGGTTGTTGTGTCTCACAAAGCGTGGCCTTCTTCTCCTCCTGCGCCACCCTCCTCCTGTTCCATCACGTGTGCTGCTGCTGGGTTAGCGTTACCGGTCCCTTTTCCTGGAACCTCTTATATGTATTACATTTATGACTGCATGCCGACAAAAAACATGTTACCTGTGCAAAGAAAACAGACATTTCCCGCATTTAAAAGACAGTTTTCCCTTTGAAACTTTAAAATCGATTTTCTCAAAAACTATAAGCTCTTTTTGCTAATTTTTTTTTCCTCTTGTACCCACTCCCAAGGTGCACATACCCTGTAAATTTGGGGTATGTAGCATGCAAGGAGGCTTTACAAACCACAAAAGTTCGGGTCCCCATTGACTTCCATTATGTTCGGAGTTCGGGTCGAACACCCGAACATCGCGGCCATGTTCGGCCTGTTCGGCCCGAACCCGAACATCTAGATGTTCGCCCAACACTAGTGTACACCACTCTGTAGTGGTGGTTCAAGTGGAATTCCAATAAAATGGATTCATGTTTGTGGCAGTAATGTGACAAAATGTGGAAAACTTCAAGGGGGCTGAATACTTTTGCAAGCCACTGTATATATATATATATATATATATATATATATATATATATCCATCTCTCTCTCTCTCTCTCTCTCTCTCTCTCTCTCTCTCTCTCTCTCTCTCTCTCTCTCTCTCTCTATATATATATATATATATGTACACATGCACACACACACATACATACATACATACATCTAGATAAGGGGCACACATTTGATGTGTGCCTCTCATCTGGATTGCTCTTAGGCAGTTTTAGCAATTGCTACTGCATTATTCATGATTCCTTCTATTATATTTGCGCAGGTTTTTATATTAACTTTGCATTTGTTGTAAACGTTCACACAATACTAGAGGAGAATAATATGTTTAACAGACATAGGGGGTTTCGTTTGTACCTGTGCTTTGTGGCTTCAATAAAAGAAGATTCTATGAGGAGTGCCGGAGTCTGTCAGTTCTTTCAGCTATATAATAATATGTTTAACCATTGCTGCCACAGGGACGTGAGCTCCACGTCCACGTCCGATGCGGCAGCTGCTACAGCTGCAGGGACGCGATAGTCATGTCACTGCAGTTAACTTCCTGCCCCGCGATCATGCGGGCAGAAGTTGATGATCATGATGGTCCCAACAACAGGGGGGATTGGTGGCAGGGGGCAAAAGTCCCCTGAGCCAATCCTTTCTTGTCCAATTGTTAAAGAATCCCAAGCCTCTATTTGCTAGAAAGAAAAAATTAATAAATGAATAGATAAAAGGGGATGAGTTTTTAGTCAAATAACACACACAGAATATTTGTAAGTGCCCCAGAATAATTGGATAGGGTAAGGAATGTGGAACAAAGAAGTTAAAGTGGATCGCGATTAACTTTTACATATTTCATAACTGTGCCCCTTACATATATTTTATACGGCATTTCTCAAGTCAAATAAGTTTTTTTTTTTTATTTTAATGTACTAATTTCCTATAAACTAAACAAGCCATGCCCACAGCTCCTACAGCACCTAAGCATTCTGAGTCCCATGTAGCAAGTGCTCATGGGAGCTCAGTTTGGGCAGGAGGAGGCTTTTCCCGAAGGAGGAGGAGGCATTACCAGCCGGGAGCTGCTGAGATTTCAAAGGCAAGGGGGCAGAGAGAGGAGGTGAGAGGATTTAGAGTGGAGTGGAGTTTTGACAGGCTCAGGGGTGGAGATACCGAGCAACTTGGCTATGTAATGATTTAAGGGCAGAATATGGCTGCGCTCATTTTCATATACTGTTGAAGCTGTTTTCAAATAGATTTACTGTGTAAACCTTCTAAACTTTAGATAAGATATATATAGACAAGCTACTTGCTATAGTTAGTGTTTCATCTCTGATCCTCTTTAAAGGAATTCTATCAAACTTTAACTATTTCTGTAAGCAGTATAAATCAATGTGCCAACAACAGTAAGTATGAGCACAGCATATATTTTTTTCTGTGCAGCGTGTCATAGTCTTTATCTAACTACTGTCGACATCCCCTGAGAAAACTGACAGCGACGGGGAATTGGGGCAGTCCATTATACAAGAGGGGAATCCTCTTGCTGCGTACAGCAATGCTTTATTCTACTCTGATTCTCCCCACACAGAATAGCAAGTTATGCAGCATGTGAGCCGACTCATAATGTTACTGTAAGGAGCCTCTCTCACTCCTAGTCTGAAGGAGACAAATGAGCTGGAGGAGGTCGCGTCATTGCTCTGTAGACGAGACGTAGAGGAAGATTTATTATAGTATAAATCTTCCTCTACGTCTCGTCTACAGAGCAATGACGCAACCTCCTCCAGCTCATTTGTTTACCATTGTGTAGCAACAAGTAATCACACAACGGCAGCTCAGCACGGAGTCTCCTTCAGACTAGGAGTGAGAGAGGCTCCTTACAGTAACATTATGAGCCGGCTCACATGCTGCATAACTTGCTATTCTGTGTGGGGAGAATCAGAATAGAATAAAGCATGGCTGTACGCAGCAAGAGGATTCCCCTCTTGTATAATGTACTGCCCCAATTCCCCGTCGCCGTCAGTTTTCTCAGGGGATGCCGACAGTAGTTAGATAAAGACTATGACACGCTGCACAGCAAAAAATATATGCTGTGCTCATACTTACTGTTGTTGGCACATTGATTTATACTGCTTACAGAAATAGTTAAACTTTGATAGAATTCCTTTAAGGTTAGGCGCAAAGTTGAAATAAGCTGTTGAGGGAAGTGGTTAAGACCGACAGATGATAGTAGTTAATACTGACAGATGATATTCTAATGAACATATTTTTTTTTTTTTGGCATTGCTTAAAATAAATTGTCCCAAATGATTGCAAGCCCTCCAGGCCCAGATACAGTAAAACAGACCAAACCAGAATGCCCCCCCCCCCACCCCTCACAATGTTCAATTGATGGGATAAAGTTCTTACACTAGAATGCAGTGTTTTATTACTTCAAACGCAACGCTCCTCATTTAAGTTCTATTTTGGCTTTTCTGTCCACTGAATATTCGTCTGGTATGTTTCTGGTTTGTCTACAAGAAGCTGGTTAGCATTTTTTCAGGGAGAGAAAAGAGGCTTTCACCTTGCTGCTTTCCCATGCACACCAACTTCAGACTCAAGAAAATCAACATTTGTAAATTTGAGACAGGTATTTAGTTGCTTAGACGTTACCCTGGGTTGCTTTATAACCTTTTGTACTATTTCACTTCTTGCAATTGGAGTTTTCTTTGATAGTCAATCAGTTCTCGGTAGGGTAACAGTGTTCTTGAATTTCCTCTATTTATATGCAATGTCTGACTATACCGTAAATTGTCCAAACTCTTTAGAAAGGCTCTTGTATTAGTAACCTAATGGACATTAACAACTCTACTGCTGAGGTCCTCAGAAACTGCCTTTGTTCAAGCCATGATGAACATTAATAAATGTGTTGTATATGATAATGCAGTGCTGGATCCCTATATTTAAATACAACAGTTTAAGAGGGGCTTCTCACTCACAACTGATTTTAATCCCACTGACTGAAAACATCATACACTTATTTCACTTTTAGATTATATTATTATTATTATTATTAATAATCTAAATTATTGATTTGTAGAAAACACAAAAACAAATGCATCTCCTCGTGTACTAAGTTTATTTGTACAAAAAGGCACGCTTAAAAATCACACTTTTTTTTGAAGAGCGGAGTCACTGCATGAAAAACAAGGGTGCCAGATCACAAACGGGAACCTTGGCCAGGAGAACTGTGAGACTGGGAGGCCTCAAACAAGATCACAACACTGTGAATCCCCATGCACAAATAACACCAACTCGGAGAGTATCCCGGTCACAATGTGCAATATGTTTTGACTAGGATGCTCCCAGAGGATGTAGCATTAGTGCATGGATTTTTGAAAAGCTAGTTTTGCTTCCTGGAGCCAGGCCAGGGAAAGAGATGGATGGGTTTCCCTGGCCACTGGTCTAAGTTGGGGATTTTACATCTGAGCATGTGGAGCACAGGTGCTGCATAAAATCCATGCAAGCTCATGGTGAGAGAGCTCACTTGGCTCTCAGAGCTGCATAAAAACAGAGCTCTTTGAAAACCTGCAAATTGTAAATAGCCATGTTATTCCAGAGAAAAGGTTGTGTTGTATGTAACTAAACCTAGTGAATGAATTGCAGGTTAGGATAGAGGTTCAGCCAAGCTGTTTTCGGTTGTTTGTGTGCTTTGCTGTCAACTATGCTACAAATACACTACATGAAGCAGTCTCAAAAGAATATGGAAGCCTGCTGGCTCCTATATGACACCTCACCGTAATAGTGAATACCAATATATAAAGAAAAAGACCACTGCAAAAATAATCAGTTTTAAAGAACAGCTGATGTTATTGATGATTTCTTTGGTCCAAATTATGCTCATTGGACTTTGCAAACTAGCATCCAATCTCAGATTGTACAGGAGACCACCTAGTGATTATTTTGCATGTTTTATGCATGCATGTTTCTCCATTTATCCTGCTGCTGTTCAAATTCAAAAATAGTTACCAGCTATGACCAAAGATTTGCATTAACTCAGCACCTAATTATGTAATCTGCTCATAAATTAGTCTATTTGATATTACCAATAGAGATGGGCCGAACCTCCGATTTTAGGTTTTAACCCTGTTCGTGAACCTCCGCGGAAAGTTCGGTTCGCGAAAAAGTTCGCAAAACGCAATAGACTTCAATGGGGAGGCGAACTTCAAAATTTAAAAAAAAATTTACTGGCTGGAAAAATGATAGAAATCATGTTTCAAGGGTTCTAATACCTGGAGCTCCACCCTCCACCCCTTCTACCTATTCCTTCCTACCGGAGGGAGGAGGGTCTCAGCTGCCAGGGAATTATAGTATTTCAAAAGCCAGCTTACATACCGTGGCTGGGAATTGAACCCAGGTCTCAGTGTATGGTAGGTAACTAACATATCCATTATACCACCAACACTACTAGCTGAAACTAGCCTAGCATGTACCATGTATGCTCAATCCAAGAGAAAAATTAGACAAGACAAATAACATTTATATTACACTTTTCTCCTGGCAGCCTCAAAGCACCAGAGCTGCAGCCACTAGGGCACGCTCTATATGCAGTAGCAGTGTTAGGAAGACTTGCCTAAGGTCTCCTACTGAATAGGTGCTGGATTACTGAGCAGACAGAGCCGAGATTCGAACCCTGGTCTTCTGTGTCAGAGGCAGAGCCATTAACCATTACACCATCCAGCCACTGCTTAAAGAGGAACTTCGGCCTAAACAAACATACTGTCATTAAGTTACATTAGTTATGTTAATTAGAATAGGTAGGTAATATAATCTATTACCCACCCTGTTTTAAAAGAACAGGCAAATGTTTGTGATGCATGGGGGCTGCCGTCTTTGTCATGGGGGCAGCCATCTTTTTGGTTGAAAGGAGGTGACAAGGAGCAGGAGACACAGTTCCAGCTGTCCTGTGTCCTGAAAACCCCTCCCAGCTGCACACGCTAGGCTTCAAATGTCAAATGCAAAAAAAAAAAAAATTGCACCAAAACAGCAGAAAGAGAAAAACAAAATCAGAAATCCCATCATGCTTTGCACAGCTTCAGGGGAAAAAAGCCCGGGCAGTTTTCTTCTGTGCAGCTAAAAATGAGGTTTGTATAAGAGAAACAAAGTTCTGATGCTGTGAAACTGTTAAAGAAACACAAAGCCTTTTCAGTGCTGCTGAGTCGATTTTTAGTCCGGATGTTCACTTTAAGGATATGTAGGCAGGCATGGCATGGCCTTGCCTTTTGTGTTCAACAGTTGTCAAGAGAAAAATTAGACAAGACAAATAACATTTATATCGCGCTTTTCTCCTGGCGGACTCAAAGCGCCAGAGCTGCAGCCACCAGGGCATGCTCTATAGGCAGTAGCAGTGTTGGGAAGACTTGCCTAAGGTCTCCTACTGAATAGGTGCTGGCTTACTGAGCAGACAGAGCCAAGATTCAAACCCTGGTCTCCTGTGTCAGAGGCAGAGGCCTTAACCATTACACCATATGTAATGGTTATGTAGCCAGGCATGGCCTTGCCTTTTGTGTTCAACAGTTGTCAAGAAAAAAATTAGACAAGACAAATAACATTTATTTCACATTTTTCTCCCGGAGGACTCAAAGTGCCAGAGCTGCAGCCACTAGGGCACGCTCTATAGGCACTAGCAGTGTTATGAAGACTTGCCTAAGGTCTCCTACTGAATAGGTGCTGGCTTACTGAGCAGACAGAGCCAAGATTCGAACCCTGGTCTCTTGTGTCAGAGGCAGAGCCCTTAACCATTACACCACCCAGCCACTGCTTAAGGATATGTAGCCAGGCATGGCCTTGCCTTTTGTGTTCAACAGTTGTCAAGAGAAAAATTAGTCAAGACAAATAACATATACATCGCGCTTTTCTCCTGGCGGACTCAAAGCACCAGAGCTGCAGCCACTAGGGTACGCTCTATAGGCAGTAGCAGTGTTAGGAAGACTTGCCTAAGGTCTCCTACTGAATAGGTGCTGGCTTACTGAGCAGACAGAGCCGAGATTCAAACCCTGGTCTCCTGTGTCAGAAGTAGAGCCCTTAACCATTACACCATCCAGCCACTGCTTAAGGTTATGTAGCCAGGCATGGCCTTGCCTTTTGTGTTCAACAGTTGTCAAGAGAAAAATTAGAAGGGACAAATAACATTTATATTGCGCTTTTCTCCTGGCGGACTCAAAGCACCAGAGCTGCAGCCACTAGGGCACGCTCTATAGGCAGTAGCAGTGTTATGAAGACTTGCCTAAGGTCTCCTATTGAATAGGTGCTGGCTTACTGAACAGACAGAGCTGAGATTTGAACTCTGGTCTCTTGTGTCAGAGGCAGAGCCCTTAACCATTACACCTTCCAGCCACTGCTTAAGAATATGTAGCCAGGCATGACCTTGCCTTTTGTGTTCAACAGTTGTCCAAAGAGAACCCCAGATAGCCAGGTAGATTCATCTCTCTCTCTCTCTCTCTCTCTAGTAGGGAAGGTCACCGCTTTCCGCGGAATTGTATTTTTGAGCATAAATGGATTGAGCATAAATGGTACATGCTAGGCTGGCTGTACCACCAACACTACATGCTGAAGCCAGCCTAGCATGTACCATTTATGCTCAATCCATTTATGCGCAAAAATACAATTCCGCGGAAAGTGGTGACCATCCCTACTAGAGAGAGAGAGAGAGAAAGAGAGATGAATCTACCTGGCTATCTGGGGTTCTCGTTGGACAACTGTTGAACACAAAAGGCAAGGCCATGCCTGGCTACATATCCTTAAGCAGTGGCTGGATGGTGTAATGGTTAAGGGATCTGCCTCTGACACAGGAGACCAGGGTTTGAATCTCGGCTCTGTCTGTTCAGTAAGCCAGCACCTATTCAGTAGGAGACCTTAGGCAAGTCTTCCTAACACTGCTACTGCCTATAGAGCGTGCCCTTGTTGCTGCAGCTCAGGCGCTTTGAGTCTGCCAGGAGAAAAGCGTGATATAAATGTTATTTGTCTTGTCTGATTTTTCTTTCGGATTGAGCATAAATGGTACATGCTAGGCTAGCTTCAGCTAGTAGTGTTGGTGGTATAATAGATATGTTAGTTACCTACCATACACTGAGACCTGGGATCAATCCCCAGCCACGGTATGTAAGCTGGCTTTTGAAATACTGGAATTCCCACACAGAAGAGACCCTCCTCCCTCCGGTAGAAGGGGAGGAGGGAGGAGATGCCTACGAGATTAATTTAACTCTCCCTAGCAGCTGTCCCTTAACTAATTAGTATAGGCAGACGAGTGAGTCAAATGGCTCAAGGACCTTGCCTTGTATAAGGGGGGTGGGGCTCCACCAGTAAGCGCAGTCTGATTGGCAACAATGTGCCTGCTGACTGTGATGTAGAGGGTCAAAGTTTTGCTCAATAGAGCATTATGGGGCGAATCAAACTTCCGGGAAAGTTCGCCTTTGGCAGGCGAACGCGAACCACCGAAGTTTGCCGTAAACCATTGGCCGGCGAACTGTTCGGCCCATCTCTAATTACCAAGTAATTCATAAAAACTTTACTGCTGCCCCTCTAGTACTGGGAGCACATGTATTTGATGTGCATGCATTTTGCCACATAGAGGATAACGCATGCAAAATTGCATAAAGTCAAATTCCATGGGCTGCATGAAAATTACATTGGCGTGTGATCCACACTGTGTTTGTATATGTGTTTTAAAATTGCACAACAAGTTCCTTCTTCCTGCTTGCAATGCTTTTCTATGGAGCCACAAGAAAAAAATAGATGCAATGTTCTGTAAAAAAAAAAAAAAAAATCTGATAATTTATTTTTTCTTTTGTTGAAGATGTAAATATTCAAAAAACACACATAAAACACCAACCAAAAATGTAACAAAAATGTAGAAACACATATGCCCAAAAAATGCATGGTTTTCTGCATAGACAAATGTGCTTCTACTCTTAAGGATTAGGTTAAAAACTGCACACATCAGCCATTTACTGAGAATTAACAGTGGAGCTGTGCTTTTTCTATCTAGAATAAGCCTTCCTGCAAATTGCATCTGTTTTGTTCTTGTTTACTAACGAAACAAAAATACAGTATGCCACCCCACACCTCAGCCTCCCACTATAGGAGCTGAGCAGAAAGACTTCAGAAACGTGTGGGTTCCTTCAAACTCTTAAGGTATCCATACACTTTAAATTATGGACAGATTCAACAAAGAGACACATTTATCTCTAATCGAATCTGACTAGAGATAAATTTGTCTCTTTGTCGAAGCTGCCCATATACCGCAGGCCGATTCCCATCCAATTTCAGCATGCAATCTTCAAGGAATTGGCTGAGCCTGCCCCAATGTATAAATGTGCCCCACCCCCAGTGTGTGCACTTATGCATTACTTGTCCTATGGCAGCCTTCAACCGTGTCCATCCATCTCTCCAGGTTTTAACAGCCGCATACATGCTGGCAGTGCACAGCGTCTGACGTCATACTATCATTACGTTACATTCGTTATGTTAATTAAAATAGATAGGTAATATAATATCTTAGCCACCCTGTTTTAAAAGAACAGGCAAATGTTTGTGATTTCATGGGGGCAGCCATCTTTTTTGTTAAAAGGAGGTGACAGGGAGCATGAGACACAGTTCCAACTGTCCTGTGTCCTGATCACCCCTCCCAGCTGCATGCGCTAGGCTTCAATTCTCAAATTAAAAAAAACTAACATCAGAAATCCTATCATGCTTTGCACAGCATTATGGGAAAATGCCCGGGCAGATTTCTTTGATAGGGCGGAGCTTAGCTTCTGTGCAGCTAAAAATAAGCCTTGGTTAAGAAAAACAAAGTTTTGATGCTGTGAAACTGATAAAGAAACACCAAGCCTTTTTAGTGCTGATGAGTAGATTTTTAGTCTGGAGGTTCACTTTAAGGAGAGAGGAGCTACTAGTCATGAGGTTCTACACCATAAGCAATACCTACTGTGAAGTTTAGAGGGGGTCGCAGCCAGCACGCAGTACACAGATGTATAAAACAAAGTCCGTTTATTGTGCAGTAGAAATAAACAGCTTCAGTTCAGCAGTAATAAGTGGAAAATAACAGTTCAGCTTACTTCAGCTTGGTAAGATAAAGTCCAGCAGGTTCAAACAAAGTTCATTTTCATCAGGCCAACACCATACAAACAATAGAGCAGGGTATGGTTTGGCTTCCATCAAATACTCCAATATTCCTTGTCAGGAGATTTCCATAGCATACATGCTACTCCTTCAACACCTCTCCACACACTGCTTGTGAGGCTGCTTCTTAAAGAAAACCTGAACTGAAAATTAAAAGTCAAAATAAGCATACACAAGTCATACTTACCTTCCATGTAGTCTACTCCTCAGTGTCTTTCTCCTGTCCCGCGTCCTGTTTGTTCACTGTGATCAAGGGAATTTTCCGTCCTCCATTTTGAAAATGGCCATTACCCATAACAGCTTTCTGGTCAGCACACAGTTAAACTGTAACATCGCCCACTTGAGCCATAGGGAAACATGGACATTACCTGGTACATCAGTCTTCCTCTCAGCTATAACTGACAGCAACTGATATTTTACTGACAGCAACTGATATATTTCAGATCTGACAAAATATTGTCAGAACTGGAAGGGATTATTATCAGAAGAAAATGGTGAGCTGCTGAGAGGAACTGATGGCAAGGTAACTATGTAATGTTCATTTGAAGTTACCTCATGTGTTTATTTTAAATATTTTTACTCAGTACAGGTTCTCTTTAAGCATAAATTTGCATCTCATCAATACCATAATTAGTGAGACTCAGCCCCACTGACAACCAGGTGTGTACCTAGATGGGATGGGAAGGCCCGCCCTTCCTTCCCTCCCATCCCAGGAGTCCGGCCCTGAAAAGAAAAAACCAAGCAGCAACTGCTTGCTGCTAAAATCCGGACTCCCTTCCTAGGACCACACAGGGTTTTAAAGTGACCACAGTCCAAATACCGGGGAAATATACCTCCCATCTATTACCAAGCCCCGATGGCCCCTACACTACCCACATGATTTTTAACTCCAAGAGTTGAGAGTTTAAGCACACCTGATCTGAGACAACGCTAACTAAGGTATGCACAAGGGTATGTTCATGCTGGATCCACATACCTCTGTGCTTTGCCAGGTCCTCTTCTGGTCCCCTGCTGGTTCCCATCTTTGAAAAATTTGACTTTTAGCTAAAGTCAAATTTTTAGACAGAAAGAAGCAGGCTTGCCACAATATTCCCTCCTATTACCCTCCCATTCATTCCCTTTCCCCTTTACATTAACTCCCCTTAAAGATTACCTGGAGCAAGAAGTATATGGACTCTGCCAGATTTATTTCCATTTAAACAATACCAGTTGCCAGGCAGCCCTGGGGGGAACAGCTAGATTGCATGCTGGATATGGGGGCTGCCTTTGATGTAGGGTTTGAAAACCAATGAAGTCAGTATGTAAAACAGTAAGGAGCAAGGCAGGACTTTGGGAAAGGCCCCCTAATGCTCCTGGTTGCCTATGGAGAGCACACTAAATTGCTGCAATTCAAAAGTGACTTGAGTCTACCAGGAGAAAAGTGCAATATATATGTATTGTCTAATCAGCCCCTATTTTGGCATATGCCCTATTAGCAAATGTTAGTATTCATACATGACTCTGCCAATCCATAGCCTATAAAAACATGGTGTAAAATAAATAATGATAATTATATATGTATGTATATTTTTAAATACATAACCCAGCTGTTTTTTTTTAACTAGTAAAACAGATGTCTCAACTATACATCCATGAAGTAGGTCCTTATTTTAAGTTTCAAATCTTTTAGCTTTTAACATATATTAAATGCCAGCTATTACGTTTTGTACATCTTCAGCAATAACAGTGTTGCTCTGAAAATAGAGCAATCATTTTTGACAGTTGTGATAAGTGTACCCTTCCTTGGACCTCTTGTGACATTGTGGCACCATCATCTCCCCAGGGAAGTCATGGGTTACCTTCTGTTAGGAAAATGTCAGCTTTTTATAGAACTGCATTATGTTTATTGTGGAAGTGAGATGCTGTAAATCTAAGCACTCTGCCCTTTGCCTATTTTTCAACATGGAGCAGAGAATAAGATTTAAAACATAATGTTCAAAAACATTGCTTAAACATAGTATTTACTGTTACTTTTGTGCTAGTCATGGAAGTACATTAATCCCTTAAACAGTTGTACAACTGAGGAAGAGTCTAATTAAGATGCCTGGCCTGGAGCTGTGTCCTGGAAGTATAATCTCATAAACAATTATTCCTTTTACTTTTGTAGGCAGTAAAACTAATTCTTTGCACTTAGAGTGCCTATGGTCCAATCGAAAGATTTGCAGATAAAGTTTAAAACTTAATTTAAACTAATGTTGTTGGTCAAAGTGGAATAACAAGATTAAATTATCAGAGGGTCAGTTAAGGTTTTGCAGGCTTGTTTATTTGTTTATATAGGTTATTTTTTTTCAGTAGAAAAGCCATATTTTTTTAAGCTGCTTTTATTTTGTTCCCATTTTCAAAAAAAGCAGAAAGTGAAATTATCAATTTGCGGATAAATCGCTCTATCCCACCTGGGGAGCCAAAGTAACCACCAACTTGCTGAAGCTTTTCCTTCATCATAAGGGGAAAATATACAATATTTATAATGGATTAGATGTTTGATTCAACCAAATATTGCACGAGCTAAAATCTATTAAAAAGTGCCTTCTTCAATTAATGGAGTATATGCAATAAACTGTGTTAAAGTGAACAATTGTGTTTATTCTTCTACTCATAAAACATCCCATGGTTTTATTTTATACTTAAATATTTAGAGTAGATTTAAGTAGATTTAATTTTTTGTTGTCTCTGATCAGTGGCCGCCTATTAAGTGTCCCTAAATTAAAATACATGAACTATTGACCTTTTTTATCTCCCTCTGCTCTCAGAAGTTGTATTTTGCCAAGAAAACTTTTATGGCTGTAATTAGCTTATCAGTGACTTCGCCCTTTGTGAACTAAAAAAACTCAACTGAACCACACCACAAGTGTGCTGGCTGGCCTAGCTGTCACCTCTCCCACCCTTCCCCTGAATGTTGTAGGTAGCCATAGATGCCCCTCAGTATTAGGTAGCCAGAGGTATCCTCAATATTAAGTTAGCTAGAAGTGTCACCAAGTATTAGGTAGCTAGAGGTTCCCCCAGCTGAATTGAGATTTCATCACTGGGATGCTGACAGCGGGGTGAGTTACCTCTCATTTACACTCCACTCTCCCACTCAGGACTCTGCATGGTGAAGGGGAAAGGGAGGCACTTGGGGAAGAGAGGTAGACATCTTTCCATCATTAGGCACTTGTAAGCACAAGCCTACATTGCCTTATGTAAAGTCCGGCCCTGGGTGGATGGGATATAGTTTTGGGCACCACACTGTAGAAAGAACATAGACATTCAACTAAATTAAGGGATGAAAGGTCTCACTTACCAAGAAAGGTTGGAAAAACTGGGCCTATTTAGCTTGGAAAAAAGATGACTGAGAGGTGACCTGATTAACATGAATAAATACAGCAGAGGGAAATGCAAATGCTTGGTAGGACCAGGGAATATAATCTGCATATGGAGGGGAAAAAGTGTTTGCCATCTGTTTAGAAATGGTTCTTTACAGTAAGAGTTAAGGTTAAAATGTGTAATGCTGGGAATACACGGTTCGTTTTTGCCTTCGTTTAAACCTTCGATTCGTTCGGTAAACGAATCGAGTGTTGAAAACGTATGTGAAAATAGTCATAATCTCATTATAGTTTCGATTAATAGACCCCAAAAACGAACGACTAGTGATCGAACATGTTTGATATTATCTCTCTTTATCCATCTAATCGAGCCATTGGTAGGCTTGATGGCTGTTCAGATCGATTATATATTCGTTTATGCTAGTCCGTCCCTGTAAAAAGGGATTTTCGTTTCGTTTCTTTGCAGCCTTCGATCATTGGAAAAACGAAACCATCAGAATCGGAAAAAAAAACGAAACCGTGGGTGGTGATATTAACCGTATGACTGTTTATTTCGGGATCGAAAAGGACAAAAGGCACAATCGAAACGAAGGTTTAAACGAAGGCAAAAACGAACCGTGTATTCCCAGCATAATATTCCTTGCATTGAAGGACAACCACAGCTATAATTACTAGGTAATACATTGAGGTGTTGATCCAGGGATATTATTTGACTGCCATCTGGAGTCAGGAAGGAATGTTTACACTTTAAGTCTAACTGGCCCAAGCACGATAAACACACACAAATTACTCAAACATTTAAATTACGATGAGCACATTTTTAGCAAATCTATTTTAACTAAACTATTGCTTATGTCAAAAAAAGTTTCCCTAAAATACAGTGATTTTTTTATGGTTTACCGAACATTATGGAGAATAGCCTTTGAGACACTTAGTTGCTTTTTTGACCTGATGAAGTAGGTATATTCACCCGTGAAACATGTTGTCTTTAAAGCAGTAGGATCAGCCATACTATGCCAGGGGAAAAAAACACATATATAAGTAGATAAATACTTGATCTACTTACATAACACATGTATTATACTGTCCACGTTTTGATTTCAGTGAATGTTATATAGTAAATGACGAGAATTCTATTCCTGGTGGGGGCCATGTCTTTTGCCCACAGTTAAGGCTAACTCGTGATGTCATTTCTGCCCTTTACTTTTTTTCGTGTCTCCTCCAATCACTGAGTCGTCTCAGCCTTGCTTGTAAACACAAGTGAGTATGTGATTAGGTTTCAAATAAGCAGCAGGCAGGGAAATAAATGGAAGAGGAGGAATACATTATAGATAAAAAGAACCCCCAGCATGCAATTATTTGGCACAACTACTAAAGGGCCAGTGTTTCCTTAAGTATGTGATAACTCCAAATCATAACAGCAGAAAAAGTTTTGAAAGTTTTGAATGCAGGCTTAGCATCTTTATCACTTAATACACTCAGACCAGTTGCTGTTGAGATTTTTATGGTAACGATACCGCTTTAAGACTCTATGGGCTTGATTCACAAAGCGGTGCTAACCCAGTTAGCACGCCTAAAAAACTTTAGGCGTGATAACCATTGCACCATGCTAGTGAAAAGCCAGTTTAGGCGCGATAAGTTTAGGCGTGATAAGTTTAGATAAGTTTAGATCGCGCGCAAAGTCCCGCATGAAAAGCAAAGCTAAACTCTATGCGAAGTACACCAGACTTTGCTAGCTCAAAACTTTTGATCAGCTGTGCACTGCGGTGCTAACCCAGTTGGTGCTATAGTTATCACGCCTAAACTTATCACGCCTAAACTTATCACACCTAGACTTATCACACCTAAACTTATCACGCCTAAACTGAGTTTAGGCATGATAAAAGGCTTTTCACCAGCATGCTAACTGTTAGCACCGCTTTGTGAATAAAGCCCTATATGTTTCATGGTTTGTCTTTTTTTGAGGTAAGTTCCATCACTTTCCTTCATTTTAATGTGTTTTTAATTATTTCATTACTGGCACATCCTACTTACATCATTCTAGACACAATGATCTGCAGAGCTACCCAAAAAATCTGAGGAGGGAAATGTCTGTTATTGTTAATTGTTACCCCTAATTAAAGGGGAAGCCACTCAATGGCACGGCATGTGATGTCAGCTAAAGGAGCTCCAGCCTCATACGCATGGCTGCCCATGGATGTTCACTACTAAGTGCAGCATACAGCTGACAGAAAGCGGGCTAAATGGAATTCCATTGCCTCCTACATCTGATCTTTACATATGTCCAGGACCCAGTTCCCAAGGGAGCGGCGAGAGCCCACTTGGGTGATTCTACTACCGGACTGTTGTTGCATGATTTACACAGACCTGTGTGTGACAGGCATATCTTTATCCACAATACCGTTAACTGTAATGCGATTAGCCTCACTGCATGAGATTGCTGCTTTAAAGTTTGGACATTTATGCTGATATACTGATGGCCATTGTCATGTAGAGATGGCCCAAATGGTTCGCCCGGTGGGTAGCTCATGCAGATTTTAGCTGTCCGCGTCTGCGGCGGGTAGCGAACACATAGCGCGCTTGACCCTCCTCCTATACCTCGTCATTGGGCTAAACTTTGACCCTCTACTTCACAGTCAGCAGACATATGGCAGCCAATCAGGCTGCATTCCCTCCTGGACCCCACCCCACCATTAAATGCAGCAGCATCAGCCATGTCCTCAGTCCCTGTCTGTTGCTGTAGTGAGAGAAAGGGAGAGACATTGTTGGAGATAGGGAAAGCGTTAGCTAGGCTCTTGTTAGCATGCTCCTCGCTGAAATTTGTTGCTGAAAGCACCCCAAAAAAGCTCTTTTGAGGGCTAATATTCATCTGATGGGTTATTTTTTGTGTGTGACACTGACACTGCATAGGTACAACCCAGTCACAGCTGGCCCTTGCTGTACTGTGCCAGACTCAGCACACTGTATTACCAATGCATATCTTTCCACTCTATTTGTGTGATTTAACTTACTATATCATAGCTCTTTGTGGGTGACACTGCATAGATACAGTCCTGTTTGTCACAGCTGGCCATTGCTGTACTGTGCCAGGCCCAGCACCCTGTATTACCAGTGCATATCTTTCCACTGTATTTGTGTGATTTAACTTACTATACCATAGCTCTCTTTGTGGGTGACACTGTATAGATACAGGCCTACCTGTCGCAGGTGGCCCTTCCTGTACTGTGCCAGGCCCAACACACTGTTGTAATAAGGCAACAGCAGGCTGAGCGCGGAGGATTGTCCGTGTCCGCATCAGCAGCGCGACCGCCCGTATGGTCGCATGCGGAACGCGGAGAAACGTCCACGTCACAGGCCTCACGGCATGTTGCTCGCCGAGGCACTTCTCATGACAGTCTGGACCCCGTAGGGGCCGCGCACGTGTGCAGTAGAGCCTTTTATACTCTTAGAAGAAGAGTCAGCTGACCAGCTGGTCAGCTGACCTCAGCAAGGTCCTTGAGCTGTGCTGCAAGGTCCTTGAGCCATGTTGTGATTGGTTGAATGGCTGGGCGGGCTGTTTGAGTCCAGAACAGTATAAAAGCAGGCATTCTGTCAGTTGCAAGTTGTCTGCAGTCAGCGAATACTTGTGTGTTAGCACTCAGACCCTAGTCAGATCCCAAAGTGTGCTAGAACCAGCTGGAGCTGAGGATCCACACTTAGCCAGATTCTGTTGATAGCCTAAAGTACTAATTGCATTATATATTGTGTATGACCTTTTGCCTGTTACCTGTTTAATCTCTTGTCTCCTGATCTTGTACTTCGCCAGCCCGTACCGTTACCGACTATTGGCTTGGCTTCTGACTACTCTTGTGTTTCTCGATTCTGTACCTCTGCCCATCTGATTTTCCGTTGCTGACCTTGGCTTGACCTCTGATCTTGATTTCTGTCTGTCGATTCGGTACTTCCTTGCCAGTTCTGATACCGAACCGTTTTCCGTTTGACTTCGCCCCCTTTAGTGGTTCGTCCACTAAAGGGTTAACTCTGCTGAGTTCTCCTTGCGGGGAACTCAGTAACTCCTCAGCATATCATTGCTGTTGAGGAACGTGATTCTGCGTTCTTATCCGAGTCGCAGAATCGCACACACTGCCCTTCCTTCCAGAGGTCACCATCCCTCTGAGTTAACGTCAGTGTGGTGGGTTTTCCACAAGTTATTTCATCTGTACCTTGTGTTTTCCAGAGTACGTATAAATATCTGTATTATGGTGATGCCGCAGATCACCATATAATCAAATATATCTGTATTACTGGTGATACTGCGGATCACCAATAATCAGAATACTCTGAGTGTATACACCAAAACACCACATTATTACAGTACTGCAGACCAGTAAAAGTATCATGGAGGGGGTTGCCGAGCAGTTGCAGACTTTAACTACAGCAGTCGATGAGCTTAGAAACACCGTTGCTGCTCAGCAGGTCCAGATCAACCAGCTGACTGAGGCCTTTCAGAAACTGCCGGCACCCCTTAATGTTCTACCCTCCCCAGCCAGTAGCGAGCCCAAGATGGCTCTTCCTGAAAAATGTTCTGGTTCTCGGTCCGACTTCAGTAATTTCAAAAATCGTTGTTTAGCCTATTTTCAGATGAGGCCAATGTCATCTGGTTCTGAGGCACAGAGAGTAACTCTTATTAAAACTTTGTTACAAGGGGATTCTCAGACATGGGCTTTCAGCTTACCTGAGGGTCACTCTGCCTTATCTTCAGTGTCCGAGTTTTTCAAGAACATGGCCATCATATATGAGGATCCTGATTTAGCCGGCACTGCCGAGCGTAAACTCCGATGCCTAAAGCAAGGCAATCGTATGGTTGAGGAGTACGCTGCCGAGTTTAGAAGGTGGGCGGTCTCAGTGAGGTGGGATCAGTTCACTCTTCTAGACACATACATGACCGGTCTCTCCGAGTCCGTTGTTGATGTCATGATAGGCCATCCTGAGCCCAAAGATGTAGATGCGGCTATTGCCTTATCGGTTAAAATCGATAGACGCATTCGTTATCACAAAAAGGGCAAGTCATCTGTGCTAGTTAGAGCGCCCGCTACTGTTGGTTCCCCTGAGGTTCCAGAGGAGGAGCCAATGCAGTTGGGGCACGGACGACTCTCAGTCACTGAGAAAGCTAGGAGAAGAAAGGAGGGTCTGTGTCTATATTGTGGGGAAAAGGGGCATCGAGTGCAGAACTTCAGTAAGAAGGCGGAAAACTTGTCCGCTTAGGGATGGTTGGAGGTACCACCCTAAGCGAGCCAGTTCTACCTCCATGTCAGAATAAAATCTTGCTGCCCTGTTCTCTTCATTGGGAGAACAGTGTCTTCCTAACCTCTGCATTTGTAGACTCTGGGTCAGCTGCCAACTTCATTGACAGAGACCTTGCTTTGAACTTTAACATTCCCATTCTTCCCATACAAAGACACATCTATGTTACAGCAATCGATGACTCTCCTTTACAGAACAAGACACCTCTTTGTCAAACTCCGCCGCTCACACTTCAGGTTGGAGTATTGCACACTGAGGTCATCCAGTTCTATGTTTTAAAGATGGCCACCTCATCTGTCATATTGGGGCTACCATGGTTGAAGAAGCATTCCCCTCAAATAGACTGTAAAGAGGGCCAATTATCTACCTGGTCCTCCTATTGTCAGGAGAATTGTCTTAAATCTATTTCTGTGTGTGCTTCAGAGGTCCAGGTCCAGGGGGTCCCACCTCAGTACACTGATTTTTCCGATGTATTTTGTCCTCGATCTGCTGACAGGTTGCCTCCACATAGACCCTATGACTGCCCCATTGAATTGAGACCGGGTACACTGCCTCCTAGGGGTCGTTTGTATAACCTCTCCAGCCCTGAAAAGGTGGCAATGAAAGATTACATCAAGGAGAACTTGGAGAAGGGATTTATCCATGCCTCCAAGTCTCCTGCGGGTGCAGGTTTCTTTTTTGTTAAAAAGAAGGATGGTGGTCTTCGCCCCTGCATAGACTACAGGCAGCTAAACAAAATCACCATCAAAAATCGATACCCTCTTCCACTCATTGATGACCTGTTTACTCAGATTACGGAGGCCTGTGTTTTTTCAAAGTTAGACTTGAGGGGGGCATACAATCTTATTCGGATTAGAGAGGGCGACGAGTGGAAGACCGGATTTAACACTCCTGACAGACACTATGAGTATTTAGTTATGCCCTTTGGATTGTGCAATGCCCCAGCTGTCTTTCAGGAGTTTGTAAACGATATTTTCAGAGATGTGTCTGGCAGGATCACAGTGGTCTATCTTGATGATATATTAATTTTTTCAAAAAACTTACAGGAACACAGGCAGCATGTAAGATTTGTGTTACAAAAGCTCAGGGAAAACCAGTTATATGCTAAGCTGGAGAAATGTCTCTTCGAGGTGAAAGAGGTAGCATTTTTAGGGTATATTATATCCACTTCTGGACTGGCTATCGATCCAAGCAAAGTCTCAGCAGTTTCTTAGATGTTACGTAGCTGATGCACAACATCTCTGGACTAGATTCCTTCCATTTGCTGAATTTGCCCACAATAACCTGAAAAACGCATCCTCTGGTTATTCTCCCTTTCAGATTGTCAATGGGAAGTGTCCCAAGTTTACGTCACTCCCAGTCAAGGAGTCACCTCTTCCAGCCCTCCAGGAATGGCAGGGGACTTTCAGAGAGATCTGGGGGAAGGTCAGAGATAATTTGGACAAAGCCTTTTCTGTTCAAAAGAAATTTGCTGATAGAAGACGTTCCACTGAGTGGAACTTTATTCCAGGAGATTATGTTTGGGTTTCTACTAGACACATTCCTCTCAGGCAACCATCAGCAAAATTAGGTCCTCGGTTTATTGGGCCGTTCCCTATAGAGAGTAGGATCAATAAGGTCACTTACAAGGTAAAATTACCAACTAATATGAGATGTGGCAGGGCTTATCATGTTTCTTTATTGAAGCCTGCGGTAAGGGTAGATTCTACTCCCCCTGCTCCTGTGGTAGTGGATGGGGAATTGGAATATGAAGTCCAGGACATTTTAGATTCCCGTTTTTCACGCAACAAGCTCCAGTATCTGGTGCACTGGAAGGGGTACGGGCCAGAGGAGAGGTCATGGGTTCCCCTTCGAGATCTTCATGCTGATGAGAAAAGGAGGAGATTTCATGAGTTGTATCCTGGGAAACCTGGTAAGGCATGCACGGAGGTCATGCCTGAAAGGGGGGGTACTGTAATGAGGCAACAGCAGGCTGAGCGCGGAGGATTGTCCGCGTCCGCATCAGCAGCGCGACCGCCCGTATGGTCGCATGCGGAACGTGGAGAAACGTCCACGTCCGCAGCGGTAGCACGATCCACCGCTCAGTCGCAGACCTCTTGGCGTACTCCACGTCGAGGCTGCACTCCTGGAACACTTTCACAGGCCTCACGGCATGTTGCTCGCCGAGGCACTTCTCATGACAGTCTGGACCCCGTAGGGGCCGCGCACGTGTGCAGTAGAGCCTTTTATACTCTTAGAAGAAGAGTCAGCTGACCAGCTGGTCAGCTGACCTCAGCAAGGTCCTTGAGCTGTGCTGCAAGGTCCTTGAGCCATGTTGTGATTGGTTGAATGGCTGGGCGGGCTGTTTGAGTTCAGCACAGTATAAAAGCAGGCATTCTGTCAGTTGCAAGTTGTCTGCAGTCAGCGAATACTTGTGTGTTAGCACTCAGACCCTAGTCAGATCCCAAAGTGTGCTAGAACCAGCTGGAGCTGGGGATCCACACTTCTGTTGATAGCCTAAAGTACTAATTGCATTATATATTGTGTATGACCTTTTGCCTGTTACCTGTTTAATCTTTTGTCTCCTGATCTTGTACTTTGCCAGCCCGTACCGTTACCGACTATTGGCTTGGCTTTTGACTACTCTTGTGTTTTCCAGAGTACGCATAAATATCTGTATTATTGGTGATGCCGCAGATCACCATATAATCAAATATATCTGTATTACTGGTGATACTGCGGATCACCAATAATCAGAATACTCTGAGTGTATACACCAAAACACCACATTATTACAACTGTATTACCAGTGCATACAGTATTTTTCCACTGTATTTGTGCGATTTACTTTACTATACCATAGCTCTCTTTGTGGGTGACACACTGCATACAACCCACAGTGAGACAGAGAGAGTTGGCTAGGCTGTTCTTTATTGCTGAAAGCACCTCAAAACAAAAGCCCTTTTGAGAGCTAATATTGTTCTATTCTTTTTCTTTTCATGTGTGAAACTAACACTGCATAGATACAGCCCTGTCTGTCGCAGCTGGCCCTTGCTGTACTGTGCCAGGCCCAGCACACTGTATTATACCAGTGCATATCTTTCCCCTGTATTTGTGTGATTTAACTTACTATACCATAGCTCTCTTTGTGCGTTACACTGGATAGATACAGCCCACAGTTGCCAGGTGGCATTCGTAGTCTGCCCACCAGCACACTGTATTATACCAGTGCATATCTTTGTTTACACTGTATTTGTGTGATTTAACTTACTATACCATAGCTCTCCTTGAGGGTGACACTGCATAGATACAGCCCTGTCTGTCGCAGCTGGCCCTTGATGTACTGTGCCAGGCCCAGCACATTGTATTACCAGTGCATATCTTTCCACTGTATTTGTGTGATTTAACTTACTATATCATAGCTCTCTTTGTGGGTGACACTGCATACAGTCCACAGAGAGACATGGACAGTGTGTGTGCGTGCGTGCGTGTGTGTGAGAGACACTGCATACAAGCCAGGCCAAAATCATTGCTAGGCTTTGCAGTTCTACTATCCTCTTCTATCTATTACAAGCCAGCACAATGTATATCATCATAAGCTGTGCTTAGCTTGCAACTGTATCTGTTATTGATATTTGTGTGGATTACACACTGCATACAGGCCACAGTCAGTTGCTGGCCCTTGTAGTTTTACTGTACTCTTCTAACTATTACAAGCAAGCCAGCATACTGTGTATCATAAGCAGTCCTTAGCTTGCAACTGTATTTGTGATTGAAAGTACTATAGGATATCGCTCTGTGTGTGTTAAAGTACACAGCCCTGTGATACACACACACACACACACACACACACACACACACACACACACACACACACACACACACACACACACACACACAGTAGCGCCTCTTTGTGATTACACATACTGTCTACTACTGTTGAATATTGTTAGTACTACTACGTATATTCCCCCCCCCCCTTAAGGAAAAAATAACAGGCAGAGACAGGCCACCCCGCAGATCTGTTCGAGGTCCTGCTGGCATGATTTTGTGCGGCCCTCGACCAAAGTACAGTGTTCAGAAGGCACGTACCCTCAATCCCCAAGATTTTCAGGATGTAGTTGACTATTTAATACAGAACACCTCATCTTCCTCAGCTTCCGTATGGAACCGTGACATATCTTCCTCCTCTTGCTCTGATTCTGGCACCCCACAACTACTTAACACTCTGCGGGCAGCCACCATCGCTGCTACTAGCACCACAGCTACACGCTGATTGATGTATACACACGCAAAATGTTTTAAAGCACTTTATGCCTCCAATTTAGGAATGCAATGTGATTTCTGCCCTTTAGGGATTATAACCCTACTCTGTGTCAAATACGTAATTTTCCCAGGGACTTTTGGCATGTATCCCACTCTGACATGCCCCCTGCATATGTTAGACCCCTTGAAACAACTTATCCATCACTTTTGTGGCCAGAAACAGTCTTGGTAGGTTTTAAAATTTGCCTGCCCATTGAAGTCTATGGCAGTTCGCCCGGTTCATGTCCGCGGTCTGTGACTGTCATGGACTGTTGGTGCTGGAATATTTGCAATGGCTTAATGGGACCTTCATCTGTTACTACTTCATTCTTAATTGTACTCCAATCATCTTACTACACTTGGCATATACTCAGCTCATTGCAGATGCTGGGAGTTAGTTGCAAATCCATGCGCTATGTTTGGAAAAGCTGCTAGTGTGTGTATAACAAGTGTTGTAGAGGTCATGTGTGGATGGATAGTTAGCTGGTTGTTAATTGGTCAATAGCACCTACCTTACCTTACTATTTAAGGTTATATCTGTTGAAGCAGACATCTGAAAATGCTTGTTTTTCCACAATCTTTAGATTGCAATGTGATACTCCTGCAAACAGGTAAAAGCTAATCATTAAACGAATCATTACTGTTGTCCCTATAAACTCACTCACATGTTAATCCAATACATCTTTCTCTGTAAGCAGGAAACAGAATGAGAAAACCCTCCCACTTTCCCTTTTATAAAGGGACTAGTGACCTTAGCCAGTTTAAAAACGGGCTAGGTCTGTCACTGCGCGCCTACTCGCCGCACATGTCCGCCGTGCACGCATCCGCCACATGCGTGCACCCGCACACATACCCGCCCCTTCCTCCCCTTCAGTGTCTCTGCGTCCCTCCCTGCTCATGCGCAGTACAAAAAAAACACACACACAGGGACATGGGACGCAGAGACACTTGGGTTTTATTATAGAGGATGATGGGGATTTTATAATTCCTATTGGTTGCTAGGGGAAGGCTTTCCTTGTATTATTTCCTTTGGAAAAATACCTAGGAACTCTCCATAGAATGTAGAAAAGGAAATGGGCACCTTATGGCTACCAGTATTTTTTTTTATTTCAAATCAGCAAAGAATTAATCTTAAACATTTCAGCCAGATCTGCTGTGAATCTGACTTAGTGAATATGGTCATCTGATCTCTACTCTCCTTTTACAATCCCATAGAAAGTTTGGAAGAACTATGTACAAACATCACTTGCATGGCTGTACCACATCCAGTAAATACAGACCACAACATAAAATAATTTCTCTCCAAGGTTATGTATACACCCCTCAAAAATATATCACGGATCTCATGGTAATAAAAGGTCTCCATCAAGATTTAAAAAAAATGGTTTTAGTGCTTTTATTTTGCAGAGAATGTTAGCTTATTATTATGGTACAGCCAGGGTCAGTGTAATGATCTGTAACAGCTCTTAACAGCACAATAGTCAGTACTTTATTCAGAACGTAATGTTCCCACCTGGAAGAAATTGCCTACTTTGCCTACTTTCTGAACTGCCCCTGGCAGAGTCTCTTTAAATTTCTTTCTGCTGTGGTGGCAATATCTGGGTCATCATATATGACCGCCATGGCATCAAAGAAAGCCTGGACAGACCCTAAGGCCTCATGACCACTAGGCAGGTTATATGCCCAGGTTTGCGAATCTCCATTCAAAAGAGTTTTAAGCAGGGTTACCCGCTGTAATTCAGAACCTGACGAAATGGGCCTTATTTCAAAGTATGGTTCACGGACAAGAGAGGGAGGTGATGATGATACAATTCTCCGTGGGTTGTTTACAGCCTCAGTCAGGAGATTTAACTGAGCCTGCTGGGATGCCACAGTGGCTGTTAACTGATCAACAGCTACAGTTAACGCCAGAACCTGCGCCTCCATGATATTTTTTGGTCTGCTGTTATGTAATGATCTGTAACAGCTCTTAACAGCACGAAAGTCAGTACTTTATTCAGAGTGTGATAACACGTGTTTTTTAGTGCACAGTAACACAGGAGTACTCCTATGTGATAGCCCATGGCTGTAGGGACTATCACTAGGTAGAGTGGTTGTACAGGCAATATCGGTAACAGGTCGGTCAGGAGGCAGTACAGAGTCGTCAGGCAAAGGCATAGTGAGAACCAGGCAAAAGGTCGGCAACAGGTCAGATGAGCAGAAGGTACAAAATCAGGAGACAATATCAGAGTCGAGGTCGAGCCAAGGTCAGCAACAATCAGATACCCACTGCAGAGGTAACTACATCAATCCTGACAGTCAGTCAAACTTCAGCTTAATGCAAACTGCCACATTAATACCTTCCCCACATCCAGTTAAATGGTATTTGGGTGTATTCACTAAATGTAAAAATAAACAATTAATATCAAATGCATGTGCGCAGATGGCAGTCATACATTTTTTAGGCGTTATGTAAACTACACAACACTTTATGCAGTTTGCTCATCTCGCATTATGCTTACAATGCATATCTATGCTACTTGTGTAGATTTTACTGATATCTGGGGAATACCTAATATCCTGATACACACCAAATGTCTGGTGTAGATCCAACATTGATGTCATATAGGGACTTTGAGCCATCATGATGTTTTGTAAGAAGACTGCTGCTTCATTGTAGTTCATTGCTTTCTCTGATGCCTTCTGAGGGGTTATGTAATGCACAAACCACCCACCATCTACCTTTAGGTTCCCTTGGGAGTTGATTGCTAATTAGATGTTCTTACCTCAAGACTGAGCTAGAGTACTATTATGGGTGAGGAACGGCAGGGAGTTGTAGAATGCAGCAATCAACAGCTGTTACAGCAATCCCCAATCCCCCACCTTCAGTCAAGCTAGAAGTAGAGGGTGCATCAGTTCCACATGTGCTATGCCTCATCTCAGATTCCACCACAATTTAATATGTTGCACTTCCACAGGCGTGTGTCTGTGCATGTATGTGCGTACATGCGTACGTGCGTATGTGTGTGTGTGTGTGTGTGTGTGTGTGTGTGTGCGTGTGTGTGTGTGGAGGGGGGGGGGATGTCCTGACAGCTTTAAACCTGTTTCAAATAAAAAAGGTACTTATAATTAACTTCTTAGTGTATATCATTATACAACAATGAACATTAATCATAGAAACACAATTACATTTTGCACTATAGCCCTACTTTAGAATTCCTTTTCAGTGTAGCTTAAGTATTGCACACACCACTTCCACAACTCTCAAAGGCCCCGTAACTGTACCGTACAGCTTTACAAGACAAAATCAGTGATTTAACTCTGTCCCGGAGCTGCAGGGCTATACCTGTGACACATGGTAGTCATCATCTAGTAATTACACTTAGGAAAAACTAGATACATAATGAATGGAAGATCCCTTATATGTGATAAAACGTACAATTATGCAAGAACAGCAATGACGCCTTGGCATGCTTTATTGTAATTAAGGGGATGTGTTGTTGTTTTTATGATTAGAACATTAAATATTGCAAGCTATTAAAAGATTGGGATTTAGAAGAAGAAAAAAGATTTGAAGGAATAAAAATATTTCGAGCAGTTTAATCCCTCCGAATCCTACAGTCTGTGATTGTTGAATCCATAATCTGACATTCTATTAGCCTTTTAAAGCATGTATTTGGGTAGATAATGTAATTAAACATAATCAGAAAAAAGGCGCTATGAAAGGTTAAACTTTATTTACTTTTTGTGTGAAGGGTGGGGCACTCAGCTCAAAAGCTACAAGTAAAGCCAATAGTACTATTAGGTAAAAGCTTATATACGTCCCGAGGTAGTGGCCAAAAATAACAATACAAGAGGACTTTCGAGGGCCTGCTGTAGTTTACACTGATAGACTGTATTACCTGTAACGAAAATCTTTTATGGAGGGCAAGTCTGCCATTGCGAGTGACCACGGGTAATGGCTAATACAATGTGCAGTCACACAGGTGCAGTTAACAGGTATGCACGGAGTGGTATATCACTCACGTAGGTAGGTGGGTGCACTTAACACCACAGGTAGGTATATGCAGTGATGAGGTGGGTGCACTGAACACAAAAGGTAGGTATATTATTATTATTATTATTATTATTTTTTGTATTCATAAAGCGCCAACATATTACGCAGCGTTGTACAATAGATAAATGGGTTAACATACAAGGTAGAACATACAGAAACTCACAACAAAACAAGATCAAGCAAATAATTTGATAACAATACAGTGTCATAGGTCAAAATAGAGACTGTTCTAGTCTACAAGAGGGGTGATTGTCAGTAAGATTGCATAATCAAGCTGGAAACACTAGGGAGGAGGGCCCTGCCAGAGGCTTACAATCTAAAGGGTGTGGTGGAGACTATAGGTGCATCTTTTGAGAGGGTGTCAAACAGAACATATTATGGTGCTGGTGTAGGGGGTATATGAGCATGAAGAGGTGAGTCTTGAGAGCTTGTTTGAAGGTATTAAAGGTGGGGGAGAGTCTGACGGCTGGTGGGAGCGAGTTCCAGAGAGTAGGGGCAGCCCTGGTGAAGTCCTGCAATCGTGCATGTGACTGAGTTATGCGTGGTGCGACTAGGCGCAGGTCATTGGAGGATCGCAGGGAGCGGGCTGGTATGGCACATATGGCACTGTGGACCAGATCAGAGATGTAGGTTGGGCAGGTCTTGTGCACTGATTTGTAGGCCAAGCACAGGATTTTGAAATTGATCCTAAAGCTGATGGGGAGCCAGTGTAGGGCTTTACAGAGCGGAGTTGTAGAGGCACTGCATTGAGAAGACTGTATCAGTCTGGCTGCCGCATTCATTACCAATTGAAGTGGGGCAGTACGGTTAGAGGGGAGGCCAGACAAAAGAGAATTGCAGTAGTCTAGGCGGGAGATGACAAGGGCGTGGATAAGGAGTTTAGTGGTGTCAGGGGACAGGTAGGAGCGGATCTTGGAGATGCTGCGGAGGTGGAAGTTGCAGGATCTGGCAATACCTTGGATGTGGGGTGTAAAGGAAAGTTCAGAGTCCAGAGTAACGCCTAGACAGCGGGCTTGGGAGGTAGGGTGGATGGTAGTATTTTCAATAGTGACGTGCAGATCTGGGAGGGGTGCAGCTGTGCGAGTGGGAATACTAGAAGCTCAGTCTTGTCCAAATTAAGCTTCAGGTACCCGGCAGCCATCCAGGAGGAAATGTATATGAGGCAGGCAGAGACTTTGTCCATGGTAGAGGAGGAGAGATCTGGGATGTGGAGATATATGTGGGTGTCATCGGCATACAGGTGGTAATTGAAACCCATGGAGGAGATGATTTTGCCAATTGAGGCAGTATAGAGTGAGAACAGTAGTGGTCCTAGGACGGAACCTTGAGGAACACCAACTGAGAGGGGTGTAGGAGTGGATGAGGATCCATTGAAAAATGCTGTGAAGGAGCAGTTGGAGAGGTAGGAGGAGATCCAGGCTAAGGCTAGGTCCTGAATGCCCATTAGCTGCAGGGAGTGAAGGAGGAGGGAGTGGTCGACAGTGTCAAATGCCGAGGAGAGGTCCAGGAGGAGCAGGATGGAGTATTTACCTTTGGCTTTGGCAAGGGCAAGGTCATTGACCACTGTGGTGAGGGCTGTTTCTGTAGAATGGGCTGTGCGAAAACCAGGTATATGCAGTGACGAGGTGGGTGCACTGAACACAACAGGTAGGTATATGCAGTGATGAGGTGGGTGCACTGAACACAACAGGTAGGTATATGCAGTGATGAGGTGGTTGCACTGAACACAACAGGTAGGTATATACAGTGATGAGGTGGGTGCACTGAACACAACAGGTAGGTATATGCAGTGATGGGTATTATAATGTGCACCTGTCACACTCAGACAGGTAGCGGAAAGGCACAGTGACACTGCATATGCTCAACTTACGTAGGTAGGTGGGTGCACTGTGAACAACAGGTTGATAGGTATATGCAGTAATGGGTATTACAATGTGCACCTGTCACACACAGACAGGTAGTCACTGAATGTGCTGGGCCTGGCTGGCAGTGGCACACACAGTATGAATTATCAAGGCTGTCTATGCAACACAAGTGTCAGTGGGACACACAGAAAAAAAAAATAGATCACAAGAACAAGATTAGCTGTCAAAAGAGCTGTTGTGGAGTGCTATTTTAGCAATAAGAATCAGCAAGGAGGTAGCTAACAAGCCTACAAGAGCATAACTAATCTTTCCCTGTGAGAGAGTCTACAGCAGCTGTCCCTTCTCTAATTAGTGCCTGCCTTTTATAAGGGGGGGGAGTGGCTCCAGGAGGGAGTGTAGCCTGATTGGCTACAATGTTCCTGCTGACTGTGATGTAGAGGGTCAAAGTTGACACTAATGGTGCATTATGAGGGGCGAACCGAACTTCCGGAAAAGTTTGCCTTAGATGGCGAACGCAAACCACAGGAAGTTCGCCGGGAACCATTCGCCGGTGAACCGTTCGGGCCATCTCTAGTGGCCAAATTATACCAGAAACAAGGATACAGCTAATCTTATCAGTTCTGACAAAATTGTCAGAAACACCTGATCTGCTGCATGCTTGTTCAGGATCTATGGCAGAAAGTATTAGAGGCAGAGGATTAGCAGGACAACAAGGTAACTGGTATCACTTAAAAGGCAATAAAGATAACTGCCTCCATACCACTCTCACCTCTGGTTCACTTTAAGGCTCACTTTAAACCCCCCCCCCTTCCCCCCAAGGTACACAGCAAAAAGGGATATCATCTGACCTCCAGGAAAGTGTTTACAGTAAACTTATACTTTATGGTAAGAGTGGTAAAGAGGTGAATTGCAAAATGACTGGGGGAAGTAATAACAAAATTAATAATAGAATGTATTATAGACCTGGGTATCTTTCTTATGATTAAGAATATCCACTGTTACAACTGGTAAAAGATAGCGTATAAAGCTTTGATCCAGGGAACTGATCAGACAGCTTTATGGGATCAGCAAAGGTTGAAATCCAGCTTCAAAGAATGAAACACTTATCACTCTGCTACAGAATGCATACTGAGGATCATCACTTAGGAAAATAACACAGTCAAAACTAATACAGGATTTAATTAACAACTGGCTAGCAAATTATATTAAAAAAAAGAATATATTAAAATCAAAATCTTCATCATAACTTTTCTACTCCATGCATCTACATTGTTGTTAGCTGGAAAGAGAGTAAAGGGCATAGTCTACCTTTATGTAAGAAAATTGCATTAGCGATGCATAAATCTCTTTTTAATTTAAAGTTATTAAAATATGTTTTTCTGTTCCAGTTTTCAGTCACATCTTAGACAATCCAGGCACTCAAATAGCATTTATTTTAAGCATGAAATTTGTCCTTTTTGCCGGTTTCTGTCACCCCCCTCCCCTCCCCCTTTAATCAATAACAGTTTGAAACATTTTGGTCTGGTATTAAGTAAAATTATTCAGCTGTACCATACCTACTGCATTGTATTTGGAGAGATAAACCAAAAAATGTAGAATTACACTGAGCATCAAAAAGGACAAGTTAAGACAAATAACATTTATATTGTGCTTTTCTCCTGGCGTTGGAGCTGCAGCCACTGGGGTGCGCTCTATAGGCAGTTGCAGTGTTAGGGACATTTGCCTAAGGTCTCCTACTGAATAGGTGCTGGCTTACTAAACAGGCAAGGCAGAGATTCAAACCCTGGTCTCCTGTGTCAGAGGCAGAGCCCTTCACCATTACACCATTACACCATCCAGCTGCCACCAAAACACAAATGAAGAAATGCCCCATCACTCAGTCCATCATTCCAAATTCTGTGGGCACTCATCCTTTGGCGCACTAAGGGAAATGCTCACTGGAAGACCTGAACATTGCCATGCTAATAAATTGAATGTATTATATTGTTGAACGAGTCTACTGTATATCGCTAATATTGGCTCCCAATATTCCACACATTTTACCGCTGAAGTCCTCAAGATATTCACAACATTGAATCCAACATTATACTTATAATCTGCCAAATGGTCCAGTCACTTTTAAATTCCCATGTTTGTGCATTTTATTATTAGTGTTACTATTTTTATAGTGTCTCATAAAACGAGCAGGAAGTTACATAACTGTATTAAACATGACTTAAAGGAGTTATCGGGGAAAAAATAATAAAACAAGCGCTACTTACCCGGGACTTCCTCCAGCCCCAAGCTCCCAGCATGTCCCTCGCCGCAGCTCCGACCTGGTCATGCGGACTGTCCGCTCCGGTCCACGTGGCGGTGATTGACAGCACCGCTCGCACAGGCGCAGTACAGGCCAACCTGGAGGTCGGCCTGACGTCATCGCCGGGGACCTGGACGGAGCTGCGGGGAGGGACATGCTGGGAGCTTGGGGCTGGAGGAAGCCCTGGGTAAGTAGCGCTTGTTTTATTATTTTTTTCCCTGATAACTCCTTTAAAGGAATTCCAAGGTCACATAAGAGTATAAAGTCTGACCCGTGAGGTAAACCTTTATTTTGGATGATTGGAAATCAATAAGTCGAGCAATTGGGGACCATGCCCTGGGATGAAGTATGTGTTTTTACCAATTGAATTTGCTAACTGGTGGGGCTATTGGATGACACATACCATTTACTTAACATCTGCAGCATGTTCTGGGTATAGGACCCCTATGCTGAAATATATACAGTATATTACATTTGTCCCAAATTAAAAAATGCACTATAGATGATGTATTGCCTGTGTATCTGTCATGTATTCATCTGCCGGCTGTGAATCTGTTAGAGACAGGTTTGAACAAGGAAATCTATGCATTGGGGATCTTAAAGGCTTCCCTTCTTATTTTCAAATGCCCTCTGCGAATAGCAGTGCATATTCCAGCTGCCAGAAAAATGTGTAAGCAAGAAGGCTGACCGACTGGCCTCTTTGTATAGATGCCAGGAGGTATTTTGAAATAATACATGAAATCTTGATCATCCCACATGAGAAGATGTACCATTCCAAAACTTGTGTGTGAAAGGTTCAGAGCGTTCATGTAATTAATAACTACTGTAAGTGACATTTACATAGGAAAACAATAATTTACAATGCATTTTCTCAGGGTCAAGTGTACATCTGAAATACACACTTGTGTAGGTGTTAAACATTTTTCATCATAGTGGTCCTTTAAAAAAAAAAACAATAAAAAAAACTTGTGCGGTATTAAATCAAAGCGCCAACTAAAACATTTATCTTTTGTTTTGAATAGGACCGAAAAGGGTTACAGCTCTGTGTGATATTTAATCATTGTGAACCTGTTGTAAAATTTTCTGTTGGTTTCCAACCAGATGACTTGGTTGACCTTGAAAGAAAGTTGAGGTAATCCTTCTGAGGATGACTAATACCACAAAACACTTGTTTGCATTAATGTGAGGCAGGTTTGGAATGTCAATCTGTTTTTTTATGTAACGGTGTCATGCTGATGATATTTCTCCTTATTTTCCAGGGCAGTGACCGGGATAGAGACCATACACAAAACCTACAGAGATTCTAACACATTCTCATTCTATTGACAATGACAACTAAACAAGATTCTGTCAGGAGTTTAACTTTAACGAAAACATTGGAATCACAGGGGGACATCTACGGTCTTATACAGTAGAGAATTTTGCACTTTGCTTTCTTAAATTTTAGCCATGACTGCCATCTATAATTGATATGGAAAACCCAACTAGACATTGTGGATTATTCATGTACTGATGTTGAGAGGACCATGGGTTATATACTGTAATTTGATGCTATTTCCTATGCACACTCACACTCTATATATAACCAGATAGATAGATACTGCTTGATAAATTGCAGATCATCAATAAGTTGATTTTCCTTTAAAAGTTTATCAGAGCAATCTAGATTTCTATTCCTATGATTGGAAAAAAACAGCTTATCCTGCTTAGCTTGGAGTTTAATGGAACCAGACAATCACAACACAATGACAAGATGCTTAGCTTGCAGTTTATTGGAACCCGATAATCACAAGACTATAAGAACGACAGCATACGAGACATTACTTAACCAGAAGAATGCTTATACCAGCAGATTTCACTAACCAATGGATAATCTAACATTAATTTAGCATGTCCAGCAATTATCCTTTTATGTCATTTCTAATACAACCCATTTTCCATACGTTGTATCAACATGTGATTAAACTACGTCATAAGCTTAATAAAAGCTCTTTTCAGACTTTCGGGAGCCAGAGCATATACCGTCTACTGCATCGGTGTGAGACTCTCCATTATGCATGCATACTGTTTCCAGGTAAACCCGAAACCTACAATCTGGGAGAGAATTTCTCCATTTATTATATATTTTACAGTACTATATTTTGTTAGAGGAAACCTGTACTAAAAATAAACTTATGAGATAATTGACTGAATGTGTGATACTAATGGTAAATAGAACATTAACTACTTCAGATTCCATGATGTGGTCCAGCACTTAGGGAGGTGCTGGAGGGATGCCTGTGTATATATTCTGCCGGCTGTTCAGTTGCTGGTTGTCTGGCGTTGCGAACACAACGTGGTAGCACTCAGACCTTAGTCAGATCCTAAAGTGTGCCGGGACCAGCTGGAGCTGTAATCCTACACTTAGCTAGATTCTGTTGATAGCTTAAAGTACTAGTTTGTTTGTGATTATTTGTTATGACCTTCTGCCTGCCTGACCATTCTCCTGAACTCTGATTCTGTACTTTGTCATTCTGATACTCTGTTGCCGAACCCCGGCTCGTCCTTAGACTCTGCATCTGCCTCCTGATTCTGTACCTCGATATTTCTGTTACCCTGTTGCCGAACCCTGCCTGTTTATTAAGACTCCGCATCTGCCTTCTGAATCTGTACTTTATCTGTCTGTGTGTTGACTACCTGGCTTGTCCGACCTCGAGAACCGACCTTACTGTTAGAGGCCGTTCCCAGTCCTGTTAGTGACACCTTCTCCTGAGTGTCACTATCAGAGAGTCCTTCCTATCTTAGCCTGACTCCTCCCTCCAAGGAGAGTTCAGGTCTTCGGAAGGAATCCGTGCAGTACTCCTTACTGCCTTAAGGCTTAGGCCTCTTAGTGTTACAGTTACACCTAACACTACACTTTACTCAGGTGTCCAGAGGTTAGCTAGTATATCGGATTATCAGTGATACTGCAGATCATCTATAATCTGGTATATATCTGTATTCCCAGTGATACTGCAGATCACCGGTAATCAGATCCTCTCTGTGCTACACCGTTCGTTACAGAACGCCAGACCAAAAAACAGATGGACGCACGCGCTGACCCTCTGGGTGTGCTTGCCACTTCGGTGGATAACATCCATCAAGCACTGGGTCAGCACAAAGCATTAATTGATGCCCTATCAGGCTCTGTGCGAACCCTCCAGACGTCAGTTGATGAGGTGCGATCCCCTCCTAGTGATGACATACGTATGCTCGTACCTGATAAATTTTTCGGCCACAAGTCTGACTTCCGGAATTTTAAGAGTAGAGTGTTATCGTATTTCGAGTTGAGACCCCGATCCTCGGGGACTGAGACCCAACGGGTCATATTTATTAAAACCTTGCTATCTGGTGACTCCCAGACCTGGGCGTACAATTTGCCTGCTGGTGACTTAGCCCTCACCTCTGTGGAGGAATTCTTTAAAGCCATGGCAATAATTTACAACGACCCGGATCTTGCCTCGACTTCTGAGCGGAAGCTCAAGCTTTTGCGTCAAGGCAAAGGTCCGGTCGAAGATTATGCGGCTGAATTTAGAAGGTGGTCAGTTACAGCTAGGTGGGACACCTATGCCCTGTTGGATTGCTTTTTGTCAGACCTATCTGATGAGGTCTCCGATCTGATGCTGAGTCAGCCCGAGCCCAGAACGATCGATGAGGCCATTTCATCGGCCATTCGCATTGATCGCAGGTTGCGTTATCAGAGACAGACCAGGGGTAGTCATAGTGTCCGGTACACATTTTACACTGCACCTCCCGCTGCACCCCTGGTAATGCCATCCTCCTCTGTCTCATCTTCTCCGGTCTTGCCTCCTCCTGAGCCGATGCAGATCGGTCGGTCAAAATTGACCCAGGTGGAGCGAAGACGGAGAATGACTGAGCAACGCTGTCTGTACTGCGCTGAAGGAGGGCATAGGGTACGAAACTGTCCTAATAAGCCAGGAAACGCTACCGCCTAGGAGTTGTAGGGGGTAGCACCCTAGGCGCCCGACTCATACCCTTAAAAGAAAAACGTTTGCTCCTTCCATGTACGATTACGTGGGGGGACAAATCTGAAGCCACGGAGACCTTTGTTGATTCAGGATCCGCGGCTAATTTTATGAGTTCCGAGTTTTCAGAGAAGTTGGGCATTCCACTCACCCCAGTAAAACCACCTATTCAGGTTACTGCCGTGGACGACTCCCCCCTACAAAGGGACCGTCTGCTGTCACAGACACCAGAGGTGGAAGTCACTATTGGGGTACTGCATAAGGAAAGTTTAAGTTTTTTTGTATTACATATGACTACCTCCACAATTGTCTTAGGAATGCCCTGGCTGCAGCTCCATTCACCACAGATTAGTTGGGCTACAGGACAATTAACCAGTTGGTCAGACTTCTGTTCCCAGCAGTGTCTAGGGAAAGTGACTTTAGGTCAGACCCAGATTCATGTGGAGGGGGTTCCCGAGCAGTACTCTGAATTCTCGGATGTATTCTGTCCCAAGGCTGCTGATAAATTACCTCCTCATCGCCCTTTCGATTGCCCCATCGATCTCCGTGCCGGTTGTATGCCCCCTAGGGGTCACCTGTATAATTTGTCTGGGCCAGAGAAAGTGGCTATGCAGGAGTACATCCTTGACAATCTAGCCAAAGGGTTCAATCGCCCCTCCCGGTCGCCTGCGGGGGCCGGTTTCTTTTTTGTTAAGAAAAAAGACGGAGGTCTTCGACCTTGCATCGATTACCGTGGCCTGAATAAAATCACGGTGAAGAATCGTTATCCGTTACCATTGATAGACGATTTATTCACGCAGGTCACAAACGCTAAGATCTTCTCAAAGTTAGATCTGAGGGGTGCATGCAACCTGATCCGCATTAGAAAGGGCGATGAATGGAAGACGGCCTTCAACACACCCGACGGGCACTATGAGTACTTAGTGATGCCCTTCGGGTTGTGCAATGCGCCAGCCGTCTTCCAAGAATTAATAACCGAGGTATTCAGGGAGGTGTTGGGTAGATTTGTGCTGGTATACCTTGACGATATACTAATCTATTCCAACAACCTCTCCGAGCACAGGATCCATGTTAAATTTGTGTTGGTCAAATTGCGGCAAAATATGCTTTATGCCAAAGTGGAGAAGTGTATTTTTGAGGTGACCACTGTCACGTTTTTAGGGTATGTGATTTCCACCTCAGGCCTGTCAATGGATCCTGCCAAGGTCACAGCTGTTTTGGAATGGCCACAGCCAGTGGGGTCAAAGCCCCTGCAGAGATTTTTGGGTTTTGCGAACTACTATAGGAGGTTCATAAAGGGGTACTCCACGATAATAGCCCCCCTTACCAGTCTCACAAAAAAGGGGGCAGATACCAACCACTGGTCCTCTGAGGCTGTGGTGGTAGCCTTTTCTCACCTGAAAAAATTGTTTTGCTCAGCACCTATTTTGAGACATGTAGACACGTCCTTTCTCTTTATTGTGGAGGTTGATGCCTCGGAGGTTGGGGTGGGGGCGGTGCTGTCTCAATGGTCAGGGTTGCAGGGCAGATTACATCCATGCGCTTATTTTTCCCGTAGGTTTTCACCGGCAGAAAAGAACTACGATATAGGCAACCGGGAACTTCTGGCCATTAAATTAGCTTTTGAAGAATGGCGCCATTGGTTAGAAGGGGCAGAACATACGATCACGGTTTACACTGATCACAAGAATTTGGAATACATCGAGGGGGCTAAGAGACTAAGTCCCCGTCAGGCCCGTTGGTCTTTATTTTTTACGAGGTTCAGATTTATAATCACATACACTCCAGGCAGCAAAACATCAAGGCAGATGCCCTGTCCAGATGTTTCGAACCAGAGACAGCACAGCCCCCCGCTCCCGAGTCCATCATCCCGCAGAGGTTGGTGTTGGCAGCCACAGAGACCTGGGAGGATTGGGCAGAGGTTCTGGGTCCCTTTCAGCAGGACGTCCCTGAGGGAAAACCTGAGGGGGTTATGTTTATCCCATTACCGTTTCGTCTACAGGTTCTACAAATGTTTCACGCCCATAAGAATGCTGGTCACCCTGGAGCTGCCAGAACGCAGGATCTGATTGCCAGATGTGCTTGGTGGCCTTCTATGGCAACAGACTGCAAGGAATATGTCAGGGAATGTGCAGTAGAGTTGGGCCGAACGGTTCGCCGGCGAACGTGGTTCGCGCGAACGTAGGTGGTTCGCGTGCGGGTACCGCACGCGAACCTTTTGCGGAAGAAGTTCGGTTCGCCCCATAATGCACTGAGGGTCAACTTTGACCCTCTACATCACAGTCAGCAGGCCCAGTGTAGCCAATTAGGCTACACTAGCCCCTGGAGCCCCACCCCGCCTTATATAAGGCAGGCAGCGGCGGCCATTACGGCCACTCGTGTGCCTGCATTAGTGAGAGTAGGGCGAGCTGCTGCAGTCTCTCATATAGGGAAAGATTAGTTAGGCTTAACTTCTTCCTGGCTGCATACCTGTTCTGTTCAGTGAGCCCTCAGCCCACTGCATACCTGTACTGTGATCCTGCCACTGCATACCTGTACTGTGATCCTGCCACTGCATACCTGTTCAGTGATCCTGCCACTGCATACCTGTTCAGTGATCCTGCCACTGCATACCTGTTCAGTGATCCTGCCACTGCATACCTATTCTGTTCAGTGAGCCCTCAGCCCACTACATACCTGTACTGTGATCCTGCCACTCCATACCTGTTCAGTGATCCTGCCACTGCATACCTGTTCTGTTCAGTGAGCCCTCAGCCCACTGCATACCTGTACTGTGATCCTGCCACTGCATACCTGTTCAGTGATCCTGCCACTGCATACCTGTTCAGTGATCCTGCCACTGCATACCTGTTCTGTTCAGTGAGCCCTCAGCCCACTGCATACCTGTACTGTGATCCTGCCACTCCATACCTGTTCAGTGATCCTGCCACTGCATACCTGTTCTGTTCAGTGAGCCCTCAGCCCACTGCATACCTGTACTGTGATCCTGCCACTCCATACCTGTTCAGTGATCCTGCCACTGCATACCTGTTCAGTGATCCTGCCACTGCATACCTGTTCTGTGAACCCGCCACTGTATACCTGTTCTGTTCAGTGGACCCGCCACTGTATACCTGTTCTGTGAACCCGCCACTGTATACCTGTTCTGTTCAGTGGACCCGCCACTGTATACCTGTTCTGTTCAGTGGACCCGCCACTGTATACCTGTTCTGTTCAGTGGACCCGCCACTGTATACCTGTTCAGTGAACCCGCCACTGCATACCTGTTGTGTTCAGTGAACCTGCCACTGCATACCTGTTGTGTTCAGTGAACCTGCCACTGCATACCTGTTCTGTGAACCCGCCACTGTATACCTGTTCTGTTCAGTGGACCCGCCACTGTATACCTGTTCAGTGAACCCGCCACTGTATACCTGTTCTGTTCAGTGGACCCGCCACTGTATACCTGTTTAGTGAACACGCCACTGCATACCTATTGTGTTCAGTGATCCTGCCACTGCATACCTGTTCTGTGAACCCGCCACTGTATACCTGTTCTGTTCAGTGGACCCGCCACTGTATACCTGTTCTGTGAACCCGCCACTGTATACCTGTTCTGTTCAGTGGACCCGCCACTGTATACCTGTTCTGTGAACCCGCCACTGTATACCTGTTCTGTTCAGTGGACCCGCCACTGTATACCTGTTCTGTTCAGTGGACCCGCCACTGTATACCTGTTCTGTTCAGTGGACCCGCCACTGTATACCTGTTCAGTGAACCCGCCACTGCATACCTGTTGTGTTCAGTGAACCTGCCACTGCATACCTGTTGTGTTCAGTGAACCTGCCACTGCATACCTGTTCTGTGAACCCGCCACTGTATACCTGTTCTGTTCAGTGGACCCGCCACTGTATACCTGTTCAGTGAACCCGCCACTGTATACCTGTTCTGTTCAGTGGACCCGCCACTGTATACCTGTTTAGTGAACACGCCACTGCATACCTATTGTGTTCAGTGATCCTGCCACTGCATACCTGTTCTGTGAACCCGCCACTGTATACCTGTTCTGTTCAGTGGACCCGCCACTGTATACCTGTTCTGTGAACCCGCCACTGTATACCTGTTCTGTTCAGTGGACCCGCCACTGTATACCTGTTCTGTGAACCCGCCACTGTATACCTGTTCTGTTCAGTGGACCCGCCACTGTATACCTGTTCTGTTCAGTGGACCCGCCACTGTATACCTGTTCTGTTCAGTGGACCCGCCACTGTATACCTGTTCAGTGAACCCGCCACTGCATACCTGTTGTGTTCAGTGAACCTGCCACTGCATACTTGTTGTGTTCAGTGAACCTGCCACTGCATACCTGTTCTGTGAACCCGCCACTGTATACCTGTTCTGTTCAGTGGACCCGCCACTGTATACCTGTTCAGTGAACCCGCCACTGTATACCTGTTCTGTTCAGTGGACCCGCCACTGTATACCTGTTTAGTGAACACGCCACTGCATACCTATTGTGTTCAGTGATCCTGCCACTGCATACCTGTTCTGTGAACCCGCCACTGTATACCTGTTCTGTTCAGTGAACCCACCGCATCAGTGCACATACCTGTGCAGTTAAGTGAACCCACCTACCTACGTGAGTGCACGCAGTGTGATATACCACTCCGTGCATACCCAATATGGACAAAACAGGTAGAGGAAGAGGAAGAGGTAGTGGCAGAGGCAGAGGAAGGCCACCCGGCAGGTCTGCGCGAGGTCGTGTAAATGTAATTTCGTGTGGACCTGGCCCACAGTACAGTGCTCGGAAGAAGGCACGTCCCATCACCTCCCAAGATTGTCAGGACGTGGTTGAGTATTTAGCGACACAGAACACCTCATCTTGCTCAGCCACCAGCGCTACTACTAGCACCACTTCCGCTGCATTTGACACTTCGCAAGAATTATTTAGTGTTGAAATCACTGATGCACAGCCATTGTTGTTACAGCCAGATGAATTTTCACCAGCTAATATGTCTGAGTTACGCGGCAACACTATGGATGTAACGTGTCAGGAGGATGAAGGACCTACTGATGGTGCAAGTTTGGATTTGTCTGAGGCAAGCGAAGCTGGGCAGGATGACTACGATGATGACGGTAATAGGGATCCTCTGTATGTTCCCAATAGAGGAGATGAAGAGGGGGACAGTTCAGAGGGGGAGTCAGAGAGTAGTAGGAGGAGAGAAGTTGCTGAAAGAAGCTGGGGCAGCTCTTCGTCAGAAACAGCTGGTGGCAGAGTCCGGCACCATGTATCGCCACCTATGTACAGCCAGCCAACTTGCCCTTCAGCATCAGCTGCTGAGGTCCCCATAGTGCCCACATCCCAGGGTGGCTCAGCGGTGTGGAAATTTTTTAATGTGTGTGCCTCAGATCGGACCAAAGCCATCTGTTCGCTCTGCCAACAAAAATTGAGCCGTGGAAAGGCCAACACTCACGTAGGGACAAGTGCCTTACGAAGGCACCTGGAGAAAAGGCACAAACAGCAATGGGATGGCCACCTGAGCAAAAGCAGCAGCAGCACACAAAAGAAAAGTCACCCTCCTTCTCCTCTTCCTCCTTCAGGTGCATCATCTGCTTCTGCCGCTTTCTCCTTTGCACCTTCACAGGCACCCTCCTCCACTCCGCCTCTGCCCTTGAGCGGTTCCTGCTCCTCTGCCCACAGCAGCAGTCAGGTGTCCGTGAAGGAAATGTTTGAGCGGAAGAAGCCACTTTTGGCCAGTCACCCCCTTGCCCGGCGTCTGACAGCTGGCGTGGCGGAACTGTTAGCTCGCCAGCTGTTACCATACCGGCTGGTGGACTCTGAGGCCTTCCGTAAATTTGTGGCCATCGGAACACCGCAGTGGAAGATGCCAGGCCGCACTTATTTTTCGAGAAAGGCCATACCCCAACTGCACCGTGAAGTTGAGAGGCAAGTGGTGTCATCTCTTGCGAAGAGCGTTGGGTCAAGGGTACACCTGACCACGGATGGCTGGTCTGCCAAGCACGGGCAGGGCCGCTACATTACCTACACAGCCCATTGGGTGAACCTGGTGGTGAACGATGGCAAGCAGAAAGCGGCGGACCAAATTGTGACACCTCCACGGCTTGCAGGCAGGCCTCCTGCCACCTCCTCTCCTCCTGCTACATGCTCTTCGCTGTCCTCCTCCTCCTCCTTGGCTGAGTGGCAGTTCTCCTCTCCAGCTACACAGCCCCAGCTCCGCAGGGCCTATGCTGCATGCCAGGTACGACGGTGTCACGCCATCTTAGACATGGCTTGTCTCAAAGCGGAGAGTCACACTGGAGCAGCTCTCCTGGCTGCTCTTAAGAAACAGGTGGATGAGTGGCTGACCCCGCACCACCTGGAGATAGGCAACGTGGTGTGCGACAACGGCAGCAATCTGCTTGCCGCTTTGCATATGGGGAAGCTGACACACATACCCTGCATGGCACATGTCATGAATCTAGTGGTTCAAAGATTTGTGGCAAAGTACCCTGGCTTAGCGGATGTCCTGAAGCAGGCCAGGAAGTTCTGTGGGCATTTGAGGCGCTCTTACACAGCCATGGCACGATTTGCAGAAATTCAGCGTAAAAACAACATGCCGGTGAGACGCCTCATTTGCGATAGCCCCACTCGCTGGAACTCGACCCTGCTCATGTTCTCCCGCCTGCTAGAACAGAAGAAAGCCGTCACCCAGTACCTCTACAACTGGAGTAGAACGAAACAGTCTGGGAAGATGGGGATGTTCTGGCCCGACAACTGGACACTGATGAAAAATGCATGCAGGCTCATGCGGCCGTTTGAGGAGGTGACCAACCTGGTGAGCCGCAGTGAGGGCACCATCAGCGACTTAATTCCCTACGCGTACTTCTTGGAGCGTGCTGTGCGTAGAGTGGCGGATGAAGCTGCGAATGAGCGTGACCAGGAACCGTTACGGCAGGAACAGGCATGGGACCAATTTTCATCAGACCCAGCTGTTTCCTCAACACCTGCGGCAGCACAGAGGGGGGAGGAGGAGGAAGAAGAGAGGTCGTGTGCAGAAGACGAGTCAGACTCAGAGGATGATGAGCAAGGTGTTTCTTTGGTGGAGGAGGAGGAGGAGGAGGAGGGGACAGCGGCAGGAGAACAACCGCAGCAGGCGTCGCAGGGGGCTTGTGCTGCTCAACCTTCCCGTGGTATTGTTCGCGGCTGGGGGGAGGAGGTTGACTTACCTGACGTCACTGAGGAAGAGCAAGAGGAGATGGAGGGTACTGGATCCGACTTTGTGCAGATGTCGTCTTTTATGCTGTCCTGCCTGTTGAGGGACCCCCGTATAAAAAACCTCAAGGGGAATGAGCTGTACTGGGTGGCCACACTACTAGACCCTCGGTACAGGCACAAAGTGGCGGACCTGTTACCAACTCACCGGAAGGTGGAAAGGATGCAGCATATGCAGAACCAGCTGTCAACTATGCTTTACAATGCCTTTAAGGGTGATGTGACGGCACAACGCCAGCAAGGTACCACTGCCACTAATCCTCCTCCCGTGTCCACGCAGTCAAAGACAGGACGCTCCAGCGATCTCATGGTGATGTCGGACATGCGGACGTTCTTTAGTCCAACGCCTCGCCGTAGCCCTTCCGGATCCACCCTCCACCAACGCCTCGACCGGCAGGTAGCCGACTACCTGGCCTTAAGTGTGGATGTAGACACTGCTGTGAACAGCGATGAGGAACCCTTGAACTACTGGGTGCGCAGGCTTGACCTGTGGCCAGAGCTGTCCCAATTTGCCATCCAACTTCTCTCCTGCCCTGCCGCAAGCGTCCTCTCAGAAAGGACCTTCAGCGCAGCTGGAGGCATTGTCACAGAGAAGAGAAGTCGCCTAAGTCACAAAAGTGTTAAGTACCTCACCTTTATCAAAATGAATGAGGCATGGATCCCGGAGGGCTGCTGCCCGCCCCAAGACTAAGTCAGTCCCCGCACACACAGCATCTCTGCCTGCACGCCGTGTGACTGGCTGCCTGGCCTGCCCCAAAAAGACTAAGTCGCTCCCAGTCCCTCCACACAGCATGTCTGCCTGCAGGCCGCTTCACTACCTTCTCCGCCACCACCAACAGGGTCCGGGACTCCAGGCGGATTGCTGAATTTTTTAGGCCGCTGCTAGCAGCGGCCGCTGTAATAATTTTTATGGTGCGTGTACATGACTGCCTAATTTTTCTGGCTGCACTGAGGGCAGCTGCAACAACAAAAGAAAAGGCATGTACATGCGCCCATTCCCCTTCGTGATCATTACCTTGCCGTGGTGAAGGGGCTTGCGTATCACAATGAAGCAATGACCGGCGCCTAGATGAGTGTCTCGGGGGGCACACAAAAGATAATAAGGTCGTTGCTTCATTGTGGTCAGACCAAATTTGATCAGCTGGACAGTCACTGTTCTGTCATTCAGCTACATCAGCCAGGCCGACCATATGGGCTGTAAAGCCACAAAAACCTGCACTCTCGCCATGGTGCGCACCAGTCCAGCACGGCCGTCACTAGTACAAACAGCTGTTTGCGGTGCGTTACACGGTGAGTTTGGTGTGTCAGTGTGAAGCAGTACCTTAATTACACTACCTGATTGATGTATACACATGCAAGATGTTTTAAAGCACTTTAGGCCTGTCATTTAGCATTCAATGTGATTTCTGCCCTTAAAACGCTGCTTTGCGTCAAATCCAGATTTTTCCCGGGGACTTTTGGCGTGTATCCCACTCTGCCATGCCCCCCTCCAGGTGTTAGACCCCTTGAAACATCTTTTCCATCACTTTTGTGGCCAGCATAATTATTTTTTTTTTTCAAAGTTCGCATCCCCATTGAAGTCTATTGCGGTTCGCGAACTTTAACGCGAACCGAACGTTCCGCGAAAGTTCGCGAACCCGGTTCGCGAACCTAAAATCGGAGGTTCGGCCCAACTCTAATGTGCAGTATGTGCTAAAAGTAAACCCGGCTGCCACCTGTGGGAAGGTTACAGCCTTTGCCCACCCCGAGTGAGCCATGGACCCACCTGTCCATGGATTTTGTGGGGGAATTGCCCAGGTCTGAAGGCATGTCGGTCATTTGGGTGGTAGTCGACCGCTTTAGCAAAATGGCCCATTTTGTGCCCCTGAAAGGACTCCACTCGGCTCAGGAACTGGCCGAATTGTTCATCATTCACATTTTCCGGCTGCATGGCATTCCGGAAAACATTGTGTCAGATAGGGGAGTCCAATTTGTGTCTGGATTTTGGAGGGCATTTTGTCATCAAATGGGCATGGAGCTGTCATTCTCGTCAGGCTACCACCCACAGACCAATGGGCAAACGGAGAGGGTCAATCAGTCAATGGAACAATTTTTGAGATGTTATGTGGCTGAAGCGCAGAACGATTGGGTCAAGTTTTTACCATTCGCTGAATTTGCGCACAATAATTTGAGAAGCTCCTCCTCTGGATTCTCTCCGTTTCAGGTAGTGACCGGGAGATTGCCTAAATTTTCCCCATTGCCAGTGGCCTCCACTCCGTTCCTAGCACTGGAGGCTTGGCAGAAGTCACTCAGAGACAGTTGGGGGATTGTTAAGAGTAATTTGGAGAAGGCGTTTCTAAGTCAAAAGGGTCAAGCAGACAAGACTTAGTCTGGGTTTCCACACGTCATTTGACCCTGAAACAGCCATCAGCCAAATTGGGTCCCAGGTTTGTGTGTCCGTTTTCTGTGACCAAGAAAATCAACAATGTCACTTATGCTGTAGATCTTCCGGCCAGTATGCGGGGTGTAAGATATTTTCACGTGTCTCTCCTTAAACCTGCGGTCCAGGTGGGTTACACTCCTCCTCCTCCTGTGATGGTAGATGACCAACCCGAATACGAGGCGGAGAAAATATTAGACTCACGCATTGTACAGAACTCTGTACAATATTTAGTGCATTGGAGAGGGTATGGCATTGAGGAGAGAGAATGGGTACCGAGGAGTCGTATGCATGCAGACGAATTGAGGATGGAGTTTCATGCCTTACATCCCGAGAAACCTGGTGGGAGCTGTCCGGAGTCCACTCCTCGGCGGGGGGGTACTGTGAGGCATCGCGGGAAAGCAGCCGCCTCTACTCAGCGTGAGGCAACTGCTTCCCTCAAGGGCATGGCGGAGCGCGGAGAAACCGCCACGTCTGACGCGGCGGTTAGCCCGCATGGCCCTGAGACACCGCAGAGTGGTGCTGGTGTGGCTGGGACTCATAGTCCCTCTAGATTCAGAGTGACGCGCGTGCGCGCGGAGAGGCAGAGCATATATGGCAACCAGAAAAAGGTCAGCTGACCTGCTCGGTCAGCTGACGGCTAGGCCTCTTCTCATTGGTCCAGCACTTAGGGAGGTGCTGGAGGGATGCCTGTGTATATATTCTGCCGGCTGTTCAGTTGCTGGTTGTCTGGCGTTGCGAACACAACGTGGTAGCACTCAGACCTTAGTCAGATCCTAAAGTGTGCCGGGACCAGCTGGAGCTGTAATCCTACACTTAGCTAGATTCTGTTGATAGCTTAAAGTACTAGTTTGTTTGTGATTATTTGTTATGACCTTCTGCCTGCCTGACCATTCTCCTGAACTCTGATCCTGTACTTTGTCATTCTGATACTCTGTTGCCGAACCCCGGTTAGTCCTTAGACTCTGCATCTGCCTCCTGATTCTGTACCTCGATATTTCTGTTACCCTGTTGCCGAACCCTGCCTGTTTATTAAGACTCCGCATCTGCCTTCTGAATCTGTACTTTATCTGTCTGTGTGTTGACTACCTGGCTTGTCCGACCTCGAGAACCGACCTTACTGTTAGAGGCCGTTCCCAGTCCTGTTAGTGACACCTTCTCCTGAGTGTCACTATCAGAGAGTCCTTCCTATCTTAGCCTGACTCCTCCCTCCCAGGAGAGTTCAGGTCTTCGGAAGGAATCCGTGCAGTACTCCTTACTGCCTTAAGGCTTAGGCCTCTTAGTGTTACAGTTACACCTAACACTACACTTTACTCAGGTGTCCAGAGGTTAGCTAGTATATCGGAATATCAGTGATACTGCAGATCATCTATAATCTGGTATATATCTGTATTCCCAGTGATACTGCAGATCACCGGTAATCAGATCTTCTCTGTGCTACACTGTTCGTTACAGTTTTACATTTTTTTTTTAAGTTGAAGTGACAGTGTCACATAAAAAATAAAAAGTGTATTAGGTGGGCACTAATAATCAATTGTAAAAGTCCTATGGGTCCATTGTGACTTCCAATAGCAAACACATTTCCTTATATGCAGTCTGAATATAAAGTCACACATTGTTTAATAGATAGTGAGACCCACCAAACCATGGCTGTAAGGGATGATAGGGCTATGTTAACACTGGGTCCATGTATGTCAAAGGAGCAGGTAGTGTCTATCAGCAACAGACTGGATGTTCACCATCGTGTTTCATTTTAATGCACACCAACAAAGGTTATATTTTATAATGCATTAGGGCCTATCCAGTAGGATTGTGTGCTAATTTGATTTAATGAAAAAATCTGGTTATTGAAAGTCACTTTTGCACCTGTGCCATGATTGGTGTTTGCAGTAAATGATAGCTGCTATGAAAGTACAGTGTATCCTATTTTTATATATTTCAAATAGTTAACCTTTGTGAAATCACATGTCAAATTTAGGAGCTTTGAATTTCTCAGTGTTCGGTTTATTTAACATTTTGTTGAATCCCTCTAATAGGCAATTCAATCATATAAAACGTACAGTAGGTAAGACCAGAAAGGGTTTTTTTTTTTTTTTTTTTCACAGAAGAAAACATATACATCTAGCTGTAATCAACCTTTAATTTTACATGCTATCTTTACATGTATTTCATTTGTCTGGTAACTATCAGCTGGGGATTAGTTTTGCTAACAATAATATGACCTAGTCAAAGATGATGCCTTGAAGCTCATTTTGACTGTGGACAATAGGGAGGGATGTCAACATTGCTCAGATCAAGCTTTCGCTGACATTGTAAACTTGACAGAATAATTGTTTTGACACAGATAGAAAAAGATACAGTGAGTGAACTCTTTGCGGTTGGAAAGAACAAAGAGAAAGACATACACTCCTGTTCCTGATTTTATAATGCTAAAAAATTTATTACGCTTGGCTCCAGGCACAAATGTTTTCAAGTCTTGTGTAAGGACTCCACGATTAACTAGAGTCAAACCACTTTTGAAGCATCAAGTAAGGAATCTATCAACCAACCATTCTCGGTAGCAAATACTCCTATAGCTGTAGTTTACATTGTTTTCAAATAACTTTGTTTGTATTTTGTTCCTTATCAGTCTGATGGTGCCCATATATAGTACAATTTTTTTCCTTTTTTTCAATTAGATAATTTTGTTTGATTATTCTGTTAAATCAAATGTAAAGATTTTTCCAACACGTCTGATCAGTTTTTATTGAAAAAAAAAATTGGATAATTATTCATGTTTCTTGATCAAAAAATGATTATTTTCGATTCGATCATTTTGGTTGAATAAACAGGAAAATTGAATGTTTTTGTTGTACTGTGTATGGGCACCATAAGCAGCACACGGATACTAAAGGTGTACAAGGTGTGTAGTAATGATTATATTGTGTATTACTGGCCTAAAGCAAACCTAGACTGAAAATAAACTGATAACAGATAAACAGTTGTATCTATCTTTCTACTCCACTAAATCAAAATTTTCAATAATGCCATAGTTTTATTTTACTTTTAAAAGCTAAAAATGTAAATTTCATGTTTTTATTGTTGCAGCTGAATGACACAGAGTTTAGGGTTCCACAGCTACAATATAGAACTATTGAACGATTCCCTGCACTTTTTTTGGCAAAGCCTACCCCTGTAGCCAATTATCCATATCAATCATCATTCTCTGTGCGAAACATTGTAACTTTCTTCCTTGTGGGTTAGGGGGTGATTGTGGGCAGTGCCCCCGGGTAGTGAGAGGACCTGGATGCTGCCCACGCTGTACCCCTTCCATTTTTATGGTTAGCCTGCTCCCATGTCCCATTTGCAGGCATGTTCCCAAATCCTTGGGTAATTGTTAAGGATAGGGCCCCAAGAGAAGCCTGCAAGAGGTGTCCTTGCTAATCTACATCACAACATGTGGACTCAGGCCCAGATTTACAATCCCTGGAGCCTATAGGCACAGATGTCCTGGCACCCTAAACCACACTCTCCATTAACCAACAAACCCCTGCTGAATAGCACCACAAGTGTGCTGGCTGGCCAAACTGTCACTTCTCCCTTACTTCCATTGCCTGTCTTAGGTAGCTACAGGTGTCCCTTAGCATTAGGTAGCCAGAGGTATCCTAAGTATTAAGTAGCTAGTGGTGCCCTCAAATGAAGAGAGATCTCATCAGTGCAAAGCCTAAAGCTGGGTGAGTAACCTCAGATGTATACTCTGTTCGGGACGGGAGGGAGGGATGCACTAGGGGAGGGAATGAGCTGCCTCTCCATCCTCAGGTGCCTGTAGGCACGTGCCTACAGTGCCTTATGGTAAATCTGGCCCTTTGTGGACTGGTTAGGTCACCATTAATAAGTTGTAGCAGTGAGACTCACATTAGTTTTCAGCACCTATGTATGCTGTAATGAGCACAGTTAAGCCTTTACAGCCCTTAAAGCCAGCATCAGACATGTGAAGCTTGATCTAAGAATGCTGCCATTCCTTTTTCACTGTGAAAAATAGTGCAGTGAACATAGTTTGCTGTGTTGGCACAAGTTATACTTAAGTTCACTTGCAGAGGCGTAGGGTGGGGTGGGCTAGGGAGTACATCTGCCCCAGGGCACAGCATTTCTGGGGGCGCTTAGGCAGTGAAGCCATGTTACATTTTTTTTTCTATCCAGAGCCGTCTCTGCTATGTATCAGCAGCTGCAAAGATCCACACTTGGCTGCCCCGCCCCCCTGTTTCTCCCCGGCTGTGTCACACACAAACAGCCTCTTTCTCACTACTCAGCCCCACATGAGATTTAAAAGTACAGGAGGAGAGCTGCTGCTGCTGCCAAGCAGGGCCAGATTTAGGCCATGGCTTAGGGCACCACAGGAGTAAGGGCGAGTGGGCAGCAGGCTAAACTGGTGCAGCATTTGCAAGCTTGCAAATGCTGCAGTGCAGGGAGATTGGGCAAGCGCATGACCACAGTACTCTCAAGCCAGCCCCCTGTGCAGTGCCCGCCCTGCTCTCTGTGCATGTTGGTGTTGTGGCACGGACGCGAGAAGCATTGCAGAGTTGTGAGTGGAGGAAGTGCAATAGCATCCACCAGTCATTCACACCTCCACTCGTTTCCAGCATAGAAGCTTCCTCTTCCCCTTCATTTCAATCAGCCATCGCTGTGCATCTGTCCCTCCAACCAGCGTCTCTCATGACAGGGACAGGTGTACAGCAGTGGTTGTTGGAAATGGAGGGGAAGAGGAAGCTTGTACGCTGGAGACGAGCAAAGAGGAGAGTGACACTGATGGCTGCTGCAGTGTGGAGGCGAGCTGGCTACCTATACTGAAAAAGGGGGAAGGCGGAAAGGGAAGGAATAAGGAAGTCATCTGGCTACCTATACTGAAAAAGGGGGAAGATGGAAAGGAAGGGAATAAGGAAGTCATTTGGTTACCTATACTGGAGGGGGGTGGCTGGTGACAGTGGCCTTGGGCGGTAAAGAGTACAAATCTAGTCCTGCTGCCAAGCATGTGACAGGAATGGATCAGACATAACAACGGCAAGTGGCAAGTAGATAGCAAGACTGGAATGCTCTGTGTGAGGTCTGGCTGTAATTTAAATAAGCTCGCTGCTCCTACAAATGTGATTGCCATTTGCCTGACTCACTATTCTCCATCTTTTCTGCCCCTCATTTGCCATACAGACTGCATTCCTGGTAAAAGAAATCCTGTATCTTCTTTCCTTCTCTCCTTTCTCTTCACTTACCTCCCCATCACACTTTCTCTGTTCTTACGCCACTGTCTCTTTTGCTCCTCTCTCCTTTCCTTTTCTCCCCACTCTCTCCAACCCCCTCTTCCCCACCTTCTTCTCACAATATAATCACCCTAATTTTTTAATCTGTAGCTTAAAAGGTGCCTTTACATCAGAAAATGTATGGGCAGATCAAGCAAAATACAGAACTCTCTCTGATTGAATCTGATCGGAGAGAGATCTGTTGGCTGCCCGTACACCTCAGGCTGATTCTCGATCGATTTCAGCATGAAACCTCTCAGGAATTAGCTTTATGACGCCACATCTGCCACCTCGCTGGCCCTGACGCTGTCCCCCAATGTAAAATGTGCAACCCAGTGCAGTATACTTTACCTGTCCGTGTTCGCCAATGGCTGTCTTCATCCACTCACTCCACGTGGTTGCTGGCGTACACATGGGCGCTTGTGTGACATTAAACAAACATTCACATTATGCCAACAACCACATAGGGCACGTGGATGAAGACAGAGCCAGCTGCGGACACGGACAGGAATAGTATACTTCATCGGGCACGGGGGCAACTTTTTACATTAGTGGAGACAGCGCCGGGATTCAGTCACGTTCATCACTCATCCCGAAATTGCACATTCTTAACACCAACGCACCCAATCGAGCACGTCGGCTCTGAATCTTACAGCATGTCCGACATGCGTCGTCGAACGGGCATGCCTGTGGCGGCACTGATTTTATTTTGATTTCATAATAATTATAGAATCAAATGGTTGATCGGCTGCCAAATCGCCTGATGTATAGCCACGTTAACAAACCCAAAGGCTGGTACACAGCATGCTATTTCCTGTCAGATCGATGAGTTGGAATGATAATTTCCAGCATGTCTAATCTACTCCTGATCGAGAACAGGATAGTTTTTCAGATCATTACTTCACAAAATCCTGTTCTCAATCAGGAACAGGTCAGACATATCGGAAATGATCTATTTGACCCGTCTATCTGATGGGAAATAGCATCATGTGTACCAGGCATAATGTTTTCCCTTAATTTTATTCCTACTTCTATAATCCTAATCCTTATTCTAAACCTATTTTGCCCAAATGCCTAGAGCTATTTCTTCTAACCTCTTGGGCAGGCCTACTTAGACCACTGCTAAGTTTATGTAAATTTAGCTACACTGATGGCCTTGCCAGCATAACCATGCCCATTTTGGTGCAGTGTACGTTGCACACATTTTGGTGGGTTTGGTGGGTTTCACTATAGACACCCATTAAAATACTGGCATTGAGGGGTAATTTGTGTGATATTCAAGCCAGGGCACTATCTGCTTGGAGTTTGTATGTTCTCCATATATATATGTGGGTTTCCTCCATGCTTTCCAAATTCCTCCCACATCCTAAAAACATACAAATAATTTTTACAAAAAAATGATATATGATATTGGGCACTCAAATTTCTACTTCGGCACCTGGTTGCTTCTCCTTTATATTGGTGTCAATGGTGGAGCCCATTTTGTCCACTAGTGGCTGGTGCCCAAATTATCTGCTTCTCATTTAAAATCCTTTTTGCATTTGACAGCTGACACCTGAATTCTTGCTATGAGCCAATTCTCTGTGAACTTGAGTTAATAAATCCACAATGAAAGCATAGAACCGTAAAATATTTACTTTCCATAAGGATTTATCTTCAGCACACATGATTTTGCCAAATGCTTAAAAAGGAACAAAGTATATATATTAAAACAACAATAAAAAAAAATCTGTAATAAGATAAAAAATAGAATGTATGCAGGCTAATGTATACCATTATGCTAGATTTCCTGACATACATACCATGATGTGCTCACACTCTTTGCAGAAAGCATAGTCAATAAAAGTCAATGCAGCCATGCACAGAACTACGGAGTGGTCTTACAAAAACCTCTCAGCAACAAGAAGACCACGATGACTTTTCAAGCAAAATCAATACTTTGTTTTGAAGGAAGAAAATGCACATTTAGACTATATTCATGTTATTGTTCTATATATACCTGTATTATAAAGGGCAATCTGTAAAACAGGCCAGGCATTTATTCAGTAACCTTAGCTACTACATTGTGCATGACAGAAAGAGTTTCTTATCTTGAGGTATTGTTCAATAAACCAATAATATTTGCTAATGATATCACTCTGAATAGATAGTAATTGCTTGAACTAATGAATGTGGCAGTAAGTCCATAGACCTAGAAGTACTTAATACAAATCTGCTGACAGACAATGGATATCAGAATATATCTAGCTGGAAAATGAACTGGAACCTTGTCTTTATTATTTAGGGTCATTTTTTTACTTGCTATGTTTCGATGTAATTTTTGGATTGGATGTTACATGGCCACTGTCATTAGCATATTAATCCCTGTGCCATTTCTACTTGTCCAATTCTATTTGGCCAACACAGTTCATGCTGCATTTTTCCTGCATTGGTGTCAAGGTCAAGTCAATGGAAGCACAAGGAAATAATATAGCAAAGGTGGTGCAATTTTATTTTTTTGTGATCCAGCAATTTCCAACATTTTTACCATGCTTTTTTTCCCCTCCATTGGAAATCACAAATACAGTCACACCATGAAATCCATCTGAGCATGCATCATATTACAATGCATTGAGCAAGAATTAGAAAGAGGTTTGGTACTTGAATGTAATGTAACCTCAGGATCATAAGTGACCATGAGTGGTTAATGCACTGTTTCCCTCTATATTATCTAACTAAATATGAGGCTATGATAACAAGCAACAATGATTATGTAACTGGTGCTAAAAATAAAGTAAGAAATTAATCAACTTGCAAAAAGACTCAGGGATAAGAAGGATTTTGGAAAGTCCAGGTCAGCAAAAGGAGAGGGCAAAAGCTAGCTACCAGAAATAAGCGAAAATGCCAATATTTGTTTCGCCTTATTTTTGCGAAAATAAGTTCAGTTTTCGCTTCGACAATCGAAAATTTGCTCGAATATTTTATCTTTTTTTTTGCCTAATATTTGCCGGCTTTCGCAGTTAATAGCAATGCCACCTTACCAACTAGAAGCACCAAATGTGCAGTATTTGTTAAGGAGGAAAGTGAGTACAAGAGGAAATTTTTCAAAAAGACCTTATAGTTTTGGAGAAAATCGATTTTATATTTACAATAGAAAAACGTATACATTTAAATGTGGTAACAGATAATCTAGCAACCTTATGGTAGTGTAAATTTACATATATCAAAAGAAAGAGCAATACATTTCATGATGGGGTTTCCGCAATGCGTACAGACCCCCTGAAAACCCAGTGGAATTTGGAACGCTTTGGCTAGGGATCACTATACAGCCACCATAAGGCTGTATAAGGATCCCTGACAACTTAACCTATTTTTTTTTTTGTTATTCAGAGTGTGGGAAATTAAAAAAAATTAAATAACGAGGGGTCCCCCCTCCTAAGCCTTTTAAACTGCCGTGTCAAATGTTGCGATCTTGGCTGAAGATCTCTGCTCCATGCACAGTTCTAGTTATACCTAGTATAGCTAGAGCTTCGCCTGTCCCTCCAGCATGGCTTTTCACTCTCCTCCCTGCCCACCGCACCTATCGTGCCCACCCACGTCGGCACCCTGAAGCACCCATAGTACCCTGATAAGAAAATCTCCTTAGGTTCCCATATCTCACTGAATCATTTTAAAGTGGCAAATATCTATAAAGCTGGCTATACACTGCTTTATGAGGCTAAAAGATAGATCCCTCTCAGGTCATTATCTGATCAGAGAAAGATCTATCTGATTGAATCCCCCACCCACACTATAAACACATTTTCAATAGATCTCAGAATTAAATCGATTGAAAATCTGTGCGTACTGTCTGCTGGGTGTCCCCATCTATGTCCCCCCTTTCTGTGCCCTGCAGAGAGTAGGGGCAGTGAAGCTACTCTCAGCTGTCTGCCACAGCTTTCTCACATGTCTTTTCTCCATTGTTGTGGCTTCTTTCTGTCTCTTCACTCCTGGGGAACCTGTGTCCTGTGACAAGATTCTAGAGGCCAAACACTAGGAGCAACATGGCATGCAAATGCCTAAACGGAGCATAACTACAAATCATGTTTAAAACCCTTCCCTTTCTTCCCCTTTGTGACCCTCATAGCCTGGGAGCCCATCTTACAAGGATCCTGAAACAAGAGTGGCCATCAGGCTCTTCACACTTATAACATGTGTAGCCACAAAAACAACTGATCTGGAGTATCTTAGGGAGAAAAGGTTAGAAGTTGGGCCCCCACACTCCTCTGGGCACCCCTGCAGTAGCAGTGGCTGCTGACCTGAAGTTACACCCCTGGAACCTTATGTGACAACTAGAGGCTTCTAGTATTTGACTTGTAGTGTAGAGACATAAGGAAGCCCAGGCAGTGGAGGGAAGACACGGGTGGAAGCACCACCGGACAGGTGAGAGTAGCTCCGATGCTGCGTTGGTTGGCCTGAACTTAAATGCCGCTAGTGATGCACACCCGACCTGCCACGGATCAAGTGAAATTTTCTAAATATGTTGCTTGTGATTTACTGTATTGATCGATTTTGGGTGAAAATCAACCAGGAATCATTTGCAGCATCAATTTCTAGCAGATTCAATCAAATGATCAAATAGGCTAGGTAGAGATAAAAGAAAAAAAATACCAGTGTTTGGCCCCTTACCTCCCTGGTGGTAATTCCAAACTATGCACGGGCTAGCTGCCAGAGACTCAATGAAAGTGAATCGAGCGCAGCTCCTCCTGGGGGATCCAGACGTCTGTAGCCTTTCTCCTTCCTGTCCTCCATGGCTCTGAATCACTCTGGTGAGATTACTGTCATCGGTCTCACCACAGAGTTACAGCTCCACCCGGAGTACAGAGGGAAAATTGCAGCACTGGAGCCCAAGGAGGTGAATGAGTGCTGGGGCTGCTGATGGCTTTCTAGCAGCACACTTTTTTCTTGGTTTTAGGGTCTAAAACGTTCAGAAAAGACCCTAAAATCTGGACATAATAATACGACCAGGGAGATTAAGTCATTAAAAACATAGTAAAATACTGTAGGTACAAGACAAACAAGTTCTCCATGAAATGCACAGGGCTAATTTAGCAATAATGATTTTGCTAAATAAAAGTGGTGTTTACTTTAAATAATGCAAATTAATCACAAACAACTCGATATGTTGAGTTGTCAATTGCGCTCCCCTCCTCTCAGTGGCGGACACAGCCAGCAGTGGGCCCCTGTGCAAAATATCAATTGTGGGGCGCGGCAAAAAATGGGCGTGGCGATAACCTGCGGTGCGCGAAGCGCGCCGTGGCGGCAAAAAACGGGCGTGGCGATAACCTGCAAAAAAATGGGGGTGGATAGAACCTGCAAAATGGGTGTGGCAATGACCGGATAAGGGCGGAGCTGTAATTTAAAGTGATCCCGGGGTGAGAGGGATATGGAGGCTGCCATATTTATTTCCTTTTATGCAATACTAGTTGCCTGCTGGCCCTGCTGATCTATTTGGCTGCAGTGATAAACTGAATTACACCAGCAACAAGCATGCAGCTAATCTTCTCAGTTCTGACAATATTGTCAGAAACCCCTGACCTGCTGCATGCTTGTTCAGGGTCTATGGTTGAAAGAATAAGAGGCAGAGGACCAGAACGGCAACCAGGCAACTGGTATTGCTTAAAAGGAGAGAAATATGGCAGCCTCAATATTATTCTCACCTCAGGTTCCCTTGAAAAGTGCAACGCAAAGACAGTGGGCCCAAGTTTTGGTGACCCTTTCCCCAGAAAATTCACATAATTGTGCAGGTTTTCTCAAGAAAATACACATAATGTGAGCAGATTTGCCCAGAAAATACATTCAATCATGTCGGCAGATTTGCCCAGAAAATACATTCAATCATGTCGGCAGATATGCCCAGAAAATACGTGCAATGATGTCGGCAGATATGCCCAGAAAATACGTGCAATGATGTCGGCAGATATGCCCAGAAAATACGTGCAATGATGTCGGCAGATATGCCCAGAAAATACGTGCAATCATGTCGGCAGATATGCCCAGAAAATACGTGCAATCATGTCGGCAGATATGATTGCACGTATTTTCTGGGCATATCTGCCGACATGATTGCACGTATTTTCTGGGCATGTCGGCAGATATGCCCAGAAAATACGTGCAATCATGTCGGCAGATATGCCCAGAAAATACGTGCAATCATGTCGGCAGATTTGCCCAGAAAATACGTGCAATCATGTCGGCAGATTTGCCCAGAAAACACATGCAATCATGTAGCAAATTTGCCCAGAACATACATGCAATCATGTGGCAGACCTGCCCAGAACATACACACAATCATGTGGCAGACTTGCCCAGAACATACACCTGCTAAAATAAATAATAAAAAAAACATTTACTCACCTGCAGCAGCAGACCTCCTGTCCCAGCCTCCATCCGGCGCGCAGCTCCCATGGGTGGTTGGGTGGATAGGTAGCCTGGTGGGTGAGTGGGTAGGTAGCCTGGTGGGTAGGTAGCCTGGTGGGTAGGTAGGCAGCCGGGTGGGTAGGTAGGTAGCCCTTAGCCGGGTGGGTAGGTAGCCTGGTGGGTGGCTGGGTAGCCGGGTGGGTGGGTAGCCTGGTGGGTGGCTGGGTAGGCGGGTGGGTAGGTTGCCTGGTGGGTGGGTAGGTAGGTAGCCTGGTGGGTCTTTAGGTAGGTAGCCTGGTGGGTGTGTAGGTAGCCGGGTGGGTGCGTAGGTAGCCGGGTGGGTGTGTAGGTAGCCGGGTGGGTGGTTAGGTAGCCAGGTAGGTAGCTGGGTCTGTGGTTAGGTAGCCGGGTGGGTGGTTGGGTAGCCGGGTGGGTAGGTAGCCGGGTGGGTGGTTAGGTAGCCGGGTAGGTAGCCGGGTGGGTAGGTAGCCAGGTGGGTGGTTAGGTAGCCGGGTAGGTAGCCGGGTGGGTAGGTAGCCGGCACGGTGGTTAGATAGCCGGGTAGGTAGCCGGGTGGGTAGGTAGCCGGGTGGGTAGGTAGGAGGGTGGGTGGTTAGGTAGCCGGGTAGGTAGCCGGGTGGGTGTGTAGGTATCTGGGTGGGTAGGTAGCCGGGTGGGTGTGTAGGTATCCGGGTGGGTGGTTAGGTAGCCGGGTAGGTAGGTAGCCGGGTGGGTAGGTAGCCGGCAGGGTGGTTAGGTAACCGGGCAGGTATCCGGGTGGGTAGGTAGCCGGGTGGGTGGTTAGGTAGCCGGGTGGGTAGGTAGCCGGGTAGGTAGCCGGGTGGGTGGGTAGCCGGGTGGGTGGTTAGGTAGCCGGGTGGGTGGTTAGGTAGCCGGGTGGGTAGGTAGCCGGCACGGTGGTTAGGTAGCCGGGTAGGTAGCCGGGTGGGTGTGTAGGTATCCAGGTGGGTAGGTAGCCGGGTGGGTGGTTAGGTAGCCGGGTAGGTAGCTGAGTGGGAAGGTAGCCGGCAGAGTGGTTAGGTAGCCGGGTAGGTAGCCGGGTGGGTAGGTAGTCGGGTGGGTGGTTAGGTAGCCGGGTAGGTAGCCGGGGGGGTAGGTAGCCGGGTGGGTGGTTAGGTAGCTGGGTGGGTAGGTAGCCGGCAGAGTGGTTAGGTAGCCAGGTAGGTAGCCGGGTAGGTAGCCGGGTAGGTAGCTGGGTGGGTAAGGTAGCCGGGTGGGTGGGTAGCTATCCGGGTGGGGGGCCTGACTCCTATCCTCCCTCCCTCACCTCGGGGGCCCCCCTCCCGGTATGCGCGGCGGCCGGCGGGAGAGCAGAAAATACAGGAAGTCTCCGGCCGGGGCTGCAGCAGACGCTAGAGGCAGCTGCCGCTTGGTCTCCCGTGTCTCCAACTTTGTACACTGCTCGCTACTTCCTGGTTTAGTAGCGAGCAGTGTACAAAGTTGGAGACACGGGAGACCAAGCGCCAGCTGCCTCTAGCGTCTGCTGCAGCCCCGGCCGGAGACTTCCTGTATTTTCTGCTCTCCCGCCGCATGAGGGGAGGGGGGGGGCGAGCCGAGGTGAGGGGGGAGGACAGGAGTCGGGGCCCCCCAGGTTAAAAAAAAAAAAAAAAGTAGTGTTAAAAAAAACCCCAGCAATACTTAATGGGCCCCTGAAGCAGGGGAACTTCAGGGGCCCTCGTGCGGCGGCACGGCCTGCACGGCCGTATGTCCGCCACTGCCTCCTCTACCCTCTCCTCTCTATACCCAGGCTTGCTGCAACTCAAAAATGATGGTACATGTACATCTCAATAGAATCAACAGTACAAATAGAGTGCGCTACCCCTTTCAAATGTTTACGTTAGTCCCAATAATTCCTACTATGATAGTCCTTATTTGGTACGTCCTCCACTGCTCAGAGTCCAATATCGAGATGCTCCAGAGGATTTGATCATAAAGGGCAAAAGTTCACATATGTAAAAAAAGAGAGAAACAAGGAAATCATAGTGCGATCTGTCTATATCATTTCCATATGGGGACTATCACCCTATGGGGCCCGATTTGAGCAATTTCTACTGTGGGATCACCTCTATAACCATGGGTGGTAGCCAACAAGTGGCACGCTCACCTTGCTGCCAGGCTGTCCAGCCCCACAGACAGCAACCGCGCTTCTAGGGTTAACCGGCTTCCTTCCAATGGTGTTGGTATGTCTAATCTCAAACAAAACAACAAGATTTCATAGTGCAATCAAGCTTTCAAACAACTGGGTTCTCACTGCAAACCACACCTATTTGTCTCCTGCTCACCCTTTGCTGCCGCTTCCCACACTCACAGACAGCTGTCCACACTTTATAGGTGTGCAGTCTCAGCCACAGTTTTTCCAGATGGTAACCACCTCCAAAGTATCGAGACAGAGCACAGGTGTATATCTAGGACTAAAAAGCTTCAAATAGTGTAAAACCAGTGGTTTATTAAATAAAAACAAGAATTGTACTCACAAACATCGAGTAAAAAGCGCATATAAAAGTTAAAACGATCAGGGGACGTCTCCTCCTGCTGCTGCTGGTCGCTTCCCTTCCTGGCTCCGCCTGAATTTCGGCCTGCCCACTCAACCTAAACCGCTCTCACCAAAGTGGTCAATGACCTTGCCTTAGCTAAAACTGAAGGTAAATATTCCATTCTCCTCCTCCTTGACCTTTCAGCAGCTTTTGACACAGTAGATCATCCCCTACTCCTCCAGTCCCTCCAGTCCATGGGCATTCATGATCTCACCCTGACCTGGCTTTCATCCTACCTCTCCAACTGCTCCTTCACGACCTACTTCAATGAGTCCTCGTCCACCCCTAACCACCTCTCAGTGGGAGTCCCCCAAGGCTCGATCGTTGGCCCCCTACTGTTCTCCCTATACACATCCTCCATTGGCAAGGTTATCTCCTCCATGGGTTTAACTATCATCTGTATGCAGATGACACCCAAATCTACCTCCACACCCCTGAAATATCCACCACTACCATGGACAAGGTCTCCCCCTGCCTATCTGCCATCTCCTCCTGGATGTCCACTAGGTTCCTGAAGCTAAATCTAGACAAAATGGAATTTATGATCTTCCCACACCGGTCATCCCTGAACCTCCCAGATGTGCAGGTCACTGTTAACCACACTACCATTTGCCCTACCTCTCAAGCCCGCTGTCTGAGTGTCACCCTGGACTCCGCACTCTCCTTCACTCCCCACATCCAAAACCTCAAAAAGTCCTGCAACTTCCACCTTCATAACATCTGTAAGATTCGCCCTTTCGCCCTTTCCTGATCTCTGCGACTGCCAACACCAAACTCCTCATCCATGCCCTCATAATTTCCTGCTTTGACTACTGCAATGCCCTTCTGTCTGGTCTCCCTATGACCCGAATGGCCCCACTGCAGTCTATCATGACTGCGGCAGCCAGAATTATCCACTCCTCCCATCGCTCCACCAGGGTGGCTTCCCTCCATGAATCCCTCCACTGGCTTCCTATCCAGTCCAGAATCAGATTTAAGATGTTGTGTCTGACCTACAAATCTGTCCACAAAACCTGTCCAACCTACATTTCTGATCTTACTCAGAGATACACACCTAGCCGCTCACTCCGCTCCTCCAATGAACTTCGCCTGACCGTCCCCTGCACCACCCAGTCCCATTCACGCCTCCAGGACTTCTCAAGAGCCGCTCCAACACTATGGAACTCCCTACCTCCACCCATTAGGGCAGCCCCCTCCTTCAACACCTTCAAAAAGGCCCTCAAAACTCACCTTTTCACTCTGGCCTACCACCCCTCACAATTGCTCTAAACCCACAGCTAAACTCTGGTCCCCTACCTTTCGTGTCCCTACCTCTCCCTATAGATTGTAAGCCTTTGGGCAGGGTCCTCCTCCTTTTGTGTCCTACCTCCATTACTGTAAACCCATGCTAAGCATTTGAGTGAACCTAACTTGCTTAATCTCCATGCTCCCATCCAGTGACTGACTAAGCATTACCTTGTACTACAAATAGAAAAAACTGGGTCTCCACCTGGATTTTAACCATTTAACGGCAAGCATACGTATTAAAACGTCATGCTTTCCCCTATTAATGGCAACATGACGTTTTAATACGTCGCGCGTTCCCGCCGCCGCTCCGCACGTGTCCGCGCCGCTGCCGCCGCTGTTTCCGTCGGGTTCCCGTGCTGGGTGATTGGGGAAGAGGACCGATCGGTCCTCTACCCAATCGCACTGCCTGGAGTGAATGGACGCGACCGCGAACAGCGGCCGCATCCATTCACAAAACAGGAAACTGTCACAGTTGCTAAAATGTAAAAAGAAAAAAAAAGTGATCACTTCCTAATGGGAGAGTGTTCACTAGCACCATCTTGTGGCCAAAAAGTATATTGCACATACAGGCAAATACATAATATCCACACAATATTAATAAAATTAAATTACATTTCCACCCTTTCCCCCTCTCAAAAAAACCCCACTTTTAAAAAAAATCAGCTATAAATAAATAAATAGTTGCCTTAGGGACTCAGCTTTTTTAATCTATATTGTATGAGGGAAAAATAATTTTACTTTATTACATAGGGGCTTGTAATTATGGCCAGAACAAAAACAAAACTAAACAGAAAAATAACACCTATATTTCAAAATAATATATTGTCGCCATACATTGTGATAGGGACATAATTTAAACGGTTTAATAATCGGGACTACTGGGCAAATACAATGTGTTGGTTTTATCAACAGGAGCATGTTTAATTTTAAAACTATAATGGCTGAAAACTGAGAAATAACGATTTTTTCCCCTTTTTTTTGTATTTTTCCAATTAAAATGTAATTAGAATAAAAAAATTCGTAGCAAAATGTACTACCCACAGAAAGCCTAATTGGTGGCGAAAAAAAACGAGGTATAGATCATTTCCTTGTGATAAGTAGTAATATAGTTTTATTAGGGAATAAAAGGGAGGAGCACTGACAGGTGAAAATTGCTCTGGTCCGTTAGGGTAAAAACCCTTGGGGGTGAACTGGTTAAGGCAGATTGGCCTGTTTATTGAGATACCACAGTGCAGAGTACAACGTTTCGACACAAAGGTCTTTTTCAAGTGCTTACAGAACAAAGTGCACAAAACCATTAAAAAGACATATAAATTTACATAAATCACGTCCACACAGGGGCGGGCACAATGCTTAACGAGACAGGCCAAAATCAGTGAGTATTAGCTCACAGGAAACATTTTAAGCTGAATGCTTCATTCATTCCATTAGGGGTCAATGTTCCCAGGTCACTAATCCATTTGCTTTCCCTGCGCAAAAGTAAGGTTTGTGGGTCAACACCTTCAATGCAGTGGACTTTCTCCAGCATTTGGAGGGTCTTGTGGCTGATGATGTGACTTTTTTGGTTAGCTTAGACGTGGTCAGCCTATATACTAACATTCCACACATGGAGGGAGTAACATCAGTCAGAAAAGCTTTCGCTGAAAAAGGGGAGACTAATTTTGATCAACAGTCTTTTACTCTGACCTTACTGGAATTTTGTCTAAAATCAAACTATTTCAGAGTGGGACAGGATTTCTTTTTACAGGTCCAGAGTGTTCCTATGGGGACGCCGTATGCGCCTAGTCTGGCAAATGTGTACATGGTGGAGTTTGAGACCACATTTATTTTGAATAATGACATTTTTTGAGATACGGCAAGGGTTTTTGCAGGTTCTTTTGTTGGACAGGCCCTGAAAGGTCGCTGGTTGATTTTTTTGAAGGTCTCAATCTCTGCCATGAAACACTGAAATTCACGCTGGAGTATAATACTAGGAGTTTGCATTTTCTCGATGTGAAGGTGATGATTGAAAATGATATTTTTGTGACTGACCTGTACCGCAAGGGCACTGATAGGAATACTTCTTTGCTGGCCACCAGCTGCCATCCTCCTGCTCTGAAAAAAGGTTAGCCCAAGAGTCAGTTGATTAGAGCTAGGAGAATCACCTCTAGTGATGTAGGGTATCTAGAGCGGTCCAAAAGGATGGGTGAGGACTATGTAGTGAGAGGCTACCCGAGAGAGGAGGTAGAAAAAACGGCTTTAGAGGTGTTTAAACTAGACAAGAGAGAACTGAGGCAAAAGAGACAAAGAAAGGAGCATGGAGATGGTGTGCAGTTTATTCTGACCTATGACAACCATGCCAATGATGTTAGGAAATGCCTGACGAGTGCATGGTCAGTGATAGAGTCAGATCCGTTGTTGGCTAGAATTCTCACTTCTCCCAACCCCCCCCCCCCCCCATACTGTGTATCGGAAAGGGAAAAGTGTACGTGATCACTTGGTGAGAGCTGACATAAGGGATGTTAAAGTTCGAAACGAAACGTTTATTCCGCGTTGGAAGGGTACATTCCCATGTCTAAATTGTCAGAATTGTTCCTCAATTATTAGAGGTGACTTTGTTAGATACACTACTAAGGGTACGAAATTGAAAGTGTATGGCAATTTTTCATGTCTTACGACTAATGTCGTTTATTTGCTGAAGTGCCCTTGTGGTATGGGTTATGTCGGTCAGACTACTCGTGATATTAGGACGAGATTAAATGAACATAGAAGTAATATTACAACCTACAAAGTTGAAAAATCATAAAAAATCTAACGATCAATTTTAATCTCCTGTAGGCAGACACTTCCATCAATGTAGACATACGGTGGGAGACTTAAGATGGTGCATACTGGAGACAGTCCACTGCATTGAAGGTGTTGACCCACAAACCTTACTTTTGTGCAGGGAAAGCAAATGGATTAGTGACCTGGGAACATTGACCCCTAATGGAACGAATGAAGCATTCAGCTTAAAATGTTTCCTGTGAGCTAATACTCACTGATTTTGGCCTGTCTTGTTAGGCATTGTGCCCGCCCCTGTGTGGGCATGATTTATGTAAATGTATGTCTTTTTAATGGTTTTGTGCACTTTGTTCTGTAAGCACTTGAAAAAGACCGTGTCGAAACGTTGTGCTCTGCACTGTGGTATCTCAATAAACAGGCCAATCTGCCTTAACCACTTCCCAACTGAGGGGTTTTACCCCCTGACCACCAAAGCAATTTTCACCTTTCAGCGCTCCTTCCATTCATTCGTCTATAATTTTATCATTACTTATCGCAATGAAATGAACTATATCTTGTTTTTTTCGCCACCAATTAGGCTTTCTTTAGGTGGGACATTATGCCAAGAATAATTTTATTCTAAATGTGTTTTAATGGGAAAATAGGAAAAAATGTGGGAAAAAAATCATTATATTTCAGTTTTCGCCCTTTATAGTTTTTAAATAATGCATGCTACTGTAATTAAAACCCATTAAATGTATATGCCTATTTATCCCGGTTATAAAACCGTTTAAATTATGTCCCTATCACAATGTTTGCCGCCAATATTTTAGTTGGAAATAAAGGTGCATTTTTTTCAGTTTTGCGTCCATCCCTAATTATAAGCCCATAGTTTATAAAGTAACAGTGTTATACCCTCTTGACATAAATATTTAAAAAGTTCAGTCCCTAAGGTAACTATTTATGTTTTTTTTTTATTGTAAATTTTTTATTTTTTTTTTAATTACAAAAAAAAAAAATTGGGGAGTGTGGGAGGTAAGGAGTTAATTTTTTGTGTAAAACAAGTTTATTTGTGTGTAGAAAATGGTTAGAGTGTAGTTTTACTATTTGGCCACAGGATGGCAACATTACCAATTTGTTTCATGCTACCTGCAAGCGTCCTTCCGGACTCTTGCAGGAAGTAGAAAGAGGCTGGGACTTTGTTATTTTTTCACAATGATCGCGCTGCTCAGCCGAGCGGCAGCAGGTCATTGCGGGGCTTAGATCAACGAACGGGAATGGATTTTCCCGTTCGTTGATCTCTGGGCGAGCGGGCGGCGGCGTGTTTACTAGCGGCGGACGGCGTGTTTACGAGCGGGAACGCGGACAGCGGCGGGAGTGCGCAAAGTACGGATTTCTCCGTCCCTGGGGGTGAAAGGATGGAAAAAGGGGCGGGGAAATCCGTACGCGCGGGGGTAAAGTGGTTAAAATCCAGGTGGTGACCCAGTTTTTTCTATTTGTAGGATGAAGTTGCCCTGTGGTGGATGAGGGTTGTGACTGGTTGACTCCCTGTTGCTGCAAATATAGGGTTGTAGTGTTGAGCTATCTACATTGTTCTAAGCATTACCTTGTACTCATACTGTGCTGTGTGATCTGGTTTTCTTGTATTCCTGTATTGTCATATTGCTGTATGTCACCCCTAAATATTGTCTGTAACCTAAACTAATGTCCAGCACTGCGTAATATGTTGGCGCCTTATAATTACAATAAATAAATAATGGAAGAAAACCTGCAGGAATTTGCTGGTAAGTCTGACATAAGGACCGCCTAACGGCGGCGGGTTTAAGTGGTTATTACATGGAAACGGCCGATCGCGGCTCGCACGCCTAATGTAAACACGCGGGGAAGAAATCTGCGAAGCAGATCGGCAATCCCTGGCCTCTGATTGACAGGGGATCGCCGTCATTTGATAGGCTGAAGCCTATCCTACATTGTGCAGGATGGATATCCGTCCTGCGCAGCATAATAAGGAAGAAGGAGGTAAGGGGAAGGAGGGAGCGCGGAAAATGCTGCGGAGGGGGGCTTTGAAGAGCCCCCCCCCGCTCGGCCACACGGAGCGGCGGCGATCAGACCTCCCCAGCAGGTCATCCCCCTAGTGGGGAAAAAAGGGGGGGGGGGAAGTCTGATCGCCCTGCCTTGCTCACGATCTGCGCTGCGGGCTGGAGAGCCCATGCAGCGCAGATCTCAAAGAACAGCCCCGGTCCCTAAGTGGTATGTTCCTGGAAGACCATCTTCCTTCTTCCTCCTTTTGCTACTGTGATTTCCCAGTTAAGTGGGAATTATTGCTATTATTATTGTTGATTTATAAAGTGCCAACATATTCCATGGTGCTATACAAAGTAGGAAAACAAACATGGGGTACATAATGATACAGACAATGATGTAACATGATGAATAAAATGTATAACAGCAAGCTATGAAATGAATAACAAACTCCAAGACACAAAAGGGTGAGAGAGCCCTGCCCATGCGAGCTTACAATCTTAAGGAATGGAAAAAACTCCTTACTCCTAAAGTTAGTATTATTAGGGATAATATGGGAAGTTGCAGTAGGTAAAGGAGGACTGGGGCTTCTTAATGCAATTTCTGTATTTTATATGTGATGCATGAGAGAGATTGTTTTACATAATTGTAATAGTTTACTAGTTTAACGTTGAGCCTTTTATTTTACTTTTGCAATGTAATTTAGGTCATGATCAATAACAAAGTAAATTCATAATAGATTAACAAAATATTAATACCAGCATAAACTAATGATTTTTTGTTTAGGCAATATGGATTGGTTATATTTAAAAATAACAGCATATTGAAGAGTATTATTTTATTACAGGAACCTAAACTGAATTGATTTAAATATGCATTAGAAATGCACATCATATTTAACATCATAACCACTTGCATGTAATTACATTTTCTTCTAACTCCTAAAAATAAAAACATAACATTTATTTCATTTTACTGGCAGGCTGAGGCTCTTTTTAGACTATGTATGTTCTGTGACCTCTTTCATATAGATATAATCAATGCTTCTTACATTTCATTCTACATTTTATTTATGGTCCATTTAGTGAGTAAATAATTTCCAGCTAGTGATAATAAGAGAAGTTTTGCAATGATATACTGGAGAACATAACAATGAATCAAATTGCTTATTTTTTACAATATTACTATAGAAAGTATTTAGTCAGTATTTTCCCATTGTAAAATGTTTCCTCACTCTGTTTACATTCTTAAGTGTATAACAGGTGGCAACATCTTTACTGATGGAAAGGTGCATCAGTGTGGAATGTTTTGTTTGTGTTGATTGTTCCAAAGTGACCAGAAACAAAACCTGGTCTCCCAGTTTGCACTAGAAGGGAAAGGCTTTGTCATATCATACTACAGGCTAAACATCACTGAAGGGTCTCTCCCTCCCTATAAGCATAGCAATTCTTAAAGCGAAACTAAAGATCACTTACCTAGGGCTTAACCAAGCCCCCAGCAGCCGTCCTGTCCCATGCCGGACCTCAATGATCCCTGTTCTCCTGCTGCCAGCTAGTTTCATTACCGTCAACTTGGCTATGGGTAGCTTTCTTCGCATTCCAGCCCACAATAGCTATTAGCGCAGGACGCTATTGCGGGCTAGAATGCGAAAAAAGCTACTTGTAGCCTGGGGCGCACAGGTGCAGTTGCCGTCAACTTACATGTTGACGGTAACAAAACTAGCTGGCGGAGGGAGAACGGAGTATCGTGGAGGACCGGCACAGGACAGGACAGCTGCTGGGGGCCTGGGGAAGTCCCAGGCAAGTGAAACTCTTTTTTTCTTTGATCTTCGGTTCCGCTTTAAATCACACAGAACCCTATTAATCAAAAATATATTTGGATCCGACAACAGTGTTCAGCTACCATCCTGTTTTACTTTGCCCCTTCACATTCAGACTTATTGAACAGCATATTGTTCAGAATTTTCAGATTACATCCATGCTTTTTTTTCATTTACAATCAGTCTTTACTGTTCTGAATACATTTAGCACCGATACTTGGCTGCATACTTTGGTATGGTTAATCGCTCTTTTCTTCTTCAGACCCACTCACCTATAATCAACAAGGGAGAAAGCTGGCACATCCAAAATCAATCTTTATTAGTTCCATGTAAAAATATGGCCAACGTTTCGGAGCCACGTAGCATCAATCATTCATGCTGCTGACCTCAGATGAATACACATCGCTGACAGCGAGTGTTTAAGAGGAGCCAGACTCCCGAATTCCTATGCAGAATTTTTTGCACAGCAGCAAACAGATCTTTGCCTCAGAGCAGATATTGTCTTGATAAAGGGGTCCTACGCGGCACCGATACGTTGGCCATATTTTTACATGGAACTAATAAAGATTGTGTAACGGTTGGGTGTCATAGCTCAGATGTCTGATTATGTGGTGATCTGCAGAATCACCAATAATGCAGACGCTATACCCGATTATGTGTGATCTGCAGAATCACCAATAATATCAGTATAGCAGACAAAGAACAGAGTGTGTAGTGATTTGGTGCAACCGTAACTTTAATAGCAATGAGACCTCACCAGAGGGGCTGGTGAGGTAATAACAGTACACAATCGTGCACTAGCGTACAAGCTCCCGCAAGCTGGAGGGCAAAACTGAAGAGGCTGAATCTCCCGAGGAGTGGGTGATTCAGGATGTACTGCAGGCTAAGGGATACAGTAATACTACAATGCCAGATTACCTGAGGAGCAGGCAATTAAGACTGTACTGCGGCCTAGCAGAACTGCTTCACCAGAGGAGCTGGTGTAGCTAACACCTCACCAGTGGCGAGGGCCCACTGATGAGTAGAATGGTCAGGCAGGCAAGGTTGGGCAACAGAGAGGTAAGTATCAGTACGAGATCGTGAGACAAGAGAGTAATCGGTAATTAGGCAGAGGTTCAGCAACAGAAAGGTACATATTGGTACAGAATCGTGAGACAAGAGAGTAATCGGTAATCAGGCAGAGGTTCAGCAACAGGTAGGCAGATAGGCGAAAATACAGGATCAGAAAGCAGGATCAGAGTCAGAGTAATCGCTAAGAGTCATACACAGGAGATCAAAACAGTAATCAATAACCTAGTCTGGGTGTGAAATCCTTAGCATCAACACCCGGGAACTAGTCTAACCAATCAACAATAACAAAGTAGCAATATCCTAGTCTAGGTGTGAAATCCTTAGCATCAACACCAGAGAACTAGCCTAAGGTCTGAGCGCTAACATGCAAGTATTCACGACAACAGACACCTGCAGAATGAAGCCTGGAGGCTTATGAAGCAGAGGAGACCCCACTGGCACGCCCCTCCTGAATCAGCCAATCCTGGGTGCCGTGGGACTCCTCTGACATCAGCTGACGCGCTTCCTCCCCGCATAAAGGTACCGTCTGTGCGCACGCCCGTGTGCTAAGGCGACCCCCGGCAAGTGAGAAGGCTCCGTCCTCGGTGTCCTGGACGCCGGACGGATCAATGGCCGCATGGAGGCAGCTGCGGTGGCGGTGCTGTTCGCTGCAGCTGCCTCGTATATTACAGTACCCCCCCCTTCTAGGCGTGGGCTCCGAACACGCACCACCTGGCCTATCAGGATGCATCCTATGGAACTCCATCCTGAGCTCCTCTGCATGCATGCGAGAGAGTGGTACCCAGGATCTCTCTTCCAGACCATACCCCCGCCAGTGAACCAGATATTGCAAAGATTTACGTACTCGCCGAGAATCCAAAATCTTTTCAACTTCGTATTCTGGTTCTCCATCAACCACCACAGGGGGGGGGGGGGAGTGGCATCCACATACACGGCAGGCTTCAAAAGAGAAATGTGGAACATCCTACCACCCCTGAAACTGGGGGGAAGTGACACCTTGTAGGTAACATTATTTATCTTTTTAGAACCAGGATAGGGCCCTATAAATTTGGGACCAAACTTAACAGAGGGCTGCCTTAGGGACAAGTGGCGAGTGGAAATCCACACCAAATCTCCCGGTGCGAAGTTCCACTCCCCCGAACGTCTCCTGTCGGTCTGTCTTTTTTGAAGTGAAAAGGTTTTTTTCAAATTTTGCTTCACCTTATACCAGATGTCCCTCATGGTCTCTGACCAGTGTTCCAAGACTGGAAAAGGTGACGCCACCACTGGCAGGGGTGAAAATTTGGGTGATCTCCCCGTAACAACCTGGAATGGGGAGAACCCTGATGAAGCAGACCTCGAGTTATTGTGGACAAACTCCGCATAAGGCAAGAACCTGACCCAGTCAGTCTGGGCATCAGCCACGTAACACCTGAGGAACTGCTCAAGAGCCTGATTTACCCTCTCGGTCTGACCATTGGTCTGTGGGTCGTAGCCGGAGGAAAACGATAATTTCATCCTCATATGCTGACTAAACGCTTTCCAGAAACGAGAAGTGAACTGGACTCCCCTATCTGACACCACATCTTGGGGAATCCCATGCAGCCTGAAGATGTGGAGAACCAACAGTTCTGCCAATTCCTGTGCCGAGGGGAGTCTGTTCAAGGGGATGAAGTGGGCCATCTTTCTAAACCTGTCGACTACCACCCAAATGACCGTTTTACCCTCAGAGGGAGGCAATTCGCCCACAAAATCCATGGACACGTGGGTCCAAGGTTCCTCGGGCACTGGCAGAGGCTGTAAGGTACCAGCAGGTGCCTGCCTAGAAGCCTTGCTCCTGGCACAAACGGCACAGCTAGCCACAAACTCCTTACAATCAGTGGTGATTGAGGGCCACCATACACTGCGACTTAATAATTCTCGGGTACGAGCCGCTCCTGGGTGACCAGCATTTTTATGGGCATGAAATGCCTCCAAGACTTTGAATCTCAACTGGAGGGGAACAAATAGAACCCCCTTTGGTTTGCCTTCAGGGACCTTCTGTTGAAAGGAACCCAGCTCTGATGCCCAATCCAACTCAACCTGAACCCCAGAGAGTTGTGGATCCTGTTCAATGGTTCCAACTACTTGAGCTTCATTAACTGCAATAGGGACCTGCTTTAAACAGTGATCATGACAGTATGGAGACCAGCTTATCAACTGTCTGGTACCCCAATCAATGTCTGGTGAGTGCTTTTTTAACCACGGCATGCCCAGGATGACCGTGGACATGGACATTTCTAACACCAGAAACTGCATTTGTTCCCTGTGCAGGGCCCCAATCTGGCATAACAATACAGGAGTCTGAGTGATGGTGAGGGGCAATGGGGAGTCATCCACATCCGTAATCTTAGAGAGAAGCAACGGAAATCTGAATTGATTAGCGAATCTAACAGACATGACATTGACAGCTGACCCGGAATCTACAAATGCCTGAGTAGTATGAACCTGATCCTGCCAGGTGACAGTGCAAGGAAGCAACACCCGCTTATTGTTTAGAGGTATATCAAGATCGCCTAGGGTAGTACCTCCAGTTACTCCTAGGCGATAGAGTTTTCCGCCTTCTTAGGGCAGGCAGAAACCATATGCCCTTTATCGACGCAGTATAAACATAGCTTCTCTGCTCGTCTTCTATTTTTCTCCACCTCTGAGAGCTTTGCCTGCCCAATTTGCATTGGCTTATCAGCGGGTGGAGAGGAAGGCGTAGGAGCTGAGAAAGTACAGGAGGAAAACTTTCTTAGAGGCTTAGCCTGAGTTTGCTTTTGATAGCTAACTTGTCTATCAATTTTAATGGCCAAGGAAATGGTCTCATCCAGAGTTTTGGGTTTTGGATGACCCAACATAAGATCGGACACAGCATCAGACAATCCTGACAGGAAACAGTCTAAAAGTGCATACTGCCTCCACCTGGCTGACACTGCCCATCTCCTAAACTCGGCGGCATAAACCTCAACGGAACTATTACCCTGCCTGAGGGTTTTTAACTTCCTCTCTGAAGTCACTGCCAAATCAGGATCGTCGTAAATTACGGCCATGGCTTTAAAGAATTCCTCCACTGAGACCAAGGCCGCATCCCCTATAGGGAGACTGTATGCCCAGGTCTGGTAATCTCCAGACAACAAAGTTTTAATGAATGTGACCTGTTGGGCTTCTGTACCACAAGAAACGGGTCGTAATTCAAAATATGACAAGCATCTATGCTTAAAATTACTAAAATCTGAGCGATGCCCTGAGAATTTTTTAGGTGGGGGCACCCTCGGCTCGATCACAGAAGGGGGAGACACTCGAGTATTAGGGTCCAATAAACGGTTAACTGACTCAGCTAGTTGGTCAATCTGAGTCTGTTGAGCGTTCACTGTGTTAATGAGTTCATTAACGGTGGTGGTTAACACGTCGACCCGTTGGCAGAGTGCCTCCATAATACTTTACTGGTCTGTTGTTCTGTAACGGTTGGGTGTCGTAGCTCAGATGTCTGATTATGTGGTGATCTGCAGAATCACCAATAATGCAGACGCTATACCCGATTATGTGTGATCTGCAGAATCACCAATAATATCAGTATAGCAGACAAAGAGCAGAGTGTGTAGTGATTTGGTGCAACCGTAACTTTAATAGCAATGAGACCTCACCAGAGGGGCAGGTGAGATAATAACAGTACACAATCGTGCACCAGCGTACAAGCTCCCGCAAGCTGGAGAACAAACCTGAAGAGGCTGAATCTCCCAAGGAGCAGGTGATTCAGGATGTACTGCAGGCTAAGGGATACAGTAATACTACAATGACAGATTACCTAAGGAGCAGGCAATTAAGGCTTTACTGCGGCCTAGCGGAACTGCTTCACCAGAGGAGCTGGTGTAGCTAACACCTCACCAGTGGCGAGGGCCCACTGATGAGTAGAATGGTCAGGCAGGCAAGGTACGGCAACAGAGAGGTAAGTATCAGTACGAGATCGTGAGACAAGAGAGTAATCGGTAATCAGGCAGAGGTTCAGCAACAGGAAGGTACGTATTGGTACAGAATCGTGAGACAAGAGAGTAATCGGTAATCAGGCAGAGGTTCAGCAACAGGTAGGCAGATAGGCGAAAGTACAGGATCAGAAAGCAGGATCAGAGTCAGAGTAATCGCTAAGAGTCATACACAGGAGATCAAAACAGTAATCAATAACCTAGTCTGGGTGTGAAATCCTTAGCATCAACACCCGGGAACTAGTCTAACCAATCAACAATAACAAAGTAGCAATATCCTAGTCTAGGTGTGAAATCCTTAGCAGGGGCGTAGGAATAGACCCTGCAGCCCCTGCAGTTGCAGGTGGGCCCCTAGCAAGTCAGGGGCCCGGAGGAGGAAAGGCTGTCACCACCGGCGTACCTACCGGGGATGCGACTCTCTCAGCCGCAGGGGGGCCCTGCCGCCCGGGGCTGCTCTGGGGCCCGCTCACTGTGCGTGGGGGGAGCGCTGCTCTGGACCCCCCAGCAAGGTGCTCAACTGGCCGCAGCGTCTAATAGACGCTGCGCCAGTTCAGTCCCCGCAGCCCCGCTCCAGCAGCCTGCATAGTCTCCGGCAGGCAGAGCAGGGCTACGGCAAGATGGCCGCCGAAGAAGCCCTACACTGGAGACTATGTGTCTCTAGTACAGGGCTTCGGCAGCCATCTTGCCGTAGCCCTGCACTCTGCCTGTCAGCGCGGGAGATGTGCTGCAGGAGGACTCGGGGAGCTGCGAGCCAGATGCTGGGAGAGGAGAAGACTTCTGTCAGGTAAGTGAATTGGTTTTTTTTCACAGGTGCATTTTTTTTTCTAGTGTCTGCTGCCCACATTGTGATTTTCAGGTGTCTGCTGCCCACATTGTGATTTTCAGGTGTCTGCTGCCCACATTACGATTTTCTGGTGTCTGCTGCCCACATTGCGATTTTCAGGTGCCTGCTGCCCACATTGCGATTTTCTGGTGACTGCTGCCCACATTACGATTTTCTGGTGACTGCTGCCCACATTGCGATTTTCAGGTGTCTGCTGCCCACATTACGATTTTCTGGTGACTGCTGCCCACATTACGATTTTCTGGTGTCTGCTGCCCACATTACGATTTTCTGGTGACTGCTGCCCACATTGCGATTTTCTGGTGTCTGCTGCCCACATTACGATTTTCTGGTGACTGCTGCCCACATTACGATTTTCAGGTGTCTGCTGCCCACATTACGATTTTCTGGTCACTGCTGCCCGCCCACATTGCGATTTTCTGGTCACTGCTGCCCACATTGCGATTTTCAGGTGTCTGCTGCCCTCATTACGATTTTCAGGTGTCTGCTGCCCACATTACGATTTTCAGGTGTCTGCTGCCCACATTACGATTTTCAGGTGTCTGCTGCCCACATTGCGATTTTCAGGTGTCTGCTGCCCACATTGCGATTTTCTGGTGTATGCTGCCCACATTAGGATTTTCTGGTGACTGCTGCCCACATTGCGATTTTCTGGTGACTGCTGCCCACATTGCGATTTTCTGGTGACTGCTGCCCACATAAGGATTTTCTGGTGACTGCTGCCCACATTAGGATTTTCTGGTGTCTGCTGCCCACATTACGACATTCTGGTGACTGACTGCTGCCCACATTAGGATTTTCTGGTGACTGCTGCCCACATTACGATATTCTGGTGACTGCTGCCCACATTAGGATTTTCTGGTGACTGATGCCCACATTGCAATTTTCTGGTGACTGCTGCCCACATGGCGATTTTCTGGTGACTGCTGCCCACATTGCGATTTTCTGGCCCACATTACGATTTTCTGGTGAACACTGCCCACGTTACGATTGTCTGGTGAATGCTGTCCACGTTGCGATTTTCTGGTGAACGCTGCCCACATTACGATTTTCTGGCCCACATTACGATTTTCTGGTGAACACTGCCCAAGTTACGATTGTCTGGTGAATGCTGTCCATGTTACAATTTTCTGGTGAACTCTGCCCACATTACGATTTTCTGTCCTACATTACGATATTCTGGTGAACGCTGCCCACATTACGATTGTCTGGTGAATGCTGCCCACGTTACAATTTTCTGGTGACTGCTGCTCACGTTACTATTTTCTGGTGACTGGTGCCCACATTACGATTTTCTGGTGAACTCTGCCCACATTATGATTTTCTAAAGGCCCACATTACGATTTTCTGGTGAACTCTGCCCACATTACGATTTTCTGGCCCACATTACGATTGTCTGGTAAAATGCTGCCCACTTTACAATTAATTTACAGTGAAACGCTGCCCCATTACGATTATTTGGCACCTATGGGGGGGGCCCCATCCAAATATTCGCAGGGGGGCCCAGTGATTTCTAGTTACGCCCCTGATCCTTAGCATCAACAACAGGGAACTAGCCTAAGGTCTGAGCGCTAACACGCAAGTATTCACGACAACAGACACCTGCAGAATGAAGCCTGGAGGCTTATGAAGCAGAGGAGACCCCACTGGCACGCCCCTCCTGAATCAGCCAATCCTGGGTGGCGTGGGACTCCTCTGACGTCAGCTGACCAGCAGGTCAGCTGACGGGCTTCCTCCCCGCATAAAGGTCCTGTCTGTGCACGCGCCCGCGCGCTAAGGCGACCCTGGCGAGTGAGAAGGCTCCGTCCTCGGCGTCCTGGACGCTGGATGGATGGATGGCCGCATGGAGGCAGCTGCGGCGGAGGTGCTGTTCGCCGCAGCTGCCTCGTATATTACAGATTGATTTTGGATGTGCCAGCTTTCTCCCTTGTTGAATACTGCAAAGAGGGAGTCATCCCTCTTTCAGCTGTCGCACTCCCCTTAAAGACTATGGGTTTGATCCATCAGTGAGTGTGAGACAATACTTCCAATGTGATACCACTCATCTATAAGGCCTCTTTCACATGGGCAGTGTGCTTACAAATTCTGCATTCAGTTGCATTCAATTGCAAATTGAAGGCAATCATTGACCGGTAGATGGAAGGCTGAACTGCCTCATAAGTGCACAGTTCAGCCTTCCATGTGAATGAGACCAAGGTTAAGGTCGAAGTTATTTTTGATTTCCTTGTAGGTCTGTGTATGGATTTTCACTACATCTCACTCCTGCACTTACTGTTCCCCACACTCAGTGTCTGCGGATGATTAGGGTTAGTGGACCCCTTCTCTTGTTCATCTAGATTCTTAGCATTGATCAAGGAAAAATGTACTTACAATTCAGTATCACTTCAATGCAGATTGCTCATAGATGTATCTCTCAGCTACTGATCACACTGCCTTATTGATTCATGTTGCTTACTCCCTTTCTCGGACAGCCCTTCCATATAACACTATTCAAACGTTTAACCACTTCACCACTGAGGGGTTTTACCCCCTGAGCACCAGAGCAATTTTCACCTTTCAGCGCTCCTTCCATTCATTCGTCTATAACTTTATCATTACTTATCGCAATGAAATGAACTATATCTTGTTTTTTCCACCACCAATTAGGCTTTCTTTAGGTGGGACATTATGCCAAGAATTATTTTTTTTCTAAATGTGTTTTAATGGGAAAATAGGAAAAATGTGGGGAAAAAAATAATTATTTTTCAGTTTTCGGCCATTATAGTTTTTAAATAATGCATGCTACTGTAATTAAAACCCATGAAATGTATTTGCCCTTTTGTCCCGGTTATAAAACCATTTAAATTATGTCCCTATCACAATGTTTGGCGCCAATATTTTATTTGGAAATAAAGGTGCATTTTTTTCATTTTTGCGTCCATCCCTAATTGCAAGCCCATAGTTTATAAAGTAACAGTGTTATACCCTCTTGACATAAATATTTTAAAAGTTCAGTCCCTAAGGTAACTATTTATGTATTTTTTTTAATTGTAAATTTTTTAATTTTTTTTAATTACAAAAAAAAAAATGGGGAGTGTGGGAGGTAATGAGTTAATTTTATGTGTAAAAGTCATTTATTTGTATGTGAAAAATGTGTAGGGTGTAGTTTACTATTTGGCCACAAGATGGCCACAGTAACTTTTTGTTTTAATGCGACCTCCAAGCTTCCTTCCGGAAGCTTGGAGGAAGTATAAGGAGGCTGGACACGTGAGTTTTTTCTCACAATGATCGCGCTGCCCATAGGAGAGCAGCGGATCATTGCGGGGCTTAGATCAACGAACGGGAATGGATTTTCCCGTTCATTGATCTCTGGGCGAGCGGGCGGTGGCGTGTTTACTAGCGGCGGGCGGCGTGTTTACGAGCGGGAGCGCGGACAGCGTCGGGAACGCGGAAAGTACGTATTTCTCCGTCCCTGGTTGTTAAAGGATGGAAAAAGGGGCGGAGAAATACGTACGCGCGGGGGTAAAGTGGTTGAAAGCACACTTTTAACACTAATCTTTTCATACCACCATATAAAACTTTGGCTTCAATTCATCAAGCATTACCGCATTCGGTAATGCTGAAAACAGCTGACTTTACGGAGCACTTAGTAAAATGTTAATTCATCAAAGCAGTTACCGCATGAGAAGCAGACATTCCTGTGCAGAGAGATAAATTACCGACTTGTTAAGTGATTACCTCCACACATGTCAGTAAAATGTCAGCAAATGTTAATTCATCAAGCTCACAGCATTCGATAACATGTGCGGTGTTTATCTCCAGCTCTCCCCTGTCGATAAGGAGCTTGGAATGCCTTCTCTGTGTGTGACAGGACCATAGAAACCTCCCCTGTCCCCTGCAAGTGCTGCTGATAGGTTGGCCAGGCTTCTCGGGTGGAACAGACCCCCCCAGGCAGCCAGGGGAGAGAAAAGAATTAAAGTTATTTTCCAGGCACCCTTCTTTTCTAGGCACCCTTCGGTAGTGTAACCCCTTGAGTGCCTGTTTAAATATGCAGGGATGCAAGTGGGAGCTTGTGGCAAAATGACCTAAGCAGGGAATGTGTAATGATTCTCAGCAGTTCATCTAAGCTGTGGCAAGTAAATAGAAACTTAAGACTAATGAGACAGATTCAGCAAGAGCAGAGGCAGCACAACAAATATAAAAGGCACATGTATAGGGATGTCGGTGCTGCCTCTTTCCTATTGTAATGCCCTCACTGCACGGACCTCTTCGGTAACTTACCGAACATCTACCACATGTGTGAAAATATTGATGAATTAGCACAGTGAAGTGTAAAATACCGAATGCGATATTTTAAGGACTGGGATTTTGTTATCGAATACCCTTTGATGAATTGAAGCCAATGTAGCCTACACTCTTGCAACAAACACCAACAAGGAACTCACTGTCCCCTTGCAACATTTTTTTCAATTCTCATTTTCATTCCCTTTTCTTTCCGGGTTGCATGTTTAGACATGTTTATAGATGATTATTTTTCCACAGTTATATTTAATTGTTATTGATAAATGTAAGCATTTAGGCATATTAGCTACTCGCCTATGTCTATTTCTTAGTCAATACAGCATACAGGACACCACATAAACAAGAAGAACAAAAACAATATTGACACAGTCAGAAATAAATCCTCATATACTGTTTCACGTATTACCATACTACTAAAAAGTGTATTACTATGTCCCTTTTGGAATGATTTTACCTTGGAAATAATTGCATTTAATGTCATGGACTCTGGCTTGAAATCTAGGCCTTTTTATAGGGCTGTTGAATGCTGCTACATCATTTTGCAAATTTCAAAGCAATTATTTTGACATTTTACAAAGCAAAATAGTTATAAAAGATAACAGTGATTTTGTGTTGTACAAAATGTCAATCAATGGGTTGATAATTTTCACCTCTGAAGGAACCTCTGAATATACATTGTGACAGGAGAGGTCAACTTGTGCCTTATACTAAGGTCATTTGTAATAAATAAATAGAATTAATCCTTTTCTCTGGTGCTGTACAAAAAAAAGCAAAATTTAAAGCAGGAAAGTTACATACAGCAAAAAAAACAAACAAACATCAATACAGATAACACAAGCTTGTATAGCACACATTATACAAATACACGTACAAATCAGTATTATAAAACTACACATCAGTTGTAGGCATCAGTACTTGCGTCACTGGTTGTCCTGATTGTACAGTATGTTGAACTGTTCATGTCTCTTTGCTCCCTACTGAGGAAGTGTTTTGAACATTGTATAGCGCTATGGAATATGTTGGCACTTTATAAATAAAAATAATAATAAGTACATATAGCTGAGATAATAAAGTAGTTAGAGTGATTCAACACCAAAAACTTGAAGTGGATTCAGAAATATACTGACATGTGCTTTATAAACAAATGAGATAAAATAAAGCTGATTCCTCAAAAATATAATTTATTAAAACTAAATAGAGTGACAAATTTAAAAATGCATGGGATGGCCACCCCGCTTCAACAAATCCCAGACACACCACATACAGATGCATCGTAAAGACAGCCCTACGGTAAGTAATGGAGTAATGGATTAGTAAGCTCACATCACTTCAGAACAGTCATTAAACTTGCTGAACTTTGTTAAATCATTTCAATGGACAGATTCCTCATGCACAATCCCAGCATTAAACTGTTAGGAATAGCAGCATAGGTCACAGGGTATAAAGCAGCATAAGCAGCATAATCAGCCTTGCTAAACATCACACAGCTGCAGCATTTGGATGAAATACACAAGGAAAGCTGTTTGCATAACCACCTATACAGTTCCAATGCATGTAATAATGTGCAGATCTCACCAATGTGTGGTACCTCAGTCAGTGTCCTTGTTCCTCATATACGACACTACCATATAGTGATCTTAGTCCAAAAGGGCCAAGTGTCTTCCAGTGGATGTTAATTCTGGATGCAGTGTGAAGGACACAGGGGAGAAAGTCAGCAGCTTGGGGCTCCCGTGCAGCAATCCGAGTCAGCATAGATCCAGCATCCCCGTGCCACTGTATTGGTGTAGCGGCATGGCGTCCCATGAGGGAGAGCTTGCAGACTGCCTACTGCAGTTTCGCCGGCTTCTGGCTTCCTCAGGGGTGTGGCCTAATACTATCACTCCAGCGCTTACAAGCCAATCACCCACCAATTGTCACATAGCTAGGGGGAGGAGTATCGTGACGTCAGGCAAAGGCTGTCCGGCCAGGCATATACAGAGCGGATCCCTGCATTTACACTGGCTGACAATTTGTCAACCAAAACCACCACATTCAAATGCGACTGGTGTCCATAAAGGATGCTCAATGAGCGGCGCATAACAAGTGGCCATGTTGTCCAAAGAGCCGCTACAGATATCACTCCCACATGCAATAGGTCAAATCGGGCAGAGTGATCAAAACTGCCCTAATTCATATTAAATATACTACATTAATTTCAAAATATCTTGTAAACAGGGGGAAAGAGAATATAAGGGAAGGGGAAAGTAGAGTCAAAGGTAAAATACCTTATGTTACTGAATAACAGAAACAGATTTGTAGACTGCCGCAGCAATTATAAGCTGCATTAGCTTTCCACCCCCTCACATATACAACACCAGAAGGAAGGGAGGGGGAGGGGGAAAAAGAAATTAAATAAATTAAATTAAATACAGAAAAAGCACTAATTGTCATCATAGTGTTATGTTTTTATATATGTATACAAATGTATGCATCCCTTCCAGATGTCGGAAAACTGACTGGGCACGAAAGTACACAATTGCATGTGAGGAAGAAGTGATGGCAGCACTTCCCCAAAAGCTACAAATCCTAAATTAAGTTGGCAGGATGTGTGCAGACTGTACTTGTTCATTCGGACCTGGAGGCACACAGGCCTGCAAGTCATATATCAAACGGGACTCACAACGTAAAAGGAGGCAATCATAGTTGCCACCTCTAATGGTTTAATGAATCTGACCTAAACTTATAAAATGTACACCTGATGGATTACTATTATGTACTCTAAAAAGTGTCTGACAACAGGAGAACTCATCTCCCCATCCAAAATATTATTAATATGTTCGGACAGGCATGTACGCAATTGGCGTTTGCTTTTACCAATGTAAAAAGCCCCACAGTGGCACATCAGCAGATATACCGCCCATTCGGTCTTACAATTTGTAAAATGGGGTAAAGTGAATTGCCTGCCGTCTGGTAACACAATATGTCTCTCTACCTCAGTGCTGTCCAACTTCGTTGCCACGGAGGGCCGTTTTTTTTTTCAGACCCCCCTCCCCCAAGGAAAAAAAATTAGCAGCCGTTTCCCCACAAAATGCAATCAGAGTGATAGCAGATTCTCCACAAAACACCATCAGATTGATAGCATATGTCCCCACAAAATGCAATCAGATTGGCAGCATATCTCCCCACAAAATGCAATCAGATTGGCAGCATATCTCCCCACAAAATGCAATCAGATTGGCAGCATATGTCCCCACAAAATGCAATCAGATTGGCAGCATATCTCCCCACAAAATGCAATCAGATTGGCAGCATATCTCCCCACAAAATGCAATCAGATTGGCAGCATATCTCCCCACAAAATGCAATCAGATTGGCAGCATATCTCCCCACAAAATGCAATCAGATTGGCAGCATATGTTCCCACAAAATGCAATCAGATTGGCAGCATATGTCCCCACAAAATGAAATCAGATTGGCAGCATATGTCCCCACAAAATGCAATCAGATTGGCAGTATATTTCCCCACAAAATGCAATTAGATTGGCGGTATATTTCCCCACAAAATGCATTTTGACTGGCCTTCCCCCTCCAAAATGCAATTAGAGTGATAGCAGATTCTCCACAAAACACCATCAGATTGGCAGCACATGTCCCCACAAAATGCAATCAGATTGGCAGCATATGTCCCCACAAAATGCAATCAGATTGGCAGCATATGTCCCCACAAAATGCAACCAGATTGGCAGCATATGTCTCCACAAAATGCAATCAGATTAGCAGCATATCTCCCCACAAAATGCAATCAGATTGGCAGCATATGTTCCCACAAAATGCAATCAGATTGGCAGCATATGTCCCCACAAAATGCAATCAGATTGGCAGCATATGTCCCCACAAAATGCATCCAGATTGGCAGCATATGTCCCCACAAAATGCAATCAGATTGGCAACATATGTCCCCACAAAATGCAATCAGATTGGCAGCATATCTCCCCACAAAATGCAATCAGATTGGCAGCATATGTTCCCACAAAATGCAATCAGATTGGCAGCATATGTCCCCACAAAATGCAATCAGATTGGCAGCATATGTCACCACAAAATGCAATTAGATTGGCGGTATATTTCCCCACAAAAAGCATTTTGACTGGCCTTCTTCCTCCTCGTTCTCCCCGTGCTGCTGCCGCCGCCTCTAACACATCTCAGATTGGTGGCAAACAGGAGATAGGAACCAGCCAGGCCGGCACATAGCAGCTGTACGGTGAATTCAAATGCAGGAAGTGACATCATCGGTCACGTCCAGCATTTAAAGTCCACCGCGGGGCTGCAATGAGCCAGTCTGGCTGGTTCCTATCTCCTGTTTGCCGCCGATCTGAGATGTGTTAGAGGCGGCGGCAGCAGCACGGGGGAGAACCAGGAGGGGCTGTTAACATTTCAGTAGCCGCAGTATGAGGGAAAGGGGGTTTTAAAAAAAGTTCTGGGGACTTGGGGGGGCTTTGTAGCGCTGCCACTGCATGGAGCAGGTGGCAGGAGGGCCACACCAGGAGGCCTGGCAGTCAGTTGGACAGCGCTGCCCTACCTGAATGTAGCAGCAGTAATCACAGCCGCCACAAGTGTAGGTTCCTGTTATCTTGCAATGCAATCTAGGAGAGATGCCTGAAAAATGACCGCATCCCACGGTATCCCTATGGGTCCTTGCCCTCCGAAAAGTTATTGTCGTAGAGGGACATACAATCCGACCTACCTCGGGATCATTTACGAGTAAATTAACAATGTTTATTAAGGATATTAGAGTGATTCCAAGATGCAACAGAAGAGAGGTAGTCCTGTTCATATGAGCTCATATCCTATCTACATGAGTCTTTGTTCAAACACTTGGAGATATCAGATGTGCAAAGGCTCCTTTTCCACTTGGTGCTGTGCCGTCTGTTCCCATTGGGTGAATTAGAACTAGCGCTGCTGATATGCGTTAAAGCACAACTTCCCATCTTCGTGTCAGGTGTCGTAACTCATGCATAAAATCAGGTTTCGTGCACGCCTTAGCTAGTGGGAGAAGGCCCGAAATAAGTATACATATATTTTTTAATTCAACTTTAACTTACACTCTTGGATGAAGCATGCATCCGGTCAGAATACCTGATCTGCAGTTCTATCAGTAAGTGAGGCACTATTAATGAGAGGATAAGTCCAATAGCTAAGTTGGTAGCATGTATCAGGAAGGCAGGAATGGCATTTTCCAAATGAATCTCACTCTAGGTTTCCTTTATAGTAACATACCATAAAACTGCAAGTAGTACTTGTGAAAAATGAATGTGTTAGTACTGGTGAAAAATGAATGTGTTAATTATAGTCAATGAAGAAAAGAGAAAAAAAAATGGTGGATTACAACACTTACTTTATACATGGTAGTTCAAATGTAATTGTGTCAGATGGCTCACACGTTCAATACCAAAATATAGCAATTAATGCACATCTGTAAGGTAAATAACATCAGTACAAAGGTGTTCTTTATACAGTTTTGGAAATTATGTTATATCCCAGACATTGTGAAAGCATTCCTGTAATATTTAATGTTAGGAGGAAAAGGCTATCAAATGTTGTTGACCTATAAGTTGGATTAGAGACTGATAAACAAACACAGACACACACACTCCTTTCCGGGAATTGGATTAGACTGATTAGACACACACACACACACACACACACACACACACAAACACACACACACACACACACCCACGCATGCACGCACGCACGAGTCCCTTTGGAAAGTCACGGATACCTGACAGCTGTTTGGTGGCCCAAACAAAATGAGTGGAGTTCCCAAGAGACAAATGTCCACATTAATAAAGCTCCTGTCACAGCTGGCAATGTCATTACAAAGGATACTGAATGGATGTATCAGAGAAACACATCCCCAAAGGTAGTGTCATCACATGGAGGCCAAACTAAAGGTGAAGAATCAAAATGTGCCTTAAACTCCACTTTCTATTGTGTTCAACTCCTGAACATGCTCATTGATTTTTTTTTCAAGCCACTGGACAGAATAGAAACCTTTCAATACAGACCATATTGTAAATCTTTTCATTCTTTTCATAGACCACAATCATTTCATGCACTTAAATCACAAAGCAAATAAGAAGTAGTTCCAGAGACTTGCTTAAAGAAAACTTTGTAGGAACTACCTTCCTTGTAATGGAAGATTAGCCATTCTTCCTGCCCACAGGTTATGCAACAATGCTACCAGTCTAGAGCCAGAGGCATTGTTGTGTAGTTGTACTTTTCTATTAAGAAACTTCTTGCACTTGACAATATGCCAGGACACAGTTCTTGATTATAAAGGTATGTTATGGCACCATATGGTAATGAAGTTGTTCTATAAATATTTTACTGCCCACAAGTTCACTCTAAAACCCCTGTGCATATGCTAGATTAAACTTGGCTGAGGTGATTGATAACAAGTACCTCTTCTGAGAATCCAGTGTGTGTATAGTATCCCTTGGCTGGCGATCCAACCCATGGCCAAAAGTATTGTTCTCTCCCCTCACCCTGCCCGTCGCATGATGCCACACCCACACTGTTTTGCTACCCACATAGGAACAGAACACAATCCTAGCCTGCAGGCTAATTGTGTGTTTGTCATCCTCAGCCCAGCCATGTCGCCGGAGGGGTCGGGTATGGACAATATGTCCTGTACTGCTGTGTGTGGGCACAAGGCTTATTTTTTTCATACAGAAACAAACAACGCAAAATGAATTATTTTGCACTCAAAATTAATTGTTCAAAAGGGTGAAATAGGTGTTTTTCTTAATGCATATTTAGAGATAGGGTGCCCTTAATGGAATATTATAACCATGAGCGATATAAATGCAAATAGATATTTAATAGCAGTAAAATACAAGGTAAGAGATTCTAGTCTATAGATTCTATTTTATAGATTCTAGTCTTACACTCGTTGATGGAGACACTCTATCTGAAGATACTATGCATCATATATTACCTTATTACACGGGCCGTTTATGGCTATATGTATTTTACCCATTGGCTGGTTTTATAAAATATGCATATTGTGCACACTATACATAGTGTGTATAGAGCACACTACTTTTATTTTATTTGCATTGTGATATGTCTTCTAATATATATATATATATATATATATATATATATATATATATATATATATATATATATATATATATATATATATATATATATATATATTAGGCTAAGTGTCTCAACCTCCAAGCAAGAAGAAGAAGTAGTGCCCTGCCCCCAGGGCCGGTCCAAGCAAGAAGAAGGGGGCCGGCCCAAACAAGAAGAAGGGGCCGGTCCAAGCAAGAAGAAGGGGCCAGTCCAAGCAAGTGGTTGAATGGAGTACTGGTTAAGGGCACTGCCTTTAACATGGGAGACCAGGGTTCGAATCCTGGCTAGGGTCAGTACCTATTCCGTAAGGAGTTCAAGGCAAGACTCCCTAACACTGCAGGGTGGCCTCCTGAGCATGTCCCAGTGGCTGCAGCTCTTGAGCGCTTTGAGTCCAACAGGAGAAAAGTGCTATACAAATGTTCAGATTCTTATTATTATTAAGAAGAAGTAGTGCCCTGCCCCTAGGGGCGGTCCTAGACTTGCCGCCAAGCTGGAGGGTGTAGTGGGCAGGAAGGGGGTATTGAGCACAAAGGCGGGGAGGGGGGTCAGACCCCCCCCCTCACCTGGGTCCCCCATCTGCGCTCCCCCTCTAGCTTAAGTTCAGCAGCAGCTGCCGCTATTAGTAAGAGGCAGTGGGTAGGGATGATTCACCTCTTCCGCCTTCCAGCATGCGTTGCACTGTCCTCACTTCCTGCAATGCCATCCACTTACAATACAGTGGGCGGCATTGCAGGGTGATGACAGTGGAACACATGCTGGAACGCGGAAGAGGTAAGTCATCCCCGCCCACTGCCACTTACTAATAGTGGCGACAGCTGCTGCTGAGCTTAAGCTGGACAGGCAGCGCAGATGGGGGACCCAGGTGAGGAGGGGTCCGACCCCCCTCCCCGCCTCTTACTATTAGCGGCGGCGGCTGCTGCTGAGCTTAAGCTGGAGGAGGAGCGCAGATGGGGGATCCAGGTGAGGGAGAGGGGTCCGACCCCCCTCTCCACCTCTTACTAATAGTGGCGGCGTCTGCTGCTGAGCTTAAGCTGGAGGGGGAGCGCAGATAGGGGACCAGGTGAGGAAGGAGGGAGACACCCGTCCCTGCCGCTGTGCCCAATACCCCCTTCCTGCCCGCTACCCTCTTATGCGGTGTATGCTACGCCGTGGGTTCCCTAGTTGACTATATTTCTTTACATTTTCATTTTATTCTTGGTATGAATGTCAGAATGAATGAGGCATTATCCCCCTCAGATCATCTGTGTACAGATATACATGGAATTTCTCATCATAGGAGGACTGACACTGCCAATACTATAGTTACAAGTGATTGCAGCCCTTGTGATTGGACAAGATGTGAGTTAAAAGCGTTACCCATCCCCTGTGACCCAGCTCTGATGAAGGAAGCCGTTTAGCTTCTGAAACGCGTAAGCGATTGGCAGAGAGGAGTGACGTCACCACCAATCTGAATCTAGGGGTCGGACTTCCTGTTTCTGAATGTGGAGTGCGGAAATTCGCGTTCCAGGACTGGGTCAGCTGACCCAGCGCACTTCCACACTACGAGCCACGATAAGACTCTCCCTAACAGCCACCGACCAGGGCTGCTGGGATCGAGCGGTCCTGGAGTTCTGACAATCCGACTAAGGAGCTTACCACCTTCGCCGCTTGAAGTCTTTACTCAGTGGGATCATCAGAACTCCAGGACCGCTGGAGCACATGCCCTACTCAACATTGTGTGATTATAATAGATCTGATTACGGAGCTTATAGGAATCCTATCACTTGCTTACAACTGCACACAAAGCGGGTGTTTTGGGCAGAGACACTTGTGAAGCCAACCTCAGCATTAGTAGGAGACATTCCGCATACCCCTAAGTTTGCGTTTTGGGCCCTAGTCTGTGCTGCCTGCAGCATAGTTGAGTGTGTATTGTTTGAATGTGAGTGGAGCAGGATCCTGCCATATTTATTGTACTATATATATTTTATTATTGTCTTACCGTGTATTTTACTGCTATTATTAAATATCTATTTGCATTCATATCGCTCATGGTTATAATATTCCATTAAGCGCACCCTATCTCTAAATATCTATTACAAACCAAGTTGTGTTGTGAGGAATCACCAAATTAGGGTAGCTGCTGATCATCATACTGGTACTCCTGGTGCAATACTATAACCATTTATACTATAACTTTGAACGTTTTCCTTAAAGAGACTCTGTAACGACAAAAAGATCCCCTGGGGGGTACTCACCTCGGGTGGGGGAAGCCTCAGGATCCTAATGAGGCTTCCCACGCCGTCCTCTGTCCCACGGAGGTCTCGCTGCAGCCCTCCGAACAGCCGGCGACTGTGCCGACTGTTCAATTCAATATTTACCTTTGCAGGCTCCAGCGGGGGCGCTGTGGCTGCTTTCGCTCCGAAGGAGGCGGAAATACCCGATCTCAGTCGGGTCCGCTCTACTGCGCAGGCGCCGGAGACTTGCGCCTGCGCAGTAGAGCGGACCCGACTGAGATCGGGTATTTCCGCCTCCTTCGGAGCGAAAGCAGCCAGAGCGCCTGCGCAGGAGCCTGCAAAGGTAAATATTACGTCACCGCTGTACGGAGGGCTACAGCGAGACCCCCGAGGGACGGCAGACGGCGTGGGAAGCCTCATTAGGATCCTGAGGCTTCCCCCATCCGAGGTGAGTACCCCCCAGGGGACGTTTTAACGTTACAGATTCTCTTTAATGCATCAATAAACAATTGTTCAAACGAGTAAAATGAAGTTGTCTGAGATGTAGTTTTCTTTTGTGGAGGGTAGTAATGGATGAACATGTTCGCCGTTGAACAGTTCAGAGCGGTTCGCTATATGCAATTACCACAAACTTTACGCAAAGTTCTCATTCACCCTATACTTTAACATGTAGCCATTTTTTTGACCTTTCACCCTTAGGTGGGCCGACTAAGCATTTTTAAGCCCCCCACCCCCAAACCTAGCAGCTAGCCATTTGGCAGTGTGCCTGGAGTCACTGGGCAATATTTATCAAAGTGTTACTGACAGTTTTTTATTCTTAAACTGTTTTAACCAGCATAGGAACTGTTCTGTATGATAATAAGAAACTTCTTACATTTTACGTAATAGCAGCAGCTTAGCGCAGATTTCTAGGGCTGCACTACAGTTAAGAGAAGTGCAAATCTGCCCCTAAAGTGCTGCAGATTAAGAAGTGCTTAATAGCAGTTCTACACAGCTTGTGCAGTGATTTGTGAAGGGCTCTTCCTCCCTGCTGAATTCCTCCTCAGAGCCTACCAGTATCAATACAGCTGATGTATTGGTTATCTCAGCAACAGCAATTCCCCTCACACACACTGCACTGTCTTAGAGACCTTCCTAACTCCTCCTATTTTACAACAGTTTTAGAAGGAACCTGCACTATCTAGTTATTTCTTAAGATGTCTGAGACAGTTCTACACGGATTTCTAAAAACCTACCAATATTTTGTCTCAGACACTCTTGATAAATGTCCCCCAGTGAGGGAGAGCTGCACTACTGATTGAGAGACAGATACATAGTAGTTCTGTATGATCCAGAGCTGTGTAGCTGCTCCCATATGTGTTCTGCTCCGTGCAGTTAACCAACTAGAAACCCAAAAAGTATGTTTGGGGGAAAATGTTGCCATTGGTTCCCCTCTGCCATATCACTGCCTGGGTTTTTGGCCAGTTTTGACAGCTTTTAAAAGAAATTGTGTCTGCAAATATACCCTGAAGTTTTTCTATTATTTAAGTCAATGGGGTTTGCATCAAACATTCGGTTTGCAAACTTTCATGGAAAAGTTTGTAAAGAGTTCACAAACATTTATTCACAATAAGTATGTGAATACAACCCTGCTGCTAAAGGGGGAAGGGAAAGTGACAGGTCCCCTTAGCCCCTATGGTCACTGGTGTCATAGGGGCTATTGTTACGCCCATGACTGTGTCTTGGAGATTCTTGTATTAGCTTAGCCAGCTTTTGCTTGCAAGTTGTAGGATGTGACAAGCCAGTCACTTATTTAACCACTTCAGGACCAAATGAATTTTAACATATCAGCACTGCTCCCATTCATTCCCCAATAACTTTGTTACTACTAATCACACCTAAATTATCTATATATTGTTTTTTAGGACAAATTAGGCTTTTAGTGTGTGATAATTTTGTTTAGTAATTACCTTATTTTCAATGCATTTTAAAGGGAAAAGTAGAGAAAAAAACTGAAAAACATACCATTTCTCCATTTACATCCATTATAGCTTTACAATTAACAGTGCTAATGAACTATAAGTGAAACCCACTAATTTTATTTGCTTATTCATCCTTATTCATCCTGGTTATAACAACATTTAGATTATGTTCCTTCCTAGCACAATGTATGGTGACAATATTGTATTTGAAAATAAAGGCATCTTTTTTTTTCAGTATTTCGTTTTTGTTTTCTCAATGTACACTGTTGATGATTATAAGACCTTATTTGCAAAAATAATAGTAATATATCCTCGTGGCATACATATTTAAAAAGCCAAGTTTCTAAGGTAACAATATACTGTATGTAATTTATTTCATATTCTGTCACTTTGTTTTCATTATATAAGTCTTTTATTTTGGTACAGCATATGCAAAAACTGTAATTGCCTTTGATTCAGTTTGCGACTAAAAATAATACACAAGACTTGGGCCTCAACCCTAAAACTTTCTCAACTCTATTCTACTACTTTATGTTTAATCATCATGGTTAAAATGTTACTACATATGTCTCTTGTAGTTTTGCTAAAACTTTCCCAAATTTGATCTTAATTTAACTTCTTTATGTTGAATTGAGTTTGTCCATACCTATTTTTCAGGTGATGTGTGTCCAAGCTTTATGACACACCAAAATGTACTCTACAACTTATCTCGGTTAAAATTATACCATATGTGCCTCATTTAGTAACAAACTGATGGTGCACTCTCCATAAATACACTGGACGTTTATAAACGTCCAGTTGTCATTACGTGGTTAACCTTCCCATACAGTATAGAAAGTAGGTAGAAACATTGTATGTGAACTTTGGTTCCTTGTGGTTTAAACAGCGTAATTGAATTACGTGCCTTGCTGAATTAATTTATTATGTAATTAGGGAGCTTGGAGGAGGGGGGTATGTAGCAATAAACCTTTGGTAAGGTTAATGATTGTATAGGAATGTTTAATGGATACCTGCTCTGTGGATCATCACTTTTTAGTTTCTAAAAAAAAAAAAGTTTATTGAAAGAGAATTCTCCATACATACTCAGCAACAACAATTACAATGGTTAAGTTGATCAGATGGGCATAGTAAGCATAAGAAGAAAGTACAATAGTTGCAAGTGCAATGTTACAGTAAAATATCATCTTTATTCAAAACTTCCTGCAAATACTTTTGAGGACTTACAATACACTGGGAGTTAGTTTGATTCATATTATGTCCAATGTTTTTTTTTTTCAACAAACAACCTTTTTTACCTTAACTATATTTCATCTTGAGGGAAGTTCCTCTTCATTCATAAACTTTATTTCAGTGTATAATGTTTTTTCCCTCCTAATTTGTATCATGACCCCCTTATGGAGATAGTTATCAGTTTAGGCCATTTGCGGTTCTTAACCCCTGGACACCAACTATACTTTTATGGAGAGTGACTGAACCCAATAGGACATACACAACATCTCCGCAGGGTAGTTGTGCCCACCACACTAAAAGCTTTTTATTGTCAGGGTTGTTTCTGTCCATTTTGATGCCCCAGGCAAGGATAGTTTGTTTCTTTTGTTTCACACACCCCCCCCCCCCCCCCCATTAAAATTACTTTGTTTTGAGGATCTGATTAACAAGTTGATAAATTATATACAGAAATTATGTTATTTCTCAAAATAAGTCAACAAAGCATACATAAATTAACACCAGGCTAGATACACCTCAACAACCCAAACTAATTGAAACCACATACAAACCATTCTTTGTAAAGGAATTGTTAAACTACAGCCTGGGTCTATATAGGTCAGAAATGGAAAAAAATCAATACAGACTAAACATAACATAAAATAATCACTGCTTAGCACATTAATTACTCTTGCCATATCATTGTGATATCATTGTGCCAATTTATGTGTTAGAATTACCATTCATACCCTTCTTAGTTAAATTCATTGTTGCATATAAGAATTCCTTAAACTTCATATTAGAAGACATAAAATAAGTCACTGCACTCTGCTCTCTACAAAATCCTAGGTAACACTGGTTATTCATCCCAGAGTTGATAAAAAGGCTACAAAGTTGAAAAAAATGAATGACAGCAACACCCCCCCGGAATTCAACAGCAGAACTACAGACTAAACGTGCAAAGTAATTGTTGCAGGAGAAGATAGAGTTAACATTGAGCTAAGTATAGAGTCTATGCCTGATACCCTGATACATGATAAACACAAAATTACTGAACAGGAGAGATAGACAAATAAAATGTGTGGGTTTAGTGTGCAATAGACTGTTAATATTAAAGATGAACATACATGAGATGGATGAAAATGGATAAATAGTGTATTTTTTCATTTGTTTCCTTACTTTCCTTTTAAAATGAATAGAAAATAAGTTAATTACTAAAAAAAAAAAATAGCTCACTAAAGCCTAATTTATCCTGCTAGAAAAACAAAACAAAAAAACCATACAGATATATCAGGTGTGATAGATTGTGATAAACCTATTGTCCAAGTAATTAGAGCTATGCTGAACTGTGAAACAATCTTGCTAAAAATAGCTCTGTGCTGCCCCCTACTGCAGATGTTACTCCAGGCAACTGTCTGGTTTGTCTATGCCTAAAAACAGCCCTGTTTACTGTGGTTGGCATTCCACAACCTTGGTTTGTGAGTATCATCTTAAGTGTTTTTATTTCTATCATGTGTTTTAACATACTACTCCATAAGGGACTCCTGGTTTCTTCTGTGCGCTGGTAGGGCTACTATTAGATAGCATTTTTAAAGTATAGTCACTTAGTCAGAAATAGCAACCTCCATATTCCTCTTACTTCAGTTTTTTCCTTTAAGGTATAATCTTAATTTATATGTCTCCTGATGGGGATTAACCATGTTTATACAATACCCATATAAACAAGAATGCAAGCAAACACAACCTTTTATAATGTGCTCTTTTGTGTTCCCATTCAAGCTATACATCTGTTTGACATATGCATTGTCCTACTCCAGTCAGTAGTTTTTGTATTTTTCCAATAAGAGTGTGTTTGATTTAGAAATGTCTCTAAGTATTTTCAAGCAATAAATATTCACTATCTGCATACAAGCTGTCTGTACATTTTTTTGCAGCCCAGGCCTTTGAGATATATAGCGAGTATATAAATATGACAAATGTGAACATAAAGTCTTCCTTTGCTTATTAAATTTTTTTGCTGCTGAATAACTTGAAAAGCAAAGCATTTTTCATAGACTTCACAGTCCTGAATAAAGGATAGGCATTAAATTAGGTCAGAGGGTCCACTGGAAGGCACGGGTTGCAACTGATTACGTTTACATACCATGAGTAGCTTGTAAGAACATTAGCTGAAATGTATATTGCAATACAATACATCAGTGACTGGAAATTTCATAGATCAGCTTTCCATTATAGAAGTGAAGTTGCTTTAGGTATATAAATTGCAAGAATGGCAGACAATATTTTAGCTAACTTACAGTATCTCTATGAGTACAAAATACATCCATTTCACAGTGTTCCTAATAGAAAACATCTGATGCAGTGATGAGCGAAAGTGCAGGTATTCTTTTCACATTAATTTTAGTGAAAATAATGTTAAAGGGAACCTAAATTGAGAAGGATATGGATTTTCCTTTTAAAATAATACCAGTTGCCTGACTCTCCTGCTGATCCTGTGTCTCTAATACTTTTAGCCACAACCCCTCAACAAGCATGCAGATCAGGTGCTCTGACTGAAGTCAGACTGGATTAGCTGCCAGCAGAGTTGAGACAAGGTCCTACAGCACCCAAGGCTGAGACACCAAAGTGCGCAACCCATCCCTCCCACCCTAGCTGTCACACACTGATTGCTATTAGACTAAGAGACACCCCAGGGCCCCTTAATCTCTATTTATCAGGCTTCCAATCACTGTAGTGTATCCCCTGTTCTTATTTCTTCCTGCTTCAAATACAATAGGGGAATGATAGCTGAGTGAGCTGTGCACCTCCCTTCTACACTGCGCCCTGAGGCTGGAGCCTCTCTCGCCTTGTCCCGGCACTGGCTGAATGCTTTTTTCAGGTGTGTGAGACAGCCACTACTGCAGCCAAAGAGATCAGCAGGGCAGCCAGGCAACTGGTATAGTTTAAAAGGAAACATTCATATCCCTCTCAGTTTAGGTGCACTTTAAACTCGACTTTTGCATGAAAATGCCATTGAAAATCATGTTGTAATCCGTTTGTGATTTTTTTTCCTTGCATTTTTGTGAATTTTCCAACTAAAATAAATGATTTTTCACATTTTAGTGGTAAAAATAAAGATTATTCTCATTTTCACTGTAAAAATAACATTTTTGCATTTTTATAAATTTTTGCAATGTTTCAATGTTTTTTTGCAAATAAAATTCTGCAAAACGAAAATACCATTTTCAATGCAAAAATTACTTTTGAGTTTGAAGCTTCTTGACCATTTTTAGATTAAGCACATGTTGACACTAGGAAAATGAATATTACTTGCCATTACTGTAGAGCCAATTTCTCATGCTGAAAAATGAAATTATATGTACTTCTTCAGACCCCAGAGTAGTTTCAGATACTATGCTTGCAAGAAAGTGAAATAAAGCTTGTAAGCTTGTAAGGTACAAAATAAGTATGTACGGTTCTGTCTGTGGTTGTTCATGCCTCTGGTGGGTTTTTACTTGGGGTTGCCTTTGGTCGGCCAGTGGGTGTTTTTTTTTTTTTGTGGGGGGTGGCGTGGGTGTCTCCCGGGGGAGAGTGGGTGGTGTGTGGGAGGCATTATTCATACCCTTCTCAATAATCAGTAGAAAAGCCTTTATTGGCTATTGCAGCAATCAAACACTCCCTATAACTGCAGACCAACTTTTTGCATGTCTCCAGAGGTATTTTTGCCTATTTATCTTTAGAAATGAGCTCCAAATCTTTCAGGTTGGAGGGTCTTCTTGCCATCACCCTGCTAATTAGATCCCTCCACAGATTTTCAATTGGATTCGGGTCAGAGCTCTGGCTGGACCACTCAATTGCTGTGTATCTTGGGTCATTGTCATGCTGAAAGGTCCACTGTTGCCCGGGGCCAAGTTTATTTGCAGACTGCCTGGTGTTGTCATTGAAAGTCCTCATGCATTGCTCTTTTTTCATGGTGCTATTTAAAATAGTTCTTCTTCTGTTCTCCCTGGCAGTGGTAGCAGCACACAGACAGCAGAAGCTCAATGCAGCTACAGGAGGAGGAGTAATGTGTGTCAGGCAGTGTGATGTGACTGACATAATAGGCCCTGGTTCCTAGCGGTGGTACCAGGGCCGTAAATGAACATCATGAGTAGAGATGTTGCGAACTGTTCGCTCGGCGAACATCTCTGGGGCTTTTACTACTTCCGGGTCGCTCTGACCCGGAGTAGTACGCCTGCGCTGCCCGGCGAAGCGCGTCCTAGATCGCGCTCCTGTTGCCGGGCGCTCTCTGCGCATGTGCGTGACGTCGTTCATGACGTCACGCACATGCGCAGAGAGTGCCCGGCAACAGGAGCGCGATCTAGGACGCGCTTCGCCGGGCAGCGCAGGCGTACTACTCTGGGTCAGAGCGACCCGGAAGTAGTAAAAGCCCCATGTATCCAGAGATGTTCGCCGGCGAACGGTTCGGGAACCGTTCGCTACATCTCTAATCATGAGGTTCCAGACAGCGGCCGTGAAGCCCACATTGTGTCCAATACACCATTGGAACAACACAGTTTTCAACCCGGACACCTCTAAAATAATTACAATTTTTTGTTTTTAAATGATTGCAGCTATTGTTGAGCGTAATAGCTGGTGGCGCATGATCAGCAGCACCTTGTAATGTGTTCCCTGGCAGTGGAGAGGAGACACAGACAGCAGGAGGAAATATAACAGCAGGCAGCGTGAGGAGGATAAGTGTGTGGCAGACTGGCATTTGGCAGCAGGCAGGAGGGCAGGCAGAGAGACATAGTAGGCCCTGGTTCCTATCGGTGGTTCCAGGGCCGTAAATGAACATCATGAGGTTCCAGACAGCGGTCGTGAAGCCCACATTGTGTCCAATACACAATTGGAACAGCACAGTTTTCAACCCGGACACCTCTAAAATAATAACAATTTTTTTTCCAAATTAATGCAGCTATTGTTGAGCGTAATAGCTGGTGGCGCATGGGCAGCAGCACCTTGTAATGTGTTCCCTGGCAGTGGAGAGGAGACACAGACAGCAGGAGGAAATATAACAGCAGGCAGCGTGAGGAGGATAAGTGTGTGGCAGACTGGCATTTGGCAGCAGGCAGGAGGGCAGGCAGCGAGACATAGTAGGCCCTGGTTCCTAGCGGTGGTTCCAGGGCCGTAAATGAACATCATGAGGTTCCAGACAGCGGTCGTGAAGCCCACATTGTGTCCAATACACAATTGGGACAGCACAGTTTTCAACCCGGACACCTCTAAAATAATTACAATTTTTTTTTATAAATTATTGCAGCTATTGTTGAGCGTAATAGCTGGTGGCGCATGGGCAGCAGCACCTTGTAATGTGTTCCCTGGCAGTGGAGAGGAGACACAGACAGCAGGAGGAAATATAACAGCAGGCAGCGTGAGGTGGATAAGTGTGTGGCAGACTGGCATTTGGCAGCAGGCAGGAGGGAAGGCAGCGAGACATAGTAGGCCCTGGTTCCTAGCGGTGGTTCCAGGGCCGTAAATGAACATCATGAGGTTCCAGACAGCGGTCGTGAAGCCCACATTGTGTCCAATACACAATTGGGACAGCACAGTTTTCAACCCGGACACCTCTAAAATAATTACAATTTTTTTTTCCAAATTAATGCAGCTATTGTTGAGCATAATAGCTGGTGGCGCATGGGCAGCAGCACCTTGTAATGTGTTCCCTGGCAGTGGAGAGGAGACACAGACAGCAGGAGGAAATATAACAGCAGGCAGCGTGAAGAGGATGAGTGTGTGGCAGACTGGCATTTGGCTGCAGGCAGGAGGGCAGGCAGCGAGACATAGTAGGCCCTGGTTCCTAGCGGTGGTTCCAGGGCCGTAAATGAACATCATGAGGTTCCAGACAGTGGTTGTGAAGCCCCCATTGTGTCCAATACACAATTGGGACAGCACAGTTTTCAACCCGGACACCTCTAAAATAATAACAATTTTTTTTTTCCAAATTAATGCAGCTATTGTTGAGCGTAATAGCTGGTGGCACATGGGCAGCAGCACCTTGTAATGTGTAATTAATGCAGCTATTGTTGAGCGTAATAGCTGGTGGCGCTTGGGCAGCAGCACCTTGTAATGTGTTCCCTGGCAGTGGAGACACAGACAGCAGGATGAAATACAACAGCAGCAGCAGCAGGTGTATGTGTGTGTGCCAGTCGTCACTTCATGTCCCCCTCTCGCCGACAACAGGGGCCATGAATTCGCCTTCCACCCAAGCCTGGTTCATTTTGAGAAACGTCAGTCTGTCCACAGACTTGTGAGACAGACGAGATCGCTTCTCAGTGATGACTCCACCGGCTGCACTGAAGCAACGCTCTGACAGTATGCAGGAAGGGGGGCAGGAGAGCACTTCCAGGGCGTACTGTGCAAGCTCGCTCCAGATCGGCAGGTGCTTGACCCAATGCTCCATGGGATCAACAGGGGCCACGCTGTCAAGCCCGCTGAAGGACCCCATGCAGTTAGCCACCATGCGGGTCAAGCGCTGCCTGTGACTGGAGAAGGATGCTGCTGCAGGCACCTCCTCTCTAGTCCTTGGCAGCTCTACACTCATGTAGAGCTCTTGGGTCAGAGACAGCAGGTCTGTGGTGCGCGTGCGCTTGCTGCTGGTGGATGCAGGCACCTGCTGCTGCCTCTGTGCTGGCTGGACAGTGGGTGTGGATGTCTGAGGGAAGGCTTCCTCCAAGCGCTCAACAAGGGACAGCTGCAAATCTCTCATTTGTTGTGCACGGTCTCCTCCTGCAGGCAGGAACTGGCTGAGCTTCCCCTTCAGACATGGGTCCAGCATCATGCAGATCCAGATGTCCTCCCTCTGCTTCATCTGGATCACCCTTGGGTCCTTGCGCAGGCACCTCAGCATGTGCTCTGCCATTGGGAAGAGTCTGGCCATGTCTGTTGGCACATCATCGGCATCCCCAGAGCCGAGAGTGCTGTCCTCCTCTTCCTCTGCCCCCTCCACCTCATCCTCTCTCCACCTCCGCACCAGTCCAGCTGAGCTCTGCTGCTCCCCCTCATCAGCAGCAAGGTCAGGGACCTCCACCAACTCTGAGCCCTCCTCCTCAGAGGTGGCCTGTGAAGCTGCCTGAAGCTCCTGCTGGTCCAAGGCTGCCGCTCCCTCTTCCAGCAGTGCATACAGGGCCCTGTCCAGCACACACACCATGGGCACCCACTCGCACACCATTGCATGGTCCCTGCTCACCATGTTGGTGGCCTGCAGGAAGGGTGCCAGGACTGAGCACACCTGCTGCATGTGCCCCCAGTCCTCCGTGGAGATGATGGACGGGAGGTTGGTGGCGGCATGCCCAGTTGCAGTGAGGGAGGCAACTGTTGCTCGTGCAACGTACTGGCTGACAGCCTGCCTCTGTTCAACCAGACGCTCCAACATCGCCAGGGTGGAGTTCCAGCGAGTTGGAACATCGAGCATGAGCCGGTGCTGTAGCAGGTGCAGCTCCTTCTGCACCTCTTCCAGGCTCGCCACGGCTGCAGGCGAGTGCCGGAAGTGACTCACAACCTTCCTTGCCGCCTCAAGGAGTCGGTCCATCCCCTGGTAGGTCCGCAGGAACTTTTGGACTACCAGGTTCAGGACGTGCGCCAGGCAGGGGATGTGGGTCAGGTCTCCCCTGCTGATGGCAGCAACCAGGTTTGCCCCATTGTCGGACACCACCTCTCCGACTCTGAGGCCTCTGGGGGTCAGCCAATTCCTCTCCTGCTCTCGGAGTTTGGCCAGGACGTGGTTCGCCGTCAGTTTGGTCTTCCCCAGGCTGACCAATTAAAGCAGCGCTTGGCAGTGGCGGGGCTTCACGCTGCTGCTGAGGCGGTGGGTTTGGGCTGGTGTGCCGGAGGATGGAAGCGGATCAGAGGAACCTGCTGCTGTTCCGCTGACCCTGCATGGTGGCACCACCCACTGCGTTGTTGGTGCTGCTGCTCTGACAGTGCCCGATGCTGCTCCCCCCTCCTCACCCCCTTCCACCAAGCTGACCCAATGCGCGGTGAAGGACAGATAGCGGCCTGTCCCAAACTGGCTGCTCCACGAGTCCATGGTGACGTGGACCCGTTGACCCACCGCGTGCTCCAGCCCTCTCCTGACATTGGCCATCACAGAGCGGTGAAGTGCAGGGATGGCCGTGCGTGCAAAATAATGTCGGCTGGGGATTGGCCAATCGGGGGCTGCACACATCAGGAGCGCACACATGTCGCTCCCCTCCTGCACAAGGGAATAAGGCAGGAGTTGGGAGCACAGTTGGCAGAAGCTGATGCACGCGGCGGCTGCTGGGAGGCAGAACCCTGACCACCCCCTGGAAGTTGTCGCTGAGCAGGGTCTGGCGAGGCCTTTTGCTGGCACGAAAAGCAGTGGAGGGAGCAGAGGAAGCCACTGAGGACTGGCTGCCAGAACAGGCCTCAGTGTCGGCGGCAGGAGTTGCAGAGGGAGGAGGAGCAGTGCGTTGCTGACGCACTCCTGCTGCCGATGGCTTTGCAGTGGTGGTGGGTCTGCCACTGCCACTGCCAGCTTCTTTCAACTTCACGAACTCCTCATGCTCGTGAAAGTGTTTCCCTGCAAGGTGGTTGACCAGAGAGGTGGTGCCAAACGCAGAGGGCTCTTTCCCTCTGCTGAGCTGCTTGCAGCACTGGTTGCAGGTGGCATACTTGCACTCCAAATATGGAAGGGTGAAAAAATTCCATATTGGGGAGGTGAAGTTGCCCCTTCGGCTGGAAGGTGCTGCTGCCGCTGGTCTCCCTGTGGTAGTTGGGGGGGGGGGGGTTCTTGGTGCTGCTGGTGGTGGCACTGGCAGAACTCGTCTCCTGATCAGCACGCTGTGTGGCCTGCATACCACGCCCACTTGTGATCCTGCCCATGCCTGCGATGCTGATCCTTCTAGCAAGGCCCGCAGACGCATCCTCCTCCTCCTCAGAGCTGATGACATCCCCACTCCCAGGACCTGGCAACCAGTCTTTGTCCTTGACAGTGTCATCATCATCCTCCCCCTCCGCAAACATGTCCTGCTGGGATCCCCCAAACTCCCCTTCTGCATGCATGGACGGATGGACAGTCACCACTGTCTGACTGTCCAAAGCATCATCCCCCAAAGTGCCCATCAGCATTCCTTCCTCCGCCAATTCTTCCACAACAGCATTCCATAGCCCCGCTGTGCTTGGGGATAACATGAAGGTGCTGCTGAGTGACAGGGTGCTGGTGTTGCCCGCTGGGGCTGGAGAACTGCACTCCTCCTCCTCTCCCCCAGGCAGTGCTGGGCGGCTGCTGCTGCTCTTGCGAACAGGAGTGGTGGCGGGGGTGGAGGACTCGGTTCCAGAGCTAATGGTGGGCTGCTCATCCACCATCAGTTCCACCGCAGCGTCTGCGTCCTCAATAGGACGGCTACGACCTGGCGGTGGGAAGAACATCTGGGCCACACGCTGCTGCTGCTGTGTCTCTGCAGCATGACTCCCAGCTGTTGGCCGGCCAAGGCGTCCACGGCCAGTGACTAATGGCGGAATAGCCACTGGTGCAGACGCAGAACTGCGCATGGTGGTGGTGGCGCGGCTGCCACAACCTCCTCTCTTGGCGATGCCCTTGCTGCCCTTGCTGCCCCTGCCCAAACCGCGGCTGCCAGTGCCAGACATTGTATATTTTTAATATTATACAAATGAAAAAAAAAACTTATGTATGTAAAGGTGGGTGGGACAAGTGGGGTACTTTAATGGGGTGGGACTGGTGGTGGTGGGTGTGTGAGGTGACGGACAGGTGTACTCTACAGCAGAGATTGGTGTAGCGCTAACGAGAGAGTGCGCACTGCGCACACAAAGACCCTAGCTGACGCTGACTGACGATGTCCCCATACACAGACTACAGTACAAGACAGCAAATACACAATAGAAGTAATAGAAAAAATAGGACGGGTGTAGCACTAACGAGAGGGTGCGGACAGCGCAGATGTGCACTGCGCACACAAAGACCCTAGCTGACACTGACTGACGGTGTCCCTATACACAGACTACAGTACAAGTCAGCGAATACTCAATAGAATTAATATATAAACAATAGGACGGGTGTAGCACTAACAAGAGGGTGCGGACAGCGCAGACGTGCACTGCGCACACAAAGACCGTAGGTAACGCGGTGACGGACGGTACCTATACACAGACTAGAGTACAGTAGTACACTACAGTACTACTAACTAAACAATAGAAGAATCTAGCTAAATAATACAACAGGTGTGACTAGATTACAGAGAGCAGATACAGCAGGACAGGTATAGCAGTAAAGCTGGGCCTTGCTAACTACAAAATAGTACAAATCTATCTAACACAGAAGTAGTAGTAGTACAGGAGTAGAGTAGGACAGGTGATAGCACAGGTAAGGTAACTAGAGACTAGAGCACAGAGCAGGGCAGGCTGCCTTGCCTAGGCACATAGCCTCGCTGCTGGCTGCAGGCCTGCAGCAGCACCAGTGACAGTCTCTCTCCCTCCCTAGTCCCCCTAGTAATCACCCAAACTTAACTGCCTAAAATACAATCTATCTACAATACAAAGCAATACAGTTGAAGATCAAGTGTCGGAGTGTAAAAACGCTAGGTTTAGAACAATAGCAATGCACTTGCACACAGACAAAAAGCACTGGAGCAGTTCTCTCAGTACTATCAGTCAGTAAGTCGCAAGCAGGACGAGTGAGGCAAGATGGCGTCTGCTATTTATAGAGGGGGACTTGGCCAGGCTCCCCCTCTGTGATTGGCTGCAATCAGAGGGCTGGGAGCCCTCTGATTTGCTTGTGAGGACTCGAGGTGACGTCTGGCGTGACGCTATCCGAGCTCGTGACGCTATCCGAGCTCGGATAGCTAGGATATCTCCGGATAGCTGCTTGCTATCCGAGTGCGCTCAGATAGCACAGCCTGGATAGCTAATACTATTCAAGCTCAGTATTCGAGCTCGAATAGTGAAAAAAGAGGTAGGATATCTGAGTAACTCGGATATCCTAGCTCAGATGAGCATCACTTGTTCCCACCATCATGTTTGACACAGTAGGGATGGCGTTCTTTGGGTTAAAGACTTCTTATTTTTATACGCCAAATGAAGGAAACATCATCGTGACCAAACAATTCAATTCATTCCATTTAGGCTTCCAACCACATCCTCTGAAATTTTCTACAGTGCAGAACAGCTTGTATTATTATTTTTTAATAAAATAATACTTTTCACTGTAGCCACTGGGATTCGGAAACATTTGGAGGTGGCCGTGTGGCCCTTTCCTGGCATGGAGGTGGCCACGGTGTGCAGCCGCAGGTCCTCACTAAGCTCTTTTTTCTTAGCCATGACTGTCCACAGACCAACTGCAGAGAGCTGCTGTTTTTCAGCCTGTTGAGTTGATTGTTACAGCTGTCCCTGGTTGGTCGTGATGGTTGGGATGCTTTGAAACAGCCTGGAGTATTTGGAGTGGCATGGAACTTGGGATTTTCCCATAGACTGTGGCAGTTTGCAAGGGGTGTGTATGGTTTTGGGCTGATACTTTTCACTCGGATGTGGGTGGGGGCTGTTTTTTGTTGTTTTTTCTTTGCGGTGGTGCCTCTTGGGCATCGTCTTGTTGTCTTTTGGTGGGCGCCTGTAGGGGCAGCGCTGTATGCTTGTGTGGATATGGATGATATGTAGTGTACTATTCATTCCAATATATTGCATAATCTCTGTATCGCCTCATGTTGGCGGTTTTTCTTTTTTCTTTGTTTTCTTTGATTATCATTTATAAAATATGATTCTTCAAACTTAAAAAAAAAAAAAAAGAAAGAAAAACTTTGAAAAGTGAAAGTTTGTTATGCAAATTCCTAGCTAACTGTAATAAAAAAATGAAATAAAAGAATTATATATATATATATATATATATATATATATATATAGATATATATATATATATATACATATACACATACATAAGCTGGCTAACAGATTGTAGTTGAACAGTCCATGTTAATAGGTAAACGCAAGCCAAATTATCTGTTAATTTACAAAGCATAAAAGAAAAGAAGCTGCTTGCCGATAAGAACCTACACAGTACTTCAGCACTATATGAAGGGTAATGGAGGTTTATCAGAAAATATATGCCTTTTGACATCTAAGCCAGGGCCGGGCCGAGGCATAGGCTGGAGAGGCTCCAGCCTCAGGGCGCAGAGTAGGAGGGGGCGCACAATTCATTCAGCTGTCATTCCTAATTGTGTTTGAAGCAGAAAGAAATAAGAAAGGGGGATACATGGCAGTGACTGCAAGCCAGATAACTAGATATTAAGGTGTTGGGGAGGTTGGGGGCCCTGTGGCCCTCTTAGTCTAATAGCAATCAGTGTGTGATGGCTGGGGTGGGAGGGATGGGGGGGGGCGCACTTTGGTGTCTCAGCCTTGGGTGCTGAAGGACCTTGTCCCAGCTCTGATCTAAGCAACCGGTTTCCGATTACAGCAGAGCAGAAAGGGAGATGAATACTAATCTGCTACTTCATTACTGAGGGAGTCACTGCTCTGACAGGAAATACAATAATTTGTTAGCTGAGAGAACTCACACACACATATACAAGAGTCACTAAAACAGCCTTTTCCTGCTGCAAACCAGTGATCACTAGTCAGGGTATTGGACCGAATGCGGTTGAATGTAGGGGGGGGGGGGGTTGAAGGCTGCAGGCCTTGGGCGCTGGAAAGTACAAACCCTGCCCTGTATATGTCATGTGACATGCAGAGATGGGAACTACAGGGAAATTGGCTGTGTAGTGGCAACAGTGAAGAGAGAAATGAGGACCAGTCACTCCTCTTGCTGTAAGGGCTGGTGCACACCAGAGGAGTTTTTCTGAGCGCTTTGAGTTTTTGAAAGCTCCTGCTAATGTTATCCTATGTGCCTATGCACACTGGAGCGATGAGGTTTTCTAAAAAAAAAAAACCCATAGCATTACATTGGGAAGAGCTTTTGAAACTTCTAGTGTTTGGGGAGCTTTCCTGGTGTGTCTCAACCCTAAGAAGGTAAAGTATTGTTGCACTCCACTCTGCTCTTTAGTTGGGGTGGGGGTCAGGAGAAGGCATACTAATGCACTTCAATTGGAAGGGGGGAGAGGGGAGGGTTTTGCAGGAGGGCCATACTGGCAGTGGTTTTTTTGTGGAGTAGGGGGACTGCCTACTTCAAGTTAAGCCCCCAACTGTCACCTTATGAACTCAACAAACAACACAGGAGTGCTGTTAAATATGGATACTTCATGTATTTACTCAAAAACAAATTGCAGTTTTCTGATGATCAGGCAGTTTATCATTTTTATATGTAGTTCTATGTGAACTAAAAAGAAAATAAAATCTCTCTGCTCTACTAGGCACTGCAGTAGGCAGGCAACACAACAGAGACAGCCATGTTACATGACAGTCAGATGCACACAACACTATCATCTTCCTGTGTGACATGCAATCTCTGTACAGACACATGCAAAACATTGCTCATCAAGCACGTTGTCTCCTATAGAGAATAAAGAGCAGGAAGCAGGAGCAATAGTAGAGTTATACTGTTTTACTTCAGTAGTACAGAGGCGCCAGAAGAATAAAAACAATACTTAAAAATGTTAAAATGGAGTGGGCAGTGGTGGACTTACCCCTCCAATGCAGACATGAAAGATTGCTTATTTCAACAAAAATTAGTTTATTTGTTATACTTCTGAAAGGGTGCAACACGTTTTGCAGGAATGTCCCACTTCCTCAGGCAATATAAGGGAGCATATAACACATACAGTCTGTAATCTGTCAGAGTATGTAAATAAACTAATTTTTGTTGAAATCAGCAATCTTTCGTGTCTGCATTGGAGGGGTAAGTCCACCACTGCCCACTCCATTTTAACATTTTTAAGTATTGTTTTTATTCTTCTGGCGCCTCAGTACTACTGAACTGACATTGAGTTCACCTTTGGTGGAGGGGACTTGGCCCCTTTCTTCCGATCTACGGAGAGCAACTTCTTAATCCTGAGTGGGGACAGGTCTAAATCCCCCCACCTACCTTCATAGTTGTTTCCTGGACGGTAACCCATGTTTGCGAGTATAAAACCATACTTACCCTTTCATTCAGCGCTGCGTAATATGTTGGCGCTTTATAAATACAATAAATAATAATTACACAATTCCAGTGCATACTACACTATTTTGGGCTCTTTGTGTCTCCCCCTTTATATACTGTTTTACTGATCAGCTAAAAGCATTCAGTGTGTCTGTTAACATGTTACAGTTCAGATTCAGCTCTACAGGTCTGGCAACTCATGTACACACATAAAATTGCTACCCAATCTAATTCTATATAAGCAGAATGGGCAAAAAACAAAAAATAATCTAACATCTATGCAGAGCAGTGCTTTATATCACTATATATAGTATATGTTAACCAATCCGACAAGGCGTTTTTTTAGGTGAATATGTCTGACAGCAGTTTATCCTAATTGGCTTTGTGAACGAGTGAATAATCACAGGAGAGGAAACAAGGTTAGATAAGGTTGCACTGGAGCACCGCGAGGACATACGAGGGAAAAAATAAATAAATATATAAACAGTTCATTTTCCGGCACACAAACAAAAGCTCATGGATATCTGCTCTAAGGGAATTAGTGTGATCTGGGTTGCATAAATCAGTTTGCTCATTTCTTTTTCACACCATGTCGCCAAAGGAATGCAATGCAGATATGAATGCTTGGTATTAAGGCAGGCAGCTGAAACAAAATAACAGAAGAAATGACAATGGGTATTAAATATTTTTTTGTGTCTGTGAACAAAACATATTTTGAATTTACAATTGTTCGCGAACAGCTGTCATTAGCATTTAATAATAATACTGCAATCGAGGAGCATTCAACAGTGCTGATATCTATACAAAAAGATATAACAGGGTGTATAATTACAGGAAAAAAAATGTACTTCTTGAGCTCGTGCCCAGCGCTTTTAAAACAGAGGAGAATGAAGTGCCATTATTCCGGGTAATTACACATCCCTAAAGTGTCTAAATGTACTTATAACACTGGGGAAACCAATGAACCTACTGATTGCAAATTATCAAGCAGTCTCTTAAAGTGGAGTCAAACTAAGAACTTTAACACAAATTTACAAAAAGTATTCTCTTTGGACCTAACAATACAAGCCTGGTTGAACTTTTAAGATTCTGAAGCTATTCCAGCTTAGGTGCGGCTTTTGATTAAGAAAATGAATGGAAATGTATAACAATGAATATTCTAAGTTTAGCGATAATGGCTTCTTGTTAAACCCATCTACCTCTTAAGCCGAAATGCAATCTTTAAAATGCAGATGCATGTGGATCATGCAAATAAGTGTTATCTAAACAATCCTGTCAAATGGTTCTAAGGCTTTCTTTCTAACATACAGATCAATATTAGCATGCTTTTGTTGCTTGTGATGTTTATATACACATTTTGCTAACCGTGTTTTGGTAAGGATATAACTATGCCATACTGTTCCTCTTATAACTCTATATCATGACAGATAACAGACTTTAAGGCTAGTTTACATGGACGTTTCCACAGTGGTAAATGATGGTTGCAACGCTCTTTGTTTAAGCGATGTTTATTCAAGTGAATGGACAACTGCCGACACAATTAATTACTAACTTTGTTTCCCGGGAAAATACACTTAGCATCCAAGATTGGATAGCCGCTGTGCTTCCATGTCCTCCTACGAAGATCAAAGCACGATGCAAAATTCAAACAACAGGAAGCGCTGCCGGAAGTTGCCAAATGCTTTTCTGTTTGCTCCCAGAAAACTATTTGAAGCGAGATGCCAGGAGGCTGGTTCAGACGTCCATCTGAACCAGCCCTAATGTAAATCAATATTGTGCCCCCCACAATGAAGTTGTTTTGTAAAGTCATTTAATAGGAAAATTATTTAAAGCGGAACCTTAACCCATTCAGGTTCCGTGGTTTTCACGAGAGAAATGTTCACCTCCCATTCATTAGCCTATAACTTTATCACTACTTATCACAATGAACTGATCTATATCTTGTTTTTTCTGCCACCAATTAGGCTTTCTTTGGGGGGTACATTTTGCTAAGAGCCACTTTACTGTAAACGCATTTTAACAGGAAGAATAAGAAAAAAATGGAAAAATTCATTATTTCTCAGTTTTCAGCCATTATAGTTTTAAAATAATACATGCCTCCATAATTAAAACTCACGTATTGTATATGCCCATATGTCCCGGTTATTACACCGTTAAAATTATGTCCCTATCACAATGTATGGCGACAATATTTTATTTGGAAATAAAGGTGCATTTTTTCCATTTTGCATCTATCACTATTAACAAGTTTAAAATAAAAAAAATATAGAAATATTTCATCTTTACATTGATATTTAAAAAGTTTAGACCCTTAGGTAAATATTTACATGTTTTTTTTTTTTTATTGTAATGTTTTTTTTTATTTATAGTAAACATTTTATTTGGGTAGTTTTGGGAGGGTGGGGGGTAAACAATAGATTTATAATGTAAATGTGTGTTGATTTTAATTTATTTTCATTTCCAGGTGTAGTGTTACTTTTTGGCCACAAGATGGCGGCCATGAGTTTGTTTACATGACGTCACTCTAAGCGTAACACACGCTTAGAGTGGCGCATCAGGAAGGGAACGGCCAGAAAAGGCGCAGCTTCCGAGAGAAGCTGTCGCTTTTTCAGCGGGGGAGAGGAATCAGTAATCGGGCTTCATAGCCCGATATATTGATTCCCTGACTACCGAATCCGCGGCCGGGAGTGCGCGTGCACGCGCGCGATCGGCCGCGGGGGCGCGTGGTAGCGCACATGGTTTCTGGACGTAGTTTCTACGTCCAGAAACCAAAATAGGTTAATTACATAAAATAGAATGCAAAACAGAAAATTGCCTTCTTAAAACAGAAGGTATTTGCTATTATTCAGGCTGGATTGAGTATATAAGGAGTCCTACACCTACAACGCATCACTTGCAAAGAGATAAAAACAGGGAACACCAAGAGCCCCAATAGTGTAATTCGTACTGGACAAGGTGGCAAATTGGCAATAAGTTTGTATTGCTAAATACTCACAAGTCAGGGTCACCAGCAGGCAACCACTGTAAAGGCAGGTGGGGAGATTGTCCTGACCCCACTCAGGATTAAGAAGTCGCTCTCTGTAGACAGGAAGAAAGGGTAGCAACCCTCCACCAAGAGTGGACTCAAAATTGTATACAATGAACAGAGGCGCCAAAAGTATAAGATTAGATTAAATGAGCTTAAAAATCAACTTAAATGGCAAAATTGAAGGAGGAAGTGGTGGTCTTACCTCCCTCAAGCAGACACGACAACGACTGTGATTCAGACAGTCAAACACATTTATTAGGAACTCCAAAAAGAGTTCCTAAAGGAGTTCCTAATAAATGTGTTTGACTGTCTGAATCGCAGCCGTTGTCATGTCTGCTTGAGGGAGGTAAGACCACCACTTCCTCCTTCAATTTTGCCATTTAAGTTGGTTTTTAAGCTCATTTAATCTAATCTTATACTTTTGGCGCCTCTGTTCATTGTATACAATGCATCACTGCTGAATATGCAAATCATGCCTGTAACCACTTCAGGTTTCAGTGTTTTTTCACCTTATGCATCTGAGCAAATTTCACATTCAGCACTGCTCCCATTCATTCACCAATAACTTTAGCACTACTCATCACGTCTAAATGATCTATAGCTTGTTTTTTTTGCCACCAATTAGGCTTTTTGAGAGCAGTATTTGTTTTCAGTAATTACTTTATTTTCTGTGCATTTTAAGGGGAAAATCTGGGGAAAAAATGAAAAAAAAATACACTTTTTATCTGTTTCTATCCACTATGGTTTTAAAGTAAACAATGTTACCGTACATAAAATCTGCACATTTTATTTTCCCATGTGCCATGGTATTCCCAACATTTAAATGATGTCCCTAGTGTAATGTATGTGTATAATATATTATTTGGAAGTAAAGGTATATTTTTTCTGTGTTTCTTGTTTTTACATTGTACCCTAGCAATAATGACAAGCCCTCATATGCAAAAATAACAGTAATATAACCTCATACCCTCATGGCATACATAACAGCTGAGTGCCTAACATAACAATTTGTGTATTCTGTTTTAAATTCTGTCAATTTGTTTTATTTTTACAAGCTTTTTATTTTGGTACTAAATATATATGAAAATACAAAAATTATTGCTTTTGATTCAGTTTGTCACTGAAAGTAATTCATAAGACATTGACCTCAATCCCTAAAACTCTCAAAGTCTATTCTGCAACTTTTCACGGTTAAAAGGATACCCCATGTATGTCATCTGATAACTATCTGGGAATCTAGCATGCCACAAAGTGCATCTGTGTGGCTTTGTACAGGTCAATTTGTTTGCATAGCCCCAGAAGAGTCTGGACAGCAAAAAAAGGCCACAAATGTCAGCATTATAGAGAGATAACATCCAGGGCTATTCAACATTGGATGTTTTGTAAGCTACCGATTCGTGTCATTTTGCTGAAATTTTACCAAGTTTGATCACAACTTTAAACATACTTTTTTTTCATAATGGATTGAGTTTGTCACTACCTATTTTTTATGTAACAGGGGTTCAAGCTAGAAGATACATCAAAATTTAAACGAAAACTCATTATGATTAAAATGAGGTCACGTATATGTCATTTGATAACAAACTAGATCCACAGCAATGCATTATTCTTGAGGTGCCCCTACGCTGCACCTTTGGCTTTTTGCAAGCCTTTTTTTTTTGTTGCACTAATTGTTACAGTGCCAGTCTCTGTTTACACTGCCCCAGAAGAGTGAGGACATCAGAAAAAGGACACAAATGTCACTATTGTGGAAAGCCAACAACCACAGCTATTCAAAAGTGGGTGTTTTGTAAGCCATCAACTCATTTAGATTTGCTGAAACTTTCCCAAGCTTGATCATAACGTGGGAGCAATGTCCAGAAGACTTAACTGAATAATGTTCCTGAAAGCAAAACACACCTACAGAACCCCTGGAATGCACTAATGCAGTGATGATGCACTGGGAAAATGTGATTGTTCACTAAGAAGTGTATTATTTATGGGCACCATTAGGAAAAATGTTTTCTTTTCTGTACCTGCTAAAAAGGCCTCAATTCACTAAGCATTACTGCATTTAGTATTGCAGAAAATAGCTGATTGTACTGTACAGCTCATCAAATATAAATGCCCTGTTACTGAATGCCAAGCTGAAATTACCGACCAGTGAGAAAAATGACCGACTTGTGCAGTAAATATCTCAATAAAGGTTATGAAACGTCAATTCACAAAGATCAGAGGATGGGGTAAAACCAAGTGAGATGTTTGGTATTTATCGTCAGCTGTGAGCTGTTGTTAACCAACAATCAGAATCTGATAAAATGTTACAGGCAAAGGAGCCACCCCATCTGTTTCTCTCCCCCAGGCAGCAGAGAAGAGAGCAGGCACAGGAAGAGGTTTCCCCTGCAATTCTTTAGACCGTTAAGCCTGGTACACACTTTCAACCACGATTGGTCAATCATTGACCAATTTTACCAACTCCATGTAGTATGAGGGTTTACCTACACAATCTGCTCATAATATTCAATACCTGTTGACCCTTATACTACATGGAGGTTGTAAATTTAAAGTGTGTATCAGGCTTAACCCTTCAGACTCCTTCGCCAAGATGCTGAGGAGCAACTAATGAAATCATCCAAGCACAACAGGCCTCATCCAATTTACCTTTTCCCCTACGTTTTCTCCTAGGTTATTTTTTACATTTTGTCAATAAAATGCCCAAAAAGAAAAATAACTCAACAAGAATAATACTCAAAATACCAGAATAATTTACTTTTTCCAACTACTTTGTGGTACTTTTTCAATTGGAGCGCTGAAATATATATATTTTTAAAGAGAAGAATATCCTCTAGGAGAAAGCTTAGGAGAAAAAGTGAAACGGATCAGGCTCATCGATGTGTCTTATGTTTATAGAAAGTTAAACTAAGGCTATAAAAAAACAAAAACAAAAACAGACACACACTGATACACAGATTCAGAGAGGATAAAAGGGGACATGTAGATGTAAAGGGATGCATCTTACTATTGTAATGTCTTGTCACAGCACAGAAGTAGTGTTGGGCGAACACCTGGATGTTCGGGTTCGGGAAAGTTCGCCGAACATGGCCGCGATGTTCGGCATGTTCGGGCCGAACCCCGAACTCCCCGAACATCCCGCTTTTGGGGGCCCTATGGGGTCGCAGGCATAAGGGGGGAGCATGCCCCGATCGCGGGGGGGGGGGGCGGAAATTCCCCCCACCCCCTCCACTAGCGCTCCCCCCTCTGCCCTCTTCCCCATACAAAAGTTTAATGAAGTAAAACAGTACCGGTCCGGTGGTAGTGGGTGGCTGGCAGTGGGCGGCACTGTTTAGTGAGTGACTGAGGAGGAGGAGTCCGGAGAGTGACGCGTTGAGGGAGGCCGGGCAGCGGGCGGTTCAGCAGTAGTACGGTACTACTGCTGAACCGCCCGCTGCCCGGCCTCCCTCAACGCGTCACTCTCCGGACTCCTCCTCCTCAGTCACTCACTAAACAGTGCCGCCCACTGCCAGCCACCCACTACCACCGGACCGGTACTGTTTTACTTCATTAAACTTTTGTATGGGGTAGCGGGCAGAGGGGGGAGCGCTAGCGGAGGGGGTGGGGGGAATTTCCGACCCCCCCCCGCGATTGGGGCATGCGACCCCATGCCTGCGACCCCATAGGGGGGCAGTATTCGGCCGAACAGGGCCCTGTTCGGCCGAACAGGGGCCCTGTTCGGCCCTGTTCGCGGCCATTTAGTAGTTCGGGGCGAACCCGAACTTAAAAGGCCGAACACCATCAGGTGTTCGGCCGAACTCGAACATCACCCGAACAGGGTGATGTTCTGCAGAACCCGAACAGTGGCGAACACTGTTCGCCCAACACTACACAGAAGTGGGAGAACATCACCTTAGCAGAACACAACTTGCTGCTGAGACTTAAGGCATGTACACACGCCTGATTCCTTCAAATGACGGGTCGTCAGACCAGCCCGTGGGGCGGCCATTCTGACGACAGTTTCCCCGTGTGTACAGTCTGTCGGCAGGCTGATAAGGCTGGTTTTGACTCATACACCAAGCGGATCAGTTAAAACCAGCCTTATTAGCCTGCCGACAGACTGTACACTCGGGCAAACTGTCGTCAGAACGGCTGCCCCCGGCCGGGTCCGGCGACCCGTCGTTTGAAGGAATCAGGTGTGTGTACATGCATTTAGTCGACAGCTGGTTAGGAGTCTACTGTTTACCTAACAGGGCTTAGTGAATTGAAGCCATGTTTTTCAGTCCATAACCAAATTACTATGGTGTGTGTGAAAATCTTAGTGAATACTAAAACATTTTTTGTTTTTCTGCATGAGGTAATTTACCCAACATGACATTTTACTGAATAGGTCTTGGTGAATCGAGCCCATAGACTTATACTTAGCCTATTTGATTTTTTTCCAGTAGTAACCCTAGCTTAATCTTGTCCTTTGTGGAAAGAAATAGGAGCTTATATTTACTTGTACTTAGCATGTTCACCCCACTTGTCAAATTTGAAGTTATATTTGAAATCTTTACACAAACAGATTTCTTTTCTAAATGTTCTTTCGTTTCATACTGTAAAAATCCAATTTTTCCAACGTTTAGATTAGCAAAATGAATGTCTAGGACTGTGAATTTTCTGAGGATGTTAATGAATTGAAGTGTGTAAAACAGTGGGGGTGAAGGAGCTGAAGAGATATATTTTATAATATTATAAGTAGATGCCATCTGGGCCTGGCACCCTACCCACAGGCACAAAGAAAATATCTATTTTAAGCTTTCAGGAAGTAAATCTTTCCAGACTCCCTGCAATGACAATCTTACAGTTGTCTTCTGGATTGTACACATATGAAGAAAGGAACCTCCCCTTATCAACTCTTGGCTATGCTTTGCACATTTTATTATGACAGCATTTATTCACCATTTTTATGTATTCATCTGTACTTATTATGAGATATGTGTAGATATGTTACCAAGTTTGGTCCTTAGTGTACAGTGTATAGCATCATGGGACGACAGCATTAAATATTATTACTGATAATAAAAAACAACAACAATAACATAATTATCTATTATTATAATTATATAATTTGATTCAAGTTTGGTAAAAGGTGGACATATTGAGGTTTTGATTGTTTGGTTTTTATTGTTTGCATTTCCCCTTTTTCTGAGGAACTGCATAGACTGTTTAAGGGCTCGATCACACTAAGGGTTTTTGCCCTTTTTTTTTTTAAAGTGCTGGCGATTTTTAAAATTGCCCTAAAAACACTTGTGCAATGATTCCCTATGAGAGAGTTCACATCTGAGTTGTTTGTTTCCGATCTACTCAGCAAAACGGTGCATGTACCCTTTTTGAGACAATTTTGCAACAATGGAAGGTATAGGAAAAACGCAAACGCTCACAAAATTGTTATGCAGCATTTGCATACACGCTTTTAAGAACAAATACATTGTATTTATTGTTTTCCGGGTCAAAGAGTTCACTTCCTGACTTGCGTCAAGGACTGAATTTAAAAAGTGCTCTGGAAAAGCGCTTAGAAAAACGCTTTTAACAAAAACTCAGCACGCAGTGGAACGCCGGGAGTCGCTAAAAAAATGGCCACAAAATACGCCAAACGCTTGCGTTTTCATTTTTAGATTTGAACAAGGCCTCAGAGAATACAAAAAAGTAAAAATCTAAGACTCCCCTTGTTGTCTGAGAGATGAAAAATCTTAAAGGATACCTGAAGTGACATGTGACATGATGAAATAGACATGTGTACGCACAGTGCCAAGCACACAAATAACTATGCTGTGTTCCTTTTTTTCTTTCTCTGTCTGAAAGAGTTAAATATCAGTTATGTAAGTGGCTGACTCAGTCCTGACTCAGACAGGAAGTGACTAAAGTGTGACCCTCACTGATAAGAAATTCCCCTTTTTATCTCTTTCGTTCTCTCAGAAGCCATTTTCTGCTAGGAGAGTGTTTTCTAGTTGGAATTTCTTATCAGTGAGGGTCACACTGTAGTCACTTCCTACTTGGCTACCTGTACTGGCCGCACCTATACCTGGCTACCAGTATTGGTGGCACATATACATGGCTACTTTTACTGGCTGCACCTATACCATGCTAATTGTACTGGGGCATCTATTCCTGACTACCTATACTTGCTGCACCTATATCTGGCCACCTGTACTGGCGCACCTATTCCAGGCTACCTATACTGTCTGCACCTATATCTAACTACCTGTACTGGCGCAGCTATTCCAGAACAGGAAAAGTGAGATACCAGTACATATCTGATTTCATTGGATTCAGCAGAATCAGGGTTTTTACAAACATTAACATTTTTGTCAGTAAATGTAATTCGTCTTTGAAAAAAAAAACTAAGAAAAACATTTTATTTCACTTTTTTTTTTTTACATATTTCAAAATGTGTTATAGCTCCAGAGAAAGTGTCAGTGTTCAAGCCAAAAATCGTTACAGAAAAACAATATATAATATGTCCTATTTTATGTAGGTTTTCTTGTCAAAAATCCTAAGTAAACCTATGTTCACATATAGGACGAATCGGCTGGCAGCGAAAGGGCTAAAGGATACATGAGCTGGAAGAATAAAAAAATCTGTTTTACTTACCTAGGGCTTCCTCCAGCCACTTGAAGCCTCCCTTGTCGCAGCTTCACTCACATCCAGTCACTTCTAGTCTCCTTCGTAGTGGCTGCTGACCCAGCTGGGTTGACGTCTTCTTTCCTGGAGTGAGCATTAGTGTTGATCGAACAGTGTTTGCCACTGTTCGGGATTCGGCAAATTTTGTGGTGTTCGAGTTCACGGCAAACACCATCCGAACACCTCAGTGTCCGTGATGGATGCTCGGCCACGTGGCTCGAACTTGTCCTTGGCCGAAAGTTCGTCCGAACGTGGCCGTACGTTCGGTCGAACGCGCGTCTCGATCTGTAATTGGCCGAGAGGGTCATGTGTTCGGGTGCATAAATACCCAAACGCGCGTGATCAGCGCCATTTGCTTTGGGGTTTAGCTTTGGGTAGGTGGGGAGTTTAGCATAGCGTACTGTCTGCCAGTGCCAGCCACAGGGCCCCAGCCTCCAGCCTCACCGCTGACAGCAGCACACACAGAGCCTCACTGCAAGCCAGGCCAGCCACAGGGCCCCAGCCTCAATGCTGACAGCAGCACCCACAGGGCCTCACTGCCAACCAGGCCAGCCACAGGGCCCCAGCCTCACCGCTGACAGCAGCTGCAGCACCCACAGGGCTGTTAAAAATCCACACGTATTTTCAGTGACTTTTGTAGCATATTGTTTATTAAAAAAACACTTTCAGTGCCGCCAAGTGGGATCACTTGCATACCAACGATCCACACTTATATTCAGTGACTTTTGCTGAGTATTGTATATTAAAAAAACACTTTCAGTGCCGCCAAGTGGGATCACTTGCGTACCACCGATCCACACGTATATTCTGTGACTTTTGCTGAGTATTGTTTATTAACCACTTCCCGACCGCCCACTACACAGGGGCGGCGGGGAAGTGGAGCCCTGCAGGACGGCCTCACCCACAGAGGCGGCGGTCCATTTAAGGGCATGGGCGGAGCGATCGCGTCATCCGTGACGCGATCCTCCGCCGGCGCCTGTCACCGCTCGCTCGCCGCAACATCCCGCCGGCTATACGGAAGCACCGGCGGGATGTTAACCCCGCGATCGCCGCATACAAAGTGTATAATACACTTTGTATTGTTTACAAAGTGTATTATACAGGCTGCCTCCTGCCCTGGTGGTCCCAGTGTCCGAGGGACCACCAGGGCAGGCTGCAGCCACCCTAGTCTGCACCCAAGCACACTGATTTCTCCCCCCCCTGCCCCAGATCGCCCACAGCACCCATCAGACCCCCCCCCTGCCCACCCCCCAGACCCCTGTTTGCACCCAATCACCCCCCTAATCACCCATCAATCACTCCCTGTCACTATCTGTCAACGCTATTTTTTTTTTTATCCCCCCCCCTGCTCCCTGCCCCCTCCTGATCACCCCCCACCCCTCAGATTCTCCCCAGACCCCCCCCCAGACCACCCCCCCCCTGTTTACTGTATGCATCTATCCCCCTGATCACCTGTCAATCACCTGTCAATCACCTGTCAATCACCCGTCAATCACCCGTCAATCACCCATCAATCACCCCCTGTCACTGCCACCCATCAATCAGCCCCTAACCTGCCCCTTGCGGGCAATCTGATCACCCCCCCACACCAATAGATCGCCCACAGATCCGACATCAGATCACCTCCCAAATCCATTGTTTACATCTATTCTCTCCTCTAAACACCCACTAATTACCCATCAATCACCCATCAATCACCCCCTATCACCACTTGTCACTTTTACCTATCAGATCAGACCCTAATCTGCCCCTTGCGGGCACCCAATCACCCGCCCACACGCTCAGATTGCCCTCTGACCCCCCCTTATCAATTCACCAGTGCATTAATTACATCTGTTCTTCCCTGTAATAACCCACTGATCACCTGTCAATCACCTGCCAATCACCTATCACCCATCAATCACCCCCTGTCACCCCCTGTCACTGCCACCCATCAATCAGCCCCTAACCTGCCCCTTGCGGGCAATCTGATCACCCACCCACACCATTAGATCGCCCGCAAACCCGCCGTCAGATTACCTCCCAAATGTATCGTTTACATCTGTTATCTTCTCTAAACACCCACTAATTACCCATCAATCACCCCCTATCACCACCTGTCACTGTTACCTATCAGATCAGACCCTAATCTGCCCCTTGCGGGCACCCAATCACCCGCCCACACGCTCAGATTGCCCTCAGACCCCCCCCCCCCTTATCAATTCGCCAGTGCATTAATTACATCTGTCCTTCCCTGTAATAACCCACTGATCACCTGTCAATCACCTGCCAATCACCTATCACCCATCAATCACCCCCTGTCACTGCCACCCAACAATCAGCCCCTAACCTGCCCCTTGCGGGCAATCTGATCACCCACCCACAACAATAGATCGCCCGCAGATCCGACATCAGATCACCACCCAAGCGCAGTGTTTCCATCTATTCTCTCCTCTAAACACCCACTAATTACCCATCAATCACCCATCAATCACTCCCTATCACCACCTGTCACTGTTACCTATCAGATCAGACCCTAATCTGCCCCTTGCGGGCACCCAATCGACCGCCTACACGCTCAGATTGCCCTCAGACCCCCCCTTATCAATTCGCCAGTGCAATATTTACATCTGTTCTCC